>NW_026056974.1:0-600000 GCF_023758075.1 Alternaria novae-zelandiae | reverse complement strand
TGCCTCTCAAAACATACATACCTTCACGCTATGTTGCGCAAAAGTTCTGTTACGATGACGACATGGAGTTTGTGGGATTGTGCAAGGTATAAAGAGATCTTCCAGGCTTGTGATACTCCGTGTCTTATACTCTACTCTAGTCGAAGAGCTACCAAAAAAGCTCCCGACAGAGCTGATGGTCTTCTTTCTTCCAGAAAGCGAAAGCCAACCTTCAAAGGCTGCATGTTCGTCCTTGGGTCTGCGGATCAACTCCTTGCGCTTGATCAAAACACACTAACGCCTTCCCATGGCGTGGGCACATCTTCCGAAAACTACACTCGCTTTTTCCATGCGTTCCTTTCCCCTGGCACTGGTTTTGTGAATCATGATACGAAAAACACACAGCCAGATGTATGATGCCTGCTTCTCTCACGTTTAGCAGATGCATGTGTTGCCAACTAAAAACGCTACCATGTACGATAAAATGACTTCTCTCCTTGCTCGGTTACGTATAAAAGCCGCGCGAGTCACCCTATTCCTCCCTCATCCTACAGATTCAGCTTTCATCTAAAAACGGCATGACCTTCGCCATGTCTTCTGCCCTCCGCCTTTCCAAAAGCCTAGAGCGAACCTTTTATGTTTCTGCCGCCTTCCCTCTCTCTCTTACATAACCTCGAAAAGCACCCGAAAAAAGTTCGATGAGTCCAAAAGCCCAGAAGACATGCGATATGTGCTCTGGACGTGCGGAGAGCTTGCTACAAAACCAGAAAGTCCATCGGGCGATGTATCGAAGGTCAGTACAGCGGTGGATATGCCCTGATTTCTCTCATACGGTTCAATGCAACCCTGCCCTGGTGGATTTGACAAGACTGCGGTACATGTGCACTGTACTAGCACCCGGTCGCACGGGCCGAGGATGTCTATATAAGTCTCCTGTAACCAGCAGTTGCTTCTTCCTTCATCACAGCACAGCTTTTGTATTTCCAAAGCTCCGAGCCACTTGAGCCATGTTCGCTCCTCTTTCCAAAAACAACATGCAGGTCCGCTTCATGGAGAGTTCTGTCTCCGCTTTCCTTCCTCGCCAGCCATGTATTCCTATCAAGTCTTTTTCACTGGTTGACGGAATCAAAAAGGCCATGACGCTTTGCGATGTCGTCTTCCGTTGGATTTCGCGCGTACTACTAAAAGTTGAAGAGTCACCGATGTATGTCGGACCGCTCGGAAGCGTGCTGTCCTCACTATCATGATGGCAGGATGCAGATGCCATATCACACGTATGCATAGGAGGAGGAGAGGAAACAAAAGCGAATGTTGACGAATGCATGATTCGTGTGCTCGGTAGAGGCCGCCATGGTATAAAGTCACTTCTTGTGGCCGCCAGAAGTTGACTCTCTATACTTCGCCTCTGCGAGGGAATCCCAAAATGCGAAGACGAGATTAACATGAGTTCTCGGCTCGTTTCAAAAACAGTGGATGAAGAAAAATGGAGTTCGGCGCGACTGTGTTGGTTTTTGGACAGCGAAACGCTTGCTGACGATCCGCAACGAGCGAAGCACATAAGATCCATCTTGGCTTTTTTGAAGTCGAAGAAAGGCTCAGAAACATAAGGTGTTTGTACTTGGCTTTTGGCAATTCTCTGTAATTGAGTTGTGAATGAGAGCTTTGGTGGAGGGCTGTATCTTGCCTTTAAGGTATGCGGGCAGCGGTGCACACAGAAAGACATCCGAATTTTCCTGTTCCCTTTCTGGTCTCCATGAAGGCTAGTAACATCGTTTTTAGACAATCGAAATCGGGAGCGTGGTCTAAGGAAAGCTGAGCAACGTGGAGAATGAAGGTTTATATACGCGCGCCGACAACACAGTCGCACATGGAACCAGTCGACCATGTTTTGGAAATGATGCAGCTGCCATAAATACGTCCAAAGAAAGGGGCCGACGAAGACATGGTCTCTCTCTCTTTTATCTTTGGACCCCTCACCAAACATGATCCGCTATTGCAGCGTTTTTGGAAATCTCCACTGGCAGAGGGCGGCGCAAATCTCATGGATAGGTTATCGGTATTATTTGGGTCGATCATTTGTATGTTTAATTTTCCATTTTGCTCAGCCAACTGCCTTTCGGGAGTGACCGGTTGGTTGAAGAAAGGAAGGAGGAGCGGAACACATGGAACCGTCCTTTGGTAATTTTGAACTCGAAGCAGACCGCCAGAACATGCAGTCAAGGTTGTGTTTTTTTGATATTCCAGCCGAGGACAATGCAGAAGAAGAGGAGAGACATTCGCGGCCCATATCATGCGAGTGGTTGATAAGCAATTTGGTGCCATGATGCACTCGTTGACATCTTTTGGAGTCGCAGATTTCGAGTTTGTCGTGGAGGAATGGAGGCATGGTAAAGGTGATGGTGCTTTTATAGTCAAATGCTGGGCGTTTGGCTCCCATGAGGCATTGAGGCAGACTTTTGGAGTGTTTGTTTTAGAAGGAAGAAAGCGGAAGAAGACATGTATTCATTCAGAAAGGGTTTCGATGCCATGAGCTGTTCTTTGAACGCTTTTTGGAAAACAGAAGAGGAGAGTTTATGATGAGAAGGAAAGAGTAAGGACAGTACGAGAAGCTTTATATGGTGCTTTCAGTGGAAATCACGTGGTGCCAATGCGAGCCAAACCAAAAGCAAGAGAGTTCATCCCATGGCGAAGTCGGGTATCCTTTCGAACGGCTGCGCGATGTCGTTACTGTACCAACACATGGCAACGCTTTTGAGAGCACGGATTTCCACATTGACCAAGCCGGTAATGTCAGCCCTTGGTCGTTCATAAGGCAAAGAAATCCTTGTCAGAATTGTGATAAGTATTGGTATCAGATGCTACGCTATGCAAGGTAAGTTGAATCAACAAACTTCGAATGAAGACAAAAATCATATGACGAGATGGCGAAGTCAATGTGCCAGAACAACACCACGCCTGCTACCTGCCCTCCAATCTCAACCGATCCCTACTCCTCCCTTCGTCGCGTCTCGCAACCAGGAACCACAGACTGCTGATCCAGCAAAGTATCACACCAATCCAAGTCTGCGCCGGACCCTTGAACAGAGTGATGGCAACCAGCTGAAAGGCGCTTCGTGGGACTGCGACAAAGGTCGCCGTCAAAGGAGACGTCGCCTTGACAAGCAGCAGAGTGCCTGAAAAGACAGCCCACGAGCCCATACCACCGAACAGCATCATGGCCCAGAAGAAGGGCACATCGAGGAACGGTATATTGTGGTATATATGCGGAACCTCTCCGGAGAGGACCACGATCGGTGTGAGGAGCATGAGTGACACAAGGGACGTGTAGTGTAGTGTGCGATAGAAGGCACGTGTCTCCTCTCTGTTGCCGGGTTCTTCTGAGCCGCTAGGGTACCCGGTGAGCACATCGCCAGCTGGGACGAGGCCAGCGACGATCTTGCGGTATGTGCGGAGCAGGAGGATCGGGTATAGCGCGACGAAGATGGAGGAGAAGACGCCGGCGACGACAGACTCCCAGGTAACGCGGACGTTGGAGCGGTACGAGGCGAAGAAGAGGTTGAGGGTCGCGACGAGAGCGGAGGAGAGGGTGCTGCCGTTGACGTTCTCTTTCTGCAGGACGCAGGCGAAGATGATGGCAAGCGGGGTTATGCCGATGCGGGCGAGTTGATAGACGGGAAGCGGTGCGTAGCTATTCTGTGTTAGCATTGGAGAAGATCGGGATGTGATGGGCGTCCTACGCGAACGAGAAGTTACTAAGCAGCACCTTCACGATGAAGACTACCGCAAGTGGGAGTACCTGTTTCGCGATTTGGAAGTCGAACTCAAACAGGCCTCCGCCAGCAATACCACCAGATCCATTCGATAACCATCGCGCAAATGCGTATATGCCAGGCTTCTTGTTGCCTCTAAAGGCTCCTCCCTGAGGCGCAGCGGGCTGCGAGGGCGGCACAGCGGCACCGAAGCCTATGAAATGTAACGGATTGCTGGAGAAGCGTAGGAGGCTCGATACGAGTATGAGGAGGATATGCGTGATGATGAGCTGCGCGTAGGATTGAGTGAGGGGAAACGGGAATCTGGTGTTGTTAGTATACACCCAATACGCATTTGACGTGTCCTCACTTGTAGACACCCGTCAGCATGATGAAGCGATTCATCAGCAGTAGCCCAAAGCTGCACCCGCCAACCCAAAAGACGAGCAATCCCACCCAAGCCTGCCAGCCCCTCCATGTGCCGAAAAAGAAAGCCCCAGGCCCGCCTTGCTGCCAGAAGCTGCGAAAGGCATGGCTTCCTCGCCCTACGTCATGGCTGACCAACGGCCGTATACTGCTCGCCGGTTCGTATTCGTCATCTTCGTCTTCGCTCTGCGCGGCGCTTCGATTGCGCGGGTAGGGGCTGGTGCTGCGACTGCCAATATCGATCAATGGCACCGCAGGCTGCAGCTCCGACAGCGAGTTCTGCGTCGAATGACTCCGCCGTGACGTCTCCATTTGCGCGTAGAACTCGACGTCGGAGTGATCGGTATCGTCGATTGAGCTCGCGCTGTTGTTCCGCCGGTGTACGTTGCTGTCCTTTCTCTTTCTGTCCTTTGGCAGTTGCACAGGACCCCGCGACAGGTTGCTGAGGAAGTCGAGGGGCTTGCGGAAGGTGTTCTGGGTCGTCCGAGTGAATGCGCGTGACGAGTTCATCGTGTCCGCTTCATTGCGGAGAGAGAAGGGAGCGTCAGCATGCTGAGGGTGTGCAATTGGTAAAAGTTGAGCACAGGCAGGTACGAAGGCCGGGCGACGCTGGACCCTGGCTTAGGCTAGGGGAAGTGGGCCCGTTAATCTCTGGGGACGCGCTGCCTCAACACCATCGACATCGCTCATGGTATTTCAGCTACTTGCCATACTCTCCTCCGGGCCAAACATGGGAGCGCTATTCTCGCATGCTGGCCAGTACAATGGTAGCATCACTCTCAAGGCAGCAGCAGCCGACCCCGCACCTCAACTTGTCAGGCTGACTTGCTGCGCACCTGCACTAACCTCAGCCTGGTGTCTTCTCATCACATTTATCATGTAACCATTCATGAGCAGCTCATAACCTTTTCGAAACCAATAAATCGGCCACGATGTCAGACGAGCTACTTTGTGGCCCATGCCAAAGATTTCTCAGCGGAGAGAGCCCTTTGTTGGGTCAGGAAGACGGATGGCTAACCTTCATCCATCACGCAACGGCCGAATCGTTTCAGCAAGCTCTCGCATTGCCTTGTAGTATATGTAGACGCCTTCGAAGAGAATTCATTCGCGAAATGCGTATTGCCGACCCCATCCATGGATATTATTCGATGTGTGTAAGTGACTAACCCGATACAGGCCACGAATCAGAGAACGCTTTCGAAGTAGCACCGACCGTGTACCGCGTAATCCCATCACACGCACAGGACGATACCGTAGAAGAAGGACTGGACACTTGCTTCACGTGCTCTGATACTACAATCCAGATCACGTTGACGCCCAAGGCAACAAGCGAACAACCTCGTAACTCCCTTCTGGCTCTCTCTGGTGTTGCAGTGGCGGATAGAAGCCTTGCTGCCAATCATACAGGCAGCGCTGACTGCATCGATTTCATAATGTCCCAGTTGGAACGATGCCGAGATACGCACACTGAGTGTCAGATGATGCAGCAAAGCAGACAAGAAACGCATGGGTTTTTGCCCACAAGAATGATCGATGTTGGTCACATTGGGGATCCAACGATTTGTCTTGTGGAGGCTAACGAGTGTGCTGGACAACCACCCTACATTGCGCTGTCGCATTGCTGGGGTAAGTCTCGGCCTTTTCAGCTGACACGAAGTACTGCAGCGCGTCTTAAAGCAGGCGTTCTGTTGAAAGATCTGCCCAAGACGTTTCAGGATGCCATTCTTGTGACTCGGAACATGCAGATTCGATATCTTTGGATTGATTCACTGTACGTTGTACCTGACCAAGTCTGCTCTGGATCTCATCTGACGCGCTATAGGTGTATTACCCAAGATGACCCCAAAGATTGGCATAGAGAGGCCGCTCTCATGTGGAATGTCTACAGTCGAGCTATTTGCTGCATCGCAGCCACCGCTGCCAAAGATAGTAATGTCGGTCTCTTCTTCTATCGGGATCCGCAGGATCTGTTGCCAATAGGGATTAGTACTAGTAGAGCTCGGATTCATGGGCAGAAAACCGACGAGCCTTTGGTACGCTATACCATACACACCGAAATAGTTACTGCTACCATCGCTATCGATAACGCACCTTTGAACCAAAGAGCCTGGGTTGCTCAAGAACGCTACTTGAGTACTGGAACCGTTCATTTCACACAAAACCTAATTTTCTGGGAGTGTCGCGAATCTGTTACGAGTGAACAAGACCCTGACGGTAGCCGTATCCAAGAAGCGACAATGTGGTATGGAAACACCGCAGTACATACCTTAAAATCGAACATGTGGTACTACAAGAGTCGACTGGCCATCATGTCCGGGAGTCCGACCAGTGTCGACAAGCTCAAAGTCTTGTCAAGCATCCACAAAGACTGGTGCCGCTTCAGGACCTCATATTCCGGCCTCAGCTTGACAAAGGAAGAAGATATACTCGTTGCTCTGAATGGCATTGCGAAGGCCGTTGCTGAAGTCACAAACGACACCCTAGTTGCTGGTTTATGGCGAGGCCGGCTGATCGAAGAGCTATGCTGGAAACGGCATACCAATGAAAGGGTGCATTCGATTGATGAACCTCCAAAGCCTTCTAAATGGCGCGCACCTACATGGAGTTGGGCAAGCATCAATCGCGTAATTGGAGGCCGTACAATGTGGTGGGAGTATGACTCTTGGTTGGATTTTATCCATGAGATGGCGGCAATAGAAGACCTCACCGTGGATCAGAAGCCTTCTGGGCAACTTGTCAACGCCTCCTTAACATTGACATGTCGCCTGATTCCGACATCTCCACCGGATTCGGGTATCTGGGCATGGACGCCATACAAAGTTACCGTGACTCTCGATGACTGTACCATCACGAACGCAAAGGACCTGGGCAACGAGATCAGTCTAGTGGTTCTTCGTCACTTCGCATACGGGAAAGAAGGCAGTCTACAAGGCATATTAGTTCTGCCAAGTCGAGTCAAGACTGGCAGCTATGAACGACTAGGCTACTTCGAATTTTTCTCATATGTCGAGCCGCTTGAGGAGGAAAAACGGATAGTGCAAAGCGTACTTGATGGATACAATATTGCACAAGAAACTACGATCGAGCTGATATAATAACCCCAGGCGTCAGCGTCGCCAACGCCTCGGTCACTTGTCAATATGATTGTAACCATTACCAAGCGGGTAATGTACATACGTGGCATCGCAGACATACATCGCCTACCATAAACATCTCACAACCGTTCACGACCTCAACGACCTACTCGAGCATTCTATGCATCCCATGACCATCCCCTCCAGACACGCACCTACCACCCCACCCCTCCAACCGGCCCTACATTCCCAGAGCGGAAGGTCGCCAACCCCCGCCAAGACACCCACCCGCCTTCTTAATGAGGCTTGTCCTACATTTACCAAGGCTTATTCCGCATGATGCCTTATCGCAAATATCCACAGGGTATGTGGATCTGGTCCTTCTGTGCGCCATTCCAGAAAAGGGCCGAGCCGTTGGTAGGATTGCGGAGATGTGCCTGTGTTGGTGGCGTTGTATCTGCTCACACCCGTGCGTGCATGGTGCAGGATGCGGTACGGAGGTGCTTTCCGGGGCGGGCAGGATGGTTAGTATTGGGGGAGTCGAAGGGGTAGGAAGATGGGTAGGAGGACGGAGAGGGATCGGCGATGAGGAACAGGAAAGTGATGGTCTTTGATCTGCGCGGCGGTGCTGATGCTGTACGGTTTCTAGATGCGTGCTGACAAGGGAGCTCGCGATGATGTCGAAATGCTCTATGCCCAAGTAGCCTTGGAGCGCAGCTGGAGTGCGCATGACATTCTCTATCTCGGTCCAATTCTGATGAGTGAGCAACAGCAGGAGGACATGATCGATCATACATCGTCTTTCGGATTAGCACCGTTCATTCTAGGTTTCAACGTCCGTACATGTCCGCTTGGTACATGTATTGGATCCACTGAGGACAAAGCGGAACGTTGACTCCGGTTCCTGACGGGAGGGAACGCGGTGGCTGGCGGCTCCATCATCAGGAATATCGTTTCGCAGGATACTGCAGCGTTAGAGGACTACTTGGGGCGGTGCATAGATCCTGCAAGATAGCTACTACAGGTTACCCGTGCAAGATGAATCCTTCGGCTGCGCTTTGGAGGACAGGGGACGGGCCGTTGCTAAATACAGTATACTGCGGCAGGGCTCAGCGATACCAATACATACCAATTCGTACTGTGGATGTGTACGTTACTGTCGGGCTGTGCGTCTTGCATAGCTCGATTGACCTTCTCTTTGGGGGTCTACTTGCGAAAACTCGAACTGTCCATGTGAACGCCTACTCGTCAACCATGATAGCGCCACTCGAACACCGGTCGCATCAAGTTGCTGTGACAGTGAACGTTCGTGTAGAGACCGAAGAGGAAGGTCACTTCGTCCCGTAAGCCATAGAACTCGCGCCATGGGTACTGCATCCGACTGCATGATCGATCAACACCGAAGTCCCCGATACCAGTAAGTGTACCTGCATGATGGTTGGGCAAAGACACCTGGGCAGATAGTACGGCCAAAGAGTAGCCTGTATGTAGAACATGTAAGCTAATGCAAGCCATCATCCCTCATATGTACATGCAGCTAGCTCTACCATGTAGCCAGCCCATGGCGGAGGTGTGTGGGGTCATGGCCCGACGTAAGCGCTGGTTGCGATTGCGTTTTCTTGGCACGGGCGGAAGATTGACGCTCAGGGAAGGTCCTTAACCGTCGCGTGAAGATCGTCGCAGGGTCTGAGATACGAGGAGATCATGGGAGATCATGCTGCTGGCGCTAGGTACGGAAGTGTCTAGCGTGGTATGGAAGGGATGACAAGTTGACTATCTTGGGATATCAGTGCGTGTGGAATGCTTGTGTTTGAGACGATGAATTCTAGGTGTGTCGTAGGAATTCACCTCTTCCGGTTCTTGCGAGCTATCGACTCAAACGATTCTTTTGGGTTAGCAAACGCCTAATACACGCTTGACATGAGGTATCATCCGCTTCCACCTGCCGGCCATGTCGGCGAGCTGTTGTCTACAAGTGCATCAAGCTCTCAATAGATCACGCGCGCCTGCTGCCACAACAGTCATGTGATGACCCGTTCTTGTCCGTAGTGACATGCCACGAGGGTCGATCTTTTGACCTAGACGTTGGGACAGACAGCTGTCACTCGTTGCGACGGGAATATAGCGGGATATTGAACGACGATCTATGCGAGTATCCAAGTGGAGATGCAAAACGTAAGAAGGTTTTGCCTAGGGACTTGTTGACACCGGCTGGTGATGTCGTGACAGGAGGATACCGAGACATCGTGAGCGATGCCGGCTTGGTTCGTGCGCTGCGCACGTGCCCGCGGCGGGATCTCGGCACCGGCCAACACCCGGACCTGAGATGGGAGCGGGTCCTGAAGAACCACGCCAAAACACCACGCCACACCCTTTCGCCTTCACAGCTTCGCCAACTACACTTGAAGACGGGTCGTAGGTCACCTTAGTGGGCGGAGTACCTCACGCAACAGGCAGGAGACATTCTGCCATGCTCACATCTGCCGGCGGGGGTCATGATCGACCCAGCGGCAAGACGCCATTCCAACAGCGCCCGCAGTCGCCTCGAAAGGCTTGGAAGTAAGAAGTGCGCCTTTCCGCTGCACTTTCCTCCAGTCCGCGGGCTTACTGCACTTCTAGATCTCCTGTCGCCGCCAGTCGTGTGCCTGGGCTACGGGAACAAGGGCTGTACGTGACCGGACGAGAACCTTCCAAGGCGATCATGTCATTCCGCGCTGGCAAGAGCGCTACCCAAAAGATCGCGGTCGCGATTCGCCCGTCTCCATCTTCTGCTGCTGCCTTATCTGAGGTGTGGCTAATGGCCAGGTTAACTATATTGATCTGCATCATGCTAAATCCCAAAGAAGGAGGTGGTTTCAACGCCTACGTGCTTTTAAGCTTAATGCTAGCGGGTCTTGGGGTGTCAGCGGATGGCGCTGCAACTGCGTCGGATGACAACACTCGAATATTGCATGTTCAATACAGCCGGCCATTCGAGGGTTACAAAAAAGCATGATGATGGCACGTTGCGGCGCTGCCGAACAGCGCTACGACAGCATAGCCGGTCTCGCCAAGCCCGCCAGATAAAGTCGGACTGCAATATCTGATTGGTTCCTCACCAAATCATGTCTCCAAGCCGCCTGAAACGGGATCGGTGCAGCGACCAGTTGAGAAAGCGACCCTGTTGTGATTGGAGCAAATCGCGTTGGTCATCTCATCTAGCGAGATTGGACATCCATGCAGATATGTAAGGGATGTAAGACTCAAGGTAACGTGTATACAATTGCCATCTAACAATTACTAGAGCCAGGTTCTCTTGTCACGTCATTCATTACACAGTGACGGTGTATGCAAACCTTGTTCTTGGTTCGAAATCATCTGCACATCAGTCTCGCGCAGTATCTCCGACGATTGCCTCGGTACTTTGACATACGAACTACCCTTCAGCCAGTAGCGGCTCGTGCCGTGCCCTTGGGAGTTACCGTCAGGGATGCAAAAGGAACACATCATGTTGGTTCACTTGATCCGGGTTGGCAAGCGTGCCATGCCCGAGTTGAATTTGCCTCGTGCAACCATAACCAACAGACAAAGGCGGCGGGACACTCTCCATGGACCCCAGGCGATAATCCTGCATGAAACAGCTTCATTTGACAGCCGACCTAGTAATGATCCACTCATCACCTCTACGCCGTTATCAGGATGGCTGCAGATCGATCCGTCCCATCCAATCGCGTCCACGCACCGGTTTCTACGCTGAATCTCTACGCGACGTTATTCACATCCCTAAACTAGTAAGCATGCCAATCTATAGTGCATTCTGCCAAGACCTGCGCGTCTGACCTGCTACGCGCAACATCCTCCTCCTTCTCTAAGACTTTCCGCCCGTTCTATTACCGCTACTAAGGTGGGCTGAGAGCAAGTAGTGCCCGAACACACTGTAGCACCTACCCAACTAGGTATCGGAGTGGTTCAAACGCCATCTTAAGCCGTTCTAGCGACTAACACACCTTGTGCTGTGGTTCAGGTACGTCGGCATGCCACGAGACCGCCTTGTCGGTGGCTGCTAGTCCTTATTGGAAGGTGCATTTGCCTCCTGCCATCTCGTCTCAACACCAGATTATCAAGCACCTCTATATAAGAGGTACCGGACGCCCTCTCAAGGCATCAGGCCACGAGCACAGCAACACTCAGCCCTCATCAGCAGTCTTCATCGTCTCTCGCTCCAAAGACTTCCATCTTCGATCAATCTGCCAACATGAAGCTCTCACTTCTTCTCGCACTTTTGCCTGTGGCTCTTGCCCTTCCCGCCCCGGTCATTGTTCCCCGTGCTGGCGCTCCCATTCCCGGAAGATGGATCGTCAAGATGAAGAACGAGAACCTTCAGAACCTCATTGACGTCGCCTTGAAGGTTCTCAAGAAGGACCCTGCCCACGTCTACAAGTTCGCTGGATTTGGCGGTTTCTCTGCTGATATGGCCGACGACATTGTCGAGCTGCTCCGCAACCTCCCAGGTGTAAGCTATAAAGCCCCAAGAGCATCATCTTCAGTACTAACATAGCATAGGTCGACTACATTGAGCAAGATGCTATTGTCAAGGCTAACCTTGGCGAGTCGCACCTCGAGAAGAAGGCGTACACAACTCAGTCTTCTTCCACATGGGGCCTTGCTCGTATCTCCCACCAGCAGCCTGGTACCAGCTCTTACATCTACGACACCACTGCTGGTGCTGGTACTTGCGCCTATGTCATTGACACTGGCATCTACACTGCCCACCCCGAGTTTGAGGGCCGTGCTACCTTCCTCGCCAACTATGCTGGTGATGGTCAGAACTCGGACGGAAACGGTCACGGTACCCACTGCGCTGGTACGATCGGATCCAAGACCTACGGTGTAGCCAAGAAGACCAAGCTTTACGCTGTCAAGGTCCTCGATGCCAGTGGTTCGGGCTCCAACTCTGGTGTCATTGCCGGTATCAACTTCGTCGCCAACGACGCCAAAACCCGCAGCTGCCCCAACGGTGCTGTTGCCAACATGTCTCTGGGTGGATCTCGCTCCACTGCCGTCAACGCTGCCGCGGCCAACGCAGTCAGCGCTGGTGTCTTCATGGCCGTCGCTGCCGGTAACGATGGTGCCGATGCTCGCAACTCCTCGCCTGCATCCGAGCCTACTGTCTACACCGTCGGTGCCACCGATAGCTCTGACCGCCTCGCTTCTTTCTCCAACTACGGATCCGTCGTTGACATCCTTGCTCCTGGTGTCTCCATTCTTTCCACCTGGAACAACGGTGGCACGAACTCCATCTCCGGTACTTCCATGGCTACTCCTCACGTTGCTGGTCTCGCCGCCTACATTCTCGGATTCGAGGGCAAGAAGACCCCTGCCGCTCTCTCCAGCCGCCTCACCACATTGTCGCTGAAGAACAAGATCTCCGGTGTTCCTTCCGGCACCGTCAACAACCTTGCCTTCAACGGCAACCCCAGCGGCTAAGCATTTCTTCTTCTCGGCGGCGCTTTATCAACATGTTGCATCGACTCTTTTTCAGTTTGCATTGATAGAAGTCGAAGATTCCCTTCCTTCTTTTCTTATGAAGTCATGATCGCGGTAATTGTCTCTTGGTAGTCGATAGCACCAATGGAGATACAATCTATGAAGTTACTCATCCATAACGCCCCCAGTGCAGTGTCTTCGCACCGATCGCTGATATGTTGCCCCATAACCTCGATCGCTGGTCAACGATGGGGATACAGAATGCCATCCCGTCACTACGGCATTTGGATGCGGAGATCGACATCACGAAAACGGCCTTTGTGATACCGTCACTAATGATCTTGTGGGGGTGGCTTACGCTAAGCCTCATCAACATGACTATACCAGAAGCCCATGTGTCACAATGGGTCATTCATTGTTTCGGCAGAAGACTGTTGACACCGCGGCGTCGTAGGTGGCTTGGAGAGGCGTGGCCTCGCGCGTTAGCATAACGGTGCTGCGTCCACATGCCCTGCATCGTCTTGCATATGTGACTGGGCTCATGCAGGGTCTACCGGCACATGCGTCTACGCAAACAAAGAAGTACTTTCCTCGGTCCTGCGAAGATCGATTATCTGTGCATACGGAAATCTCTCAGTGTAACGATCAACAAGACATCGCGATCTTCGACCAAACACTCGTTACTCCTAACAAAGCTACCCAGACCTACAATTCCCCCATCTTTGTCTAACGTCTGCAACCTCGGACGACTAACAATAGCTTGAACAAGTACCACGCATCACACACAGCTAGCTGCATGCGGTACCAGAGGCTGAAGCCTTCCCCGCATTGTCAAGGCTATATTGGCACAACGTTGATCAGCATGGTTCATCGGAAAATTCAATCTCGCCCCGCAATTCCAATTAGGAGATATTGCGGTTAAGGCTGCAGCTGCCATCTTCCTTCCGCCAGCCGCCTCCGCGCACGGACCAAAGTGAAGCTCGGAACGCTTCCGGGGTTCGAGCGATGAGGTGCGCCACCAATTTCATCAACCAACTGCCGCTTCCGCCTCTCTAATCTGCGCGAACCATCTGAAGTAGCGATACGACGCGGAAATCATTTGAGCTGTCGAATTATACGCAGGATGAGACGATTACAGAACAATATTAAGGCTTTCGGCCACGTATGACGCGTTTCTTCGCGTTGTTGGCTTACGGCCGTAAGAAGCTCGCGTCGCGCCGACACGCTTCAGCGTTCCGAACGCCTGCGAACTCCCACACACGAGAGCAGACTGCGCGGTCGACATCGCCCAACATGCCAATAGAGTATGTACCCGCATACAGTTCTCACTATACCTTAGGGCATTCAGTCGAACAAAGACTGCAAGCGTTGTTAGTATGCACGCGCGCGCTGTCAACAGCGGACCATGCCGGTAGCTCTCGCACGACGACTGATGCTAGCACCGTACCATAGAACAAGCGCATGAGACACTGTCATCGACATTCGATGAACGCTACTGCTCTCACACCTTCGACCGTCCTTCGTTGGACTCCTGGTCCATCGAAATGCTCGGTCCCAAGTCTCGGCCGACTGGGGTACGAGTCTCTCGATGCTGAACATGGCGAGATACCTCTTATCGAGCTCGTGCCAGTGGCCTTGTAGGATACTATACAGACCAATCACATTCGATCAATATCCCCAGAATGCATTTGGATGATGGAGGCGAAGTCCGAAGCTCTTTGGTGGACGTGGAAATCGACATATAGTTCTCGCGCGGTGCTAGTCAATTAATACCCTTCTCCTATCCTCAAGCTGGGCCTCAAGGCCTTCGAATCATCGACCAACTACTGGCACTCTGAGTTGACGCTGTGTGTCAACCGAGTTGAGCGCCGCGAAAGATCCTATGCAGTCCAATGCAAGGGTGCTTCCACAGTCAGCTTACTTCGCGTTTCTGGTGTTACACAACACTATCACATGTGCGTTCAACATTTCTGACCACGCCGCAACTTATGGTCTAGTCCGAATCCGTATTTGTCGTCATACCCACTTCGTGGTGGGTCTACCGAGGTCCCCAAGAGTCAGTATCGTACGAACCTTCATCGGTCCATTTCTCTACCAGTATACAAAATCTCCAGCCCACGTCATCTTCTACCAAACATCTTAGGATTATTGCACCAGTATACGCCATGGACTCATTCACCGCAGGCGACATCACCCACCAAAATGGTGAGGTCACGCACTACTACGAAGGAGGCTCTGCAGACGGCACTCCCCTAATCTTCATCCACGGCTGGCCCGACATCGCAGAATCATGGAAACACCAACTCAATCATTTCGCCGCCTCGTCAAAATACCGCGTCATCGCACCTGACATGCGCGGCTACGGCGACTCAACGGCACCCCAGAAGAAAGAGTCTTACCGCCTTGAAGTCCTCGTTCCCGAGCTCGTTGAGTTCGCCTCAAAGCTAGGCATCAAGAAAGCAGTATGGATCGGCCACGACTGGGGCTGCGGCGTCACCAACGCACTTGCCGCACACTACCCTGAATTCTTCATTGCCATGGCAAACCTGTGCGTCCCGTACCGAAGCGTGGAGCTGGGCCTCGAATACCTCAAGAGCACCATCAACCGCGAGCTCTACCCCGAGAGTGAGACCGAGTGGGGAAACTGGGAGTACATGCGGTACTACGAGGTGAAACCCGAGCAAAGCGTCAAAGCGTTCGACGGCCACCTGGATGTCATCACCAAGATCTTGTACGTGAAAGGCGATGACAGTAAGTGGGGCCAGCCCTCACCCACAAGCCGTGTCTTGAGAGACGGAGGTTGGTTCGGTGGTCATCCGGAAAGCCTTCCTGATATTCCACTTTCGTACACATCGTTGGATGAGCATCTTTACGAAAGCCTGCTGAAGAGCAAGAAGAAGCATGGGTTCTTCGGTGCGAACGCATACTACTTCAACCACGAAGCAAACGTCGAGTATGCGAAGAGCGAGAAGAATGGCGGGGTGTTGGAGTTTCCCTTCCTATACATTGATGCGAAGTACGACGCTGTGTGCTCGCCTAGTGTGCAGCCGAAGTTGGCGGAGAGGATGAAGCGGGATGTGAAGAATTTGACCTATGACACTATTGAGTCGTCGCATTGGGTACAGTTGGAGAAGCCGAAAGAGGTTAATGAGGCGTTGGAGAAGTGGCTTGCTACTTTGTGAGGTACCTGAAGGTGGCAAACATACGATAGGCTGTATGGCTTTCACAATAGTCGACCTTGCGCTGGCGTATCCAAAGTCACCAAACTTGGTGTGTTGATAGCTGTAGCTGGTAGGGAATTGAAACTTGCCGCTCAACCAACTCGAAAGATATTCATTGATGAAATGAATCGCCACAACAGGAAGCACGACCTTCGACTATCTTGATGAACCGTCTACTGTAAGGCGACATACCTTGCGCGACCATGTTCCCGACAGTATGGTTTAGCCAACACAGTTGCGCACCTGCCAGTACTTTGACTAGAGGCTGCAGAATCTCGCCAGACATTATGCGCAAACCCGCGATTCCGCAAAGGGACGACTGTCAACAAAACCGATGAACTGTTGGCGCGGATACGCTCTGTCAGTCGTACCAATACTCTCTTTGAAAATCGCTGTATGCGCATGCACCCAATGTGTCCTTACACCCCGCGACTCGTTGGCAGACCCATCGAAATTTTCCAGTGCATCGGCAACCCAAAGGGTATCTATGGTGCTCTTGATAAGAGTGCTTATTCTATACCAGTCGTCCATGTCCCACGACAAGACGCTGAAAGTTAGCGCCCACCGGGTACAACGACAACATCATGTAGGAACCCGCATCATAACAGACCACATAGCACAGCGCTTCGCTGGAGGTAACACGACCTCTAATCGGTTCTTTGTCCAAGCCCATTGGGTCTCAGACACCTTCCTTCCCGTGGTCACGGTCCGTTAGTGCTGGATCTGGACTGGGCCCTACCCTCTGGTTATCTGGACGCCATATATCTCTTCAGGTGACTACGTACCATCCGCGGGAAACACCAAAGCTCTGCTAGACCCATTGTGTTACTTATAGGACCCAAAGCTCTGCACGGCTGAGCATCCAGCCCGTCGAAATGACGAGAGACGAGTAAGACCAGAGGACCGTGAAGCGTGTACCCATGCCGTCAACTCATGGAACAGCAGCATGCGCGCTGTCAGATAACGGTATCTCTTGTGCTCTTGTTGGTGTTGCAAAGTAGCATGCGCTCGCCAGACAGCATGCCCTAACGTGGTCCGTGAGAGGTTGCACTGCCTGTGCGTACGCGCGAGCGCTGTTGCTAACTGGTCCTTCAGATTGCGCCATTGGCTCTCGAATGAGCCGGCCGTCGTTGATGCTGGTACGGGTTGTACGGCATTTGTATTTAAGCTTCGGTTCTGCCGCTGATGCAGGTACAATTCAACGTGAAGGATTCGACCCCTCACCTTTTCTTTGAAACCCAACCCCTTATTCATTCCTTCCAGCAACATCGGTTCGAACGGCTCGGAAACATGTATACTCCAGTCCTCTTCGCTCTCATCTCGTTGGTCGTTGCTGCCCCATTGACTAGAGTCGATGGCGAGGACGGCATCGCTGGCAGATGGATCGTCAAGATGAAGGGCGACGTAGCAACGCAAGCTCACAACGACCTGATGGCATCCATATCCACCAAACCCGATTACAAATACGCAATGCCTGGATTCCGAGGATTTGCCGGCAGTATCTCTGAGGAAGAACTTATTCGACTTCAGGCTTCTGAGCATGTAAGCTATACGCCCGAATTAACATACCTGAACTAACGTACTCAGGTTGAGTACATCGAACAAAACGCCAAGGTCCATAGCAACGAGATCGTGCAACAGTTGAACTCTACGTGGGGGTTGGCTCGTATCTCTCATGCCGAGCCGTATCAAACGAGTTATCTTTTCGATTCCAGCGCTGGGGAGGGTACATGCGCGTATGTTACCAACCGTATTTGCGCCTATGTGAACTTCGCTCACAAAGCGACCGCAGATACGTCATTGACACAGGCATCGAGGTTGAACATCCAGAATTTGGAGGGCGTATGTACGAACCGTTCGGCCTGAGAGATACGCGCTAACAAATTGAAAGGGGCTTTATTCTTAGCTGACTTCAGCGGTGAGGACACCATGATCGACGCCATGGGCCACGGAACTCACGTGGCTGGTACAATCGGCTCGATGACTTGGGGCGTCGCAAAGAAGACAACGCTGCTCGCTATCCGTGTACTGGACTCGTACGGTTCTGGTACAACCGAGGGCGTACTTGCGGGTATGGAGTATGTTATTAACGATGCAGCAAAACGTAGTGAGGCTGGAGAATGTCCAAACGGTTTCGTGGCCAACATGAGTCTTGGAGGGCGTAAGATGCAGGCCCTGAATGATGCTGTAAGTAACCCATTCCGTTTTTTATCAGACATTCAGCTCACAACGATCTAGGCCGCTGCCATCGTTGCAGCGGGAATCTTCCTTGGTGTCGCAGCGGGCAATGAGGGACGCGACGCTAAATACTCGTCTCCGGCATCTGAACCTATTGTCTGCACCGTAGGTGCTACAGCCATTAACGATACGCTCATCGAATGGTCCAACTATGGCCCTATAGTCGACATTCTGGCACCCGGCGTTGAGATCACCAGCACTTGGATCGGCAAATCGATCGACACGATCTCTGGAACTGTAAGTACACTCCCAGATAAGTGTCGGTGTGACGCGCGCTGACTATCCGCCTTCACGTTCAGAGCATGGCAACCCCTCATATCGTTGGTTTAGCCGCGTACTTCATGGGTCAAGGATGGCCTGTGGAAGGGTTGTGCGAAAGCATGGCTGGCGTCGCGACAAAGGGCGCGATCGATGAAAGTACTCTCCATGATACCACACCGAATCTTCTAGCTTTCAACATGGCCGAAGCATCCCAGCAGTATGGCAGACGTACGAAGCGGGTCGCGTAGAGTCGTCAAAGTGCATCGTCGGCTGGGAATGTCTGGCATGAGGATCCGGTACTATAGTTTTGACAAAGGGGAGACCCTGGGAAGCAATGTTGAAACGTTGATAAGATTGACCTTGTTCATTAGCGCATGCCCATAGATCGTGCGGATCGAGCCGTGCGCGACAGCACCGGTCATTGAGGCGGGAAGATGCATGAAGCTGACCTGCCGTGCCGTCTCACGTCAAGTATGTCAGCCTCATCGGTGGTCAGATCCCACCTATGGCGATCCAGATTCGCCAGTGAAAGCCTCCGATCTCAACGGCTGTCGCAACTGATGCGCCATGCATGGAGCCCTAGATCTTAAACTCAAAGCGGTGATGTCGCCCAAGCCTGCCACGCCGATCGTCACTGCACTAGTCAGCTGAATCAGCGCGCCCGGCCACTCACGAGGCGTGACATCATAAAATGCGGGGTAGAGACTTGCGATAACAGGCTAGCTTGTCTGCGAGCCCGACACTTTGCAGAACTCCAAGCCTTCCAAGAGCACTGCCCTCACCTGAGCTCTTTTCTATCCCGCTCCATATCTGGCCCATTGGCATCCTCGGACCTCAAACACGCATCATCTTTACTGGGGAGAAAGGACCATTCTAGAAGTCATGGCGTCATACTTCGACCTCCAGCCGCAGAAGGCGCCGCCAGCTACGAATATAGATCAGATGCCTCAAGACCAGCGCAAGCAACTGGGTCGCATGAACAGTTTGATGTCCCCAGCAGTCACACAGATATTGGAAGGTTTAGGCGACGACGAATCGGACAGTGATAGCAGCGAAGAAAAAGACCCATCCGAAGAAGAAGATCAACGTGCCGCTCAACAACACACTAAGCCAGCACTCGACCCCCAGAAATTGCGCCAAGACAAGCAAAAGCACGTTGCTGCCCAGGCGCCTCGCCCTTCATCTCTATCACCAAGCAGAAGTTCCCTGAAGACGACCAGCAAAAGCTCTGGCCATTCTAAGCCGTCTTCGGCGCATGGCAGCGGAGATAAGTCCGCAAAGTCCAGACAAAAACAGCCGCACATGGCGCGATTCCATTCCTTGCGCAGCATGCTTTTTCAACAGAGGATTCAAGACCAAATGAAGACTGCCACGCAAGAAGATTGCCAGCAGGAGCAAAATGCGGCCGACAAATGGCGGTCTCAACACGCCGAACGCCAAATGCATCCCCCGGGAACACCCGACCAGGACGCTTCAGGAAAAGGTGGAATTGGGAGTAGGATTCGGATGACCGTAAGACGGATGACGACCAAGGACGCAGGGAGCATGGAGAAGATCAGGGAGGATGGTACGCCGGTCGAGTTCAATGATCGCGCGTCAACAGCTTCTTCCGATAACGAGAAGGACCAACGAGAAGCATCGACAACTCGCTATGAAAGTGACAACGAGAGCATCGATCATTCTGATGTGGACGAGCTAGTACGATGGGTTAGCCGACGAGATCCCCCTAGCGACGGTGAACGACGGAAGGGCGGCGACGTGGTGGAAGCCAAGGAAGACAGTGGTCATGAGAGCCTGGGGCCATCGGACGTTGAAGACCTTGTTCGCTTTGCCAGCAGGAAATCTGACGCCAAAGAGACCGCCGTATTGAACGACGCACATTCAGGATACAGCGACGCATCAACCGAATCCGACAGCGAACTCCGAGAAGTATCCTCAGACGAGGAAGAAGACGCAGACGACCTCGTACGCTGGATATCGCACCGCGACGGACCCAAAGCCGGTCCCGTGCGCCGCAACCTCCAACGACCCGAACTGGATTCCGACGTAGGCGAGCACTATGACTCCGACGTCCCCGAACTAGGCCGCTGGTTCAAGCGCCACGACGGCACGAGCGGCGAATCCGCAGCATCCACACCCGTCAAAGAGACTTTTGACGAAATCGACGACGAAGAAGAACAGCGAGGCCGCCCCCGAAGCCGCGAGTCCATCGAGCCCATCAAAGAAAAACGCCACATCACCGACGACGACGTCGACGAGCTCGTCCGCTGGGTCAGCAGGAAAGACTCCAAACAACAAGACTCCCCCAACCCCGTTTCTGAAAACCCACTCGACCGTCTCAAGCGCGAAGAGGAAGAGAAACAAGCGCAGATCGGCATGAGTGTTGATGACGGCAGTCTCTCACACTCTGATCTGCAAGAAGTCGTAGAGCACGCAAGGAAAACGAGTGCTGATATGGTCAGCCCTCCGCCGGCTTCACCGTTCGCGATCGAGACGGGCGACTTGAGGGTGCTGAGGGATGAGAAGACCAAGGCGACACCTCTGGAGCGCGATTCGCAGCGTGATTTAGATGGGAAGAGGGAGAATCTTGATGAGAAGAAACAGGAGCTGGGTATGAGTCTCGATGATGAGAGTTTGAGTCATAACGACGTGGCGGAGTTGGTTGAGCATGTTAGGAAGATTTAGGAGACAGTGGGCGCAGGCTGCAGTCAGCACGAAGGGATCTAGGAACCAGTATTTATGTCACGAAGGATGCGCGGAAGAGCGGAAGCTACGGATGTGGATGTGGGTGTGTGGGTCAACCACGGGTATCTGGGAGGATCTATTTCTGTTAGTCTGGGGTTTAGCACGTCGTTTTATACCAAATGAAGATTCTGTTTAAAACAACTTGGATGTCTGAAGTCAATGTTGAATGTGCAAAAGATATGGTATTCATACAACATCAAACGGAAAAAAAAAAGAAAAGAATCTATATCGCAAATGCAACTCCCAAACCCCTTCAAATGCAAGACAACCACATCCCAACCTCAATCCCGACCCCATCAATCCAACTTCAGCGCCTCCACACCCTCAAACTGCAACCTCCTAAACATGCCCCTAATAACCCCACACTTCCTCTCTCTCTCATCATCCCTGCCCCTCATCTCCGTGCGCATCTTGCCATACATATTCTGGCCATCACCCCTCTGCCCACCCTCCTTAATATTCGTAAAGAACATGCGCCTGCCCGTACTATCCAACGGCTCCCACTTAGCAATCTTGACACCCTCCCTAGGAATAACATCGTGTTCGCGGTTCGGATCAAGAAACTTGACAAAACTGATAAAGTAATCCGAAATCTCGTTCTGGCGGCGCACCATGACTTGGCCAACGGTGCCGGCGTGCTTGGTACCGTAGCCGTTCTCTATGTCGGGCCCCCACATTACGTCCCATTGGTATTGGTATGTGGGCACGGAGGGCGGGTTGTGCAGGGACATGGCGTTGGAGGCGAGGTAGGTAGGGCAGATGTAGCGGATGTCGCCTTGGGCTTTTGCGACGGCGTCCCACCAAGCGCCGCTGTCGGGCCAGTGGCGGTCGTTGGGGTAGGTCGATACGAGGGTGGAGAGGTCTTCGTCGGTGAGGAGGGGGTAGTGGTCTTTGAGGTAGGATTTGAATTCGCCTTCGTTGTCGGTGGTCTTCTTGACTTGGTCGGAGCCTTCGTTCGAGGTGAAGCCGATGATGGTGGGGACCTTGGCGTAGTGGTCTGCCATTATGGCTGCTGGGGCGGGCGCGGTGAACATGCCGCCGGCGGGCTCGGTGGTGGGCGCCCACATCCAGCGTGGGGGGGTGTCGCGGCCGGGGAAGTTCATTGGGTAGTTTTCGTAGTAGAGGTCGCCTGTCGCTGCGTTGCGCACGCAGGCAATGTCTGTGCAGTTCAGTCCATCTGCGACCTCGTTGTAGAACTTCTCGGCTTGGTCGGGCGTGAAGAATGTCGGACTCGCGGGGGATTGGGCGATGGCGCCGTGAAAGAGCTGCTTGCGGCCTACACCAGGGACAGGGTGGTAGTTGTCGCCTTCGTTGGCCGTCAGTTGCAGCATCACGGACGCGCCGCCAGCGCTTGTGCCCATGATGACTACGTGGTCTGGGTTACCTCCAAAGTACCTGATATACTTCTGGACCCATTCCAGCGCCGCTCTCTGGTCGCGAAGCGCGTTGTTGTAGTCGCCGTCCTTTGCGATTTCTTTGCCAGAGAGGAAGCCGTAGATGCCGTTGCGGTAGTACATGGTGACTACAACGATGCCCTTGTCGAGTTTGCCGTCCACGCCCTTTTCACGTCGCGCCTTCTCTACCATCTCGCCTCCATTGCTGCGTCCTGGGAGATGGAAGCCACCACCGGGGATGTTGACCAACACTGGTAGATCGTCGCCTGCTTCAGCGTCAATCGGCGTGAAGACGTTCAAGCTCAGACAATCCTCAGTGGAACGAGTCTTGATACCCAGAACGTCCGGTCCTGAGATATCTTCCCTGTTGCGCTGGGTTGGATCGATCTTCTGGATTCTTGGACACATGCCCAATGATCCATCCCAGACCAGAGGCTTCTCGCCTCGACCAACGCCATATGTCCTGTTCACAGGTTGTGGTCCGCGAAACCTATTCTGCCCTCCTGCGTCTGCGGCATACGGTATGTTCCAATAGAACCTGACCTTGTCCGAGACATTTGGCTTGATGGCTAGGTAGTCCAGCTCGACAATGTAGGGGTCTTCGGTGTTCTTGAGCGGCGCGGAGAAGGTGGACGTAGGTTTCGAGCTGAGAGGTGGTAGCCATTCCGAGCTGGGACGTAGGTCGGGCGAGTAGAGGAATGCGAATGTGAAGGCGAGGACGACGGCAGCCGTGAGAGCGAGTATAACGCGCCTGTCGAAGATGAGGCTCGAATTGAGCGGACGGATTGCCATGGTGGGCAGGTATTGAAGGTTGTAAAAGAATGTAAAGTCGCGTGCGAAGCGCTGAAAGATCACTGCGATGCCGTTGGAGTATGCATCTGCGTCTCGTACATGAAACTCAGGAAAGGAAAGACTGCTCACGGAGACAAAGAAAGTGTCCTTCGGCGCTGTCGCAAGCCTTCCAAGCATCCATGGCTGCGAGTTTCCCTGTCTAGCCCGACGGGAGGACCGAAGAGGCTAAGGGGGCGGCAATCGGCACCATCCGCTTGGCGCTGACGCGTATCGCATTTCGTGGAAATGCCATGGCGACGCATCAATATACAACCACGGTCGCGCAAAGAGCTGGAGATGGTGGGAGGAAGCTTGGGAGCTACACGGAAGTTTTACGAGGTTTAAAGTTTTCGACAGGGTCCAGAGCGCCTTCCCTCGGCTGGGGCGTATAGAGGTCAGCAACTAGCGTGCGATGCACCTGGCTCCAGTAGGACGCCTGCACCACGTCTCCTACAGTATGAGCCACATCTCCAGCCACTTCCAATTGATTGAGCGCACGACTTCAATATCGACCAGACATCTTTTCGATCGAGCATCGCACTCATCGGGGTTGCATTCCTGGATCTACACGAGATGCTGGTACCAGGTCCGCCTGCCGTATCCGTGGTGACGGCGAGTACTCCGGATCCTTCAGTCGCCATGACGGCCCATAGAGACAAGTAAAGGCAGACCTCCAGGGATGTCATGGCTTTACGGCATAAAACGTGGCTAGTCAGGCATAGCACTACTACGATTTCGCCCATCAATGCCACAGAGCCGAACGTCTGCACGCGTGCTGTGTAGCAAGACGTTCCCTTGAAGCTATAATCTGGTACCATTTGCTGGGGTTGGCACACCTTGATCATGTCATCCACGATGACTTTGAGTCTGAGGAGCTTATCGCGCTCTCACCTCCTCGCAGACGAGGTGACCTCCAATCTGTGGCCGCTCTCTCACCTGTAGGCGTCTGAGAGTGGCCCATATAAGGCTTTCATATCGTCATTCGCTTCTCTTTCTCCCTCCATCCTTCTTTCTCTATCCCTCGACGCTTCTTTCTACTCAAGTAACCTCAATCACTGCACCCATTCGCTCGACACAAGGTCAGCTTCGGCTCCTGCTCGTCGTCAAGACCTTCCATCACAGTCCTTGACTAGTGATAGCTATGTCCGCGGACAGCGTTCCGATGGAGGACGTTCAACAGTACACACGTGAGAGATCGGCAAGTCCCATTTTTGAGCCTGAGTGCCCGACAGCTTCTGTGCCCATCGCCATCATGGCCGCACCCCTATCTACAAACAATCCAAAGTCCCCCACTCCAGAGGTCCTTAGCAATTCACCATACATGCAGAGCCTCCTGGACATTGAGACCAGGGCTAAGCTTGCCATCATGGGCTGGAACGCCGGCGGGGTAGAGTCAATGTTGCCTGCAAAGCGCAAGGGTATGTGCTTTCCCCATCTGAGAAGTGTATCTTGCTAACTCATGGTAGCTTTGGATTCGCTGTCGGAAAGTGATGACGAAGACAGCGACGACGATCAAGATTCTGAAGACGTAGCACCATACGACCCAGCCCAGCAGCGCCGGCCCAGACTACCAATGTACCACCCAGGCTTCAAACAAGCCGAGGGAGACGTTCAAGAACTCTTGCGTGTCTTTATGGATTTCTTAAAGGCAGCCAATAGTCTCGGTGTTGCTAGAGAAGAGGCAAACTATCTCTGGAACCAGATCATAAAGAACCGCAACATTCTCTACCAAGACGAGATCCGCATCGCCGTGACTGGAGACACTGGTACCGGAAAGTCCGCCACAACAAACGCTCTTCTTGGTGAAGATCTGACACCAGAGGTATTTTTACTCCAGATACGAAGCGAAGAGCTATCACTAACGCGCATTTCTAGGGTGACAGCGGCGCGGCGTGTACGAATGTCGTTACGGAATTTCGCCAAAAGACCCTATCAACCAACATCGGCGCAGTACAAGCGGAAGTCCAGTTCTACTGCCTCGAGTACTGCACTGATGATCTAGTCACGAACTGGTTCAAGGTTTGGTTCAACACTAGGCAGAAGCTCATGCAAGACGAAGACAGTGTCGACGACGAGGACCGCGCACGTAAAGACGCTGCATTAGAGTGCCTGGAACATCTCTTCGCCTCCCGCGTTGCTCCGGAATCTCTCGAGGACTTTATGTCATCAGGCAAGACTCTTAAGGACAACCCAGCATTGAAGAAGCTGTTGAAGTGGACTATGGATATCCACGGCCAGTTCGTACCGGACGGAGAGCTCTCCGTGCCCTTCAAGTCTAGTACGCATAATGATATGCGCGAACAGCTTCGTCCGTTCCGGATGCGAGCTCCCAACGCACGTTACCAAGGCAAAGTACTCCCATTCAGCCCGTGGCCATTCGTCGAGATCATACGGTAAGAACATACCCTTTCATACATAGGCTGCGTTGCTGACAGCAATCATAGATATTACGTCGATAGTCCTCTACTTCAGGATGGCATTTGCTTGGCCGATGTTCCAGGAACAAAGGACGTCAACATGTACCGTGTCACTGCCGCAACCGCCTATCTGCAGCAATGCGAGATGACCATTGTGGTCGTTGACATCAAGCGTGCAACAAGTGATCAATCATTTCGGCAACATTACCTCGATGCGCACAGCCGAAGGCACCATGGCAGCGTCATTCTTGTCGCGACGAGAGCCGATGTAAGTTTACACAGCAAGCAGGCAACTTATTGTGACTAATCATATGCGCCGTAGGAACTGAATGACGACGGCGGCAGTACGCTCCAGCTAGACATTATAGCAGAAGAACAACTGGTGCCCATTGAAGATGAGTTAGCCGACCTCGAGAACAAACTGCAAGCCATAGACAACGAACTAGAATCCAACAAGCTTGAAATGAAGCGATTGAGGCAGAAGATTCAGCAGAACACTGCCACTGAAGATGGGCTTCGCCAGCTTGAGAGCCTCAAGGCAGCAAACAAGGCCTTGGCCAGCCGCAAGAAAGGAAAGGACATGATGCCGCGCATACCTATCCTAGAGAAAGAGTAAGTCTTGCCCCCACATTCGACTTCAGCAAGCTTACTTCGTCAGGCGCAAAGATGCACGCATTGCATGCCGTAACCGATTCGTCGCCGCTGGTATGAATCGTATGTACAGCCAAAACACCGGCGACGATGCTGGCGCTGCAGCTTTCTGCGTCTCCAATCGTATGTACATGCGACATCGCCGCGGTTACAACACAAAGAACTTAGAGAAGATGCCTACGATGAAGCTCGACGAGACCCAGATCCCAGCCGCATGCACCTATATTGCAGGCATTCCTTCGCAAGGAAGGACCGCAGTCTTGGAGCATTTCATCCACTTCGAAGTCCCGATGCTGTTGAGCATCGTCCAGATGAGCTGCAGCAAGACCACCGAGGCTAGGATTGAGCATGTAACGAAAATCATCGATAAGTCTATTAAGGTACCATCTCTATTCCCCGGTCGAAGCATGTCACTAATAGCTACAGAATCTTGAGTCCCGCGTGCGAGCTGTTGCGACAAAGTGCAACAAGACGTTTGTGAAGGAACTTGTAGCGGCGCTCTCAAACCATGAGTTGCAAGACAGGTTCGACAAGGTCGCTGAGAAGAAGCTCGATGAGCTACTCAAGATAGTATGGCTCATGTCATCTATTCGCTTTCTTTACTGACTATTGTAGAACGCAGCTTCGCATAAAGCCTTGGTGAACAAGAGAGGTTCGTGCTGCCCCCTTCCAAGACTAGTAAGCCAATCGCTAACGAGATGCAGGCACTTATCATCAGAAGAAACTTGGCATCAAGCACGATGTGAACGCCGCGTTATTGGCTCCCACGAAGCAGGCCGTCCTCGACGTATTCCGGGATCTACTGGATGCAGCACCCGCAAGCTTCAAAGCCCAGACTGCCCAGACTATCAAAGCCGGCATCAACGATTTGAACAAGCAACTCAAAGGTGAGTTCGCTGATCCATAAGTTCCTTCTCCTACTAATGCACACTGTAGACGATCCTCAGGCTTTGGCTGGTGACGCATATCAGGTCTGCTTCGGCAACAACCTCGTCGGCTACGAGAAGGACATCACTCTGAAGGTTGACAATTCCATGAAAGACCTCCGCACGGGTCTCATCGCCATCTATCAGAAGGCCGTCAAGCCGGGAGACAAGTGCTACCTGTCCTTAGCCATGGAGCCTATCTACGAAAAAGCGCTCGAGCAGAAGCCCGGTAAAGGTAACATCCCACATCCTACTACATCATTAACACCCCCACTAACCCACTCACAGGTCAGAAGCTTCGTGACGTCCGCCACGCGTACCTCGAAGAAAAGATCATCGGTCTCAACGGCCCCTTCTCCGCCATCGCCGAAGAAGTCGAAAAGGACGTCAAAGCCCTCATCAAGAACACCTGCGACAAGCTGCGCAAAGAAGTCGTCGAGATCCTCAAGACCATTCGCGCTGCTTTCCAGCGCCAGAAGAATAGAAAGGAGCATGACACGCCCGAGGGACGCCAGTTCCGCCAGGAGCTGCATGAGTTGGTGGCTGAGGCGCGCAGGATTCTCGAGGGCGTTGTGAGCAAGAGTTTGGAGAAGTGCAAGGAGCATAAGTGAGTGGGCGCGGGTGGCGTGGTATGGAGGAGGGGAGTACGGTGGACTGCGCGCTACTTGGGTTGGATGGTACTAGGGTGTTTTGGGCGGGAACGGGCAGGGATGTCGCTCACTTTAAGGCTGCGGCGCGACGACTTTGCATGCGTTGAAGCCTTGGTGGCGTTTACGGCTGTATGTTTCATCTAAAGAAAAGCAGTACTTCGTGGCGGCAAGTTCGCGCCGTGACTTCTGCGGACTGCTTGGTACGAACAGGTCTTCTAATCTATGCTATCATTTCTCCCATGCATACGTCTTCTTGTTTGCGCGCTTGTCCCGTGATGATCCGATTACAATGACTTTAAATGTAATTTGGGTAGCTGGATACGTGATGACTGTGATTTGCCGACGACTGATTCTAAGCTGGTACGCTCCATGTACATCCATCCCATGCATACGCAAAATGGGTTGAAAGACGAAGTCGCAGGCTGCGATCAATCGGCGTTGCTATGATAATCTGGCGTCTAACTGTTTGGAATTCCGATGGAAACTTCCAGCTTATTTCGTGCTATGAGAATTGGGAGCTGCAACAGATCGAGTCCTGGGGTTGTGCATATGGAGGACCTCCCGCTAGTCCGTATCAAGCTAGTGTGCTAGCCTTGACCGGTCTCAGGCAAACATCACTCGCGGCCACCAATCAGCGTTGAATGACGTCCGCGGATTTCTGTTTCTGTCCTCAGCCCGGCCAGCGCAACATCTCAGCTGCCATATCTATGGCACGCCGCCGCCCTTTGTCCTTCCCTTTCTTCCATCGAAACAATTTGCGCAAAACCGCATCATCTTCTCGCCAAGATCGTTAGCAGCTTACCTAGGTACCTAGGTACCTAGACCTCTATCTCGATCAAGAGGGCGGCGAAGCCGCCCCCAGGCCGTACTTAGCCGGACCCTACGATTGACAACACCATCAACGCACGCGCATTCCCGTAAATCTCAGCGACGCTTGGGGCCTCCTCTCCTCTCATCCCTATCAACGACCATCGATAGCTGAAGCGGCCTAGGTATAGGCCGCTTACGCCATCAACTGCACCCACTAGTACGCGTCTAGCCCCCATACATCCAAACTGAGATGCTAATGGTACGATAGTGATCATCGCTTAGAACAGTTCGGTTACTGTCCGTTCTGCGCAGCAGGAGACCAACAATACCATCCTGATGACCCAATACACGGATCAGCCTCGTTCGCCGCGCTTCAGATACCTGGTGCCTTTCGGGAAGATAATTATGAGTGTTCAGAAAGTGACTCGCTATGGTGGACGGATCGCACAGTGAACCCCTTGGATGTGGAAGGCTATCCAGCCTTCAACATCTGGGCCGAGAGTGTTCCTTTGGGAACCTCTGTCTCTGAGTCTTTCGACTTGGAAAATTTCATTGACATCGATCTGTTAACCTGGCCTGCTCACGAACCTCAAAACTTCCCTACACCAGAGATCAGTCCGTCGGCCGATGACGCTATGGCCGAAAATTTCCAATCGCACATTCACAAGAACTTCACAACCCCGACAATCTCCCCCGCTTCCATGAACCATTTCTCCGAGGTTTCAGCCCCAGGCACTGCGTTAAGGCTGGCAACAGATCGATATCCAAGTATTTCGACTCCTGCAAGCTCCGAGCCCAGGTCATCCATTTCTACAAGTCCCCCTAGTAGTGGCCTGGGCTGTGACGACGCTTTCACTGGCAAGAGAGAAATCAGCTCGGTTTATATGGTTCAGTCATGCCCAACATGCAAAATCAGCTTCACGAAAGAGGCTCATTACAGGCACCACCGACGCCACCGCCAATGCACGGCTCCCTCATCGACAAATCAATGCGACGCATGTCAACGAGTCTTCACGTTACCAAAAGACCTCCGAAGACACCAAAAGCGATCCTGTACTGTTCAGACAGTTAGGGAGTCTTTCGCATGCTCGATTTGTGAGCGTTCATACCTTCGAGAAGACTCGTTGAGGCGCCACGTACGGGAGGTGCATGCCAATGAAAGCGGCTAATACTGTCGACATCATCATCATCAGTTCTGCGAATCACGATTGGAGGTCGAAGCGATCTCGTCTTATTGGAAAAGAGTACCGGGCCTAGTACCAAGACTCAGGATGCTCCTGCTGCCGAATGGACTCGACCATGTCAGCATGATCATAGCTCGAAATCCTCCATGTATGGAGGTGCGCAAGTATACCTCGGGGCGTTGAGGACTGTGCCAGAGCCTCTTTGATGTAACCGTCTCGGCGGGGAAGCGGAGTCGTAAACCATTTCCACATCATCGAGGTAAAAAAAGACCATCTGGCATGGGGGGTATGCGACCGTTTTGTTTGTTGTTTCCTTCACGTCCGGTCACTCATTTTCTTCCTCGACTTGTTGTCCTTTTCATCACAACTACTCTTCATCCCCACAAAAGCGCACCAGAGGGCTCAATTCACATTGAGTCAGGATATTCCGGTCATTTACGTGCGTATTCTTTGTAAGATGTTGCCTTTGGTATAGGGCCTGCCCGTTCATTGGCAGTTGAGATGATGCTGACTTCTATTCTACCTTTCGTGCCATTATGCACAAAACTCATTACTTCGTTGTATATATTGAGAAAAATAAAACTCAAAAGGCCTAAAACTTCGAGTTTCCAGACCCCGACATCGCACTTGAGATCAGACGGGTACCTGCTGGGCCAGCTTTCTGACCAGCCTTTCTTTGCGCCGCTTATCTCTCTGCTTCTTAGACTTCTTCTCACGCACTTTCTCACTGATTTTCTCAAGGATACGGACCTCTTCCTCTTTCATCTTCTGGTTCAAAGGTGGTGACTGCGGGTCGTGATTGGTCGTACCCAACACCTCAGCGTACGTAGGTATACTCGAAAGCCAATGTGGGTATCGAAACTGCGTTCTCGTCCGACTTACAATCCCCTTCAGCTTCGGGTAATCCTCCATTTGTAATCGGTATGGTATTACAGGCTTTGGAACTCGTACCACCAACACGCGTCTCTCGCCGTACCAGAATCGCGCTAAACACTGATCACTTTTGTACATACGCTCCTGTTTTCTTTTCGCATATGTAGCCGAGTTGCCAGAAAGGCCTGTCAGAAATGAGTGAAGCTCAAGCTCCGGGCCTGGTCCGTGCAGATGGTTGATGTCTGTGATGACGTATACGTCCGCATGGGAGTGGTTTCGCAGGAAAGAAGAAACGCGCCAGTGGGACTGGAGTATTAAGCCCTCGGGGAGGAAGCGATCAAGCTGTCCGTTGAGAGTTGACCCGTTCCCCCACATGAGCCTCATGTATGCAGCAGGCAATTCTGTGTTGCCCAGATCCGCAGGTCCTCGCTCTTGTATTCTGGCCAAGCCGAGCTGAGACTGGCGTGGCCCATAACTTTGTTCATCTTCTTCGAGACTCAGGAGAGGAGGCTCGAAATGCTTGTCCAGCCTGCGAGCTCGTCCCGCGGAGATCAGAGTCCTCTTTTTGTCATTGTGTCGCTGCCGCATTGGAGATCGGATGAAGGCTTGAGGTAGCCAGAGCGGAGACCTGTAGAAGGGCTGATCGCTATACCTCAAGATGACTAGCACTCTCGAGTCAGACATCGTGACTCTATTGCATCGCCTCCACGTCTTACTCAGCCCCGCACCTTCCTTCCAGGCTACGAGCGCTTTGCGGCCTTTCAAATGCCCATTCGCCGAGTTGAGAAGAATTGGCATTGAGACGCCGGCGTGACCATCTTTTAAGAATCCACCGGTCGTGTCGACAACGGGATGTGAACTGGTGGACATGCTCCAGGAAATTCTCTTGTTCATGCCGACAATTTCGGTCCAAGTTCGCGTTGATAAACTCACAAACTGCTCGAACCGCCGGTGGTCTTCTCCTCCACGTTCTGGCTCACTCCAAGCTCTGTATGAGAAGCGTACATCCTATTTTAGTCTCAACAATGTTTCTTAACAGTCATTCTGGGAGAACGTACGTTTATGCCGTCAAAACTTGAATCCCCATCTTGCGATCCGATTATCCAAGCTGCGGCCCATATTCGAAAGTTGACAACACGTCCCCATAAGCCTGGCTGGCATTCTTCGCTGTTATAAGGTATGGTATCAGAAAGATTTGACCAATCCACTCTGGAGCGCCAAGCTGGTTCCGGAAATTCCCATGGTTTGTATTGTAGGCCGCTTAGTGAGTGTAGAGCCTTGTCTCTGACGTTTGGTGTTGCATCACTCACTCCCATCAATGACTCTGGCCCCGTCTCTACAAGTGAAAGAGAGCCATCTTCGTGAGATAAAGCCGCAAAGGAATATCGAGTGCTGGCAATCTGGTTCTTGTGATCCGCAAAACGGAAAGGCTTTGGTGAATGGTGGATATGGGGAGATGACTGATCAGAATGTGGCGCAACTTCAGACCCTAGCGACTGCCGTCCAGCATGAGGCGAACGCCTCATTGTCACTTCGTTCATTCTGATAGTACAAGATGAACTCAAAAAGACGTAGCACGCCAACTAAGAAAACATTAAACACCCTGGGGTTTACGTTGACGTTAGGTCACCTACTTCGCAGGTTTTTGTCTTGATGTAGTCCGCAGGCAAGGCTAGTTTTTTTATTGTATGAGGTGGTAGGGTAAATCTAAATCGCGTTTGATGTTACAAGATCCAACGTGATGATGCGGACAATGTGGCTGGGCTGAGCTGTTCTCTCGCGGCCTTCGTTCACAGCCAATCGCTAATCAATGCTCAATCTGGCTAGCTCACGCCTACTGACAGCCGAGAATCTTTTCTTACTCTAGATGTGGCCTCCAATAGCATGTCGCAAATGATCACATAGGAGTAAACCGACTGAAAGATACGTGAACAAGAAATAATCCATGGATGAGTTTCGTGGCCTCCAATAATCGGGGAGGGGCCTGAAACTCAGAGTAACGCGGCCTCCAATGGCAAGGCTTCCAGTTTTTTGGACGCTACATGCAGGCTACAATGTAATGAGATGCGACATATTACTTACTGCTTTCATAGTGTAGCCACAACTGTGGCCTCCAATCCCGACACGATCCTATGGCGGTAAAGTATTGCACAGAGAGACTATACCCACGACAGCGTAGTCTCCCACAGAAGTAACCGTACGCCTTCTTGCGGCCTTCTTTACCATCCAACTGCTTCCAATGTAGGCAAAATGTTCTTGCGGCCTCGAATCAACTATGCCGATTTCACAGTTTGCGGCCACGCTTCTTATCCAACAGGCTTCGAATGAGATGGTATTAAGCAGAGACGTGGTTCGCGATGTAGACGTATCGATGGTCAAGCACGAACAGTCCAGATTGTACGATCTCAGAACCAGTGATGACCAGCCAGCATTCCACGGTGAGTTCCTGCTAGTGTTTCATACATCGCGCAAAGACTAATGCATTTCAGAAACCCGCCTACTTCCCTAGCAGTACTCTCGCAGCTTTCGGTTCAGACAAGTCTTCTCGTAGTCTTGTATCTTGGAAGACCAAAACGGAAAAGATGGCGGCGCCTAAAACACCATCGACAGATGGGGAGCAGCCCGTGCGTCCGTTCGCACCAGTTCATCCATGACTCGGCGGCTAACAAAGTTCGTGTGTCTAGCGAGACGGAGGTCAACGCCCCAAACTTACACACCAAACTCTGAATCCTATAGCGGACAACAGCGCGCGCGAAGATGGTGACATGCCGCTCGGCCGATGGATCGGTGAAACGAGAAAAGAGGAGACTTGGAGTGTATATAGTCGAATGAGTAACGCCTAGGGTGTGCACTGCGGAAGCGCATGATTGTCGGAGGGTATAATCGGCTTTAGGTTCGTTCGTGCCGCAGAAGCAACCCTGTAGCTCCAAGCTTTCGCTAGTTCCTTCTCTTTGCTTTATTCCCGTGAAGGCTGGCTTCCGTGATTGTGAATGTTAGTGAGATGCCAATGGAACCACTGGAAGAGGCCCTCAGCGATCGAGCTTGTGGTGATTGTATCGGGAAGAAACCGGGTAGGTCGGGAAGGTTGACAACTCAGTCACAAGGGCATCGTGATGCCCAGCGGCGCTGCTGCAAGCCCTGTGGAAGCGGTGTGGGCCATGGAAGGAAGAGCAACCAGGAAGAAAGAAAGATGACAGCCACACCCGCGCTCAAGGATGGAAGAGTAAGATGCCGTTACTTGACTTTGAGTCCAGGTGACGGCACTCCACAGCGCGCTAAAAGGCTTAGCGCGGAAGAGGCGCCCCCGCAGTCCACGCGAGCCTCGCAACTGATCTTGTCAAGACTCCCGACGTCACGAAGACACCTCAGATGTTTGAGTAGCGGGCCTCGCGACACTTTCTCCATGAGCAAATTTCTTGCGTCCTTCCTGTTGTTGACCGCGATGGTGTCTTGGCCGTCACGGGGGCATCCTCCTAGCCAGGCCGCCCGCAACTATGACGATCGCACTCGGGGTCCGCAGGCACACCTGGGCAGCGCGCATCCATTGGCAGGCATGCACGCACCGAGCGGAAAGTGTGGCGATGCACTCCAGGAAGAGTATTCGCCCAACTGAGCACTACCCCGGACCCTCCCTGGGTGGTGGCCGGACTTCCGGTCCTGGCCACGATTTGACGATCCGTCATTTCCTAGCGAGATGCTAGTATCCAAACAAACAACATGCTTTTTTGTATCGTGTACGCGCCCATGTACAACCTTCGGCGGAAAGCTCTGGTTTGTTGCAGTATAAATGGGTCAAATCCTGCAGGTACCTGGCCCAGACCGGTTTCCTGCATGACAACTGTTATTCCCCACATTCACTCCAGCGGAGGGAATAATACTACCGTTCATCGCGTCATTGTGCTTTAGCAATGAATACCCTCCCCAGGTAGACATCAGGTGGCCAACACAGGCCGAAAAGAGCATTTTGTGGGTCAAGCGGTGACTGTGGTCTCAGAATTACACTTGGCTACCGATATCGTGAATGCTGGCACGGCCCTTCCACGCAGGTCTTCCCCACGTATATATTCTTGGGCAAACGGGCCTTACTCTTCCTCTTTCTTCCCCGAACGCTTCTCCACCCTTGGGTAATATTGATAAACATCGTTATGATCAATATTATTCTGCTCGGGCTTGCCGCCTGTTCGAGCCTCACGTACGCGGCTCCTGTATCGCCAGACCCTGCCGATGTCGCGAGTTTTCTCACTCGCCGCGCCGCAGTTGATGCTTGCCCCGGCTACACGGCCTCAAATGTAGTCGAGACCGGGGACACTTTGACTGCCGACCTTACCCTTTCTGGAGATGCGTGCAACGCATACAGCGAGGACATCAAGGACTTGAAGTTGCTAGTTGAGTACCAAACTAGTAAGTATCAGCATCTCTACTTTGGACACGCCTACTAACATCAAATAGACGAGCGTCTACATGTCAAGATCTACGATGCCGCTGAGCAAGTCTACCAAGTATCTGAAGAGGTGTTCCCACGCCCCAAACTCGAGAGGCGCGGCGATGCAAACCTGGCGCTTAAATTTGGCCTCAAGACCAGTCCATTCTCTTTCGATGTGACGCGCAGGGACAACGGCGAGGTTTTGTTTGACATTGGCACTGTGCCACTGGTTTTCGAGAAGCAGTATGTCCGCCTTCGCACCAAGCTGCCCGATAACCCCAACCTCTACGGCCTTGGTGAGCACAGCGACGCGTTCCGCTTCAATGCGGAGAACTACGAGCGTGTCTTGCTGAACGCGGAGTCTCCTCGAATTCCCAGGAATGCCAACCTGTACGGAACCCACCCTGTCTACTTCGACCACCGTGGCGACAAGGGCACCCATGGCGTCTTCATGCTCAACTCCAGCCCAATGCAAGTCGAAATGAAGAAGGGCGATGACGGCCAGTACCTTGAGTACAACACCATCGGTGGTGTTATCGATTTGTACTTCATGGCCGGTAGCAAGCCTGCCGAGGTTTCGAAGCAATATGCTGACATCGCGGGCTACTCTGCCATGTACCCATACTGGACCTTTGGATTCCACCAGTGCAAGTACGGCTACTGGGACGTCAACATGGTCGCTGAAGTCGTCGGCAACTACTCGACTGCTGGAATTCCCCTTGAGGTCATGTGGACTGATATTGACTACATGTATCTTCGCGAGGACTTCACGGTTGACCCCGAGCGCTTCCCCCTCTCCAAGATGCGTGAGCTTGTGCAAACACTCCACTCGCGCGATCAGCGGTACATTCTGATTCTCGACCCGGGTGTTCACGCTGTGGGCGGTCAGTACCTCAGCTACAAGAAGGGTCACGATATGGACGTCTTCTTGAAGGCCGCCGATGGCTCCGACATGCTCGGAATTCAATGGCCCGGTGAAGTCGCATGGCCTGACTGGTTCCACCCCAACACGGAGAAGTGGTGGACTGATGAAATGAACATCCAGTTCAACCCCGAGTCAGGTATCGATATCGATGGTATCTGGGTCGACATGAACGAGGCCTCCAGCTTCTGTCACGATGTCACAACCTGCAACCCTCGCCAGCAAACCATCGACGACAACATTCCTCCTCACCCTGCCAATGCGCCACGACCCAACACCGGCCGCCCGATTCCTGGCTTCCCAGAATCCTTCCAGCCGGGTTACAGCAACAAGGCCCGTGATGTAGAGCCCATTTCTGCACCACGCCCAGATTCTGTTGAAGCTCGCGGTTTCCAGTCTCTACCTGCTCGCCAGACCTACGATAGCCCGAGTGGTATGAAGGGTTTCCCCGACCGCGAATGGTTCAAGCCTGCCTACGGTATCAACAGCCATCTAGGTGACATTTCGCGCCAAACCATCCCCATGAACACAACCAACTATGACGGAAGCTGGCAGTACGACACACACAACCTCTACGGCAACATGATGGCATCCACGACCCGCGAGTCCATGCTAGCCCGCCGTCCCGCCCTCCGTCCCTTCGTGCTCACCCGCTCCACCTTCGCCGGCACCGGCCGCAAGGTAGCCCACTGGTTCGGCGACAACTTCTCCGCTTGGGACGACTACCGCATCTCCATTCGTCAAATGCTTTCCTTCGTCTCCATGCACCAAATGCCCATGGTCGGCTCCGACGTATGCGGTTTCAACGGCAACGCAGACCAATACATGTGCGCCCGCTGGGCCACGCTCGGCGCCTTCCAGCCCTTCTACCGCAACCACGCGGAAATCAGCGCCATCCACCAAGAATTCTACCTCTGGGACGTAGTCGCCGAAGCCGCGAAGCGGGCCATCGATACGCGTTACAAGCTGCTCGATTACATCTACACGGGTCTGTACTACCAAACCAAAGAAGGCACGCCCATGATCAACCCCCTCTTCTTCCTCTACCCCGAAGACGCGAATACCTTTGGCATCGACCTGCAATGGTTCTACGGCGACGCCCTGCTCATCTCACCCGTTGTAACAGACTACTCCGACACCGTCACTTTCTACCTGCCCCAAGACACGTTCTACGACTACTGGACGTACGCCAAGGTCGAAGGCGAGGGCAAGAACGTCACAGTCAGCAACCTAGGCTACAGCGACATCCCCGTGCACATCCGCGGCGGCTCCATCGTGCCCCAGCGTGTCAACAGCGCGAATACCACAAAGGCGCTGCGCAAAGAAGACTTTTTGATCATCGTTGCGCCGGATGCGGATGGCAAGGCGACGGGACGGCTGTACCTTGATGACGGCGAGAGTCTGGAGCAGCCTGCTATGAGCGAAATCTCCTTTTCGTACGACGGCGCCAAGTTCAGCGCTACGGGCTCTTTTGCCTATGCTGGCGCGAATGAGGAGAGCGTTACTGTTGCCCAGGTTGTTGTGCTGGGCCGGGGTGAGGCTGGTGCTACGGGTAACTTTGACAGCGAGAAGGGTGCTGTTACGGTTGATGGGCCGTGGAAGATGGATGGCGAGTTCTCATTCGAGTTGTAAGACTGGGACGACTGAGTGTGTGTTTGGTCTTTGACATTTAGGTTTCATTTACGGCTTTATCTACACGGAGGTGGCATCTTGTTGTTTAGTTGGATATGTTGTTGGATTGGATCTTCATTGCAAGCGGTTTGCATGTAGACATGGCGTTCACGGGTGTTTGATTGGATATGTGTATGGGATTGTATTCATGGAACGGGTTCTTGAGATACCATGGGAGGGCTCTGGAGGACAACTCTCTATTCTTTATTTTCTTATCAATATATTGGTCCTTGTACTATTACAATATGCTTTCTAAAGCTTCCAGCATGACTGCCGTGTCATCAGATCCTCATACCGTCCAATTTCCGACATCACAGCACGTACTCTGAATTCGTCGGCTTGCAACACCGACTCGACACATGATGTTGATCATCGTATTGTATTCAGGATACGTGCTGTGATGTCGGGAATTGGACGGTATGAGGGCTTGATAACACGGCGCAACACTACAGCATGAGAAGTACAAAGGTACAGACCAAAATTGGTACGTACCACGCACCCACCAAGCCCGGCCGCAACCGCACCGATGTCGTGCAAATTAAGTATGGTCACAGCTCGAGGTGAGACGGGGCGGGTGCGGGTGCGAGATCATTCGTGCGGGGTAGTGGAGTGTTGACTCTCGTGTGACTGAGACACCGGTCTTGGCCTGACAGGTCACGCTGCCATCGCCCGGGGTTGTCTCACCGACCTTTCAACCACGAGCTCTTGTAGCGCACACCGACCATGTCGACCGAGGCTTCGGTGTGAATGTTACTCAAGATGTGCCGACCCATTGAGAGGGAAGCACTCCCGCATTCATGACGTTGGTGTTGTGCAAGCTATCGGTGCGTTGTCGCATAGACTTGTCCTTCTGATCGTGAATGTGTCGGTCGATTCTTGTGGCCGAACTGATGCCGTGATGGCAACTTGCGCGATAGGCGTAGTCGTAGAACGCATCGTCGGCGGTCCCCTCACTCCCCTCCTATCGTCGTTGCTTCAAGCTCGTCTCGAACGCTGTTCAGGCTGACATCTTGAACCTCGTAGCCGACTTCGATCTTGTTCTTTGGGCGTGCTTTGTTCAGACCTTCAAGCAAGACGCAGGCCTTGCAGACTTCCTGGCTCGAGAGGTATCCGCACTTCTTGCACTGGCCCATGACCTGCTTGCTCGTCTTCTTGGGTGTGAAGCCCTTCTTGACCTTCTTTCCGTTCGCTACTGGTAATGCGCCGTTGCTGTGCTGTCCACTGCCGTTGACACTCTTCGTGGTGATCTCAGTCTCGAGGTTGCCGTCAACGGCTGCTTCGTTCTGCCTGAGTTGGGCCTCGACGCTAGCCATCTCGCCACCTGTGCTGCGCCCTTGGGCACTTCCGCATCCGCCTTCCTCCTCTTCAGCCACAGGCACACTGCTCGAGCAAGCACCTCCGCAACCTTCATCGCTGCCAGGCACTAATTTCGCCATATCCTCGCCGCTCCTGACCACATCCAGGATAGCACTGGGCCGCACTCTCTCGAGGTTCTTGATCAGAGCACGTGCACTGCCGCGGAAGGCTTCAGGCGAGTATATGCATTCCGTGCTGAAGTAGTCGAGGCTCTTGTGGTGGGCGTAAAGGACGATCTCCTTCTCGTATGCGTACTTTAAAGGCTTGCTGCGCTTGATATTGGTATTCGAAGCTGGGTCAGACGACGCGGAGGGCGTAGATGTGATGATAGAAGTGGTGCGCGACAGACGGGGCAGGTCGCCTCTGAGCACTGTTCTAGTTAGTGTTCTGTAGATTTTGAACGTCGAAGACAGTACTCACAGTTCATTAGAACCGTCTCGGCGACGTCATCCGCATTGTGCCCCGTCACTACATGCTTGACTCCAAGCCTCGACGCCCCACGATCAAGCGCTTGCCGCCTGAAGACGCCACAGTACGTGCAGTTGCCCTTCTTGCCCACCTGCTCCACCACTTGATCCATTGTCCACCCGTAGAGCTCTGAATATCCCAGGATGGTCAGGTCCATGCTATACTGTTCCGCGTTCCTTTTTACCGTCTCCAGACTATCATCTCGGTAGCCTTTGATGCCCTCGTCGATTGACAGGAGGATGAGATCAAGGCCATAGTCGTAGCGCTCATTGAGTGTCTTGAGAACAGAAGCGAGGACGGTACTATCTTTCCCACCGGATGCGCCGATGGCGACCTTTTCGCCGCGTTGGAAGAGGGAATTTGTGGTGATGGTGTGGTGAATTTCCGTTTCAAAGACCGAGATGAAGCACGTCTTGCATAGCTTGGAGTGGTCCTTGGGGCGCAGTATGAGTGCCCGATTCACCTTGCACAGTGCGCAGGACGAGGGCGGCATATTCGGGCGTGATGTCTGGGCGTGGTGTGCGTAAGCCCAAGAGTGACGCGAATGCATGGCGGGGAGAAAATCCCATAGCGCGAGTCAGTCCCCACTTGCGCGGGGCGAGGCTGCCGTCATGCGACATGCGAAACACGAAACGCCGACGCCTCTCCTCTTCTGCACTCGTGCCCAATTTCCCCCTCCTCGACACTTCCTCAACGAAACACCACGCTATGCCCGGAGTCACTGATGCCCTTTGCCTCACTCACAGACACGCTTCTCTGCCAATGTCTTAGCAAGCGTGCTCAGCGACGATGTTTAGCAAATTCAATGTATCGGTATGAGGTGACTACTCAATGGCTCAGCAGACGCCATAACGTATAACCCTTAGACGCACCGGATCTTCCCTTTCCGTTATTCCCGCGCTGCAGAATCATAGACTGGGACAGGCCCCCTGAGCGGGGAGACTGCAGGCGCGGATGTTGCCATGCTACCACATGGCGATCGTGACTATGTACACGAGAGGCGAGCAGCTACCTCATAGCAATACAACGGAATCAAACATCTCCGCAGCTGAAGGATCTACCCGCACGCAGACTCTCAGCGATGAACTCCGTCGAGGATACGAACGGGACCTACGCGCAAAAACCTGCACACTTCGTTAGTGAACCAAAGAGTCTGGACCACTTGGCGTCCTTCGAGGCTCGCAACCGACGTACCGCTCCCTCCCTTGTCTACACACCAACCGCCTGGGGTCATGTGAGCGGATGCTTGAAATCTCTGAAGCCTGTCCGCCGCTGAACAGCCATGATTCTTGTCGCCTCACTCAAAGTGCCTTGTTACGAGGATGAAAATAGCCTGGACTCGCGGAACGGCGCTTCTCAACCCTATCGTGCCGATTTACGTTCAGCAGCTCGGCTCGACATAACTACACACACGTGCTCAAGTGCCGTCTTGCATAGTGACAGGACGTCGTTCGATTACGTGCTTAAGGAATCGCTCGCTGTCCCTGACGATCATCTAGGTTGGTTGTGGCATTTAGCTAATCGCTCTATCAACTCGACTATCGAATCATTGGCATCCACGCCCCATTCTCCATAGGCTGGCTCTATCATTCTATCGGTTTGCTCAAGATCGTCAGGAACTACAGCAGACCACGCTGCGCGACAGCGGCATTGGTGTGATTCAGCGCTTGGACCAAGTGACAAGAGCCCTCCCGTGAAATCCATCGTGGCCGGACTCCCGCGCACCCGGATAGAGGACGCCCGCCAGGGAGAGCCAGCTGCCAGGAGGCGAGTCATACTGATGACGAGTGTAACTAGCTATTCGGCATAGGTCGTCCAGAAACGTCGGCGTTCTGGCTCGGTTAGAGGTCGGCGAACTCATGTTCCTGAGATCGACGCGACCGCGCGGAATGGAAACCAGAGCGAGAACAGAATTCGCAGCCTTGATGTGGCTGTGTTACCCTTTCTCCGCGCGACAATTGTCTATGCAGGGTGTCAATCTCTCCGAGAAGTCGGCATCTGAGCAGAAAAACAAAACATCAGGCACACCAACCAGGTGTTTCACGCCCAACCGTACGAAAGCAAGGACGCATCATCTGGAAGGGATGTGATCCTGGGGTATTGGGCGATTAAATGACGATCCACGGAATTCTCCAGGATGCCCAGTTGACAGATCGTAGACTAGCCTAATGAGCATAGAGCGAAGCCGTATCCGACGCTGGCTTACGATCCGGTGGAAGCTAGCGGCACATCGTTTGCTGACAGGTGCACACTGACAACTTTATCGACATCGCGCACCCTGGCACATCTCCCGCGTCCAAGATGAATCTTCGGGAGAGAATGTCGATCTTCGCACCCTGCACCATGCCGCGAACCTTCTTTCCTGTCGTCTCGCCGATTCTTTCATCAACTTCCAACGCCTGAGGCGCTCTGTATAAGGTTGGAGGCGTCTGCCAACTTCACGATACCAGTGTCGTCAACGAGCTTCAGTACTCATCACGCTCTTTGAACATTCCCCTACTGACACCATGGTGAACCCACTCCTTGTCCTCGACGGCGTTGGCTGGACGTACATTACCATCTTCATTCTTTGGAATCTCTCACTGCTGTCTGGATTCGCTTTCCTATGGAGTCATCGCCAACACCCATCGCTGCGTATGCGAAGGCTGCCGCTTCTGTTCGCTGGTGTTTCCGTCCTTCACATCTATGGTGCCCTCTGCACGCTATGTACGTACGCCCACACCTACTACATCCAAGTTTGCTTTTGCATTACGTAGACCTGCCAACACCGAGCATATGCTGACTTGATACCTCCAGCCTACCCATTCGGCGCTGTATTTCCTTGCTCGGTCGAGTTCTGGGCGATGTCGATTCTTGTGCCCTTAGGAATGGCCCTGTTCCATGCCTCGAACAGTCAATTCTTGCACCTTGCAGCACGCCAGAAGCACTTCGCCCGTATGAGCTCGTTGAAGGATCATGAGCCTATCGATGAGAAAAAGGCTCAAGAGGTCGTCAACAGCCGCTGGAAGAGGATCATGAATGGAATGGAGCGCGCCGACAATATCGAGCGAACATTAATCTTCATCGGCATCGGCATGGCTGTACAAGTGAGCAGCCTCTACAGCTAATACTCAAACGCAAACTGACCCATCGTCTAGATCGCTCTCACTCTCTTTGTCTACTTCGCATCCCGAAAGTTCCACAGTGGCTTTGGTATCATCGACTACACCGTTGTCGGCACCGGCATGGAAGTGCGCATGAAGTGCAGCAAGGGCTGGGAATGGTGGCTATCCATCGTGTGGCAGCTGTTCTGGTCCTGGGTATACGCGCCTTGGATTCTCTTCAAGTCTCGCGGCATCCGCGATGTGCACGGTTGGCGCCTCCAGACCGTCATCTGCTGTGTTGCTGGGTATGTACTAAGAATTGCTTGTTCGCGTTCGTCACTGACTCCCGCAGGCTTCCCGCATCTCCGCTCTGGCTCATCGGTCTCTACACTCCCGCATTTGCTCCCATGAACGCCGTCTTCCCTCCACCAGTGTGGTTCTCAGTCTGCTTCTGCATCATGGAGATCACCAGCATTGGCTTCCCTATCATCGACGTACTCAAAGGCAACAAACTCCGCCAAGAGACTCTCGACGCAATCGCAAACTGGGAAGCTCGCCAGAAATCGGCTGGCTTGGATGCAGCCTCCATCGACGTCAAGAGCACCAGTGAATACTCGAACACAACCACACTCAAGTCTGGTGGGGAGGTCAGCATCGGCAACCAGTCATTCCAGTCATTCGACTCGCAAAAGTCCGACATCCTGACCATGACTGCCCTGGAGAACGCACTCAGGACCAATGCCATGCCACTGCTCCAATTTGCTGCTTTGAAGGATTTCTCTGGTAAGTCTTTCACACCCAACTACTACACGAACGTATACTGACTACATCCAACAGGCGAAAACGTCAGCTTCCTCACCCACGTCGCAGACTGGCGCCTCTACTGGTTCTCACCCAAGGCATCCATCGCCGAACACCGCCGCAGGCAGTTCCTCGCTGCCACGCGCATCTACGCTCACTTCATCTCTCTCGAGTTTTCCGAATTTCCTATCAACATTTCATCCAAAGAGATGAAGCTCCTCCACATGGTCTTTGAGAGGACCGCAAACCTCCTATTCGGCCGTCGCCGCAACTCCGAGTCCTCTTCCGTCAGCGACGCCACACCCTTCGACAACGTCATGCCCGATGACGCCTCCGATCTGCCCATCAACGTCTCCGCCAAAAGCAACCACCTATCTCCCAACGCCATTAGCCTCGACAAGCTCGGACGCGCAAACCTTAGAGCCGTGTCGCGCATGGGCGAGCTGTACGACGACGAGTCTGTTGCCGATGTCGAGGTGCCGGATGCGTTCAATGAGCTCGTGTTTGATGCTGCCGAGAAGGAGATCAAGTACCTTGTTCTTACCAACACTTGGCCGAAGTTTGTCAATGTTTCGCGTGCGAATAGTCAGTTGACTAGGGATGCGGATGAGGAGAAGGGCAATGCTTGGATGCGCAGGTTCCTTTGCGCATAATGCTTGCGCGAAGAGGGTGGGATGGCGATACTTAATAATATAATTTGATACCCCAGTTGCTAGACATAGCTTCAATAAAAAATTCAATACACAACATGATGCCAACATTCACTTTGTGTCGTTCTTCGCCTGTTGTACAGAGGACGCCATGGCCTGCTCAGGTACCTCCGTCGCAACTGCCGAGCCCCGATCCAGATCCACATCTTCACGATGACGTATACGTTCTAGAATTCTCTCACACCACGCAGCATCATCTATCGCGTTTTAAACTCCGATACCACCGAGACCTTGCTATGATGGGGTTAACAGTAGTTATCGAACCAGGCTAGAGATTGGCTGGTGGCGGCGTTGATGATGTTTCCATGAACGCTGCAGCTTCGCTATAAAGACGCACATTCCCAGCCAAGCTTTTCCATACCTACCTATTAACGAAACGTTCATATCAAACCCACATCATGTCTCTCAAATACAACAAAGTCCTCGTCCTAGGCGCCACATCCGGCATTGGGTGGGCGCTCGCCGAGAAGATCGTTCAAGACGGCAAACACGCCATCATCGTCGGCCGCCGACAAGAAAAGCTCGACGAATTCCAAAAGACGCACGGCAGCGACAAAGTCTCGACCTACGCCTTCGACATCACCAAGCTAGACGAAATCCCCAAGTTCGTCAAAGATGTAACAAGCGCGCACCCGGACCTAGACTCTATCTTCCTCAATTCGGGCATCCAGCGCGGTTTCGACTTCTCCAAGCCCGAGACCGTGGATTTGGATGTGCTAGAAATGGAGTTTAGGACGAATTACCTGAGCTACATGCACCTCACCACAGCATTCATCCCCTTCCTGCAGAAGCAAGAAAAGGAAACCAGCCTCATCTACACAACCTCCGGCCTCGCCCTCATGCCCCTGCCCCGCTGTCCAAACTACTGCGCTTCCAAAGCCGCACTGCACCATATGATCCTCGTTCTACGACACCAGCTAGGCAACGGACCGGGCAACATCAAGGTCATTGAGATCTTCCCGCCTGCGGTACAAACGGAGTTGCATGATGAGAAGCACCAGCCTGATATCAAGGATGGAGGCAATATTGGTATGCCGTTGAAGGAGTTTACGGAGGAGGCGTGGAAGGGGTTGGTGGAGGGGAAGGAACAGATTCCTGTGGGGTTTGTGGGCAAGGCGTTTGATGCGTTTGAGAATAAGAGGCAGGAGATGTATAAGCAGATTTTCTTGTCGGAGAAGTAGATATTGAGGATTCGAGGGCTGGTGTGTGTTTGAGGAAGCATGGATGGATGGCAGAGTGGGGCCTGTTGGTACCTAGAAATTCAAGCCACATTTGGACCCTGATGTATAGGCTTAAGGAGATGTGCCGTTGAGAAAACCATCTTTTGCTATGAGCAAGTGATTGCAAAAGAAACAATGCCATCAGATGCGTTCTTAGTAAGATCAACGGCTGTTTCATTCAATAAATAAAGTCGGGGCAGTTGCGCAGCCAACACGCGCACAGCCCCAATGCGGCGCAGACGTTCCGAGTGGTGTGGGTGCTAGGCGTGCTCCCGCCCGTATCAACTCCACCCCGTCTCACCAACTCCCGTCGCGCATTCTCTGACCGACTTCTCATACTATCCCCTCGAGTGATTCTACACGACGGACATTTGCGCATTACACGCGACAGAAAAACTCAAAACACACTCATCATGGCGGACAGCTTCAGAAACGCGATGATCAACCGGTCTCTCCGCGACATCAAGAACGTAAGCTATCCCCAGCTCCTGAATATCACATGATACTAACGACACGAACGCAGAACCTCGAATTCCTCGTCGAGTCCAACGTCCTCACCCCGGCGCAACACGACACCATCGCATCCCAACTCCCTGTCTCAGCAGAAAACAGCGCGCGCGCCCTCCCCGCCGTGCCCTCAGCGCAGCTCTCTGCGATGAACATCCAGAGCGAGCCCACGCCTCCCCCCGAGAAGAAGAACCCAGCAAACATCGGCTACTACGCCGACACCCCCACCAACGCACCACCCCCAGCCTACCCCTCCGTCCCCGCCACACCCGCCGGTCCCCCCGTCCTCGCCCACGCTTCAGCAATGTACCAATACAACGCGCAAGACGCCGGGGATCTCGCGCTTATGCCCAACGACAAGGTTGTTGTGACGGAGTACATGAACAACGAGTGGTGGAAGGGACGCAACGAGCGCACGGGTATGGAGGGTATCTTCCCGGCTAGCTACGTCCGCAAAGAGGAGAAGAGCGTTGTTCCTGCTTACAGTGGGGCGCCCGCGCCGAGTAACTACGGTAATATGCCGTTGGACGTTGCGAGTGGTGCGCAGCAGGGTGGGCAGGTAGGGCAGCCGGCGGGTGAGCCGAGTAAGATGGAGCAGAATGGAAAGAAGTTTGGTAAGAAGTTGGGGAATGCGGCGATTTTTGGTGCGGGTGCTACGATTGGTGGAAATATTGTCAATTCGATTTTCTAGATGGGGTAGTGGGAAAGATGGGATGGATGGAGATGTGGGTGCGAGGACTGCGCCCTGGCGTTTCGGGTTGTTTTTGGGTTCGTTGCTACGACGTGTGGATTGCGGGATGGTATGGGATGAACGAGGTTTCTATCGGAACTAATGTGGTATAGGGAGATTGAATATGAGATTTCTTCGCTTGTCAACAGATATACACGCGTTCTTTTTATAACAGTAAAGTCGTGGTTTGGCGTGTTTGCACTGCATCATCGCCATCGAGTCCTACTTCAAGGACCCATTCGCGCCGGCATTGACATACCGCTGAAGCGTTTGACAAGCATACCAACAGACCCAACATCCTACCAGTCAATTGCACTCAGCCTTCTCGTTTGCAGGTCAAGCAAATCCGTTCATGTCTCCACACTTCACTACCAGACACTACCGAAGTCGCTACAGCTTCGCACATCACTTACCATACAACGTCTTAAACACGCAGCCCGAATTGACACCGCAATGAACCGTCGGCAACCCCAACCCTTCGAACCCCCCAGCTACGCCGCCGTCCAACAAGGCAACTTCGGCATCCCAGCTGCAGTCTCGAAATGGAATCCTTCCAACAGACCAGCAGCCCCTACACGTCATCGTTCCTCACCCCCGTCTCGCGAGCCAGCGCCTAGACAGCGGAATCGATCGTAAGCTCCTCCCTCGCTCCCTCCCTGCCCCCTTCTCCGCCTATCAAAGACTTCGAACTGTGCTGACTGACTCGATAAAGCATGTGGGCCCAAGCCCTTATTCTCTTTAATGTCCTTGGGACGCCCTTGTCGTATGGCATGACGCTGGAACACTGCTTTACAACGGTATTTCCTAGGCGTTCGATGCTTGGTCTGGCTATGATACCGAGTCTACAACTCCTCTTCCTCTTCGCCGCACCGTTGCCAATCGGTTATATATACCGCTGCTGTATAATCGACTCCGGTTCCCAACCATGGGGCTGGAGAGTCTTGTTTGGAATAAGCATACTCGTAGCGATTGCGGCACAGTTCTCGTTGTATGCAACGCAGAGTTACATCGCAGTCTTGCTACTCCAAGGACCAGTCTTAGGCACCGCACTGGGGGCTTGTTTTACGATTAGTAGTCTAGTCCTCGCCGGGCACTACAGAAACGACGTCCCGCTGGTGTCTGTACAAAGTGGGTTTGCGGGCTTCGCAGGGGCAGTCGTGTATACCGCTTTATCCAGATTTGCCTATCAGAGCAGTGGATATGGTAACGCGGCGCGGGTCCATCTCTACACCGGCGCCGTAACAGCTGCCACACTGCTCACCGCATTCTTCCTCCTCGCTCGCCTTGATGCACAGAAAGAGAAAGAGAAAGAATGGCCATCCATCCACCCCCTCCATCTCCGCATGCCCAAACGCTTCCTCAACGATTTTAAAGGGGGCGGAGTGTGGTTTCTGCTAGGCTACATGCTCGTCTTCTCAGGAATCCTCATATACCCCTTCTACAGCATCCTCCTCCTTACCCAACCCCCTGGGCTCTTCTTCCCAGATACAGCGGCATACAGTCTCCTCGCTATGTTAAGCGTTGCCGCTGTGTCAGGCTCTGCAGCGGCAAACATACATGTTTTGAGACAGATTGGGGCGGTGAACATGTTCGTTGCGGCCGCGGTGCTGGGGGGTGCGGTTTGTCTTGCGCCTGTTCTCTATCCAGAACTCGTTGTTGTTATTCCGCTTGCGGCGCTGTATGGGGTTGCGCTTGGGGTGGTGTTTTCGCTGCATATGGTTGTTGTGGCGTCTTTTCTTAGTAGGAAGGTAGATGGGAGGTGGGAGGATGATATGCCGGCGAGGGTTGCGATTGGTATGGCGTTGGCAGGGTTGTGTGCTTTTGGTGGGGTTATTGGGGCTGCCGCGTTGATTGAGGGGAGTGAGCCGGGTGGGCAGATCGCGATGAAGGTGGCGGGTGCTTGTATGGCATGTGGTGGTGTGTTGGTTGGATGCGCGAGGTTGTGGCGGTGGAAGGTGATGTTCTATGCCGTCTAATGCGTTTACTGCGTATCTGAGAGCTGTCATGTGGCAGGGGAACTCATGATGGTCTTAGTGGTTTCATGTCTAATTACTAATTATTTTGTATATACAGTCGCATACATGCGTGTCATAACGGTCATTCAAGCTTATACGTAGATGTAGCAGAAAGGTCCCTCAGTCGTGCTCATCAGATCTTCCATCCTCTCTGTTCCATCCGCAGCATAGCCAAGGTTGATAGTCGTGTCAAAGGTGGTGTTGGCCGAGGGAGGCATGTTCAAGAATGTGCCAGTACCCGAGATACCGCCAGCCTCGCTCGTGCGCTTCTTGCGGTCAAGCTGCTGCCAGATCCACCAAGTCCTGTCAATCTGAGCGTGGTGGAGGTAGAAGAGCGGGTCACCGGGCGAGACGAAGAAGTCACGTCCGGGGTCACCGCCCATGGAGTAGTGACCACCGCCGTGGACACCCAGGCTGTCTGTTCCTGGTACACCCTGCATGACCATCTCGAATTGCCAAATGTCCTTCTTGTTGATAATGAGGTCGGCGATGGCGGTCGCGTTGGCCCACTTCTTGTTGCTGTAGTCGGTCAAGTCGCGTGTCAGACATCTGGGGTTGTAGGAGAGGCCGTCGCCGTTTGCAATCTCGGTTCCGTTGGTTGTGCTCAGAGCGACTGGGCCAAGGTTGACCTCTGGAATGATTGTTAGTACCTGAATGAACGTCTCGTATATGTACTGGGTACTTACTCATGTCCTTGAAGGGACCGCTCGTTACACAGCCGCCACCGGTACCGGCGGGGATGTAGATGTATGGTTCGCCCCTGCCTGCGATGACAACTTGTCCCTGGCCGGGAATGAACTTTCCATTGCCGGACATGGAGGAGGCAGATCCGTCGAGCATAGCTGACTTCTCAAGACCACTAGCAGCAGTCTTGGCCCAGTCCCAGTAAGGCTGAGTGCCCTTGTAGCCGCACTCGTTCTTGAGAGCTTGCTCGTACTGCCAGGTGAAGTACCTGTGCCACGCCAGGAAGGTACCAGTGTAGTGGATCTCCATGGTCTTCAGGATGTGGTTGCCAACAAAGTCATCGAAGCGAGACTTTGCTCCTGGGATGAGTGAAGCAGGCGTGTTGGCCTTTTTCTTTTGGAGGCAGAGTACGGCATCGGTGTAGGCTTTGCGTTCCGGCTTCGTCAGGGCGCTCCATTCTTTGCGTACCGACACATTGTTCCAGGTGCAAGCGGCTCGCTTTGACGAAGTTGCTGCAAGTGCTTCCTCGACTTGTTGCTGAGCGAACAGAGCCAATTGCTCAAGTTGTTCGGTTGCGACCGAAGGATCGCTCGAGGGAGCAGTTGGTAGCGAGGAGGGGTCTATCGGCGCATCTTGTGGAGCTGGTAGCGCGTGTGATAGAGTTCCAGCGAGCAGGGCCAGTGCGATGGGGGAGTTGAAACGCATATTGTTTGTTGACCAATGGAACTGATGGATCAGGAAGTGGCTTGTTTAGCAGAAGAAGCTGAGTGCTGATGAGCAAAAGAAAAATGTGCCGCTCCCATACATATACCTCGAAGAGATGACCATACACCGCTACCGAGTGAGCTTGCCATGCTCACTGCCGGGGTTGGTGGCGAGTACATGCCGAAGCCACCACGACCTTGCTGGAACAGTGCTGTACACCGCATCTAGTCTTGCTATCTCCGTCTGCTGGCGAAGAATTGGAGCAAGGCAAGGCGATGCCACGTGTGGGGCCAATAATTTTCTGGTGCCTGGAGCCTGTGCCTACCCATCTCCGACTATACTCATGCCCTGAGCGCAAGGACCCTGAGGCTAGATTGGCGGGCTACCTATGAACCGGGTCGTATGCTCAAGCGAGTCCATACGAAGAGCCATCGTTCGGCGACATGTGCATGGTAAGATCGGAAGTAGCTTGCCGGACAACTCATATGGCCCCGATGTACCCATAGTGTCATGTCCAGGTTGCCCGGTCTTCGGATAGCCACGGGCCTAGCGTCGTTTGGATAAAGACCCAAAGTTGATGCGCGGGAACATGATGGGCGCGCAGCATTCTGAATCATGCCGGCTGCGAGTAATGTAGGAGCTCCGCAATCGTTAGTTACCCATACAACAGGTAGTTCGTCAACTCTACCTCGGTCATGTCCGTAAATCTATCTTTCTATGCCGAGGATGCCCTGATACCAGTCTGTTCCACGTCTGCAGGTCATCACGTCCGAGACCTGCATAATGAGCCGCGACCCGCCCACGTGCAGGAGAGGAAATATTCATCCTGGCGGCAAGCCATGTGGTATACGAAAACTCCCTGAAAAGTGTACTGATCCTTCCATGATTCAGGAGCCTGCATCGGGTCTGGTAGCTCGGATATCGTGCGTGTTGGGTGAAGACTGCTAAGCATTCTATGCCGCTGCACATTGGTGGCGCAATCATGCCATGGCGCTAGGCCACGCTAAGGGATGAGATCCGTCTTGCCGACTCCCCGTCCCGCTTCCTCCACTCCATATTCACACCGAGCGCAAGGCCAGTGAGGCCTCCAGTACTTCCAAGCTACCGGTTAATCTCGATTGCGAATCTAACGTGCAGCCGCACGGGAGGCCCCATTCTGGCGCAGTCATTGGCTTACGCACCACCTTTCGAGTCTCTGGAAGCGTGCCGTCTGTTACGACCTTCCTTACAAGGCGCCTGGAAGCGACAAGCGCAGCAGATATTAACCGATCTCTCAGCTCTTCTCACTCCTGCCTCGGTTTGCAGTAGATGTACTGCGATATGGTGTCAGCATGTTCTCGAGCTTACCGGTAGACGACGTGTCCAAGCACAGCCTACGCGGCCCGGGGGATCTGCTCACGTCTACTTTCCCGCAACGGCCCTTCTCCTCATGGCCTGATACCATCTATGTCCTCAATCTGATTTGCCGACTCCTCTCTTCTCCTGTCAATGCTCGGTTGTACTCCGTATTGACGAAATCATTCTCCACAGGCCCGTGCTCTAGACTAGCACAGTGCAGTGGGTTTAGTTTCGAAGATGTGCAGTAAACGGTATGACATGCAGCTTCTAGCTCTTCATCACTCGCTTTAACGATTTCTAGAGTGAGGTTCATGCGGCACTTTGGGTACTCCCTCGCTGCCTAACCTTGGCAGCTTCATATCCACGTGGCCGGTAGCGCAGTTACCCATCTATGTCTGCTTTTTGCGGATAGGTTCATCCGCATTCACGGAATGGTAGCACGAAGAACAGCTTCAGTGACTATTCAACTCATACACTACTGTCAGAACGTGCCGCTACACTGGGCGTTCAGCCACAGCTCAGCGCCGTCGCCAGTGCCGTCGCAACTCCCGAGGTTCTTTAGGACCGCACTTAGATTACCCTACCAGCGCCGTGCCCGAGACCCTGCACTTGAGACTCTGCGTCTGCAGGGGTAATCTTGGATCAAGGGATACTATTTCCTGCCCCGTCAGTCTGCCACGCAAAGACCCATACTTTCGTCTCGAATCAGCCGTCCACAGCCACCAATCCTTCCAGGTGTAGCGAAGCTAGTCCAGACGGTTTCTCGCCAGCACATGTCGTTATGGCTCGGTACCAGATTCGATGAGCCCGACCTCTTGCGCGGCGTGATGGATCGCAGATGCCAGAAAACAAGGTTCGCGTTAACTGTATTCTCTCCGTCCTTCCGTGTGGCGGTTTAAGGTCTTGCAGACAGGAGCTGCTGGTCTCAAGACGTACGCCATGTGAAACCCCTGACGTCGTCGCGAACTCCCGCTCGCTGGTACTATATTGCATATAGTGCAAGCATCTTGCTGGAACATCGAAGAACTTGCGTGATCCGGAATCCTTCACCTTCAATTGACGTGCTTCCCACAATGCAGCAAAGCGGCGCAGCCATGCCACCAATGCGACCCTACGAAGATCAGGGTCCTACCATCCTCGCGAGCACGCTAACCGTCACCGTCGTGGCCGTGCTCACGACGATTGCGAGGTTCTATGTCCGAGTTAAGATGATCAGGAATGTTGGTTGGGACGTGAGTACTCCGCTGGCAAGGCATGGGTGAACAACACTGACTTTTTGCGATCAGGACTATGTGATGCTGTTGGCTATGACATTGGTATGAGACGACTGTTCTTGGGTTTATTGTACACTACTAACACTCTGCAGTGCATTGCTGGCCAATGCCTTGTTATACCACAGGTTCACATGGGGGCAGGAAAACACATTGACTACATCAAAAAGGAAGACTTTGTAGCCGCTCTGAGGTTGAACCTCATTTCGCAGCCGATCTTCCTGTTCGCCATCTGTTTCGTCAAGGTCTCTGTGGGGTTCTTTCTCCTTCGGATTGCGGTCGGACGGTTATACAGGCGCTTGATTATCGGCATCATGGGTGAGTGCATAACTCTTTGATAGCAGTATGCGAAGCTAACCAGCCCTAGTATTCATGACGGTTTACACCATTGGCTGCGCCCTTACAGTCGTGACGCAATGCGAACCCCTAAGTCTCATGTGGGATCAAAGCGCCAAAGGCACATGCTGGACCATCCAGACGAGACAAGCCCTCGGCTTTCTGAACATCGTACTGAACATCATCACCGATATTGCCTTTTCAGTCGGCATACCTGTAAGTGTTTCCGAATACTGACTACTGCATTGACTGTGCTAACGCATCCATGTAGATTCCTATGCTGTGGGGCGTGCAAATGAACCGCCGTCACAAAGCATCCCTTATTTGTATCCTCGGCCTTGGTACATTCGCTACAGTCGCTGCTTTGGTCAAACTATCCTACCTCCCTCACTACGGGCGGGAAGGCGACCTCCTCTGGGACTCGCGCGACATGACCATCTGGACCGTCGTCGAATGCAACGTCGGTATCGTCGCCGGAAATCTGCCCTGCCTCAAACCGCTCTTCCGATCCATCCTCGTCTCCACATACGGCAGCGGCTCCCGCAAGAACTCGCAACCGCGATACTTTTCAGATGCATACGGAAAAGGTACAAAGCAGCGCTCTGCGGTCAAAAGCTACGGCCCTCTCGCATCGAACAAGACATCAGAGGGCGAGTATGCAGGTCATAGCGCTGCTGGCAAGTCATACATGCTCACAACAATCGATGCGGCGAACAAGCAAACTGGAGATCTGAGCAGGAGTCCATCCGGAGGAAGCTCAACGAGCGGAGAACGAGGAAGCACGGAGAGCGACACGAGGCTGCACAACAAAGCACATGGAAGTGGAGGGATGGGCAACATCACTGTAACGACAAAGGTAGATGTGACTGAGTCGATGCATTCAAACGACATCTACGAGAGCGGGAGGACGTATCAGAGACCACAAGCGAAGGAGATGGTGTGAAGTGGGAACGAAGCTTGATGGTGATGGTAATGTCTTTCTTATGTTTCTCTCTCTGTCTCTGTCTCTGTCTCGTCTAATACCCTATCTCTCATCTAATGGCTCACACTAATAAATATTATGTATCCAATGATATCCATCTGAAGACTACATTTGAATCGCACCCGCCCAGCCAATCTTCTGCGTCGATGGCAACATCTCTTGGTGTTGTCTTCGTTCGACGCAGTATGTAGATTCGCAGGCCCACTGTCCCCGACGCGAAAATCTTTCCGCCAAGAATCCGAACTGCTCAAGATAATGAAATGCGGTAATGTAATGGTGCCTTGCGGCTTCTCTCTAGCTCCCTTTTCGGGGCGGTGTATATAACAGCAATCTCGACAAACGTCGGACGCGACGACAAAAGTGACAAAGGAAAAATTCTGAATTGGCTCAAGTAGAGCACAGTGGTGTTTGAACAAGGGAATCGAACTTCGCGCAGCTCAACCCGAAAGGCTGCGTGTGCTCCTGCGGCACATGAAGAGCAATGTTGCGAAGCACTCCATCCGGTAGCGACAGTAATCTGGACTCGCGGTTCCTGGATTTGTTCGACCTCGGCGAAGCCTTCAGCGTTGCTTCAGGCGCAATCTCGCCGATCTGGTCTTCAAACGAGATATCCGCCTGAGAATCGCGCATGCACCACGTCTCACGCCACATAGCGGAGATGTGCTGGCGTTCTTCGCGGGACGCGCTGTCATCTTCGTCTTCTGGCTGCTCTTGGATGACGTGGATCTTCTTCTCGTCGTCGCCGTCGGAGTCTGACGATTCTTCCAGCGAAGAGGCGGAGATCTTGCGGAAGCGATGCACGTCTGCGTCCATGGGCCGGTCGAGCCAGTCGTCCATCTCCTCGTCGGACATCTCGCTGCGGGTGCTTCTTGAGGAGCTCCAGGAGTAGCTGCTTTGCGGTGTTTGGGGTGGGGAGATGGGTGGGCTGAGCGTGGACTCGTAGGTTGCTTGCTTCCAGTGCACGTAGCCTTGCATGCCTTGGATGAATTCCTTGCTGGGCTTGCGGTCCATGGGCATTAGGAATTGCTGGATGGGGAAGAAGCTGCCTTCGACGGGGGAAATGGGCGGGGACAGGAAGCCGCTCGATATCGGTGTCTCGAGGTCGAATTCGGTGCATCGTGTCGTGTCCTGGGAACTTTCCCGATCTGACTCCGGCACTGATGTGAGCGATGTTGTCGATGAAGCCCGCGTGCGTTCTGCTGATTGCTTGACCGAAAGCACCGGGTCCTCTTTCAATGACCGCATGTGCGAGAGGAGCTGGTCGTGAGTTTCATTCAGCCGTTGGAAGAACGACTTCTTCTGTCGCAGGACATGCGGGCGAAGGTCGTCGTACGGCACGCCAATGGTAGTCGACATCCTGGCAGGTAGCGATTGATTTCGATTGAGTTCCGATTCCTGGGTCCGAAGAGAGTTCAATGTTTCAGGAGGTGTTCGCGCGAGGGTGTTTATGTTGATAGGGGCATGCTAGTTGCTTTTTTTGCGATTGTTGTTGTTGTGTTGACCACGGGCGCCACGGGATACAAATACAGCTGAAACTGGGAAACACAGCTGCGCGTCCCTCCGGCCCCGCTAACAGTCGCAAAGCAAGGCGGGGCGATCTTCGTAATACGCCAGAAAAACGGTTGATCCATGCAGAGCCGTTCGGTCAATAGTCCAGCGACTGTCCGGCAAAGCGCCTCATTGGCTCAATGCTGCTGAGGCGGGGCGATGTTGTGGTTCGGACTCGCATCCGATGACCTCAGAAAGACGAGGACCGGGGTGTGTTTTTCGCCTATGCCTTAGCTACATGCACACCAAAGAACGAAAGACTGGTTCACCATTCAGAAAGCCGTTGGAGTGCATATTGCAGATGTCAGTGAACTCCGTCCACGCACCAACGTTTCCATAGAGACAGCTGCGATGCTCGTCACTTCACGACAGAACCCATCAGTACCCAAGGCATCCCATGTGATGCGAAACATGATCGCTGGGATGTGTCGGAGAATAATGTGGAGTAAGTCATTAGCGAGCAGGTCCAGAACACACTCCCACTACGATCCGATGACATGTGCTCAATTTCCCAGAGCGCTCGCGTTAAAGCCGTTGGTAATGAGGCGCCTTGGGCTGTTGAGGCTTGCCAAACAAAGCGACGTAAACCGGTCCGAAACTCTAAAATCCAGCACAACAGCTTTTTGACACTTTGATTTCGCACCGTATTTTCGAGGTTTCCCATTACTTTTCGTCTGTGCTCCCACGTTTCGTCTGCATTACGCAGCTGCCGAGGACCCCACGGAGTCTTGTCCTTGCATGAACGATGCGGGTCGTGGACGTGGACTAGACGTCATGTGAAAGTCGTCTTTATTGCCAGATAGGAGGTACTTCGCAGGTCGCATCTTAGGGAGCTCATCCAGCAGCCCAAGGTTTGGCCCGTGAAGCAAGGTCATCATCGAAATTCAGCATCAACCTGCTTGTTGAATATGCGCACAGCAAGCTGATGAACTTTGATGACAGACTCGAAATTTTCGACCGTGGTTCGGTGCATGTCAGTAGCACTAGCCGGCCGGTGCCCAAACGCGATATCCCAAAGAAGTTAGGCTCCTCCTGGCGACGTTCGTGCCCAAGAAGTTTGGACGCGTTACGGGGCGAACACAACGCTCTCTGACCACCGCCTTATAATTTGCACGATGCGATCGCAACCTCAGTCTGTGCATCCGGTTTCCCAGACAGGGCCACGCAGATCGACTCCCAGCCTTGGAATCAAAAGAAGGGACGAAGACCACGCATTGCCCAGTGACAGCCCAAAATTGGTACCCAGTCCTTGGCGCAAAACCGTTGTGCTGGTTGCTGCAGTTCCCAGGCCCTAACTAGCGAGCGCGGCACCGGCAATCAGCACTAAACGACTAAGATTCCGTGGAAACCGAGGCAATTGGCTCGGTACTTCACGTCAGCATGTGCGGCAGTGGGAGCGACCTTCATTCGCTGCGCGTCTTCAGTACGGAATTCCGTACACTTTAAACTGTTGGATTTCCTCCTATCTATTACAACTTCACATGCGCCATCATCCCTCCTCTCCGAGCGTCTGTCCGATAAGATTCGGGAGATCCGAGCACGCAACACAGACACGCAATTGCGGACAAAGAGGAGGGCCGTGGTGCTCGAGGCGAGCGGGGAAGCCCACGTCTTCCGGTGCGCACGGCGCAAAAATAGTAAATGACGGGTGTGCGGAGAGGAGAAAATGACGATGTGCGGTTCTGGACTTTGTGATCGCAGCAGGGTTGTGTATCAGAAACTTCTCCTTGCAGCATGAACTTTTTCTTGCGCGCAAAGTTTGCGCGTTGGACTTGCATATTGTTCTCGTAATGGAGTGCTGAGGAAAGCACGCGTCGAGTATTCGGGTTTGAAGCAAGTCTCTCGTTGCAATCTTTGCATTCGAGAGTACATTGGTGTTTGGGATGGTTAAGTGATGCGGCAATTGTGTGCGCCTCGTCGTTGTGTCATCGCAGTACCATTGGGTGAGGAAGTCCACAGTCAATCATGTGGTGTGTTCTTATCGCGAATCGCAAGACTGCAATCGCGAAAGACCTGCCAGGTGTATATATTCTGCCACCTGTTGCTCATCCTTGTCAAATTCCGTTGGCGAGTCGCGCACGACGGACGAAATCATCCAATGGTGGCCATTGAGGCACGTCTTCCCAGTGAACCCAGCACTGCACGCGTCGACCGTACATTCTGTATCGTGGAGCCGTTACCCATATGACCTGAGCAGGTGTCAGTTATCTTCGTTTTCCAACGTACAGGCCCAGCATGTTTTACATCCGCAGGCGATTGAATAGAATGGAGATACGTACCGGCTTTCGCACACAGTTCTGCAGCGCGAAGCTCGATCTGTGAGTGCGCGTATATATAATGAAGGAGAGTTGTATAAGACATGCTCTCTTCCCACTTTCTCAGCCTCGACGTCTTCGTAGCTATATTCCTAAGTCCCCGCTATAACTTCATCTGGTGTAATGGCGGAGCCCACGACAGCACGCACCGCATCGTGAAGGAACGTCAAGACTGTCGGCTGTCGATCTTGGATCTTGACTGACGGCGTGAACAGTCCGTTCAACTGGTGAATCCAATGACAGGAAACCCCTCCAGCTATCGAGTGGCGATGCGAGCAGCGTTCCGCAACATAAGCCAATAGGCCAACGCACTAGAATCCGGGTGTATATATAGGAACGACGCGCAGAGTAAAACGCGACAGAGTGTCTGTCCGCGAGACATGTCATCGAGAGCCGTTTCGATTTCTCGCACAGTATATATCGAGTGGCACGGAGAAACCGCGCTTAGCTCGAGGAAAGCCATTGCCGTCAGCTCAATTGCCTGTTCATCGAACAGAAGAGCTTACGGACTCTCGATGAGGTGCACGGCGTCTAGATGTCTCTCCACGCGCCGGTACGTTATGAAGCGACCCCACAGCGCAATCACATCGGATGCCACACAAGTGACACTGGCCCAAGTACATCAGGGTTGTCGGAGCCAGAACGTCTCGGAACGAGGTCAGGAAGTGCCAATCGGAATTGTATGACATAACTTTGGTCGTGGCGTTATATATATAAGATTGCAGATGGTGCCGACAGAAGCCATGGGTTTCGTAGCAGTAGTCGACAAAACTAACAGGGCAGACCATGTCTTGCAACCATCGTCTGGACGTATGTAAAGTTATATATAATAAGGAAAATGAATGGCGGGATACGGTCTTTTCGTGGTTGGGAAATGGAGCAGGTTATATATCATGGAGTTAGCGTGAACGCATGGCTGGTCCTAGTAGATGCGTGATTAGTCTACGCATAAACTGAGGCGCTACCCATGTTTCGACAATTAGTAAAATGATATCACAAGAGTGCGGGAAAGGGGTGACGTATTAGGAGAAGACGGGAGTGATGTCCAACCGGTTTTTAATATCAACATGCGATGTCAGTACATATCCACTAAGATGCCACATACCCATACACAAGTACCACCGCATACCCCATCACCCGTCTCCCACAACATCACACCCGTCTCCCATCCCGTGTCAACCCACAAGTTCCTCGCCCATCATCCCTCACGCCCACTCAAAAGTTGTCACAAGCCCTCTCAAACCACCTACTCTCCAACGGCTGCGGAAAAACGCCCCCATCAATCAACTGAAACAGATCCCACTCGCCCGCGCCCCCCTCAGTCTTGAAGTTCCAAAAGATCCATCCTTTCGTCTTGGCCTCGTACGCATCCAGCTGGACCTCAATGTAGCGACGTACGCTATTCTTCCAGTCTTGAGACCACAAGGAGACAGGACCGGATTTGCCGGCGCAGGTGTCGATGTAGTAGGAGCCGGGGAAACTGCCTTCCATGCGGGAGCCTAAGTGGAAGCCGTTGAGGTGCGGGGCGCAGTCTGTGAAGGCGCCGGACCATTCGCCTACGACTGGGGTGGGGGTTAGTGTGCGGAGGGGAGGGATGGGGATGGGCGGGGCTTACTGGTCCATTTGTCGGAGCTGTCGTAGTTGGTGACCTGGAAGGGAGGGGTCAGTACATGTTTACCCGTGAGGTGACAGAGAGCTTGTGACTTACAGAGTTGCACGCAAGAGCGATGTGTTGGTCGATGGACATGCCGTTGACACCATCGCCGAAGATCTGGTACTCATGATGATCGACAATCACATTGCTCGCACCATCCTTGGTAGTCAGGAAACCGTTCAGCCAAGACGGGTTCTCAAAGCCATCGTGCATCATGGCGGGTGTGTCGCTGATATCTCGTAGGCTCCAATACGCGTCGTTGTAGAACTGTTTGACCATCTCCTGATCGAGCTTCAATAGGAAAGGCTCGTTGAGGAACTGGATGGCGATAACGACATCTTGCATCTCTGGTTTGGCGTATTTTTGTGAGATCACACTGAGTGCAGCGTGTGTGTGACTCAGGCTCTCCTCATCGCCCCATGATGGCCAAGATGCTGTGTGGCCGCTGTGATCAAAGCCGTTCTGGGATTTGGGTGCGCCGTGGAGGTCGATGATGATCTTGAGACCGGTTTGGCGCGCCCAGTCGATTGCGGCGTCGAGGTAGGGAGCGGCACCGGCGATGTAAGGGCCCCAGGGCTCCACGTAGCTATAAGGTGTGCCGTTAGTGGGGTTGCATGATGGAATTGTAGGAAGTCTCACCTCCAGTAACCGACGGGAATGCGCACGACGTTGAAGCCGGAATTCTTGATCTTCCAAAAATCGTCCAATGAGACGAAGTTATCCCAATGTTGCTTCAGCACATCGGCACAAGCATCGTAGCCTAGTCGCTCGCAAAGCGTCCATTCGTCAAAGACTGGCCATTCTTCTGAGTCGTACTTCTCGAAGATGGATGGTGTGATGAATCTGGCAGTGTCAGGCAGAGCAAACAATGCGTACTGGCTTGCTTACGGCTCCACGACGAGCCAACCGCCGATGTTGACGCCTCGCACTTTCTCGGTACCCCAGTCAAAGGCGACGCTTCGGCCGTGAAGGGTACTACAGATATAGTAAGCCTATGAGACTGGGCTTGTACGGAAGGGTGCTCACCTAGGCGCGGCTGCTACGACGGAGGCCACAGCTGCCAGCAGCGTTGTGATGAAGGACTGCGCACGCATGCTGGATTGGGTGTGGTTTGGATCGTCTGCTGTATTTGCGCCAGATTATCGAGGCGCAGTAAAGCAGAGAAAGAAGGTCGAACGAAAAGACCAAGTGGTGTTTTGAAGGTGAACGAGTGAAAGTAGTACAAGCCAGAATTGCTGGCGATCTGTAAAGCTCAGATACATACGTCGCAGGTACGTACACAGTAAATTAACGGGCAGTTGCAAACCCGCATTCAGAGCGAAGGGGAAGTGACTACCGCAATAAACACCCGGAGCAACCAATCTCGGTTCCACGCCGTGACCCAATGGAAGTGACAGGTGACGCAGTTTCCAACCCTGTCCACCTGGTCCCTATGGTACGTCCTGCCGCATCGATGCGTTGCAGGAGCGATATGGTACCGTAATGCGACGAATGTTATTCTCTGAGATAGCGACATATTCCTGCTTATTTCTCAACCGTATCCAGGTTGGGAGTACCGTGAGTTGAGAACGGGGTATTCAAGACTGAATGTATGCCAAACAGCAGGCCTTCTCCCAAGCATCGGGATAGCGCTCAAGTCTCTCAGAATTCGAGTTCTTCCGCGAACACAAACAAAGCAGGTGTTTATGAAGAGTGCATCAATCCATATATCCAGTCGTCTCATCCATGATCGCCGCAAAACTCTTAGTCTCACGATGCTTCCCACTCGTCATAGGTGGGAATTGCGACATCTTCAGTCGGAAATCGTCTGACTTCTTGATCGCAGGCGCAAGATCCCTAACGATCTGTCAGTTCAAGCCACCACTAGTCTGAAGCACAATCGTACTTTACATCCCCACGAACGAGGTAATTGTTCCGTTCCATTGCAACAGCGAGCTCCTCTTGATGGTTATCAAGTAGTCCAGTATTGGGCACGACGATGAGTGGGATTTGATAGCGAAGTGCTTCGAGTATAGAACCAGATCCTATGCATCGTTAGATGAGACAACTAAACGGAATGGCTGTGCAGTACCAGCATGTGAGATGACCAAGCCTTTCGACCGCTGCACCAACTGGAACTGGGTTTTCAGTCCGTCCGGATTGAAATCTATGCCATCTATAACCAGGTCTCCTTTTGACGGGGTCTCCTGTAAATGTGCTGAAGCGAGTTTGGAGAATTGTTTGTACACGTAATCGGCTGATCCATATTGAACCAAAAGATGTGTAAAGCCACCTTCGCGAAGTGAATCCAGGCACGTCGGAGTCAGCACTGATTCAATGAGCTCGGTGAACGGCGCCGTTGCTCCGGTAGTCACGAAGCAGAGCTTCGAATCAGACGTCCAGTTCCAAGCCATGGTGGATGTGATGAATGTCAAGATACCGAGGGATAGTAAACGGTGAGCGTGGTCAGTCCAGCCATCAACTGCCCTCGAGATCAGAACCAAAAGTCGAAATCAAGTCGGCGTCAAGATGGTCACGATGGAGAGACGGCGGCGAAGGTCGGGGCCATCTTAGTTCCAATTGGTCCAACGCACGGCCACACTTTGCACCCCATCGCCAAGCCAATCCAGCATCGCGAAAAGTCGACGACAGCATCACCCGCCCAACCAACATCCAATGGCGTCAATACCACGAAGACTGCTGCTGCAGTCGCGCCAATGCCCCTCGCGGATACGTACGCTCGCAGCACCGAAACACACATCCGCACAATGGCAACGGCCAATATCCACAACGCCGCGGCGGTACGCCAATGAACCCACGAAAGAGGGCTCTGTAACCGCTGCGGATGCGAAGAAACCGACTGAGACTCTGGACGAATTGGCGCCGGAATTACCTCAATCCTCGTTCTCGAATACCACGCAGTCAAAGGCGTTCCAAGATATGACACCGCAGGAGCGCGAATCCGCCATGTTGGAGAACCTCCGCGTGTCTCTCGCAGAGATCGATCCGAATGTTGTCCGCGACGCCCTCCGCAAGGGGAAACGCGGTCTCCCGCAGACCCAAGACTTTGGCCTGGAAACAGACGAAGACTTTGATATTGAAGAGGATGACAAGAGGAAGGTATCCACGGGATTCTGGGCGGAGGGAGAAGAGAGCATGGGACCGGATGAGGACTACTACGGCGACGACCTGACGAGTCACGGACACGGAGAGTTAGAGCAGCACCGCGAGCTGAGAGAGTACGCGCGGTTGATTGCGTGGGAACTACCGCTTCTGAGCCGTACGTTTGAACGATTCCAACATATCTAGGACGAAACACACATGACTAACATCACCCAGACCTCGCCCGCCCCTTCGAACCCCCCACATCCTCCACCCCCTTCCGCTTCCGCTACACCTCCTACCTCGGAGAATCGCACCCCGCCGCCAACAAAGTCGTCGTCGAGTTCTCGCCCAACGATCTCTCCGCCTCCCACTCCCTCACCCCCCTCCAAGTCTCCAAAGTAATCAAACTCGCGGGACCCCGCTACAACCCCTCCACCAACATCGTCAAGCTCTCGTGCGAGAAATTCGATACACAGTCACAAAACAAGCGGTTCCTAGGCGACACCCTATCTGCTATTATCAAGGAAGCGAAGGAAGGCAAGGATACGTTTGAAGACGTGCCGTTTGATTTTAGACATCATACGCCGAAGAAGAGGGCGGAGTTCCCGAAGGAATGGGTGTTGACGAAGGAGAGGAAACAGTATCTGGAGGAGAAGAGGGCGAAGACGGCGTATCTTGAGGATCAGCGCAAGGGGAATGGGTTGCTGGTGGATGGGAGCAAGGTGCTTGAGACGAGCTTGCCGTTTATGAGTGAGGCGGGCAAGGCGCCGGAGACGGTTATGGTGGGGGGTGCGAGGGGGAAGCCGTTGAGGTAGGAAATAGACAACACATGTGATTGTTGCTGTATGAATATGAAATGTTTGATTGTTGTACAGATACGCAATGGAAACAGCATCTTTCTGTGCTGCGTGTATGGATGATACCAAATATCCAGTGGTGGACCTTAACTCCTATTGATACAAATTTCCGGGAATAGTCTTCCAAGGGTATAGTTAGACCCATCGTTACGCCAATATTTCCCTATAACGCCGTCCCCAATTCCAACGTGATTTTTACGACGATGTTAAACGGATGTATCCATGATTCCGGTATTGAGTGGATCGACAATGCACTCGGCGCCACGGCGCTCGCACGTCTTACAAGGGATGGCTACGGAAGCGTTCTCAGCGTGGATCCGCACGTTGCATGTGTACGAGGTCTTGCTATCGTAACTGCGCACGCAATGAGTGCATACCCCAGCTCGATAGGCCATCTCTTCTATGCGCGCTGTTAGCAAGCAGGTCAAGCAGCTTGTCCTGTGACCGCGCTGGGGCGACTCTTCTTCCTGCTGCCTTTACCCGCAGGCGTCTCGCCCTCTTCCCGCTTACGCTTTGCGGGTCGAGAGCTGCCGCCCTTGGGTCGGTAGGCGGTGTCGTCGTCGCCACCACCAGTCTTGCGTCGTCCCTTGCCGGTCTCGGGCGCGGCGGAGTCTTCGTCGTCGTGGTCGCGGGGAGCGGGTGTGCCGCCGCCGCCAATGTTTGACTCGCGTTTGACCTTTGTTGCGTTGGCCTTGCTGGTCTTTGGAGCGGCAGACTTTTCGGAGAGGTTCTCGTGATGCGCCGCGTCCTTGTCTTGCAGGAAGACTTGGGGCTGGTGCTTGCGCAGCCAGTTGTAGACGCTGTCCGGGTTGCGCACGGTAAGATCCTTTTCGCTGAGCGGGGGCTGGGCAGATGCGAGGCGGACGGGGCGACCCTGCTGGAGGGCCTGGTCGAAGCCGGGCTGTTCGAGGAGTTGGTCGGTAGCGAGGAGATATTCGTCTTCGTGGGTGGGCGACATGTAGCCCGGCGCATGCTCGCTGAGGTCGATGCCGTCGACGGCGTGGTCGGGCAGGTCGGCGCGCGTCGTGTGGGGGACTTTGGCTTCGAGGCTGGCGAGCGACTTGAGCGTCTGCTGGATGGCTTGCGACGAGTGCAGTTGGTCAGCCCGTGTCGCGTATTCCTCGGGGGTGATGGTGTTGGCGGCCAGGTCATCTCTCAGCGTCTGCAGCTGCGCTTTCACCAGTTCTGGATCGGGGACGGCTTCCAGCGAGGGCACGGCGGTGTCGGCGGCGGAGAGGTTGCGCAGGTCGAAGCGCAGGCGCGGGTTGACGCGTGTCTGCTCGTTGAGCTCGAGGAGGATGTCGAGGATCTGGTCGTTGTTCTCCTGCAGGCGGCGGGCGGTGCCCATGGCCTTCCACTCCTGCTTGATGAGGGAGTCGCTGTCGTTCATGGCCTCTTCGAACCTAATACGCATCTTACGATATTTTCGTCTTTTATGCACATTAGCTGGGGACTGCATTTAATCCGTCGGCGCGTCATACCTCCACGAGCGCTTGACGGGCTTCTGCGTCGCATCGGGTGCATCGGCGGGCGGTGCATCGTGGGCGAGGGCGTGGGTCTCCATCGGGGGCGGCGCTTCCGAGGCCATGGTGGTGAAAAGGGTGGTGGTTGGAGGGTCTTTGGCGGACGGAGGTGGTCGTGTCTGGTTCTAGAGTTGTATGGTTGCGCTCAGGGCACGGCCTCGGTGATTGCTAGGAACACGGTCTTTGGGAGCATCATGTGGACCTGCCACGCCTCCGTCTTCACGCCTGCCGACTGAGGCTTCACTCCCTCCTCCTCTGCCAACAGTTCCCTCTTCTCTGCCCGCTGCCCCGCCATATCGCTACCGTCTACACGCCCTTCTCTGCGCCAATCGCTCAACGCCAAAAGCTCGGACGCCCCGGAAGGTATTGCGTACTCAGTAAGAAGACCCTGAAAGCCCACGTCGCCGCCTTGCTCCTTTAGGACCTCACTGACATGCCATTGCCCGTGGCAGCTCTCCCATAGCCTCAGCCCGCGCACGCGATTATATATCCCCCTCTTCCACCGCCCGGCCGCCCGACGAACCCAGCAATACCGCCAAACTGTCACCCATACTCCTCAATCGCACCTCCCGCCTGAGCTTTGCTGGCGATCCGCGGTCTCGCCCATCAGACTCGCCCTCGTCCTCGTCCTACTCCAAGATGTCGCTGGATGCTGCAAAAGACGCGAGGAGGCGACGTAGCAGTAGTCTTGTCTACAAAGAGCCCCCCGAGTCTCTGGAGCAGCTGAGCGACCAGTCCGCCCTGCCCAACCTCAACGCCGAATGGGTGAATGCAAAGGGTGAGCACGAGATACCGCGCATACATATAACAGAAGATAGAGATGATATGCTGCTATTCTGTATCTCAGGCTAACACCTCCAGGCGCCTGGGCTATCCACTTTGTCCTCATCTTCTTCGGCAAGATTCTGTTTGACATCATCCCCGGCATGTCGCAAGAAGCATCATGGACCCTCGTCAATCTTTCGTACGTGGCGGGATCCTACCTCATGTTCCACTACGTGCGCGGTGTGCCCTTTGACTTCAACTCGGGCGCCTACGACAACTTGAACATGTGGGAGCAGATTGACAACGGCGAACAATACACACCAGCCAAGAAGTTCCTTCTCAGCGTACCCATTGTGCTGTTTCTCGTCAGCACGCACTACACGAATTACAATCTGACGTATTTCCTCATCAACTGCTTTGCGACCATAGCAGTCGTCATTCCAAAGCTCCCCTCGGTATGCACCCCAACACTCTTCAGACGAAGCATTACTAACTTCCCCAGCTCCACAGGATACGATTCGCTTTCTTCAACAACCCACCGGACGACGCATAGCCGACAATGCCCATAATCACAACCGTTGGTTTCACTGTAATTTGCATGTATTTTTAATAGCAGGCGCCTGGCATGGCCAGATTGAGTAGCATCACCGCGTGGGAGCGGCGTTGGGCATATCCATATTCAAGGGAGGCGCTGGATTCACAAAAGTAGAGCAATTGATTACCTCGCGTGCTCACGTGGAGATAGTGGCTTGACCTAGCTGCATATTTCGCATTCGGGACTGGTGCATACATATGATAGGGCGATAATTCTCCGCAAACATGCACTCGCACGGCATCTCTACTGTTCTTCCTCTACTGCTCTTTCTGAACGTCCATCTCACCTAACCTTGGAATGCTTGGTAGTGTGGTTCAACATGCAAGGTGCCACCACTTCCGGCAACTACGGTCCGAGCGCAATGCCCAATCCAGCCAACCTTCGTCATCGATGCGCACCTCCATGCAGCGTGATCCTTCGCGCTCGACACCTGATCCAACGCGCCATTAATCCTGCACTTCAGGTCCCCCGTGATATTCGCCGCTCGAGGTCTTCGTGCGTGAATCTCCGCTGTCTTTCCAGCGCGCGTGTTTCTTCCTAGCGGTGTTCGCCATTTACCTCGACGTCACGGCGATCATAGAACGCCTACTCTCGCCCAAGCTTCGCAGAGACTTCAACTCACTCACCACAATTGCACGCGTGCCTCTGACCAACAGTAAAGCATCATGGTCTGGTCTCAACTCGAGCCCACAGGGCCGCACGTTACCTATGTGACCCTAACCTTCTTTCTCATCTTGTACGCGCTGTTTTCGCTTATGATCCGGAACCGCCTGCATCTCTCAGAACCGCCATTAGCCACGCTTTTCGGTATCGTAAGTACGGATAACTTTAAGCATGAATCTTTTTCTAACGAGACCGACAGATCGTTGGACCACGCGCTCTCAACCTCCTCAGGCCATATGAATGGGGCTTTTCCGTAAGTGTGCTCCTCGTACAAACAAACAATACTAACCGTCGCAGGATGAAATTATCCAAGAACTGACGCGTCTCATCGTCGGGATTCAGTGCTTCGTAGTCGGTCTGGAGCTTCCCGCAGGCTATCTCCAAAAGAAATGGCGCGCCCTGCTTGTTCTTCTCGGGCCTGTTATGACGTTCGGCTGGCTGATGTGCGGAATGCTAATCATGTTCCTGTTCGACACAGACTTCCAGACTGCTTTGACGATATCGGCATGTCTAACACCCACGGATCCTGTTCTCGCGGCTTCCGTTCTGTCAAACAGCCAGTTTAGCACCCGAGTACCCAAGCGGATTAGGGACTTGTTGAGCGCGGAGAGTGGTTGCAACGACGGCATATCCTTCCCGTTCTTGTACCTGGGGTTGAGTCTTCTTTTGAAGAACACTGCTAAGGGCTTCTTCACGAAATGGTTCCTCGTTACGATACTGTACCAGTGCGTGGTAGGCGTTCTTCTCGGTATTGCTCTGGGATACATCTTCAACGGGCTGTATAGGTTCTCGCACAGCCGCGAGTGGATGGGTCGAGCCTCCTACCTCGCCTTCTACCTACTCCTGGCCATCTTTTCTATCGGACTGGCATCGGTTCTTGGAGTCGACGACTTCCTAGTGGCCTTTTTCGCAGGACGTGGCTTCGCGCACAACCAGAAGAACCCGACAGAAGGAACCGCTCTACCCGTTATCATCGACTTGTTGATCAACTCGGCCTTCTTCATCTTCTTCGGCGCAATGATACCCTGGGCGAGCTTCAACGCGGTAGACGGAATCACCCCTCTTCGACTGGTTGCTTTACTCGCACTCATCCTACTCTTCCGCAGAATTCCGATCGTTTTCACGCTTTTCAAGACGAACATGTTGCCATCCGTAAAGACTACAACTGAAGCCCTCTTTGTCGGACATTTTGGACCAATGGGTGTCGGTGCCCTCTTCCTCGCTATCGAAGCCCGCGCGCAGCTCGAGACTGGTACATCCCTACCCCTTCCACATCCGCCTAAGGATCTGCCCGTGGAGCGACAACGGACAGCTACTATGATCTGGCCCCTTGTTTGCTTCATTGTGCTCGGAAGTACCATGATCCATGGCTTTAGTACTCTGGCTGTCAGCATAGGAGGCCATCTCGCGCGTCACGAGGGCGAGAGGGCTCCTTTGATCGGTGCTGAAACGGAAGGACTACATGGCATGGTCCATAACGATAGTGAGGCCGAGGACGAACAGGAATAGTACAATGTTGTTCTCGGACGATGACCGTTTGGCATGGGATGAACGTTGGAGCTTGGTCTTATCCGAGCTTGGACGCCAGCACAACACTGAGAAGAACGTCAATCAGATAACGACGACAAGCTACCGTTGGACTGTCGTCTCTGGAGCTCAGCTCTTCTTACTCCACAGTGTCTGGGTGATTGCAAGAAGTACGACATGCGCCGACAATGTCGCTCTGCGTACAGTGTGCGCAAGATATGTACATGTTCACTTTGAGTATATATGATAACTTCAATTTACCCGCTATCAAAGCAGAAAGTTGCGTGATGGCCATGTCTACTGAGATTCTCGCAATTCTCGGACCGTCTACTGCGCTCGAATGCACCAACAGCTCAGTATCAACCACGGCGTCTGAAGTAGAGCTTGAGATTAGCTACCCTTCTCCAAGCCCAAGCCCAGGTATCAACAATACAGCTAATGAAGCACTGGACGACCTAGCTGACCTCCCACCTCTCCCCTCTTTAACCCACGATGAAATCGAAGATCTAGATCCGACATACCCAAACTACCGCGCAACAATCCATTACTACACCCTCTCCCCCAGCGGCACACTAACTCAGGAAACTTATCCCAACCCCGTATCCCGTATATCCGTTCTCCTCTCCCTAGAATACTTCTACACGCTCCGCAAACACCTCGTCGCTAACCTATCCATCTTGGACACTTATCCAGCGTCGTCGTTGGCCGTAGTCCACAACACTGCAACCCGACGCTCGCCAGCACTAACGGCGTTGGAAAAGGCGCAAAATGACTTTGCGATGCACCACATCGCCATCAACGAGAACCTGCGCGCTGTGAATAGTGATTGGGGCTGTCACGCATTTGGCCTGCCGGATCCTATGGGTGCGGCAAGTGATATCAGACATGATAGGAACTATTTTGCGCACAACTTCCCTACCCCGACTGGTAAGGGGATTCAGTTGGAGTGGGCGGTTAAGAGAAAAACGGAAGAGTATGAGAAACTGTTACTGCTCGTGGAGGATGGTATTTGTAGTCTGCAGGGGCAGCTAGATGATCCGTTGGTTTGGGTTTCGCCGCAGAGGATGGAAGAGGAGGGGGTGGAACGGGAAACAGAAGAGCGGAAGGGAGAGGATACTTCGCAGGTGGAGGATTGTGTGTACGAGCGAGAAGATGACGTGGAGGAGATGGCGCCGCCTCGATCGGTGTTCTTGCGTGTCTTCGACAGCTTCGGCGGTAACGTGGTCCTCTCGCGCTGCTTTCGTTTTGGCGTCGTGCGTAGAGCTGGGTGGAGGCTGCTGGGTTGGTTGGGGGATGTTTTAGCGGAAGCTGACACTGCTGCTCAGAGTAGGGCGCACGGAGAGGTGACTGGGGAGTTTGGAGAAGGAGAGGAATGGGGGAGTCGGGAGGACAAGATTGGAGATGAGGACTGCCATGGGAGTCAGGAGGACAAGATTGGAGATGACGACTGCGGGAGTCAAGAGTACAAAATTGAAGCTGAGGAAGACCATGGGAGTCAGGATATTGATGCGCCTCCGTCACAGCCAGATAGTGGTTGGGGTGACCCGCAGTGGTAGGAGCGAGGTGGCTCGAGAGTGCGGAGAAGGCAATGGCTGGAGGAGTCAGGAGTACAAGATTGGAGATGACGAGTGTAATAGAAGTCAGGATCTTGACGCGCTTCTGTCACAGCTAGGTAGTGGTTGCAGTGGCCCGCAATCGTAGAATGGAGGTGGTTCGAGCGCGTCCTCCAACTCTCCGCCAACACTAAGCTCAGGTCCCTGTAAGTGCACGTATACCACAACACGCGACTGATCGGTAGTATAAAAACGGCACGCTTAATCTGCCATGTCTACTATGGTATCCTTACACTCAGAAAACTCATTCAGTTCCAGTCTGCATCATGACTGGTACTCCTCGCTTTGGGCATAGCCATGCTACCCAGAATCATCCTACATGATCCAGTAACAGTCACTCTCTCACACACTCTGTAGATCGAGTCACTCGCTTCTAGAGATATCTGACTCAGTCGCAGTATAAAAGCTGCTCTCAATATGGGTGTATGCTACTTCACTCTACAACACATTCGAAGACGAGAAACGAGCGACTTACTACCAAAAATCATTCTCCTTGATCTTCCTCAGTTCCAACGTCTCGATCCCACCCGAAATGGTCGTCCTCACATCCGTGCAAGTCGTCGACATTCTCGGCGTCCTGCAGACCAACATCAATACCACAATTACCCTAGCCGACATCTTTATCGCTATCAACCGTACTGCTACGCCAGCTAAACAGAACGATCACTTGGCGCATTGCACCCAGCAACCAAATGGCAGTTACATACTCAGTCCCCGGTCGGGCTTTCGCACTATGGTCGATGCGTATAACCATGAGCTGAAGAAGAACTTCAGTTCTGCACTCATGATGCATGTTCAACCCAGCGCGGCCAACAAAAGCTGACTTTTATCGATTCTGTAGGCAATTACAGAGACAACTGGCCTGATTTCTGGACCGGGCTCCACGAGAACCCGATTCCAAGTGTCTTGAGTAATCGATACGTTGTAGATGCGACGCCTGAAAATCCGAATCCTACCTAGACGAAGTGTGCGGTCGAAGACCCGGAGGTTGGTGTTGGGAGGTGAAATGGCTGGACGGAATCTGTACAATCACGGGGTGTGGAGAAATTGAAGATGGTGATGCGATAATCTCTTTCCTTTCACATGATGGACTGGTAATTGGGCTATACTGTGGTGGTGAAGTCTACTCTCATTCAATACCAAACACGACTTGCACAAACAATGGTTCCGCGCACAATAAGTGATTCTCACCCACCGTGGTATTCCACTCATTCAATTTTGACGGCAGACTATATAAGTCGCGTTTCTCGTAGATGTGTTTTATCATTATTTTATGTTCCTTTCAGATCTCTCCAGGAGATACCTTATTTAGGCGGTGTCATTGTAGTGAAATATAATCCCATGGAATCTGTAGTCTTCCGAATGTATCCATTCATGAATCTACGCTCAGATAGTTGCACGAGCACCTACGCAATGACACGCAATTTGGGAACTTGGAGAGAGTACACACCTTTTCGATCACGCGCGATTGTTCTACTATTTTCAAGACATAGCTACCTATTTTTTGCTTGCGTATTGCAGCACTATTCAGGATACTCCTTCCACAAGACTTAGCCACGTGCAGTCACTCTCTCACTCACCTCGAATTCCCACATATCCATTCTTCAGATATCTCACTCCCTCCCAGTATATAAACCAGCCATCAGGAACCATGTATCCTTCTTCCATACACAACACACCTTCAAGATAAAGAGATACACATCAACAACATCAATTCTCTTCCCACCCTTTACAACAAACCCAAGCATACAAACCCCAACAACAATGCCAAACGTCGCTTCAGATCTGATCCCCACCAAGGCCGGCCACCTCCCCGGAATCCTCACTTTCCTCAAGTCCGGTAACCAGGTTACCTTGACCGACATCCGGACCATGTTCGACCAAGTCCACCCTGGCAGCGCCGCGGACCACTTCGAGCCCTTCGAAGGCGGTTACAAGCTCGCTCCTCGTTCGGGCTTCGTTAATCTCATCGGTAAGTATTAATCTGGGCTGAGTAAAAATGTTGATTTTGCTTCGATTACGCACACTGGATAAGCTTGACAAGATGAACTGACCGGAAGCTTTATTGTCACCGACAGGCCATCTCAGGGACGAATGGCCAGAGTTCTGGATCCAGATGCGCGAACAGCCCATCCCGGAGAACTTGAGCAACATGCAAGGACCTCCCGTTCAGTAGACGTATTCCCATCCAGGTGGATACATGCTACGGTCAAAGACGGATTGCGACAAAGGAAGGGGAGCGAGACGGTTACTCTGACGGGATGTCACGAAATTAACACGGCTGGAGCTATTAGTAATTGTCCGGCTGGGGTATGATACATGCATTCACAGGTTATTGACATAGTACGGTCCGCACCCCTAAAGCGGGCATTCAATAGTAATTTGCAAAATACCTAAGTAGCCTCCTCGCTGCCCGATAAGTGAATGTTAGTCTAATACTTTTCTGATGTATACAACAGAAGACTTACAACGATAATACGAGTTTCTTGTAGATCTGACAATTTAGTCGAACTGAGAAAGATGATGCTCAATGCAAAGGTGCCCAGGTGTTGATAGGTGGCTTCTTTCCTCCGGGGTGGTACGCCCGATGACCTAATGTGCGCCAACCCCGCCTCGCACATGACTGCGCGCGCTTCTCCCACCACATCATCACAACGCACCTGGGCAAGCAGGACTTTCACTCATCTTAGTGTTGTATCCAGTGTCCAAGTTTTTGTTGGCCAAGGTCGATCAGGTTGGTGCAATCTTCTTAGCATCGACTCAGCCACCATGTGTTTGGGATCATGTGTCACGAGGCTGTGCTGCTGCCTTGAGGTTGATAGGTAGTATTGATTTTGAGCAAATCATCACATGGAAATTCTATTCTCAGAGTGTAAGCGCTAGTCGGAGAACAACTCTCCAACGATGGCTTTTGATGACATCCGTTTCTCAATCATTTCTTTCCTCTCTTTACCGCGCTTAGGAATACAAGCTTCTCGCCCTCTTTAGTTTCCGGCTCGTCTTCTGTGTAAGTTGTTGTAGTGATGCTAGCTATCTTTTATCAACAGCTACTTACATCCTAGCAGCATCAGATCAATTCGCCCAGTGATTGCCATGGTACCACCGACTGGCCTCGTCTCCGAAAGCGAGATGAAGAGAATACGGGCATGCGCAACAGAAAACGAAACCCTGGCTCGCTGCTGGGAGAAATCGCATGTCGCTCTGGTATCAATGGAGTGGGCTCCGTCTGGTCTGGCCTATTCCTGGAACGGCTGGATATCCTGTAACGAGGCGAGGGGCTACTGGAAGCAAGTAGAAGCGATGCGAGTCTTGTTTGTGGAAATCACCACCCCAGCATCCCCAGCAGTATCAAGCACTGAGGATCAAAGCGATGAAAGACAGAACAAAGCGCACGAGTACCGATTCTGGGTGCCGTCCAAATGGAACGGGAGACCAAACGTTCCCCAATCCAGCTTTGTATCGACCAATGAGGCCGTCGCGGGTCTCGAAAAGATGTTCCGTGACCTGTCATCAACGTATCCGACAATCTGCGTCTGTTTCCATCGACCAACTTTGACACGGCAGGGTCTAGCCGACATCGGATTCAAGCTACCAAAAGGCGCTATTTCCGTCGACATGATCAAGGTACTAGAGTACCAGTCTAGATTTCGAGACATGCCTCCAAAGGTCAAAAGCTACATCAATAGTTGCCTGAATGTTGACATGCGCGACGGGGTTCGTTTTGGAGAGAGATTCGACGCAAGCGACAGTGGCGCACTTGCGTCCGACTTCAATAAACACGCGCCAAAATATGGCCAAACCGACGAGTGGCGTGAGATCATCCGTAAGAAAGAAGACCTTCCCGCTGGTACTTTGTTGGGGATTCTTGGGCCCGAGGCAGAAGCCCACCTGCGGCAGATTAAAAAGATAGAGAAGATATACACACTGGAGAGGGATGGGCGCTGGGGAATCGACGAGGCAAAGCAAGCAAAGGAGGATTGCCAGAAGCAGCTTGCTATGCTACGCCAACAGACAATTGAGTAGGTAGCTCTGAGATCCAGAGCGTCACGAGGAGGGGCCATCACGTAAGTTCTGATGCGAGAGAGTTGCTGGACTCGAATAGGTGTGAGATGGAGATGTGGCCCTTCCAAGGTTTTTCTCGCCTCAGGTGCCCAGGTGGGGCCGAAGTCAATGATTAGCCGGCTTTACGCGCATTCTGGGGCCGACGCCAACATCTTGAGGGAAATTGCCCGGTGCTACCTTTACGACACTTTATAATATCAGAAAGTCGCTGATTAGCCAGCTATACGCTTCCACCATTCAATTCATCTCACTACAAGTGATCTGCGTTCGACGCGTGACACAGCCTGCCCAGGCGATGCTGAGCCGACAGCGAAGTTCAATGTCGGCTTCATTATTTGCTAGCGAAATCTAAGTATTGATCCTCTCGCCCAGCAATCATGTACGCGCTCGCGCGATGACTGTAGTGGAGGCTTTTAATATGGTGAGGCCTCCCTTGCGAGTATCGCGTATGGGGCGGGAGGCCCACCTGAGGAACATCAAGGTACCATCCCTCTTGTGCATACCTAGGTAAAGCCGTGTATATAAAACTCAACCCGGTAAACACCTACATTATTTGATTCCCTCAACTTACACACTTCTTTCAAGCGCAACATAGCACTCCTCGACTACTCAAATCAAGATGAGAATCACAGATGGCCTGGTACTGCTCGTAGCATTACCCGCCGTCGTAGCAATGAAGACAGCCATCATCTACCGTGGGTCTAGCGCTTGCGACAACTGCTCCGAGAGTGTCGGCAGACTCCTCATGAATTCCCCTTACCACTTCAACGTCACATATGCTGGACCGGACGAAGAAGTGGACCTCAGCCCCTCTCTTCTTTCTAAAGCCGATCTCTACGCATATCCTGGTGGACCAGGTCAGTATTTCCTAGTCCAATGATGAGAACGTAGCGCGTCTTGACTTTGAAGTAAGCACAAGAGACTAAGAATGATTTCACAGATCTTGACGAAGCTTGGGATGAGCTCAAAACGCATGCGAAGACGATCAGAGAATTTGTCAACGGCGGCGGTCGGTATATGGGCTTCTGCCTGGGGGCCTATCTTGCTGGAAAGTCAGCACTCGATCTTATGCCCAGCGGTATCGACGTCGGATCCGAAATACTGCAAGACAAAGCACAGATTGACGACGACCGAGATACCACGATTCAAGTCGATTGGAAGTTCAATGCTAGCACTGGCAGCCCGAGATTGGAGAAGGCCAGATGGGCGTACTTCCAAGAAGGCGCAACGATGCTAGGCTTCAACGACTCTGACCGTGGAATTGTTGCTAGATACTCTGCCAATCAGAATGTCGCTGCCTCAGTAACGCCATACGGTAAAGGCTTTGTTGGTCTTGTTGGGCCCCATCCGGAGGCCTACGAGTTGTGGTGTGAGTTGTCCTTCCGGGCTAAAACCGCAACCTTGCTAACAGTCTCTCAAGATGAGGACGCCGAGATTAAAAACCCTGAAGGAATTCGAACAGATATCGGATACGACTTTGTGAAATCTACTATTGACGGCATCCCAGATAGCAGCAACATGCCAGGTAATAGTTGTTCTTAAAAGGCCACTCGTTAGCAAGCCTCGCAGCTCACGCTAAAAGCAGTGCCAGTGATACAAGTGAGCGGCGCCAGCGCTCTCAATGCGCCTACCGCTGTGGTATTCGTCCTGTTTGTACCGTTCATCGTTCTATCACGTCTACTCATTGCATTATGAGAATATCGGTTATCGCAGGTCAATTTATATCTCGTAACTTAGTTGCCCAAGTGCACGCATTGACAAAACCCCAATGCACGTCATTGCTTGGAAGTGTGAACTCGTCAGGATGTATATTTGCTGTACTAGCCTACGAATAAACCTGAAACAGCCTCCAGAGAAGTATCAAGTGGCATCGATTACTGGATTACACCTTTATGCCCGGTTATCTACCAACAGCCATCGTTCGATTGATTCTACAGGAGGTAGAGACAAAACGCTTTCGACGGTTACAATGAATCTTCCTTAAAACAACAAGTTCTACGAAACCAAACAGTACAGAATCTCCAACTTGTGACTGCTGCTCGTCACCCAGGCACTTCAAGGAGCGCATTTACTCCCACACAAAACTGGCCAGCACTCAGAACAACCAGGGTCTGGCTCCGGCTCATTCTTGTGGTTCTCGCAATCCGCGCTCTTGTATTCAACGACACGCTCGTAAATCATGTGTTCGGGCCCTTGGTTCTCTGCACAATCGCATCCATCTTCGTTCGAAGTGCCACCGCAATCTTTTTCATATTGATCAAGAGCCTTCTTATCGTCAATCAATGCGACGACGTATATGCGCTCTCTCGTATCCGCATTGAACTCTTGATACAGCACCATGTTTACGAACGGCTTGTTGATGATGGAGAATGAGTCGCTTCCATCGTGGGTAGATTGGAGGCTTTCAAAGGCGGCGCGACCAATCTGGATCTCGGGGTGTGCTGATAGAAAAGCATCTAACTTTGGGGGTGAGCTCTCCTGGCTTGGAGCGACAGCCATCGTGGGGTTCGATCGTTGAGTATCGGTCATGTTTCGAGCTGAAGATAGGGCGATAGTTGTGTTCTTGGTCAAGGTTGGTATCCTGAGAGGAGGTTTGATGGAACGAGCAAAAGCCCTAGACGATGAGGGTCACCTGTTCAACGCTGAATGCCTTCTCTTTCGGATTCTCGGTTAGCTCTGCGCCCTGGAGCCTAACGCTTATGCTCTTGCTTCGCCCTGCGGATATACCTAGCCACATAGTTCGGACTCAGCCAAAATGTACACCGTCTAGATGCTTTCAGGGTTTACGACCAAAGAAAGGTAGCTCGGCTTCATGCGGACTTCGATGTGCTTGCATGTGGCGAGCCGAGCGCTAGTCCCGTTATAGCAGCTGGTGGGCCTGCGCGTTTAGGAAGCCAATCATATCTTGAGCGAAGCTGCCTAACGCGCCGCGACCAAAGTTCCCGGCTCACCGCGTACGGGCTGGCACATCTCCCCCATCAAAGGTTCCCGTATCAACAGTGCAGAACATACGCGTTTGACTCAGACTGGAGCCCGGTTCTGCCAGCCTCTGGCCATTAAAGTAAGATGTATGCACACTTTCCCCTGCATATACGCGATGCAAAACACAAAGCCACCATCAGGCGCACGGAGGGTTAGAGCCTTCTCCCACAAGACGCGTACAGGCTGTGACACCTGGTAGGTCAGCAGTGTGGCTTGTCGCACCCCGTAACATCTGGTTTACCTAATTCGCCCAGCAAGCAAAGACGGAAGAAATGCGACGAGACTGAACCCACATGTCAAAGATGCACTTTAGCCGGCTTCGTCTGCGATGGCTACGCCTCTGCGCCCCTAAGAAAATGGCAGACGAACGCGCCAGTGCTGGCACCAAAGCCTATCCGAATGGTTTGCTCTTCAAGGGAATCTTCGATCTTCGATCTTCCCAGAGCGTTGTTGATACCAGGCCATCCCCTGGAAACCTACTACTACACTCACTTCTTCACCAACACGATTCACGACATGGAGATATCTGAATCGTTGAACAAGAACTTCTGGCAAAAGGCCTTCCAGGGCCCTAGCCAAAACGTCTCGTGTGTACGACATGCAGTCATGGCTCTTGGCGCCGTCCATTGGCAATTCACAACATGCGACCACGACAAGCCATCAAGTCTTGAAGCTTTTACCCTGTCGCACTACAATGATGCCATATCTGGTCTGATACACGGAAGAGGCATCGCGAACGATTCCCCAACCGATCTAGTCACTATCCTGACATGTTGCGTCTTGTTTGCCATTCTCGAGAGCCTACGCGGCAACTTCAGCGAAGCGATTCGGCACATCAAGTCTGGGACAGAACTCATTGCGAACCACAAACCCAGCACAAATCTACCTAACCATGATATCGAGGAACTGGCAGCCATATTCCACGCCATTGGCAGCCAAGTCGGCCTCTTCTCCCCAAACCGTATATTCGCAAACATCACGCCATTCATGGCCCCAAAAAAGAAGTACAACAAACCTGCTGGGAAGCTTCGGGATCTCGTCGAGGCGGAAGATGTAATGAATACGTTCGACGATGTCGTCACGCACATCTCATGGGACTTGGAGCAGGATCGGGACCATGACAACTCCGAGTGCGAAAAGCAATGGGCAACATTACGGCAACGATTGCGAGTATGGGATATACAATTCCGGGCCATGGTGAAGGACCTAGTAGGCACAGCCGAATACGCAAGAAACCTAGAAAGAATTGTCAATCTGAAAATCCAGTACAAACTCTGGGAGTTGCTACTAGCCGAGGAAAGCCCTGCATTCGATTGCGACAACCAGCCCACTGGTCAACTCGACGCTGTAGAATGCAGTCTTCTACTAGACGACCTCGATCGCTTGTGGAGTAAGTCGAAACAACCACTCTACGGACTCAAAACGGATCTCACCACGGCGTTGTTCCAGCTATATGTTTTCTGCACTGATGTGGCAGTGCGGCAGAGGATTATTAGTATGCTGCGGTCGCGGAGGAGAAGAGAGATACTTTGGGATAGTCTGGAGCTGGCGAACTTTCTGGAGAGGGACATGGTTCGGAGGGCAGCTGGGTGCCAGACAGAAATTTGGCCGGATATAGGTCCTTCGCCGGATGAGAGTGCGCTGGTAGTGTTCAGGACTTAGATACTGTATTGACACGGGTATAGGCTTTGCGGGATAGGCGATGATTGGTGTCTCGTACTTCTCGCCATCCTGTACTCTCTCCGTATTGTGCATGCTCGTTTCAATCTGGGAGGACACGCGATGACGCATCTACTGCCACGATAGAGGTCAGCATAGGTTACAATGAAGATCTTGTCAAGGAAGCTAAATGCGACGTAAGTTCTGGAGTCATGATACGCCTCGTGATCTGCCTACAAACACCCCAAATCAAGAAGAGTATGCGCCTTTGACTCGAATGAGAACCTGGCCTTGCGTCATGCCAGTTGTTGGACTTCTACTTCGGTGTGCGGCATGATCGTGTTAGCCTTGAAGTGCATTGCTGAAGAGCCTAACGTTTTCAGATCGGCAGGGCCGATCTCAAGCTAAGTCGAGCCGCTAAACGCAGGGACCTCAACAATGTTGCTGCCTGCGCGAGCGTAACTATAGCCAATCGTTGGTCTCCTGCATGGCCGAGCACAATGTCTTTGGCAACGCGAGGACCATCATGCAGTATGCATCACAAATAAACAGTCAGAAAATACCAACCCTTTGTAATGCTCACATTCAACCCCTTCTGCTACTACCAAACTCACCATCATCATGGTATTCATATCGCCTCCCTTCGATGTCACATGCCTCACAGCATATCTTCTTGCTCCGTTGAACGACAACGAGCTCGCAAAAGTCAAGACAGAATTTGAACTCGGCGCCTGCTCTCGATTCCAGCCACTGCTTGAGCTCAAGATCATAAGACCTCCCAATGATTACATCGGCAAATCCCATCAATACATGCGCGCCAAAGAGAACGAAGCAGGCCGAGAATCCCCATTCGTCGTCATTGACGAAGATGCAGTGAAGAGGGGTGCAGTCTGGTACGTGGATGCCTTTGCCGACGACGAAATGGTGGAAGAGGGGCAAGCAGAAAGTACACAAGTGGTTGTCAAGATCCTTGTGAAGACGGAATGCCTAGCTCTGACGTACATCAACTACGAGATTGCCAATATCGACATCGACGAGGATCTGGACAACGCTGAAGTGGAGCGACCGCTAAAGAACGATTTCTTCCAGCCCTTGGTGTCGGATTGCGGTGGAATGGATATGAGAGAGCAGCAGCGTGATCAAGACGTGGAAGTTACGGCTGAACCAGGTGAATTTGAGGAGACTAGGGAGAAAGCTTTGCTTGAGAACTTTTCTCCCCAGCCAGATAAACTTGGGAAGCTCAAGGACGAGGTTGCGCGGGCTGCTGGTCTGCTCGCAGCGTGGACCTTTATTGATGAGGCACAGCCGGTGGATATGCCTGATGGCTCACGGAAGACGTTTCCGGCGGGAAGTGTTGTGCTTCAGCAGAAGTATGTCCCAGATTTCCCGTGGCCGGAGTACAAGTGGCCAGAGGGTTCATTGTAGCAGTCTCTCGCGAAGAATTTGAACATGGGGTGTCTCTGATCAAACTACTAGCTGGTGATTAGCTGTGAAGCAAGAAAATCGAACCAGACCATGATAAGAAGATGACGTCTTCTTCAGAAGTGGGCTCTAACTCCGAAATACCACCCACGCACAACAACTTCCCCGCTGTCCGATAAGTAAACGCGAGCCGGATACTTTTCCAACATACACAACAAACAAACAGCGACGTAGATACGATTATCTCGTCGATCCGATAAATACTGACAAAGCCATGTACATACCTTCCTTATTGAGACTAGTCGCAAACGCACTACCACTTATCCCCGCGCAACACCCGATAACCAAGACACCAAGACTCTAACCATCAACAAGCATCACCATGGCGGGCAAGAACTGGGGAAAGCAGACGCCTGTTCCGGTTCCGTCGAAGCAGTATAGTCGCTCTTACTATCGTCAATTCGTTGGAAGCGCGTTGTTTTGCTTAGCGGGTTTGGCTTTCTTACGTCATATCACCGTTCCTGTATCATCGCCATGGCAGCTTCCATCCGGGCTAAGCGATGTCAATTCGAAAGCGCAATGTCCTCAGGTCGAACCGCTGTTTCCAGCAAAGAAGACAAAAGAGTTGGATGAGATGGAAAGTTACCTGACATCCGATGCTTTCCGAGACATCGCCATCGAGCGCTTATCAGGCGCCGTCCAGATCCCCACGCAAAGCTACGACGACATGGGCGAAATTGGATCCGACCCGCGCTGGGAAATCATGTACTCCTTTGCCGACTACCTCGAGAAGACTTTCCCGTTGACGCATGCGACATTGCAGTTGGACAAGGTCAACACGCATGGCTTGCTGTATACGTGGGCTGGTACGGATGCGAGCTTGAAGCCTAATCTGCTCATGGCACATCAGGATGTTGTTCCTGTTCCAGACTCTACGGTTAAGCAGTGGACGTATCCTCCGTTTTCTGGTCATTATGATGGGAAGTTTGTTTGGGGCAGGGGTGCAAGTGATTGCAAGAACCAGTTGTTGGCTATTTTGAACAGCGTTGAGGCGTTGATTTCTGCTGGGTTTACTCCTCAGCGCACACTGATTCTATCGTTTGGATTCGATGAGGAGATCTCTGGCCGCGAAGGCGCAGGCCATCTTTCAAAGTACCTATTGAGAAAGCTCGGCCACAACTCCATCGCAGCCATCATCGACGAAGGCGCCGTAAACGTCGAAAGCTGGGGCGCAAACTTCGCCATCCCCGGTGTCGCCGAGAAAGGCTACATCGACGTCGACATCGTCGTACGCATGCCCGGCGGCCACAGCAGCATCCCACCCGCACACAACGGCATTGGCGTAGCCAGCGAGCTCATCACCCTAATCGAAGCAAACGCCTACGAGCCCCATCTCGCAGACGAGAACCCGTACCTAGGCCTCCTCCAATGCGGCGCTTCCCACGCCCCAGATTTCCCGCACCACCTCGGCAAACTCCTCGACAAGCGCTCCAAAGGTAGCTTGACGTGCTCAAAGAAGTCCTCAAAAGACGCCCTCGCACTCGAAGCAGCAAAAGCAGGTCCAGGAATAAAATACCTCTTCACAACCTCCGTAGCCGTCGACATAATCCACGGCGGCGTAAAGACAAACGCCTTGCCCGAGCGAACCCAAATCACAGTGAACCACCGTATCAACGTCGGTTCCAGCTCTTCAGACGTGAAGACGCACATCGCGTCCCTCGCCGCCCAAGTAGCCCAAAAACACAACCTCACCCTCCACGCCTTCAACGGCACCGAGACCCCCTCTAGCATAACCCTCTCCCACGGCCCCACCATGCTAGAACCCGCGCCCGTAACACCCACCTCCTTGCAATCAACCTCACACTCAAACTCAAACAAAACCGCAACGCCCTACCAGATCCTGTCCGGCACAACCCGTGCGCTCTACGGCAAAGATTTGCTCGTGAGTCCTGGTATCATGACTGGAAATACGGATACACGGTATTATTGGGATTTGAGCGAGAATATCTTTCGGTATGGACCGGGTTGGGATAGGGAGCAGGTTGGTTTGGGCAATATTCATACGGTGGATGAGAGGGTGGGGGTGCAGGCGCATTTGGATACGGTGATGTGGATGTGGGGGTGGATTAGGAATATGGATGAGGCGGTTTTGTGAGGGGTGGTGTATTAGGGATATGGGAGATGGGAGATAGATGGGAATGGTTGGAAGGGGGTTGGAATGGCTTGCACTGAGATAGCAGTAACGAATAGTAGTGGCAAGAGCACGAAGTCAACAGTTTGATACCCTCACGTCTTTGAGACAGAGAGCATCGGTAAATGTGTTTGATTGAAAAGATTCATTCTTTCATCGAAAGCTCTATACATTATGGTATAAATGTGGAACAAGGATGTACCACTCTCGACAGATACCTTCCGAAAGCGGTCCAAGTATCTTCCGAGAGTGGTACAGCCTCGATCACACCTATACCATAATGAACACCGCTTCGATGAACATGATGATAATTTTGTCTCTCTCTCTCTCTCTCTCTCTCCTCTTCCAACAGCAGCTATGCTACGTTCTCGCCTTCTGCCATGAAATGCTCAGCTGGACCCAACGCCAAAAGTGTATGTACACGCGACAAAGCGCTCATAAGACGCATCTAGCAAAGTAAAGAGATAAAGCCATGATATCATATCAAATCCCATCTGCAGGCACACATTGTGCCTACAACCATCCAATCAAAAAAGAAGAAGGAAAGCACAGTCGCTGACGTCGCTGGAGGGTACCCGCTCGACCGCTCGATTGTAACATAAAGAGAAAGTAACATCGAAGTGGAAATCCGCTAGTCAGTCTGTCAAAAGAGTAAGAAAGGTATGTCGGAACCGGAAAAACAACCGTCTAGTGCTTGGGGCAGCAGCATACGTGTGGACCACTCTCAATGACCTCCTTGGTGGCTTGGTCTTCGTACTTCTTGAAGTTCTCCATGAAGAGCTTGCCGAGCTTCTCGACTTCGCCCTTGAAGTCGGCGGTGCCGTTCCATGACTTGGCGGGGTTGAGGAGCTCGTCGGGGACGTTGGGGCAGGTCTTGGGGACGGAGAGACCGAAAGTTTCGTACGTCTCGTATTCGACGTTGGCGAGCTCGCCTGAGTGGATGGCGTCGAGGATGGCGCGGGTGTACTTGAGGGGGCAGCGCTGTGGAGATGTTAGCATGTGTTTCAAATGTATGTTTAGGGGAATTCGTCTCACCTTGCCGCCAGTGGTAGCACCGGCACCGACCCAGCCGGTGTTGAGAAGCCAGGCATTGGCACCGTGTTGTTGAATCTTCTCCGCAAGCATCTTGGCGTAGCGCATGGGGTGGAGAGCGAGGAAGGGTTGAGCGAAGCAAGAAGAGAAGGTAGCCTGGGGCTCGGTGATACCCTGCTCGGTACCGGCCATCTTGGAAGTGTAACCGGAGATGAAGTGGTACATGGTCTGCTCGGGGCTGAGCTTGGAGATAGGAGGAAGGACACCGCGGGCGTCGCAAGTGAGGAGAACAATGTTCTTGGGGTGGCCTTCTGAGATGCAGGGGATCTTGGTGTTCTCAATGTACTCGATGGGGTAGGCACAGCGGGTGTTCTCGGTCAGGGTGTCGTCGTCGTAGTCAACAACACGGGTTACTGGGTCGAAGACAACGTTCTCAAGAATGGATCCGAAGCGGATGGCGCCGTAGATATCTGGCTCCTTCTCGGCAGAGAGACCGATGCACTTGGCGTAGCAGCCACCCTCGATGTTGAAGACACCAGTGTCGCTCCAGCAGTGCTCGTCATCACCGATCAAGGCGCGCTTGGGGTCGGCAGACAAGGTGGTCTTGCCAGTTCCGGAAAGACCGAAGAAAACGGTGACGTCGCCGTTCTTGATACCCTCGTTTGCGGAAGAGTGAAGAGTCAGGACGTTGTGCTTAACAGGCATCTCGTAGTAGAGCACAGTGAAGATGCCCTGCAGAGGTAGAGGTACGAAGTCAGTATATGTCTCACATGCACTTCGTACAGTCAGAACTTACTTTCTTCATCTCACCAGCGTACTCGGTACCGAGGATAACCATCTCTTTGTCGGCGAAGTTGAGGGCGACGGATGTCGACGAGGTCATACCGCTGGTGTACCTGTTGGCAGGGAAAGCACCGGCATTGTAGATAGTGTAGTCAGGCTCGAAGTGTTCCAGCTCTTCCCTTGAAGGGCGAATCAACATGTTGCGCATGAAAAGAGCATGGTAGGCACGAGCGCAGACGACACGAACACGAATCCTGTAGCGCTTGTCCCAGCCGGCGAAGCCATCGACGACGTAGATGCGGTTCCTGGTGTTGAGATAGTCGATGGCACGCTCACGGTTGATACGCCAGACCTGGATGGGATGTCAGCTGGAGCTCAAGATGCGCACGTGATAGTCTTCCAGATGGATCGATGGAAATTGATCCGTCATGCAGGCGCGATGCGGGGCAGCCGAGCCCCAGAACCGCGCCACGTGCAGGGATGCGAACTCCATCGGGTATGCGCCTAGCGTACATGACGTCTGCCGCCAAAATTTCACAAGCCAATTCCGCGGTTTGACGTAGGCAAAAGTTTAATGCATAGGAAATGCGGAGAAGACTTACGTCGGCCTTCATCGGCTTGTTCACTGGACCCCACCAGACGTCGTCTTTTGAAGAGTCCTCCTCGACGATGCGCTTGTCCGAGGGCGAGCGGCCGGTCTTGGCTCCTGAGTATGCTGAGAGAGCGCCTGAGGCTGTGATGGCTGAGCCGGTCTCGTATACGAGCGCATCTTCGTAGAGGGCAGCGACTGAAGGGTTGGCGATCTGGCATGGTTAGTATTGGAGTCGAGGTTTGTACGCCCAGGTAAGCTTACAATCGCTACACGGTCATAGTCGATATGTGCCTTGTCGTGGAGGGACTCTTCAATCTCCGTGTGTTCCTTGTTCGGCCTTGAGATAGTTGTTAGTTTAGTCCAACTCAATTGACCTCAGGGCTGAGAAAGGATGGCACTCACGCAACGCCGGAAGGGTGGAGATTGGTCTTGTTGACGCTTTGAGAAACCATGGTGTAGGATATGAGTGGAGAGATGGAAGAGGAATGGAAATTAGAACGCTGTTGTTTTGACACCTGTTGACGGGCAAAGTCTTGGGCCAAAGGAGCTGGGGATGCAGTTCTAACAACGGGGTCCGAGGCAGCTTTAATACCACTCGAAGCCATTCTGACGACGTCGTCTGCGCTCAGGCTGGCACTGCTGGGCCGGGGACAAGCTAGCGCTACTGTCGCTGATTGGGTAATGGCGCGTGTTTGGGTAGTGGGAGTGCCGGTCGGCTCACGAGGGACGAAAATAACGCGGAGCTGGGCACGAGGGCTGGGTGACTTCGGAAGGAGCGCCCGGCAAGTGTAACCACGACACCCAGCTTTATGGCTGCCAAAGCTTAGGCCGACGACGCGCATGGAATGGCAAATTCTATTCTTCTCTAACTAGGACTAAGATGAGGTCTGCGGTCACGGTTGTGTCATGGTCGACGACTTTTTGCAGTACCGGAGCCCTCGTGACGACTGTAACAGCTGCGTGAACGGCAATGCGCGCGTCGGTATTGGCTGGAGGGGCTGATCGCACTTACCCCACATTCACGCTCGCTGCAAGCGGTAAAGGCTCAACGACCTTTCGTCATTGTTTCATTGGGCCACATTACGAACATTTCGGCTATAACCACTCTTGGCCTATTTCTCGCCGGAGCAGCTGTGCTATTGATCATAGACCTCGGTATGGTTTAGGAGGGTGACTAGAGCGGCCCTGAACGAACAGTACGAAATGCCTCATACCACAATCAGTACATGCGCGTCAATATTGCGCATCGCGATAATCAATAGTCGACAGCATAGCTCGGCCACAGGAGGCGGTGCAGAGATACCACAGTTCCGGTTCCAGCTCGTGTGCAGTTTGCGATCCACACAGACCCCTGCACTATGATGGAACGCCGTTCGGCTTAGTGCTCGATTTCACGATGCACAAATCAAGGGCCTCGGACGGGCGGCGCTGCCCATCGGAAAAGCTGAGGCATTTCGATGCTTCTCACGATGCCTTGTTAACCCGATACCTGCAAGATTGGGTTTGCATGTGTCAAAGTGCCGAGCATCTCGTGTGAGCGGTCTTGTTAATCGCGCACACTCCGACAGCTACGACTGAGACCAGCACATCCATGATAATGCACACGTCAAATGTACAGTGGAAACCTACTGCACTCTGGACACATGACAGCTGCGCTGTCAAAATTACTATTAATGCTACACCGCTGGCTATACGGGTGACTATGGTGGACGCTAGAACCAAGCCTGTACGTACAGAGAAACTCTAGCAGATGCTCTAGATCCCCAAGAGGCATTTCGCGGGGAATGCACGAGGCGGAAATGAGCCCCACAGTGCGCTGGGATGGGCCGTCCCAAAGCTGCGTCTCCCAGCCTTGCGCGTTCCGGCCGCGGGCAGGCTAGGAGTTTTCCGGAACCCGCGTCTTCGCAGTCGACGTCGAAGCATGTCGCTACACACTGTGCCGAATATCTGCTATCTTTGAAATCTCTGTATCAAGCTGCATCACCGCTCTGCTTTTGCTTTGCCTCTTTCTTTTGTTTGCGCGCGGCCGGGCTGAAGAAAGATTTGATCTGGCGTAGGCCGCCCAAGTACAGCCACGTGCAGATGAAGACGACGGAAAAGTTGAAGAAAATATACGCCCACATAATGCCGAAGTCACGCCATATGTACTGTGGGAAGACGTTGAAGGATGCCAGGAAGGCTTCTCCAGTTGCGTACTGACAGAACCCACAGTTCCCGTCCGGCTGGGCTTCGACGTAGCCCCCTGCTTGCTGCGCGAATTGGCCGGCGTACGTCTGACAGTCTTGGCCAGGTGGGGGTGGAAAGATCGCCATTTCTTTAGTCTCGCATCGGATGGTTTGACCTTGAACGAGTAGCGCAAGGAATCCTTCAAGCAGGTACTTGAATGGAGTGAGCCAATACATCCAGCTTTGCCTGCGCTCGTGATTAGTATCTGGGTCATACCAGTTCGTGGATATTACTTACCAGAACGAGGGTAGCGCGTTATATGGCACGACCACACCGCAGAAGGATACGATGAATGTGAAGAACAGTGGCACAAGTAGCGACGCGAGCAGCTCATTGGGAGAGAAAGACGCAATAGCCTGTCCAAAGCCCAGGTAAAAGACTTCGAAGAGCATGACGAAGAGCCACACACTGGCCGCTGTATACGTGTCGCGAGGGAAGCCAGGCGGGAAGTACCAGCAGCACCAGTAGATAGTTCCAGCAATGATTCGGTAAGGCAGCTCGCTGAGTATCGTACCCCAAACCATGGCGGTCCAGGAGTAGATCTTAGCACTGCCTTCACGAGACTCGTAGATACCGCGCACGCTGAGGAAGCGGGGTTGTAATTGCTGGATCAGGGGAGGTGCGATGGTCAGGGTCATAAAGATAGAGAAGAGGCGGGATTGCATGTCGATTTGGCTGTTTCCGAGGTTCCAGAAGGTAAAACCGTTGAATAACCCAGTGATGATGTGGAGCATGACCATTCCTTGAACGTAGGGGGGATCCCGCCAGATAGCGACGAAGCTTCGTTTGACGACTGTAAGCCATTGCTGAGGATAAGGCATGGCGTATTCTCTGTCGTCACGTGCCTCGTCGTTTTTCGATGCATCGCGCCTGCTAGAGATGATATCCTGGATTTCCTTGCCGAGCTTCTCGTTTTCTGAGCTCTTCTCCCAGGTGTCACCCCAGTCTTGGCCCTTGTAATCTGGGTTACCGGCGCCAATAGCTTCCAACATGTATTCGGCAGGGTTGGTGTGCGGGGGACATTTGTCGGCGCCGTTGGCTTCGAGGTACTTGATGAGATTCTGGGAGTCGTGGCCTAGATCGCCGAAGTAGACTGTACGGCCGCCTGATTTAAGAAGTAATAGTTGGTCAAAGTGCTCGAAGAGGACGGCGCTGGGTTGATGGATTGTGCAGAGAATGGCTTGACCGGCGTCCGCAAGCTATAGTCAAGTTAGTGAGTCATCTTATATTGTCGAGGTTTATGAACTTACCTTGCGCAGGAAGCGCACAATGTTGAAAGCAGCACCGGAGTCAAGGCCGGAAGTAGGTTCATCAAGAAACATGAGCAGTTCAGGTTTGCTTGCAAGCTCCACGCCGATAGTAAGACGCTTCCTCTGTTCCTGGTTGAGTCCGTTTCCAGCCGTACCGATAGCTGCACCAGCAATGTCACGCATTTCAAGAAGATCGATAATCTTCTCGACGTAGTCGTACTTCTCCTGGATGGGTACTTCCTTCGGTTGCCTCAACCGCGCCGAGAATTGAAGTGCCTCGCGTACTGTCGCTGTAGATTCGTGTACATCCATCTGCTCTGCGAAACCGGTCGAACGCTGGAAGGATTGCGGAAGTGGCTTTCCATCAACCAGGAAGTCTCCACAAACAACGCCAAAGTCGATGCGCTGGGCAAGCGTGTTTAGCAATGTCGTCTTACCGGCACCCGATGCACCCATTAGCGCAGTAAGCTTGCCGGGTCGGACGAAGCCCTGAACGCCCTTAAGTAACGTTCGCTCGCCCTTCTCGTATGGGATGGTGTAGGTAATGTCTTGGAATGTGAAGATTGTCTCGTTCTTTGCCACCCCTTCAGCCGTCTTGTTGGAGTCGTCGTTGTCGCTGGAGTGTTTCTCGGTGATCGGCTCGCCATTGCCAGCTTCCTCATCCTTGGGTAGGGTCTTGGTCTCCATCTCTTTCTCAACAGTCTTGGGGACTTGACCACGCTTGTAGATAGTGACAGCTCCTCCGCCTTTATTGGGCTTCTGGATTTCCATACCGAAAGCAGTTAGCGCCACAAAGAAGAGGAAGAAGGCACAGATGAAGCCAAAGTTGCGCCAGAGATGCGATCTGCTGTAGCCGAACGCTGCAGAGATGTAATCAGGACCGGCGACTGTAAGCGATCCAGGCCTGTTGCCTTGAATAGCGCAAGATTGGTATTGCTCCTGGGCACCGGGAATTTGCGGCGCGATGAACGGAGGTACACACTGGATCTCGAGGTTGTAGAACTCGTTCGCTAGGAGACCTTCGAAGCCGTATTGAATGGGGTTGATCCATCGTAGCCAAGAAAACCACGGATGCATCTTCGCCGGAGGGATCAAATAACCAGTATATACGACAAGCGCCTGGATTGCAACACCCGTAATCCGAGTTGCGACGTCCAAGGACCCTACTAAAGCACCGATAGCTCGGAAGAAGGCATACATGGTCATCGTGATGATCCAGAGGAAGAGGAGTGAGATGAAGAATTGCGATGCTGTCCGCGACAAATTGGCCATGAAGTATACAACAATGTCGAAGATGAACACCTGAACCAGGACAAGGGGCATGTCGATTAGAGTCTGCGCAATAGCGTAGGCAGCCGGTCGATAGAAGGAGAAGGTCTTGTGCTTCAGTAGAATGGGTCGGGATTCGAAAGCAGACGTAAGCTCAGCGAGAGCGAGAAGGGCGTTGAAAAGCAGCATGAAGAAGATTACACCACCTCGGGGAAACACACCTTGAGCTGTGTTTGGAAGGTCGTAGAACAAGGACCCGACGATAAGGGCCTGGAAGAAAATGCCACCCCATTTGCCAATAAGAGATTGCGGGTCTCCCACCATGACGCGAAATTGGCGATCGGTACAGGCGACGACTTGAGCTGGGAACGAGATGGTGAAGTTTTTCTTCTTGGTAGCTTTAGTTCGTGCCTGGTGACGTTCTTCAGCCTGCTTCTTGGTCTCCTTGTCGAACTCATCGATCTCGGCCAGGTTGTCATTGGCTTGCTCGCTGTTGGCAAATGCTTCTCCAAAGGCCGCGCCAGTACGAGGAATGCGATCTTCCCAGCCCTCCTTGATCTGTCGCTCATGGTCGTCGGTGACGGACGTCAGGAAGTCGCTGGTGGTCCAGCGCTCGGGTTTGACGAAGCCAAGATTCTTGAAATACTCCGCGGCCTTCTCGGTGGGCCCAAAGTAACAGCAGCGGCCTTCGTGAATCAAAAGGACCTTGTCGAAAAGGTCGTACAAAGACTCGCCTGCCTGGTAAAGCGCTACAGCAGTCGAGATTTGAGCCATGTTCGTAAGAGATCGCAGACTCTGAACGTATTCGAGAGCGGTGCTCGCATCGAGACCTTTAGTCGAGTTGTCCCAGGACTGTACCGATGCCTTGGTGACCATGGCCTCCGCGATCGAAACACGCTTCTTCTCACCACCAGACACACCACGAATCAGTTCGTTGCCAACCTTTGTACCCAGGGTGTGCTCAATCCAGAAAAGCTTGGTGACTACACGAAGGAACTCGTTGACATAGTCGTTGCGCGACTCGCCTTCCTTTCGTGACTCTTTGCCAGGTGTCCTTGTCTTCAAAGCGAACCTAAGTGTGTCTTTGACCTTCAGCGTCGCATAGTGGAGGTCCTCTTCGGGGTTATATAGCACCTCCGAACGGTACTTCTTGCCCATCTCGTCTGCGTCAGTACCGCCATACGAGACGTCGCCTGTGATCTCTTCGTAGCCATATCGTTGGTTGCCGATCATCTTGAGGAACGTTGAGCAACCTGCCCCAGGTCTGCCGAGAACAAGCACCATCTCGCCAGGTCTAATGCAACCAGAAAAGTCGTCGAGAAGGGTGCGGATTGGGGGCTTGCCGCCTGCCTTGCGTGGCCCCTTGGTGAGTAGGTTCTTGAAGAATCTCACGGGGTCTAGGAAAAGACTTCCAACACTCGGCTGCAATGCCGCCCCAATACCCATGCCCTTCACCGTCAAGTGTTTGAAGATGACACCTTGATGTCTCGTCTTCTCCTCTTCTGATGCTTCCTGCCTGGTGTGTCCGAACATCTTTCCCATGAGCTTGTTGATCTCGTCTTCTTCCTCTTGGCTTCGTCCTGTCGCACTAGTATTTGTCTTGCTGAGGCCATTGGCCTGGCTCGTTCTGCGCCTGGACAGCGCGCGGAACAGGTCGTCTTCGGTCATGGGTTTCGAGTTCTTCGACTGGAGGCCGGGCCTCTTGGCGGTTTCGGTGCGCTTCTCAGACGGCACCTCAGCTTCATGCTCTGAGTCTGACGAATCATCGTGGAGAACTACATGCTCCTCGACTGGGCCTCCCGATGTCGTCTTCTGCAGGTAGTCGTTGCTTGGAATAGTCTGAGTTGCAGATTCATCGCTGGACACATGTTCGGAAGCTGAATGTTGTATTGCGGCATCTGAGGAAGGTCGAACATCTGGCGATGGTACCGCGGTGGAATTGCTTGAAGCTGAGAATAGCCCTGAGCCTTCTGCACCGTAGTAGCTCCGGCTACTGGTGTGTAAGACGTTGGAGATGAAGGTATTGTGTGTACTCGTTTCATTATTCGTGGCAAACGCGTCTGAAGTAACGTGGGATTGTTGTTGCGACGCGTCTTGTGTGTGTTGTTGATCGGAATCGCGGAGCGTTCCTGCCTCGTTGGAAGCCATCGCGAAAATCTCCGCAGCCTAGGAAGGCCAATGAAAAGTAGTAATCGTTGCGAAACTACTACAAGGACGATCGCTATCCAATGATGAACTGTGAACAAAAATGGCTAAAGAGAGCCGTTTGCGACGGTCTCAAGGGACTATCCGCGAAAGTTGCGGGCGTTGTGGGGGATCCGAACGGAGGGACAGTACTATAACATAGTTTCCAGTGACAGTCGACTAGAGCGCTTCGCTGCGCGCACGCACTTGTTGCGTGCCTCATGTTTGCGACGCGTCGATAGTTCAATGTTGAAGTGGTGATGTCATGTTGATGTTAGATCCCCAGATCGGTAAATCGGAGTTTAGCCTCGCATCCAACCCGAGAGTGATTCGACGCCTCCTTGATCGATGCACGATCTGGTACATCCGCCACGCGATTTGTGGAGGCGCTAGGTGCCCGCGGGGTGCGGAGAGTTGCTGGTGCGTGGGCGTTGGATGTGTTCAGGTGCGTCAAAAGCATGCGAACGCGCGAAGCGTTCGATACCCGCTTCCTTGTTGTTTCTGCTTTATCCTGGGTCATGGGTACACTGCATATTACAGCGCCCGAGCACTGATGGATAATTTTAAAGTCTTGCTTGATGCGAGGGCGTTCCGAGGAGCAATATGCCGTTGCGTCAGGCAGGAGAAGCCAAGCAGTGCTTGTTGTCTCAGCCACTTGGCCTCGCTTCCCCTTTCGACCGACGCAGATGTCCACTTTCCTTATCGTGTCTTCATGCCGCGACTCATCCATTGCAATTTCGCGAACCCTTCTGCTTTGCTCATTTCGAAGTTTGGCCAACCTACCTAGGTAGAAATGTATTGTTTGGTATGGTTCAGGTCTTGCAACTCCAGACTTGTCACTCCCCTCCCCTCTTGAGTTCATTCTCCTTTTGAAGAAGTTCAGAAGACGAAGACAAGCCTATCGAAGGACAATACGATGTCGCGACGGGCTGTGCACTATGAAATTTACTCGTAAAAACAGGAGACTGTTCAACTTCAACCTGATCTCTATGTCACTCTCCAACATAACGTAGGGAACAGCACTTTTGTCAGCAACTCCCATTTCACCAATTCGGATGAATACCGGGAATGCTACTTTGTATGTAGAAGCATCGTTCCAGGCCCAAAGTCAAACCGAGAGCCTTGATGTGATTTGATCGGAGACTGCAGCCCTCCGCATCCTTGAGGACGCCGTCACTTCCGGGAGTTCTACACAGATCCTTCCCTCTTTCAGCACCCCGCAGTATCAAGACGTGGCGCAGCCAGATCAGGCAACCATCATGGTTGTCAGCAGACTTAATTATAGGAAAAATAGAGCACTCGACAGTCCAACACCGTTGTGAATCGCCACAATCTTGAAAGGCCTTTTTGCCAATATCATTCCTATAGCGCATCAACGGGTATCTGTTTCCGAAACAGTCATTATCGCAACATGGCACAGACAGGCGGCATTAACCATCGCGAATCATCATGGTCTTACAGTGTAAGCATAGGCGGTAAGCCCATACTTGGATCCCGTCCAGACAGTAAAGAACACAGTGTGCACCCCCTCCGACAGATCCACTACTCGTCCTTGGCTAACAGGCTGTATCAGCGCCTGATGCGAGACCATCGAAATCAAGCCACGATGCCAAAAATGGAGACGAGACAAACATCAGCGAGGATTGGGAAGTTATTGAACGGCCTATCGCACAACCCACCGTAGAACCCGCCGTAAACGACACAGAACCAGAGGAACCAGGCTACCGTAGAGTACGCAGCCAGTTCACATTCGACGTCGGCTGGGGAAGCTGGAGGACAACTGTATTCAAATGGGATATGAACGCTAGGTTCAAAGAGTGGTGATAGGGCGTTTGGACTTGGGCAGGAGGTGGTTGTAAATGAACCATGGTACGCTAAACCCACATACACCAAATTCACCACCTCAGACCATAGTTCAGCTCACACTGAATATGGTGACTGAGTCATTGGGGTTAATAAATATCGAAAGATAAAATTTAATCTCAGTGTTCTTCATCCCTCGTATAGCCTACGACTTGAGTCTTGCGTAAAGATCAACGACTAATCTACATTCGGGACGACTACCATCCTATCAAGTGCTATCTCGACGAACACACCTTCGCAAAACCTACCACCCCAAACCTATACCAGCACGATCCGTGGCCATGTACACACCGGCGCAACCCTACCAAACCCCAAACTTCAACACAGTCCTTAACGACCCTGCAAAACACATCGAAAGGATCAAGATGGCTCGCCGAACTTCAACCTCATCCACATCCACATCCGCCTCAACATCAACAACAGGCTCACATCAATCTACGACTTCATCAACTTCATACCCATCCCCATCACCGACCCCACCCCCTTCCTCACCTTCATCGACATCAACATCATCCCTCAGATGCAGCACCCCTGCATCTTCAGCACAAAGACCCAAACCAGGACTACTTCTGGACTTGGAAGGGAGGCTTTGGACGACATACGCACGGTCCAAGGCTTTTACGAGGTTAGCGCCGCCGGTTTCGAACAGGAGTGGGTGGGAGAGCGTGTAGTAAGAGGAGCATAATAGGATAGGGTAGGGAAGGGGAAAGTTAGATTGGGGTAAAGAAGGGGTAGTATGGCGGATATCTGGGATGAATTGGATGCATTGATGGATACACTTAATTTTGAGATGTCTCTGACGAGATAGAACATCTTCAGTCCAGGCTACACATCACACGAGAATGCATGAGATAGAACAGTCATTGTCATGGAAAGGTATTCATTCGCTTTTGCGCTATCCCTTCCTTCTCTCTTCCAAGGTTATTTTGTTGACCGCCGCCAATGCAGCTATAACAGCGCCCATGACAAACCCAGCGCTTGACGCCATAACATCCCTAATCGTAACAAAAGACATGACATTATCTACACATTTTCACCTTCCCTACTATCCAAGCTCAACCTCTCCTCGAACGCACAATCTACTTGGCGTTCTCAGGGCGGAGGGAGCGGACAGCCTTTCCAGCGCGCCAGATCTCGAGGTCGTCAATCTCCTTGAGCTCCTGGTTGTACTTCTCACGGTAGTCAGGCTGGCTGTTGTACTCGAGGGAGCGCTTGGTCTCGCTGCCGTTCTCGACCGAGGTGTAGAGGTCGTCGAAGACGGGCTTGAGGGCGGCCTTGAAGCGCTTGCTCCAGTCGATGGCACCGCGGCGGGCGGTGGTGGAGCACGCAGCGTACATGTAGTCCATGCCGTTGGCGCCGATCAAGGGGTACAGAGACTGGGTGGCCTCCTCGACGGTCTCGTTGAAGGCCTCGGAGGGGCTGTGGCCGCGCTCACGGAGGACCTCGTATTGCGCGAGGAACATGCCGTGGATTCCGCCCATCAGGCAGCCACGCTCGCCGTACAGGTCGGAGTAGACCTCCTTCTCAAAGGTGGTCTCGTACATGTATCCGGAACCGACGGCAACACCGAGGGCGACGGCCTTCTCCTTGGCCTTGCCAGTAACGTCTTGGTAGACGGCGATGGACGAGTTGATACCGCGGCCCTCGCGGAAGAGGGTGCGGACAGTGCGGCCGGAGCCCTTGGGGGCGACGAGGATGACGTCGATGTCGGTGGGGACTTCGACCTTGGTGAGGTCCTTGAAGACGGGGGAGAAACCGTGGGAGAAGTAGAGAGTCTGGGTTTGTTAGTTTCAACTCTTGTCGAATTAATGAGCATTGCTTACCTTGCCCTTGAGCTGGGGCTTGATGGCGGGCCAGGTCTCAGACTGAGCGGCATCTGAGAGGAGGTTCATGACAATGGTGGCCTTGCCAATAGCCTCGTCGATGTCGAACAGGTTCTTTCCGGGAACCCAGCCATCGGCCTCGGCTTCCTTCCACGAAGCACCGTTCTTCCGTACACCGACAATGACGTTCAGGCCGTTGTCGCGCATGTTAAGACCCTGGCCGTGACCCTGGGATCCGTAACCAATCATGGCCATGGTGTCGTTCTTGAAGTACTCAAGAAGCTTCTCCTTTGGCCAGTCATCACGCTCTGTTTGTTGTCAGCTTGATCCAGATGCGTCGAGAATGACCAAACTTACCGTAGACAGTCTCCTTGGTTCCGGCAAAGTCAATGGTCTTGACACCACGGGTCTGCTGGAACTGGCTTGTGACAGCCGCGCGGGGAGCAGCCTTCTTAGCACCAGCACTCAGAGCAGACACGAAAGTGCGCTTCTGAGCGGGAGTGGAAGCCAATTGGCGGGCGGTTTGGCGCAGAGCGCGGGTAACAGGTCTTGAAGCCATTGTGAATGTGTGTGAAAGGGGTATCTTGGGGTCAGAATTGTTTGGCGGGGATATGGGCTTTTAAACACGCTGGGCTCGATCGTCAACCCACCCAGAATTTCGAGTTGGGGAGCTTGGACCAGGCCGATTATCGCTGCCCCAGACCGACCGTTCGCGTCCTCGGCCAATCACCGCACGCCGTCAGAGTGCTAGCAGGGGGGCCGGAGGGTCGTCGGGGAGGAATGCGTGTCTCCGAGAGCGGTTCTGATGATATGAGGCATCGCTGGACCCAGTCATAGTGGATAGTGCGTGGCGGCTGATGACTTGGTGAGATTGACCGTACTCTCTGCGGGCCTATTTACTACGAGGTAACGTTGCGCAGTACGGTTTGCGTGTAGCTCTGACAGCCTGGGTAGACGGACACAGATTCAGCATGGCGGTGACGCAATCTTCAAGCAAACATCGCAGTCACAGTGAAAACTCACAAACGGGTAAAACCATTTTTGTGCGCAAATGTGCAGTCATATTGTATGAGATCTTGGAATACTATCTTGCACCCGTATGATACCCATGCACCCTCTACGTGATGCGCCAGACCATACATGCAGTCGCTAATGTATTGACATGTTCACCTCCGACCTTCTCCTATGCATCAACCCTGTGCTGTAGTGAGCCCGTGGCTCGATGTCATGTCATGCCATGGTAATGCACCCGTCCGTGGGTGGGCATTTCGAAGGATTGCTGCGTGAGCTTGTGTTGTTCTGATCCTATGCGAGGAAGCTCATTTGAGCACGCGATCGAAGTTCTGTCCCTTGACTGTGCCGCCGCCGAGCGATGCGCGCACGTTGCGCTTGAAGCCCTCTCGGTTCTGCTTGAGGTCTTCGGCAGCCTCTTTGTTCAGCGGGTCCGACGCGTTCGGCTCGAGGAAGAGAAACTGTGATCTGTCAGCATGCCATTCCACATCTTGCAACCCTGTAACGTACCTGTAGACCAACAACAACCGCATTCAAGTTCAATACTGGTTTCCAGTCCTCTCGCAGAATGTTCAGGCAGACGTTTCCCTCAAGATCGATGTTCGGGTGGTAGATCTTCTGTGTGCACTTGACTTTTGGCGGATCGTGGGGAAAGTTCTGGTTGATCTTGAAGTCGAATCTGAAGCGTCCACCTTTGTACATTCCCTCGTCAGGGTCGATTGTGAGTTCGAAGTTGAGGATATCGTCGGGGTTAGGGAAGTGCGTCTTCATCGTTGTGCCGAGAGATAGTTCCTCGAGATCTGTGTCGCGTTAGCTTTGCGAGGGATATGGTATGGGGTCGAGAAATGGAAGTACCTTTTTGAGTTCGCAACTGGGCTGGGGTGACCTTCTTCTTCTTGCTTGAGGCAGCTTGTGCAGCCTCATCCTGCTGCTGCTGTTTCTTCTACACGATCGTTAGCCGTCTTGCATTACCACGCGACACAAGACTTCCAAAGACCTACCATAGACCATATTTTCATCATCTTGGCGGTATTGTATGCGGCGTCCGGGCTATTGCCTGTATAGATATAATCGCGTTGGTGTGCTGGAATGCGCGCGCGTGAGGGTCGCGGGGCAAACGGCGAGAGGTAGGGGACTAGGTGGCGGTTGGGTGATAGGGAGAGGCTAGTAGAGAAGGCGGCGAGTGCGAGGGCCTGCGAAAGTACGAACGCCAAACGAAAGAAGGGCTAGAGATATTATACGTGAGAGTGAACCTTGGGAGATGAGTTGGGCAGGCTGCCACGATCCTCGGGCGTCCGTGCTGCGACGTGGGGTCCAACCATGGTTTCTCGGTGATGCCCACTTTACGGCTTAGTCACCCATGGTTCTCAGCCTCCCATCTACAGACTCACGACACTCGCACGTACAGTCAAAACATAGTCGCAGCAGCCATGGCAGCTCCAGTACGAGACGCGTTACACTTCCCAGCTTCTGATAGCCAGCACATAGAAGGCTACCTACCTCATGATTCGTCTACATCGCCCCGAGCTCACCAACACGTTTCTAAGCCCTTCGTCACATTAACCTTCGCTACTTCTCTCGACAGCCAATTAGCCATCGCACCCGGTGTGCAGACAGCACTATCTGGCCCGCAATCTAAGGCTATGACCCATTTCCTAAGATCAAGACACGATGCTATTTTGATCGGAGTCGGAACAGCCATTGCCGACAATCCATCACTAAACTGCCGAATCGAGGGCGTAGGTGGCTATGGTGGAGAGGGACTTGTTGGACAGCCTAGACCAGTCGTCGTTGATCCTCGCGGGCGCTGGCAGTTTAGCGAAGAGAGCAAGGTGATGAGATTAGCTAAGGATGGTAAGGGGAAGGCACCTTATATTGTGACCAGCGTGGAGCCGTCCAGCTATCAACGAAAGATACTTGAGAGCGTAGGTGGCGATTATCTGGTCCGGTCTCCGGAGGACATTGCTGCAGCTGGTTCGACGTGGCATATCATTCTCGATGCTTTGGCGCACCGAGGTATAAAGAGCGTAATGATTGAAGGTGGCGGTTTTGTCATCAACGATCTATTAGGACCCGGTCCAGCTTATTCTCTACTCGACTCGGTAATCGTTACGATTGCTCCTACGTGGCTAGGAAGAGGTGGTGTACAGGTCTGTCCGGATGGTGGCTCAGAACGCCTGCCCGTCACAAGATTGACTAAAACGAGATGGATCCCGCTGGGAGAAGATGTGGTGCTTTGTGGACGGCCGAACAAGGAGCTTCGGTGACATATTAACACATTAGATAGTAGGCAAGTCCTAGCAATTCTTGGTCTAGCTTATCCATGGCAGCTCGTCGGATACTGTGCCTTGAAACAACTCCTTGACACTGTCTTCCAAATCTTTGAAGTGCTTAGCTGCTTTGCTAGCGTCCCATCCGCGTAGCTGTCTCTTCCCACCTAAAAGATCTCCGGTACCCATAGGGTCATTCTCCCACGCTGCATATCCGTTCTCTTCTTCCCCACGAAGGGTGCTCTGTAATGCGTCATTCGCCATCGGGGGATCTATGCCCTGCACCAGGATACGCTCTTTCGGCCATCGAATAGTTGGAGCATGCAGTTCGAGGAACCGCTTCGACTTGAAAGCATGCGTGATTACCCGAATTTGTTTCGGATAGTTGCCGGTAGCTTTCCTGAAAAGGAGGATGCTGAACAGCAGATTCTGAAATGAATCGGTCGCTTGTTCCTCTAGTAATATGTATCCCTTATTGTATAGTCTGTGTATATGGTCAGAAAATGGTCTCAAAGTAAGCCTTGCTATTTGCTTTTGGTTCATTCATCGGCGTCCTCATATGAGGAATCTTAGAATCGCGACAAGTATACTGGGTGCTCACCTATGGGTTCGTCCCCCACCCTTGTGACCTTCTGCTAACTCTTCTGCGAGCGCTGCATGGTAGTATGAGCGTGCCTCGGTTTTCAGAGACTCCGCTCGTTTAGTAGCCCCGCCACTGAGGATAAGAATGCTTGAAGGAGGATGCTCTGCGTCTGTTCCGACAGTCAAGGCATCAATGCCAGCTTTGATATGTGCCAAGAACGTCTCATGCTCGCCTGGCTTGCCTGTCGCTTCGTCTGATTTTTGGAAAGGCGCTAGCAACCAATGCGGCTCGTAGTGAGGGCTACACAGTGGGAAGTTGGGCTCATCTGCATTCGGAAGGAAGATGGCGTGGCAGCAAACGATGATGAGATTCTCCGCGCTAGGATAGCTTGGTGACGGTATTGCGTGATCAGGGTGCACAAAGTTCGGGTTTTCAGGTGTTTGCCATTGAGCTGTATTGTCGTGACCTTCGGCTATTGGAGATGTGGTCGCCGTGGATGGTGGTGAAGCGCCAGACTTGGATTTGGGCAGATCCACTAACGGTGCGGCTGAGGCCATGACGGCTCGTACCGCTGAGTGGATATGCGGGTCGAAGAGGAACTGTGTAGAGCTTCGTAGGTGGTTAGCGAACAAGATGTACAATTGTTGTAGTTACAACTATCGCGACTAGTATTGCGATGCGGGGCAGTAGCAGTGGGTATGACGCCAGCCAAGCGGGTTAAGTAATAAGGTGTTGTTTTTCGAGCATGAGGAAGACTACACGAGTGGTGTGGATGCACATGAAGAATACAAGTTTTCGTTTTGTTGAGGCGCTGGTGACGGAAGGTGCGGCCTGCTGCTCCCCGCGCGATAAGGTGCAAAAAGGCAGGAGCGTTCACCATCTTCGCTGCCAAAAGAAGGGATTTGAGGGAGATGTGTATATGTCGCTACCTGGATTGGAAGGAATTCCCCAGACCTGGAGGTATCATGGATGTAAGAAATGGCTGTAGCACGTGATGTGATGACTCGGGGGAGCTGCGCAGACTGTTGCTCAGCATAGGCCAGCGTGTTCTATGCATCTTGTTGTGCACATATTCAGGAACTTGAATAACGCAGGCTTATATTTAACCAAGGGTCGTGGTGGAAGATCTGACTTTCGACGTCGTCTCAGAACACATGTGGTACCGACGCCGATGCCAAGCTGTCAGCGAGATCGAGTATGTGGCGGTTGAGATGTGAGACCCAGCAGAGATGAAGGGTCCTGGGTCCAGGAACAACTTTCCAACGGCGGCCCACAGCGACGGATAGGAGACTCACCACAGGCCTGGACCCTGTCACCGCACCGCCATCACGCGAACCCGGCAGCCAAACGCAGCACTGCAATAACGCTGGCAAAACGGCAGGCAAAAACGACGTGGCAAGGTTTGTAGTGGTGGCATGGGAACGGCCCTATTTAGAAATCAATCGCTCCGACTACAGGTTCGTATACAGGTCGGTAGGCTGGGTTACAGTAGCAATGCATGCAACCCTTTGCAGAGAACTAGGAGATCTCTCTGAGTGGATCCGCCTGCGGAGCAACCTTGAAAGCTGGCTGACGTCGGCCGTGCAACCCCTAGCTTGAGACAGAGACGCGCAGCCGTGCAGAAGGACATTTTGAGCATTTCAGCCACTCGACGGCAACGGGCGTTGTATGCACGTCGTAGGAGTAGTCTGCGCAGGGCGAGTCAGGCAGTCTACATGACAGTATCATAGTATGCCGGCAATAGCGATGTTGGTAGACTTTGGTGAGGCTGAGCAAGCAAGCGGCCAGGGCCTGTCTAATTTTAGCAGGTCGTGGCCGGCTAGCGCCACACTGACAGACGACGGAGACTTCATGTGCTTCGGTCGTGTGCTTCACCGCCAGCAGGTTTTGCGGTTGCCGTCGAATTCAAGTAGGAGCGATCGCCCGTTCTTGAAGCGTCTCCACGAATGCATTCTTGTTAAAGGAGTGCCCAGCTGCATCCGAAACGCGCAGCTTACACGGCGACGACGAATAGAAGCTGGCTAAGCCGTGTTTCAGAGACGGCGGTTTTCCTAGCGCACCTTCCCCCATCCCACCACAAGGGGTATAGCGCGCGTCCCTTCAGCTTTCTCAGCCCTGAAGCGCCCCAGACATTCCATCCACCTTTATCAAGCGACACCCCAAGTTGTGCGCTGCCGCCTTTCTGACATCTCAACCGTTTATACCCCTACCGCCTATTCCTTTTTCCCTTCAACTCCGCCATCTGCAGCGCCGGCCCGTGGACTGCAGCACGTCATGGCGTACAACAATAACCAAGGTTATAACCTTGGAGACCCGAATACCGGCGTAGGCGCCCCTGATAATGTGGAGGAAGGCACGACATACTGACAGCGTCCGCAGTACGACCGCACCCACGATGAGGAGGAAGTAGGCCGCTCGCTGCTGCACGAGAACCCTACCGGCGCCCACCCGGACCCTTTCTACGGCAACCCTGAGGTCCGCCCGCACTCCACCTACAGCTTGACCGAGTCCTACGCGACCGACAGGCCAACACAATACCCCGGCGAGGCCCATGCTGGCACTTCCTACTCGGCGTCAGGTGGCTACGATGCGCAGGGCGACTTCGGTGCTCCCCAGCGGGCCCCATCACCATACCAGAGGAGCGAGACCAGCTCGACCGAAGCATGGAGGCAGCGACAGCAGCCCGGCGGAGGTGCCGCCGGTGGCCTCAAGCGTGGTATGACCCGTAAGGTCAAGCTTGTCCAGGGTTCCGTTCTGAGTGCCGACTACCCCGTCCCCTCTGCCATCCAGAACGCCATCCAGGCCAAGTACCGCAATGACCTCGAGAGCGGTAGCGAGGAGTTCACCCACATGCGCTGTAAGTCCCACGTTCTGTATTTCCCCTTCAGGTCTGACAGCCGCTAGACACTGCTGCGACATGCGACCCCAACGACTTCACCCTCAAGAACGGTTACAATCTGCGTCCGGCCATGTACAACCGCCACACCGAGCTGCTCATTGCCATTACCTACTACAACGAAGACAAGGTTCTCACCGCCCGTACTCTGCACGGTGTCATGCAGAACATCCGCGACATTGTCAACCTGAAGAAGTCCGAGTTCTGGAACAAGGGCGGTCCGGCCTGGCAGAAGATTGTCGTGTGCTTGGTTTTCGACGGTATCGACCCCTGCGACAAGGGTACTCTCGATCTGCTCGCCACCGTCGGTATTTACCAGGACGGTGTCATGAAGAAGGACATTGACGGAAACGAGACCGTTGCTCACATCGTAAGTATTGATCAAATTCTAGTGTACATGTAATTCGCTAACAACTCAGTTCGAATACACCACGCAACTTTCCGTTACGCCCAACCAGCAGCTCATTCGACCCCACGATGACAGCGCCAGCACACTTCCCCCTGTCCAGATGATGTTCTGCTTGAAGCAGAAGAACAGCAAGAAGATCAACTCCCATAGATGGCTCTTCACTGCTATCGGTCGCATTCTGAACCCCGAAGTCTGCATTCTGCTCGATGCTGGTACAAAGCCCGGTCCCAAGTCCCTTCTCGCCCTCTGGGAAGGTTTCTACAACGACAAGGATCTCGGTGGTGCTTGTGGTGAGATTCACGCTATGTTGGGTAAGTTGCTCCGGACTCAAATAAAAAGTGAAGATATGGAGGGCTAACAAACCTGGCAGGCAAGGGCTGGAAGAACCTCCTCAACCCGCTGGTAGCCGCCCAAAACTTCGAGTACAAGATCAGTAACATTCTCGACAAGCCGCTGGAATCCTCCTTCGGATACGTCTCTGTGTTGCCTGGTGCTTTCTCGGCCTACCGGTACCGTGCTATCATGGGCCGACCGCTCGAGCAGTACTTCCACGGTGACCACACGCTCGCCAAGATCCTCGGAAAGAAGGGTATCGAGGGCATGAACATTTTCAAGAAGAACATGTTCTTGGCCGAAGATCGTATTCTGTGTTTCGAGCTTGTCGCCAAGGCTGGATCCAAGTGGCATCTCACCTACATCAAGGCCTCCAAGGGTGAAACCGATGTGCCTGAGGGTGCTGCCGAATTCATCGGTCAGCGTCGTCGTTGGTTGAACGGTTCTTTCGCTGCCGGTATCTACTCCCTGCTCCATTTCGGCCGCATGTACAAGAGTGGCCACAACCTCGTCCGCATGTTCTTCCTGCACATTCAAATGCTGTACAACGTCTTCCAGACCATCATGGCCTGGTTCTCCCTGGCTTCCTTCTGGCTTACTACCGTCGTTATCATGAGTCTTGTCGGCACCAAAACCGATACCCGAGACGCCTGGCCCTTCGGAAACACTGTCACGCCCATCTTCAACGTCATCGTCACCTATCTCTACCTCGCATTCCTTGTCCTACAGTTCATTTTGGCCTTTGGTAATCGTCCAAAGGGTTCCAAGTGGTCTTACCTGGTCTCCTTCTGCGTCTTCGGTCTCATCCAGTTCTACATTGTCATCCTGTCCATCTACCTCGTTGTTCAGGCTTTCACGAACCCGTCCTCGCAGAAACTCGACACTTCATCGCCGGAAGCATTCGCCTCGTCCTTCTTCTCGTCGAGCGGTGTCGGTATTATCATTATCGCTCTTGCGGCTACCTTCGGTCTCTACTACGTCGCCTCGTTCCTCTACATGGACCCATGGCACATGTTCACCTCGTTCCCTCAGTATCTGCTTATCATGTCCTCCTACGTCAACATCCTCAACGTCTACGCCTTCTCCAACTGGCACGATGTTTCCTGGGGTACCAAGGGTTCCGACAAGGCAGATGCGCTTCCCTCAGCGAAGACCGAGAAGGGAGCTGACGGCAAGCACAACGTTATCGAGGAGCCGGACCTACCACAAGCCGACATTGACAGCCAGTTCGAGGCAACCGTCAAGCGTGCTCTCGCTCCTTACGTACCACCTGTCGAGAGCGACGAGAAGACACTGGAGGACTCTTACAAGTCTTTCCGTACCCATTTGTGCACAGCCTGGATTGGTTCAAACGCCACACTTGCTGTTGTCATCACCCAGGACAACTTTGACCGCTTCGGTTTCTCTGTAAGTTACTTGAAGTTCTTGTCTCGATCATTTTACTAACTCAGTCACAGTCAAGCGCCTCCGGCAGAACCGCGCATTTCTTCCAGGCCCTTCTTTGGGCTACCGCTGCGCTCGCCATTGTCCGTTTCGCCGGATGCTTGTGGTTCCTTGGTCGCACTGGTCTCTTCTTCTGCGTGAGGAAGAGGTAGAAACACCAAAAATCACTCAACAACTCATCCTTCGCGGCATAGCAGCCACCTTTTGCTAATCAATCATGTTGGCGTTACCCGGTGTCTTGGACCTCAGCGCAAGCTAAGGAGGCTATACGTGGTCTTTCTATGACTCTTTGTCATGTACAAAAACATCACCTTCTGCACATACGTGGTGCGGATTGGCAAGATCATGACCTGCTTGTACTATCTGTGTGTTCTCTAGCTATAACGGACAACCTTTTGAAATGTCTGGGCGCCTATTTGAATCGGATTGGGGAATGGAGGAAGATATACCGATTATCACATTTGCACGATTAGCTTGGCTTGCGGGTCTTTTTTTGCTAGATTGAATACTAGAATATGTTTCAAAAATTGTTTGCGTGTGGCACATGCTCATGTGCTGCTCAGACCTACGCCCCAAAGTTTAGCCTTCGACTCTCCCATTACTCATACTTTGTCGGCAAAGGCTGTGACTAGGGTTTGAATGGCAAATCACACAACGTCTCTATGTCCTGCCCAGCTAACTGATCATAGACAAAACCATATGCATTTGCTAGCCTGTCGCATGTCTATTCGAGCTTAACATACCATCCCCCCTCCTCCTCCTCCTTCTCCTTCTCTCTCCCAGTATCCAGTACTGGTACATCCCCCCACAACTCACTATAACTCAACCCCGCGTATCGCTCCTCACTATCATTCGTCCTAGCTAGGGCAAATACTGCACTACCAAATTCCGAAGACGGCTGCCCTGTCGTGCTTGGCGGTATACCCAATTCATTCCTGATCGTGGGAATGAGTGTGCGCTGCCACATCAAATTCGTATTCGCATCCGGTTTCAGGACTTCCGCAAACATTTTTGTCGCTGGATGATCGGTGCTGTGTGAATTGAGGGCAGCGATGCCGCTGGCGCCGGCGTTGGAGCAGATGAGTGTTGTGTTCAGAGTTGTTACCGTGCCTTGCGGGAAAGATGCGTTATTTTGGCTTGCTTGGATGGAGAACTCAGAGCTATGTGCGTGTATTGGTAAGACTTCACCGTATTCATCGCCGCGGCCTTGAATCGCAAAGCCAGCTTGGACGGCCTGCATATTAACTGTACCAGACCCGGTATTAGTGATGCGGTGCCAGCGGAGGTACCAATCTGGCCAGCGCGAGCAAGGAGCTACGATGTGTGTTTGCACCGTGATATCGGCGTCGGCCCAGGGCTTCCATGTGCTCGTCAAGTACGGTATGTCCTCTATGAATTCGTCGTTGCGCATCAGTTGCGCAGTAGCAAAGCGATGGTTTGTGACCTTCCATGGTACCCGCCATGTCTCGCCACCGTCTTTACTCACTGCTAGTGTACTGTCTGGTGCGATTTGCTGTATCAGCGTACCAGTAGGCACACTGAAACCAAAGTGCGATGAGTAAGCGTATTTTCCGTATTTGGCTTCTGTGGCTTTGAGGGGCCAAGGACAGAATTGGCCCATGGAAAGGAGAAAATGGTGGTTTGGCTGGTTGCAGAGGATATGCATAGCTGGTATAACTGGCATAACTGCCACTTCCGTACTGGGTAAAGGCTTCTCCTCCGCAGTCCAGAACGGGTGGTCTTCCCGCAGTCCTAGCGCGAGGAAAGATTTCATAGCCCAGTAAGGGGATTGCGGGCTGTTGTAGTCCTCGCTCATGTACATGTTGGGGTAGGTAAAGCCGATTGTCAGAGTACCGTCGATGTTGAACATGTCGTCTTTCTTGCTCCACCAGCGGAAGTGCCGGAGCAAAAGTCCTTTGATCACGCCCCAGTCGTTGAGTGGTTCCGGGAGGTCGAGCTCGGCGAAACTGACGGCGGACCAGAATCCAGCGAATGCGAAACGGTATGTTAGACTGCGGCCAAAGGGTATAGCGGCACCTAGGGTACGTTGGTTAGTGTTAGGTGTCTGCGGTGGGTATTCAACATACCATTGGTGTCGAAGTACCGCCAGAACGACACTGCAAATTCCTTCGCTCTACTCCGAAACCTTTCGCACCGCTCTGGATCCAGATCCTGTGCCATCTTCGCATATATGAGTTGCGAGAATTGGATCGCAAAGCTGCCGGAATAGTAATCTGCTTGTCGTCCCTCATCGCTCCAGATACCATCTGCTGCCCAGCCGTCCCCTCGGTAGAACTGCTCCATGAGATCCAAATCCGCTTTCATCGCATCGAGAACATGCTCTTTGGGTACGCCGCATACTTTGATCAACGCTAGGTGAGTCATGACGCGGAACCACAGCCAATTTGTCGTGGGGAAGTCTTTGCCATTGATAGTCCCCAGCCACTCCGTGATATTCCTCTTCGCCTCTTCAGACTGCGAATGGAACATGGTCTCTGGAGCCGATAGTAGCGCGAACGAGATGATCTCCATTTCCACCATTCGTTGATCGCGTAGTACGACTGGGCCCCAGTACTCTTCGTGATGGGGGTTGGTGCCATTGGCCAGGCCTATGGCGTATGGTTTGATGAGCTCTTCGTACTCGTCTTTAGACACAATGTTCGAGTGCATCAGCGCGCCGACTGCCCATAGCGGCCGGGCGTAGCCTTCAAGCTGGGCGGCGACATCGTCGAAATGGGTGCCAGTTGATAATGGGAGTTTGATTCGGGCGCCATGGGGTGATTGATATGGCTTCAGTGCGCGAAGGAGTGCTATTGATGCGGTTTTGAAGTCGGCGTGGGTCTTGAACGGGTTGTTTGAGAAGCCGTCTAGCGGAGGCATGGTGGGCTGGGCGTTATCAAGAGTATTTGACGCGTGACCCAAAACCTGATGGTTCTTTCAAATGAAGGCCATGCATTCGCAGTTCTGTATGTTCCATAGTCTCGTGAGTCTGGTGGTTTCATGGTGTGACCTGTCCTGGGCGGCACCAGTGGATGCAAAAGACGTGTGCCTCTTCGCATCCAAGCTTCAATAGGTAGCGCATCCGAAAGATACATCGATACCGCGTATCGCCATAGGCTCCCGGCCCGTATTGATGGAATCGGGTGGCTTCCGGGGTGGAGTGATGGTGATCAGCCGAAAGGAGGGTTAGACCGCGCGGGGCCCGCGTGTGGAGTAATTATCGATTTATCCCGATGCCCGCCGCTCGCTGCATCCTCCACATTTGCTTCTTCTTGATCAGCGCTTTTGCGATGTCGTGCTGATGTCGGCTGGGTGGACCAATTACTCGGTTGGCAATGGTAGCCAGGCAGGCGAGGACGACGGTCCCGTCTCGGTGGGCGGTGACACGCCCGCGTGCGTTAGCTGCAAGCAACGCAAGCTGCGATGCTCGCGCGAGACACCCTCGTGCTCGCATTGCTTGAGGCTGTGTGAGTTATTCTGTCAATTGGCGCTATTTCGCGTCGCTAATGTGCCATAGCCTCTGAATGTGTTTATCAGCCAAAGAACAAACCTGGCCTTAAGCCTGGAGCTGTTGAGGCGTTGACCCGCCGCGTCGGTAAGTGATGCTCCTTCTGCAATGAACTCAATCTTACGCCCCATAGCCTTTCTGGAGAGGATACTGCTAGATGATGCGGGAAACATCCGGCCACGGTATAGAGACGATGATACCACGGCGAATGATCATGCCGTCGCGCATGAAAGCCCCAGTGCTGTAAAAGAACGCGCACCTCATGTTGAGGAACACGCGCCGTACGTCGCGCCTACTCCCGATTATAGCCACAACCACCAAAACGCAGAGGATAGCTCCAGAGCTTCCGAAGAAGAGAACGGCGTGTCCAATCCGCTGAAAAGAAGATTCGAGATGCCAATTGCCGAGAGTTGGCTTTTCCCCTTTGAAGATGTTGATATCGCGCAGCACTTGCCATCTCAACCACTGCTCGAGAAGGTTGCAGACTTCTTCTGCATCTCATTCCATCATTGGATCCCATATATCCATAAGGCGAGACTCCAAACGCGAGTGCGCCAAGGTTGCCAGGATCCAGGACATGTGTTGGTCCTTCATGCTCTGGTCGCCGTTGCTTTGCGACACATGGACCCCAACGTACTGTACTTGGACAATGATCAGATCCTTCAGCAGACGAGGGTCTCTCGGATGATTGTGGAAACGCATGCGATGCGCAATGTCACCATAGAAAGCTTGCAGGCCCTCATCTTCCTAGTCTTTGATCTTCTAAATGACGGTCAAACACAAAGAGCGTGGCCGCTGATCGGGTCGCTCACGAGGACTATAGACTACCTCCAACTTACTCTTGAGCCATCAACGTCGCAGTCGGGATCACTTATGACGCCTGTGCGGTTGGTGAAGCCCTCAAACGACTGGACGGAGTTGGAAGAGCGACGGAGATTATTCTGGATCATATTTCTGCTCGATCGATATTGTTCGGTGTCTACAGGATGGAACACCAGTCTCACAGCAGATGACGTGCACCGTCGGTTACCGGCAGACGGCGGTTTCTTCACCAGAGAAGAGCCGGTAACCACACCCTACTTTGGTATCTGGAACAAGGCCGCCGCTCGCATTGGGCGCTCACTAGCAAACGTGCCCGCGCAATACAACGAAGAAGACCCAGGAGTTGACCACTTGCCTCCAGGTGCCAGCCCCAATTCCGCCAACGGCTACATCGATGCTTCAAAGCTAGGCGCATTCGCATACTGTGTCGAAGCAACCGAGAGCTTGAGTCAAGTGACGACATTCTTCCTCCAACAAAGGATCAACTGGCAAGACAAGGAACATGCAGTCAGTTGGCTGACACGCTTCAAGGAGCTAGACCTGAGACTTGTTCAGTGGAAGATCTTCTTGCCACCCAGGTGGAAGGACTCCAATATCTCGTCAGACAGGACTGTGGTCGACATGGATCCTAACCTGACTCTAGCACATATCACACATAACACCTCGATGATATTACTGCATCACCCAATCGGATACCCACCTCGCGGATGGAACGACTTCGTTGCACTACCAAAAGAATGCAGTGCCCAAACCTGCGAGCTCGCCGCCGTAGAAACTTCAAACATCGTCGACAAATTTCTCACCCATACGCCCATACCCTTTGTCAACGTCCAGTTCTCATTCTGCGCCTTCATTGCAGCAAAAGCATTACTCTTCGAACATCAAGCCACCCGCAAACCTCTACGATCAGAATTCCACCGCCTGATACACAACCTCGAGGAAATGGCCGCAAGATGGAAGGGAAAGAACACAGACGACGCGAAACCAAACAATCAAGCAGGAATATACGCGAACCACCTCCAACGACTCCTCGAAGCCTGTCAAAACGACGCAAACTTCCGCTTCGACTTTTACGACCACAACGGCCTGACGCTCGACCCACAAAATTACGCCAGTCCAACCTACGCAGCAACACCACAAGCGCGTTCCAGAAGCCTTGCGCATGAACGTTCTTTGATGAGGAGCCACGGACGTACCAACAGCTTCACAAGTTCACACTCAACCCTAAGTCCACGCCGCATCCCGCCTCCAGACATAACCCGGAACACAACCATGCCCTCGCCCAGCAACTACGAGCAACACCACCCGCGGCTCCCAAGCGCACACGCGATATCACCATCGGGGCAGCCGCCACCTCCCATATACGCATCGCCGCAAATATCAGCTACTTACCCGAGCCATACCCCTTTACAGCAATATCAACAGCCCGGAAACGGAGTCCCGGTATCTGGTCCATCGCTCGCTCCGTACGGTAATACTGCCACGGCGGGGAACCAGCACAGCACTCAAGACCAGTCCCTGCTTAATCTATCGGATGCGTTCATGGACAGTCATTTCCTGGATATGGACCGCGTTATCACGTTTGAGGATGCGAATTTCTTTATTCCGGGGGATGCGTTTCGGTGGCAGTGAGGTGGGATGGGTATAGTTAAGACGGTGAGTGTGGGAGATGTGGTGTAGTCTGATAGGTACGTCTATCTCTGCCAACATACGTATCTGGCTATGACCAGCTGCTAGATCGTTGGATCCCACGATGTTTCGCGCTATCCCAACTGGTCATAGCCGGATGGGTACGTTGGTAGAGGTAGACGTGTAAAGTCAGGGGATGAGTATAATAGATGCTGAGCTTGTAATAGTTGAAGCAAGTGCTACTTCGACATGAGTTTTCATGGATGACTATATGAAACGCAAACAGGAAGAATGAATACATCAGTTTTTCCAGCCTGTTGAAACCTCCCTTTACACTCGTTATTCCAGTGACGCCACTCTAGGCTCGCACTGAAGCACCTGTATGAGCGCACTCAACACAAACCGCGCCTCCAGATCCAGGTCCCTCCGGGGGTCCATCGCCCCCACCGTCCTCATCACCGCTACCTTCATCTTCATCCTCAAACTCAGACTCGTCATCCTCATCTTCGCTCAGAACAGACCCAGACCCCGAGTAGTACCCTTCCATTTCATCCAACGGCTCTAGCTCGGGCATTGAATCAGATTCATCCTCCGACTCGTACTCAGAGGACAACTCAGACTCATCCTCAGCGTCATCCTGGTCCGCCACTTCCTCATCTGGACCCGCCTGCTGCAGAGCCTCAAGCGTACGCAGGTCCCTTCTACGTATGCCTGTAATGCCACTTGCCGCAGCCTCCATGCGCTGAATGTATCGAGCTACCATGCCCTCTGTGAACCGAGCTGTCGCCGCCGTCATGCCCTCTGTATATCGAGCTCTCGCTGCCTCCAACCTCGCGTCAGTTCGAGCTTCTGCTCTCTCAATGAGTTGAGCAAACCATTCGAATGTCATTTCCGTTGGTACAGTCTGCGATGGGAAAAACTCGGCGCGACAGAATGGACAGCTGTTTCCTCTAGTGAGCCAGGCTTCTAGACAGCTGCGGCCGAAGATGTTGTTGCAGCAGGTCACCTTGACTGGGGAGTGATCTTCGTTTGGTTCGGCGGGTGCGCTGTTGGCGGCGGTGGTGTCGTGGTCATGGGCGGAACCGTTCGTAATGGGGTTACCGTTCTGTGCGACTTTGCTTGAAGGGCTCGCGGATAAGACTTCTGGCTCGTGAGGCTGGAGGTCCTCGCGACAGATAGGACAGGAGGGGTCGGAGGGCGGCATGGGACATGCCTTCATGTCCGAAGCGACGAAGGCTGCTTTGGAGGTGTAGAGAGGCATTGTTGGTCGCAATGCTGGTGCTGGTGCTGGTGCTGATATGGTTGAATGCGAATGGCGGTAGAGCTAAATGGTGTGGTGGTTCTTGTCGTGAACGGTGGAGGTGCGTCGTACATATACAATCCGGAGATAGTCCCAGAGGGCCCACTGTTCGGTGAAAGGCTGTTGCCATTGCTTCTGCTATGGCTTTCCGAAGCTTTCACAAGGCCGCCAACGCCGAGTCCCGTAGGAATACCTTACTTTCACTGCTGCCATTGCTTCTGCTATGACTATCCATAGCTTTCACAAGGCAACCAGCGCCGAGTCTCGTGGAAATCCCTTGCTTTTACTGCCCAAAACTGTTTCACCCCTGGAACCGCTGTAGGCCGAACTTTGTGTAAGAATGTCGTCGAGGCGTTGTGTCGAAGCTCGTCCCGTCTCGAATCCGAAGGATAGCGCGAAGACCCGAGTACGTCCTCCCCTCAAGACCACTTCGCAATGTTATTGGGAATAAGCTTCTTAAACATATCCAACTGCTTCGCATGCACCGCCATCTTCTGTTCCAGAATCTCCGGTCTTAACTGCAGCGTCCGATCGACCCTTTGTTGATTTCCACTATACACGACCGTATAATCTGGCAAGCGGGTATAAGGCGGTATAACGGAAGAAGCCGATATAGTGCAGTACTACAGTATGTTAGCCTGAACCTCCCGAGAAGCGACCAAAACGCTGGGAGTAAACGTACCCTCCCAATAATACTGCCCCTCCCCAGCACAGCACCAACCTCAACCACACTCCCCTCACCCACCTCCGCCGCCTCAACCACAGCCCCAGAATCAACAACCACATTCCTACCCAGCACCGTTCCTTCACTGCGCATAGATTCCCTCACACTCCCACTCCCCCTTGCAGAAGGTGCCATACTGCCCCTCTTCCCCTCCGCATCCCCCTCAGCACCCATACCAACACCCACTTTCGCGCGTTCAAAAACTACACAGCCCTCACCGAGGACAACAGGTGCAACTGCGCTGCTGAGTTTACTGTGGGGGTGTAGAACGGTATTAGGGCCGATTGTAACGGGGTGCGTGCCGGTGATTTGCGCGTGCTGCGCGATGAGGACGGTGGTGTCGAGGAAGATGGAGGACGGTTTTGGGAGGATGGATTGGCGTTTGGGGGCGCCGGAGGTGCGGCGGTGGTCGTTTGAAGGGCGGGGAGGAGCGGGTTGGGAGGACATCGTGGTGGGTGGTGTGGGATTTGTGTGTGGAGTCTTTGAGTGTTGATGGTAGGGAAGGGTGGATGACGGACGCGCTAAGGATCTACTTAGCGTGTCGCCAAGTCACATGACGTGTGCGTCGATCTGGGTAGGTACTGTTCGCCAACGTCGTACCTGCCTCGTCTTCGGCACAATACAAGATCAAAGTGGAAACTTTTCCAACGACATCATCATGTTGCGGCTATATTAGGTGCTCAAGCTCAACGTAATGTACAATATCCCAAGAGATAGATCGAAGGGGGTATCTCATAACCATGCATTACTACATATATCATGCCAATCCATCGCGTAAACCTACATGAATTCTCGCAATGCCCATCAACAGCGACATCGAACAACACATCAACGATACCGCTGATGAAAGCCCGCGCCTTACCCACCCACCATACTTATAAACAACAACATACTAAACCACAACCCTCTTCTCCTCCTCCTTACCCTCCCCACCACTCGGACCCCGCTCCAATTCCGGACTACTCACCTTCTCGGGACTAGCCACTTTGATCGGACTCCTCCTGCCCACCTCCTGGCCCTCAACTTCGATGCGGCCTAGTATACTTTCTTCGTCTTCTCCCATGCCTTCGATGCTATGCAGACTGTCGTCGTCGGAAGAATCTTCGATTCCTTCGAACATACGTGCGAAGCGCTGGTGCCCTTCGCGTTCTTCTTGTTCTTGAGTTTTCGGGGCGGAAGGGTCGTCTGGGTCTTCTTCTGCTTCGCGCGTTGATTCGAGCTGCGCTTTGCGTTGGGCGAGACGGAGGGCGAATTGGCGGCGGGCGCGCGATGGGGGGATCTGAAGGGGCGGTGGGATGCTGGGCTGGAAGGGATTGTTAGCGGAGCTGTTCAATGGTAGTAGGTGCGACTCGTCAGGGCGGAGATGGAACGCAAGCAAATCAGAATCTACAGAGAAAGGGTGAACAAAGGGGAAACAAGCAGATGGAAACGAAGAGGAAAGAGGACACCATACCAGATCAATGAAGCCCAATCATCCAGTGGTACATCACACAAAGGAGATGAGAGGAAACCACATCTCACGATGCGTATTACTACATGTATCATACACCCTGTCGGATGGCGCAAGGAATGTATGTACAGAAAGGATGATGATAGGCCCATAGATCTAGCATGCGAGCCGTCTGTCCGTTCCCGCTCATGATACAAACAAGTATAAGAAAAGGAAACGCACCAAGGGCGGGAAACATTCGTGGTATAGTGTGTATGCTCGGGGCCATGGACTTATCGATAGTCCATATCAGCATCGTCAAATGAGATTTCACCCACTTGTTCGGAGTCGTCGACAGGTCCCTGTCGTTGTTCCCGCTCTCTCTCGGTGTCGACATCGTCCATGTCTTCGTCTTCTTCGTCACTCGAGTTAGTAAAGCCACTAAGCAAGGAGCCTCCGCTGAAGGTGTACCCACCACCCTCAGTGTCACCAGCATTGGTGAGCTCCATGCTGTCGAGGCCTATGTTGCCGTTGTTGGCGAGGCTTGCATTAGAGAGCCCGCCACTATCGCCTCCAAAGTTGTTGTTTGCCGCGTTGACGGCGTTGAGCACAGCTTGTCTGGGCCCGACACTCATGTCGGGTCGTACGCCTCCGAGAATGGCGTTGTCGCGCTCTCGCGTCTCGGCCAGAATATGCTCCACATAATACACCCACTCTTGAGCGTGGACCTTCTCTAGGACCATCTGCGACAAAACTTCATCGGTATGTCGCTCTGTAAACTTCAACACCTCTTCTGCGATCAGGGTGAGGTGACCCATGTATCCTAGTCGCATGGACGTTTCTTGGTGCGATTTGTCGCTCTCCTGCTGTCCTTTGATAATGCGCTCGGTAATGCCTCCATTGTCGAAGAGGTCAATCGCTAGCTGACGGTTGTATCCACGGTCCATCTGGCCGTTGAAGACTTGCTGAACGACGTCGTATACTACGTTATGTAGGAAGTTGTTCCACGGGAAGCGGAAGAAGAAGTCCTGGAAAAGTTAGCATACATCACTGAAAGAAGTCGAGTGGGCTTACCAGTATCGTTGGTACAACTTTGTTCTCAACGAATGTGATCTTCAGCAAGTCGCCAACAACAGGCGTACCGTCAATGTCAATCTCGAAGCCGGCAGCATCCTCGGCACTGCCGAATACCACCGAACGCACACTCTGAGACTCATCAATAGGAGTTATCTCCGAAAGATCTGATCCTGCTACTGGTGCGGTGAAGCGCGAGGTGTCGATGCTAGCTGGTTCGGCTTCACTTTTGCGGTTCTTACCCGCAAACAGTGGCGCTGGCTTGTCGTCTGGATGGGGTGAGAGGCTTTCGGATTGTTCAGCGGTTGTGGCATCCGAGGTCTGGTTGAGCTGCTGTGTGAGAAGAGATGGCGGGGTCTTGACGTCGGTATCCGACTTCTCGGTCTTCGCAGGCTCTGTCGGTGGTTCCTGACGGTCGTTCATAACGGTGTCGGTATCCAGTTCAAGTTCATCGACCTTGGCACTCAGGCCGGCTGACGTAGGTGACTCGGCATCATCTGCAGGCTTAGGTGGAGATGCAGACTTCTCAGCAGGTGCTGCAGCGTCTTTGGGTGGTGTCAAAGGCTCGTCAACAAACTCGCCGTCATCGCCTGCCGTCTTGGCAGCGGACGATTCCTGTGGCGCATCTCTCGGTGGCAGCTTCGGCGAGGGCTCCAATGGCTCTCCAATCTGCTCTTTCTCCGTTGCCGTGTCTTTGGCCTCCTCGACAGCGACTTCCGGCGCGACAACCTTTTCAAAGTCGTCTTCCGAGCTGTTCTGTACATGCAGAGGTTTTATCTCTGCAGGAGAGTCCATAGATGGGGCGCGCGCATGGTGGAAGCCTTGGCTATCTACACTGGTGGAGAAATCGCCTGGGTTGCCGGAAATCGCTGAAGTCAATTTGCCGTCAGCCTTGAGACGCTCCCGCTCAGCATCTCGCCTCCTGACTTCAGCCTCGCTGCCCCGTTCGTTGAGCAGAGCCATGTTACTGCAGTGCAGCAACTCGGCCATCAGCTCACAAGTCTTGAACCGATCAAATCCAAGCGGTTCGATCTTCTCGCCAAAGGCTGTCTTGAGCTCTCGCTTTTTCTTTGTAGTGCTGCCATCGCGCTGTGTCACGATCTGGCTTGAGCTATTAACCAGCTCCATGAACTGCGGGATGTGGTTGGCGAATTGGCGAAGCAGTGTTCCCAGGTAGATGGGGTCTGAGTTCTTGGGTACCGGCCCAATCTGATTCTCCAAATCATAGTCGGAGTTGTTCTTTCTGATAACCTCGATGATGATACCCACACCGACTGTCAGCGGGTTGCCGCCTTGCAGCATAAAGTCGATCAGTTGTTTCAGACATTGTTCGGAGACAAGCTGGCGCGTAAGCTCGTTAGGTCCGATGACGGACTGGTCTTGCGTGGTAGCGTTTGCGGATATCGTGATAATAGCCTTGAGGAAGTCGCCAGCTGACGTTTGTGTGGAAGTCGACTGATCGGGGGCGAGGAATGATATCAGGCGGGGAACGAGGTTCTGTTGTTGCAGCCACTGGAGTCTGTTAGTTATGCCAGCAAGCGTGTATGTGACGACTTACGTCAACAATGCCCTGTCCGCCCTCGCTCTTCTCAAGGCTGATGATCTTCAACAGCAGGTCCATGATGACGGGGCAGTCGACGTGCTGCAACATGTCTGTTACAACATTGTCCAGTGACTTGAAGAAGTCGAGCATCTCCTCCATCTTTCGGTCGAGCAGCGACTCGTTGACCTTGGTGAAGTAGCCAGCCTGGACGGGGTCGAGCGGCGCAGGCTGCTTGATGTAGGCCCAGAACTGTCGCAAGGTGTCCTGGTTCTCGAGGACCGCCTCGGATATGGACCATACTTCGGACGATAGGATCTCGCACGACACATAGGCGTACTTCATGCGCTGTCGCTCCTCCTTGGTCTCTTCACTATCGCCCGCATCGGACTTGGTGGTGGACGTCGAGCGCGCCCTGACTTTGCCGAAGAAGCCCGTCCGACTGGGACTCCTCGCCTCGTGCGCAGGCTCTCCTCCGGTGTCGTCGTCGGGGGGCAGGTCGGGTCTGGCGGCGATAACGTAGCGCAGCAGGCGTTCCAAGACATTCTCATCGCGAAGGTATTCTATCAGCTTCGAGTTCTGCTGCTTGAGCTCCTGTATCAGGTCCGACTCGTCGAGCAGCTCCTCGACGGTGACGTCGGGCTTGTCGAGGATGCTGTCGAGCGACGACAGCTGCGCGTACCCGCCGAAGCGCCAAAACATGGTGGTTGCGGTGGTTTGCGGCTACAAGGGCGGGGCAGGGGAAGGGTCGGGCGAGGCACTCGAGAGCGTGTGCAGCAGCGTGGGGCACATGCGTAGATTTACTGCGGCGACCAATGCGTCATAGAAGGACACGCCGTGCAGAGCTGGACACGGCGGCGGGCGGGTTAGCAGAGCGACTCGAGTGAGACAGAGGGCGCGTGTTCGTGGCTTGGGCTGTGTTGCACAGGTGGGACAGGTACCTTAGGCGAACGAGGCCGCGGGGAAGGCAATGGCAAACGAAAAGCGCGCGAGGCTCTAGATCAACCCATGCACCGACTGTTGCGCGGCGTCGTTACAGATACAGGCTGCGAAAACGTCTGTGTCTCCCGAGTCGGAGTGTTGTGGGTATTGTTGGGTTTGGTGGTGACAGGCAAGGCTAGAAGCTGCGTAGTACGGATAGCGTGCCAGGCCCGCAGATCACTTGCACCTCCCTGATATCAACCAGGACGTGCGAGTTGGAAGAAGACTGCCAGTTGTATCTGGTTACAAGTCTGGGACCCAGTAGTTGCTCGAGATAAGCATGCGAGCTAGTGCTGATGGCGTGAACGCCGCGCATGCTGGAGGATTTCATAGTTATGTAGCATCTTCAACAGTGTGATGGTTTGGTGCATCTTGCATCTTGCATCTGGCATCGCATGCCGGCATCCGCCTGTGAGAAAGTTCATTTGACTCATTTATGGATAACTGTTGATATTGCCTCATCATGTACTATGGTTGCTTTTGTTAGCTTTTCAATGTCGGCAATTGCCATGGCATGGGACACTCCAATGTATGGCAATCCTGCTTGGGCATCTCAGGGTCGGTCCATCGTTAGCGCCCACGTGACGATCGATGACGTTAGCGGGAACTGCCGGAGCTACGACCACCGTTCGGTGCCTGCCATTCACCCCACACTGCCAACACACTCCACGCCTGTCCTCTCCCTTCGGCTGCATATCACGACCCTCCGGCCGGCAACCCGCATATCACACCACCAGCATGAACCGCCTGTTTGGAGCAAAGAGCACCGCGCCCAAGCCCACGCTCAACAGCGCCATCTCCAATGTAGGCTCCATCCATTAGGCAACACCCTTCCAATACTGACGCGCTCAGGTCGACACACGCATAGAAAGTCTCGACGTCAAGCTCGCCAAGCTCAATGCTGAGCTGTCCACCTACCAGCAGAAGCTCGCCAAGATGCGCGACGGCCCCGGCAAAACCGCCATCAAGCAAAAAGCCCTCAAAGTCCTCCAGCAGCGGAAGCAATACGAAGCGCAGCGCGACCAACTTCAGGCGCAATCGTGGAACATGGAGCAGGCCGGCATGATGCAAGACAATCTCAAGAACACAATGACCACCATCGACGCAATGAAGACAACGACCAAAGAGCTACGGAAGCAATACGGCAAAGTCAACATTGATAAGATCGACAAGCTGCAAGACGAGATGGCGGATCTTATGGATATGGGCAACGATATACAAGACGCTATAAGCCGCAGCTACGACGTACCGGAAGACGTGGACGAGTCGGAGCTGGATGCTGAGCTGGAGGCGTTGGGTGACGAGGTTGACTTTGAGGGCATCGGAGAGTCCTCAGGCGTGCCCAACTTCATGCTCGACGATACAGCGCCACCGCAGTTCATTGACGAAGCACCAAACCCAGGTGGTAAAGTCAAGGAGGCCGCAGGCTGAGAAGAGACGTGTATGTGCATATACAACAAGCCATGTGATATAAGCGATTCAAGCGTCCTTCACAGCTTCTTCGTGGTGGCCAGTACCCTCAGGAAGCTGTCTTCTCTGCGCTCGGAGTTCTCCAGTGGACTACGAGTTCTGGTCCACTCAAACACTTTCGTCGAGCAGAGGCAACCACGAGCAGCAATGTCGAGCATGGTGTGAGAACGAGAAGGCACAAAAACTGGAAGGGTCCACCGTAGGTCACTAATTCGAGGACAAGAGGCCATAGAATGCGACCGACGCCCACCATAGACAGATGCTCAAGCGACATACCACAAATGATACCCCATATTGCGTTCGAGTCAAGCATGCCTGCTCCTTTCTGCGCGTGATCAGTTGCATATGGAGCCTGACCTTGTATGCAAGCTAGTATGTACATACCCGGTACTACAAAGGAACTTGTCAAGTTATTCGCGCATATTGTATGCGCTACACTGTTGCATGCTAATACAGGTAACACAACCGCGGCGGTGCATATTGGTGTGACAGCAATGTTTTCGTTAAGGGGGGCTTCTGTTCACGCTGCGAGTTGGGACAAAAACATGGCAAGTTTTACCTAATTCACGGTATCTTAACTACTTCACCTTCTCACCAGAGAACGTTGCTCGCTGCTTCAAAGAGACACCTACCACAGCGCGCTGAAATGAAAAGGGTCTGGCTTCCATCAATCTTACTATCAACGTGCCATCTAACGATAAAATAGCAAATTGTGGACGTTCTAACTCCAGTGGATTCAACAGGTTTCCTTACGCTTACGATAGTACTGGGCACCGAAGGCTTGGAGGAACTCGTGACAGTGTCCGTAGGACCAGATACCACAATCTTGTTCCCAACACAGGAGCCATATGCATCATTCCTAGTTACAGAAGGCATCAATTTGATACCAGGTCAAATAGTCTATGAGACTGTCACCACAACCGTCGACCGAGTCGATCCTAGCGATGCATCACCACAGACTCTGCGAAACAGCCCACGACAAACCTCCAGTGGCTTTGCAACTGTCAGCGACAGCTCATCGTCTTCTCTCAATGATGCCGCAGTAAACACCAACAATATCGGCGCGATCATTGGCGGCGTTATGGGCGGGTTGACGATCATCGGGGCTGTCATCGTCGCCATATACTGGATTCGCTTGCGACATTCAAGTAACAAGAGCGTAAAGTCGGCGAATGTATACAGCGAGGACCGGGGAACTACGCCACAAGAAGTCACAGAGACAAGGCATGAGCTACCCAGCGCTCAAACAGCACCTGAGTTGGCGGATACAGTAGTGCTCCAGAGTCGATTACCAACTAGCTAGCTGTTTGCATCGATCAAATCCACCTCGCAGCTGCCTTTCCGGCTTTACCACCTTCCCTTGCAGCACCGTGTACTTGATAATATTCTCACAATCCTCAGGCTTCACTCGTGCCAACCATATACACTGCGCAGCTTCACCATTACCCTCTGCCTCCTGCTCCTTATTAGCATCCAGCAGAACCTCCTGCCCATTATCATCTTCAAGCTTCAGGTCTGCGAGCCGCTTCTCCGCACCATTGGTATGTCCATTGGCAGTGCCATTCGTGCTCTCGGGCCGTGTGACAACAGAAGAGTGTCGGTAGACCATGACGTTTGCCGAGAACTTGTGGCCTCCAACGTGGCTTATAAAGTATATTCCTACGCCGCCCGGTCGCTCGTCGTGTAGATCGCGGTATAACCCCAATGGACGGAGCAGTCGACAGAACTCTTTTTGTAGAAGAGGAGCGGACTGGCCGCAACGCGCGTCTCGTGTCTTTTGACTGCACATTAAGATGAGGTATTTGTGTGGACATGGTCGGGCTTTGAGTTGGGGTGCGGGTATCGACGGGGGGATGGAGGAGGGCGCGTCGGCGTCGGCGGAAGAAGTCTCTCCCGGATTTTGTGAAGGTGGTAGCGCGGCAGTTTTCCGTGCGCGCAATGGGGTATTGTTCGTAGGACCGGGGTTGATGTAGTCGGTGATAAGTTCGGGGATGTTCGCAGGCGTGACATTGTCTATGAACTGCCATGATGGTAGCAGCAGTACCATGGAACTGTGGTCCGAGTGGTCTGGGACGGGCATATTGGAGGCGGATAACATGAGTTTCTATACCCAATTAGCTCGCACTCGACACAACCTAACGATAGATATCTCCAAACTCACCCCATTGCTAGGCTTTGCATCGCCCCTGTCAACCGCCTCCATGATGCTGCCCTTCTCGTCTGCGACATCGCGTACCCAATCCGTCTTGCCCGTCGCCACAATCAAATGCGTACTCCATCCCTTCACGTGCCCATACAGCTCTTCCGTCTCATCAATCTCGAACTTGCGCGGGTATTTGACACTGCAACTAGCACAGTCGTGCAGGCAATCGTCGCCATCTACCGCGGGGTCGGTGGTCGGGAACAACTCCTCCGTCTTCTTCGCTTTGGTGAATTCGTCGCTGTCCTTGGCCAACGTAGGAACTTCTGACGACGAGAGTGCTGAGGTCAGCTTGTAGGACAGGTTGCGCAACATGGCAGGGACTCGGTAGGCGTTTATCGGCCGGTGGGGCGTCTTGGAAGGTGCCATTGCGTATCTTTATATCAGATGCGGCGATTAGATCGCCAAGCCCGCGGAATGTGGGCGCGCAATGACGCCGACGCTTACGGAGTGGTTGGTACCTGGATGATGTCTTTCACGCCCGTTCACGGCCGTTGCTGCCTGGTACATACGAAGATGCTTGAGTAACACCGAATACACGTCGTTACGGCTGTTTTTCACGGAAGCTGACCGCCTCTTATGTTGCTTTTCTTGTCTCGGTGAATTGCTTCGGCTTTCGGACCTCGCGTTATCAGATTAGGCGACGATTATGCTCCCAGCTTCGGATTTGCTGGACGAGGCCCGGACATCCTCACATTCTCCGACTCCTCTTTACTCGGGTCCACATAACCCTCGCATACATCCTACGCTAGTATACTTCGAAGAACGACGCTGTTCCCATGACTTTATCGCGCACGCGTCGATCCAACACGTACGCGTAGACGCGTCAGTCGCGTAGATGCGGCTCAAGATGCTCAATGGAGCGCCCTTGCGCAACCATCTAGAGTTTAACGAGTACACACTTTTGGCAGTCGAGGATTGCCGTCCCTTTGATACAGCGACAAGTGTTTCTACACCTGCAAATGAATCCACGCCGTCCTTAAAGTGGCGCGGACTGCCTTTTAAGAACGCTCGGCTCCAGACTGGATGGTCACAACCTTTTCTCCCAGGAAATATACGAGGTCAAGACATATCAGATGTTTCGCTGCCCAACGTGAGTCGATATACGTCGCTTTTACAGGAAGATACAACGCACTTGGATATATCTATCGCCTTTGAGGATACGTCAATCGCCACGCCTGGCTATCTTGAGCATTCGCTCATATTCCACGACACGCTACTGTCGTCTCAGGTCCTACCAGACGATATAACCGACAAGAGTGTCAGCTCCTCATCCTTCTTGACTACTTCTTTCGGAACTACTCTATCGGACTTTGACAGCCCAGGCGAAGTCGATGAGCATACACTACTCGTCAAAGTCGCGCCCAAGATGAGTATCACGCCTCTTGGATTGTTACCTAGCGCACAGCGTCTACGAGCGATCTATCCGCAAACTCCAACACCAAACTTACTATGCGTTGTGACAGCGACTCCGGAACAAAAAGAAGTCTTCGTTCGGAAGGGCGGATACAAGATGAATCTATGGGAGATCATCGTTGCGGATGATACGCGCTCAGACTTCAAGGTCACGTTCTGGCTGCGCCCACCCCGAGAGTCCAACAACGAACAAAACCACGTTCAAAATCAACTACTGCAGACACTAGAGAGCATCAAAGTTGGCGACATGCTGCTTCTGAGGAACATTGCGTTGACATCGTTCGGTGACACCGTCTTTGGCCAATCTCTGAACCCAGCTATCACGCGTGCTCGAACGACTATTGATGTCTTAACGAGAAGCAACGGTATCTCAGCTGCTCAGCTGGGCGGGCTCCCGGCGCCAGTAGTCGAAGTTTTCAAGAGAGTCAAAAAGTGGGCAAGATTGCACATCGCATCTGATAATGCAGGTTCGAGAAAGAGAAAGAGCAGCCAGGCGAAACAACTCAAGGACACGAAACGCACTTTGACAGCGCGTGATGTCGATGACTCCATGCCTCCCGACACTATGGAAAGTGTATGAAGCACATCCCCCGCAAAATCACGATAACACCAATTTTGCCGGTTAGCAATCGCTGCGTGCCGACATTGTTTCATCGCATCGACCATTCCAGGCCGTCACATCCGAGTTGATAGGTGCCTGAATTTCGGTTGCTCGTCAATTTGCTCTCTGTGAGCGTCGCACCATGCCGTGGTGGTCTGTGCCGCAGCCCTGCCATCTCACACAATCAACATCACACAGCTTCCCCACGTCACAGCCACAATCAGTATACTGCACCGATCGAAGATGGCCCGCTCGTGCCGATGTTTGATTCTCGACTAGCCGGTGGGGATGAGACATCCCCAAGATACTCAACTGTCTATGCTGCGTCTTGGCCAGGACGACTAAGTCAACGGTCAAGCGCAGTTATACTGAGATCATGGACACCGGTACTAGACCCCCAATGAAGCTCGACAATACGCTACAGGATTCCGATTGTCTGTGTTCATAGTCCATACCTCGTGCTCCTCCGTCCTTGGCACGTTCATGCGAAGAAACCAAACATGTTTCGAACATCATCCTACAGGCAAGGATGCGCCGATCAACAACGGCGTGCACGCTGCTGCACCTGCCTTTTGACAGCTGGTGGATGTTTTACGCATGAAGTGCCGGTACTACAACGCGGTACGTCACTTACAGGTAGCGGGGCAGTGGATTGTGCCATCAGCCGTTCATTTTACGGACATCTTATATACAGCATCATGTCCATCCAGAATCCCATCACAGCATCGCTTGCCCAGTCTCTCTTTCAGTCCTAGTGACATTCATTCTTTTCGTTCGCAACTTGTTGCAGCTTTCATTCGTTCAGATCTTGACGATCACTTTCATTCGCTACCGGTTGGCCAACATGAAATCACTCTTTTCTTTCACTGGTCTGGCTACCACACTCTCGTTACTGGCAAGCGTGCAAGCTGTGTCCAACTCTACCAATGGCCCTTCCTGTGGAATTGCAAAGGCAGACGACAGCTACTTCAGTGTTGTCGGAGTCCAAGGAACTGGAGTACACCCCCGACAGGAACTCCGTGAATTGCAGAAAGACACGGAGTTATGGAACATCTTTATCCAAGCGTTTGCTCGCTTTCAGGCCATGGACCAAGATCAAAAGATCTCTTACTTCCAGGTCGCAGGTATGGGATCCGTGTCCTTTTCAGAGGCTCAACTAACATCTCTAGGGATACACGGAGTGCCATTCCAGAAATGGGACAATGTGAACGGGACAGCTGGTCATGAGATGATGGGATATTGTCCTCATGGGTCCAGCATGTTCGGTCCGTGGCACAGACCGTATCTCGCGCTCTTCGAGCAGGTTCTCCATGATCGCGCGGTCGACGTTGCCAATGAGTATCCCATCGGTGAAGCCCGTAACAAGGCCTTGGATATTGCAAACCGAGTTCGCCTTCCTTACTGGGACTGGGCGATGGATCCGCCAAACAGTGAAGAGGGTGTCATTCCTGAGAACGTGCGTTGCCTCACGGCTACTGTCACGTTTCCCAATGGGACCACAGGGTATATCCCCAACCCTCTGTACAAATACGACTTCCATCCTCTGAAGTATGATGACTTCGCTCCCCTGGTACGTCTCAATTCTACACATCTACGCTCCGCGATGATGATAGCATCCTGAAGAACTTGGCTTCTGACACACAAGTAGAGCGAGTTTGAGTTCAAGTACTGGAACCACACTATTCGGTACCCGGCTGATCCCCACGCTGCCAATGCTACCAGCCGCAACAGCGAAGTTAACGATCGAGTTGGCAAACAGCAGCCCAATCTCCGCGATATGCTATACAAATTGTTGACGACGTACCAACCCTTCAGCCAAGTGAGCAACAAGGCGAACGGTGGCAAGATCGGAAACTTCGAGACTCTACACGATGGTCTGCACACCGTCTTCGGATTGGGTCACATGGGCATAGTGGAGGTTTCGGCGTTTGACCCTATCTTCTGGTTCCATCACTGGTAAGTCCTCGGAATGCAATGCTCAGAGTAGTGCTAACCGTTTGTAGTAACATTGATCGGATCATTTCTATGTACCAAACTCGCTACCCCGACACCTGGGTTGAGGACGCCGAGCAGCGTATGGGTTCATTCGCTGTCGCCAGCGGTAGCGTTCTTGGTACTGCTTCGCCACTCGCACCGTTCCACATGAATGCACTTGGCGACATGTGGACTGCAACCACTTCTCGCAACTGGACCTCCTTTGGATACACCTACCCCGAACTCGAAAACAGCCCCAGCAATGCGACGCTGACATCGTCCATCAATCAGTTGTACAAAGCCCAGACTCAAGGCCTCAGCGAGACCAATGCGACAGTCAATGCGACGTTCCCAACTCCAGGCGGAGGCAGCATCAACCGCACGGTACAGGCTACCGACTGGCAGTGCGAAGTCAACATGCCGACCGACATCAAGGTCTCCTACGCCGTTCGCGCCTTCCTTGGCGAGCCCAGCACCAACCCCATCGACTGGCCTACGGACCCCAACTATGTTGGTCAGCTCGCAACCCTGTCTTCTCCGCGAATGAGCTCCTCAAACATCGTTACGGGTAACATTGGCCTGACAGAGAAGCTCGCACAGAAGCACGCGGCCGGCGAGCTCAAGAGCCTGGACAAAGAGACAGTACAGGCCTATCTCAAAGAGAAGTTCAGCTGGCGCATCCAAGCTTTGGACTTCAGCGAGATCCCACGAAACAAGCCACCCAAGGGCTTGAACGTCACCGTATTCAGCGTGCCAGTCAGCATCCCAGAGTCCGACACCGAGGTGCCAACCTGGAACGGCGATGTCGAATACAAGGACGACATCGAAGGCAACCCGCCCGTGTACAACGGACCTGGACCCGACGGCACCAACTCCACTCTCCCTGCCGATCAGTCGAGCGGATCTTACAACGCTGAGTCTGGCGAGTTTGTATGGAAGAAGGCTCCTGTTCCGGAAGTCGTGCCTGAAGCTGGTGGTGCGGGTCCCCAGATTGCAACAACGCTCCTGGAGTCGGTCATTACGCAGTATGTAACACTGGGTGCTTCGACCCCTGCGGTATCAACGCCTACACCTGCAACCTCATCTGAGGTCTCCAGCGCGCCGGCCATCTCATCGATTCCTACGCCTACACCCGAGGTTTCTAGCGCACCGGGCGTCTCAGAGCAAGCGCCTGAGCCTACCGCGCCCGCTGATCCGCAGACTACGGTTGTGACTTCGGTCATCATGGAGTACGTCACTGTGTAAGCCAGTGACAATGACCGGCTAGGTATCGTTCCTGCTGTTTGTTGGCTGTGGCGCACTTTTCCGCTCACCTTTCTTGTACATGTCTCTCTTCACGTTTGTGCACACTTGCACTATCACACTCGTTCTATGCTGTTGCATATACATACCCACGCTCGTTTTATACCTCTGTATATACACTACCACGCCTTACGCCTTACGCTCATTTCGTCACGCACGCAAAAGAAATCCAACCGCTCGTTCTTTGACTCTTGCTCGTTGCTGACCTATTCTGCTCTTCTTATGTGCTAGCTTGCTTCATACTGTCTCTACACATGCTCACTCACAGAAAACGCACATTTGCTTCACTTCAACATGTATTCCTCGCCAAAGACCACTCATCCCAACGCCCCAACACCCATCACAGCAACCCCGCCCTCAAAAGCTTATTCCCAAATTCCAAAAGATAGTAATCCGCATACACCAGCCCATGATCCGCATACTTCATATGCGCATGCTCATTCCAATTCGTCGTGCTGTTCCTCAGTATACACTCGAACCCTGATTCCTTGATCTTGAGCTCCAATGCTACCGCTGCGCCGTTAACGCTATTCCCATTGACCATGCTCTTGGTGGGGAGTTCGAAAGATGCTAGATCAGAGTCGTACGACATGTCTAGAGTCTGGGATACGATTTGCAATGCGATGTCGAGGAAATTGGTGGCGTTGCCAGAGGGGAGTTGCGATGTCGTGGTTGAAGAGAGGGACTGGAGTGCTTGGTGGATAATCAGGAGGCCGTTCGCTGTTATCACGCCTGCGGAAACGTCGCGTAGCGGCTCCTCGGGGGTATCTTGTGGCGCGTCGAAATCCCAACACGGGACCATGGGGTGATGCCACTTCCCTTCTCCTTCTTTCAATCTACGCAAGAAGTACTCTGCGCATTGGATCGCCGTCGCCAGGTATTTCACATCTTTGGTCCACGAATACGTCTGCGCGAACCCCATTATCGCCCAAGCTTGGCCTCGACTCCACGTCGAATCGTCTTTCCAACCCTGATTCGTCATCTTGGCTTGTGGTTGTCCGGTCCGCGGGTCGAAGTTTACGAGGTGGTAGGAGGAGAAGTCTGGTCGCAGGATTTCGTGGATGATGGAGTCGGCGTGTTGGGTTGCGATGTCGATTAGCTTTTGGTCGTTTTGTATGTGGCCGACGAAGTAGAGGAGGTCGAGATCTGTAGTGGATGGGTGAGTTGGGTAAGGGAAGAGAAGGGGTGGACGAGGACTTACTGCACATGCTATCTATGATGACGAGGAAGTTTGTCGACATATCCGTTATTGAGTAACGGTCGTTGATCGCAACATCCCAACTCCGAATCGCTTTCACTCGGTCGTCGTATCGCGATGCGAGCGCGTATGCTGCGTTGACGACAGATTGTAAGCTCTCTTTGTTGCCAGTCAACTCCCAGTCTTTTTGTAACGCGGGCTGTGCGATGAAGCCCATGTCGTGGGTATCTGTTCGACCAGACATCTGATTGATAGCAACGCCATAGTGTCGACCAAGTTTGAGTAGTTGGTCCTGGATCTGTGGCCGCACATGTTCTGGGACATCAATAGCCTGTGGGTATCGTATCGAGCGTTCGAGGAGGGCGTATATGCATCCTGGGAAGAAGCCGCAGGTCCAGAAATCTGCTTCCCGCTCTTCGTATCGACCGGCGTCTGGACCAATCTGGGGTACAGTGTGTGGGTATGATTGTAAAGGAGCTTGTTGCTTGAGACCGCGTTGCGCGACTTGAACGATCTTTGCTGCCACGCTTTCGGAGTAGATCTGACTGAGGTCGACATCCTTCACGCTAGATAGACTTAGCATTGGCTTGTGTCGTTTTACATGCGCGTTTGCTTACACTGCGGCCTTGGAAGGCATCTTGGCATCCTGTACAGCGCTTCCCATGTTGCTTTCGCGATCCAAACTTGTGAGTGACGTATGTTCGATACGAAGGTAATTTCGTGCAATGGCACTTGGAACTGGGTCCTTGAGGTGTGCCGTTTCTACTAGATGTTCCGTCGTAACTGAGCGAAGAGAAGAGTCAGGAAGCAAAGCGAAGAGTAGCCAAGGTGTTGCTTCTTGCCAAAAAGCCTACATCGGGCGACGCGTAAACTGTCGCGCGTAGCATGGCGGGGCTGTTATCGATACCGGGTCATCTTGCAACGAGAGTTGAAAGTTAAGGTGTAGGCTAAATGTGGGATCTGCATTATCCCGATGCCCGCTACCCGGCCGTTTGCACAAGCCCAGGGCATTGCCCGCGATGTGGACGTCATTCTTTGCTTGATCTCGTATCGCCTTAAAGCGTGTGACTGTGCTTTCTTGGAACCGTGGACGGCCTTCCAGAAGAGGTATCTGTTCCTTCGCTTGCTGTGTTGATAAGCCTTGGAAGCGGCGTAGCATTGACCTAAGGCCGGGCTTCTAGCTACTTTCCCCGCATTGTACTATCAGTGAAGTCTGGGGTTGCAGTAGCGCTGTTAGCATGTGAGGACGGAGATACTTTGGCCGTGAATATCGACGCGTCTGAGTTGAGACGATCGCGTGGACCTGTGTCGGCATAAAGATGCAAACGTTCGTAACGTTGATAGGACCAACCAACATTTCGTCCTGTTAACTTCAAAATGCTGTTCACTCGTGCGACCGCGAGGCTGCTGCTGATTTCCTTTGCTGCTGCCGCGCCGCCATCGGCATTGAAGAGGGCAGCTTCCATACTTCCTCTGTCGACCAAGGGGCGTGACATAGTCGACGCGAACGGCGATGTCTTCCACTTCATGTCGACAAACTGGCCAGGTCACCAAGAGATCATGATTCCTGAAGGTCTCCAGCACTCATCGGTCCAAGATATCGTATCGTGGTTTCCTAAGCTCGGCCTCAACTCGGTCCGCATGCCGTTCGCGATCCAGATGGTGGATGACTACCTTGCGAATAGTCCTAACCAGACTCTCGAAAAGAGTGTCCTCAACGCGATTCCAGGCACCAATGGCACCGACGTCTTGGACTCTATCTTGGAGAAGAACCCACAGTTCACTAAGAACACGACCAGACTGCAAGTCTGGGATGCTGTCGGCAAGGAACTCTCGCGTCAAGGCGTCATCATCCACTTAGACAACCACGTATCGAAGGCTTTCTGGTGCTGCGGGGATGACGACGGCAATGGCTGGTTCGGCGAGAAGGACTTCGACGTGGAGAAGTGGAAGCGAGGTTTGGCTTTTATGACGAAGCATGTATGTACTCAAAAGACCGCCTGCTATGGAGCAGATGCTGACGAGCATAGGCGAAAGAAAACTGGTCGACATTCTCTTCAATGGGACTGCGCAATGAGCTGCGAGCTGCGAAGGTAGCTGAGCCGGTCGACTGGTATACGTGGTATATCCACATGACTGCCGCTGCAGACGCCGTTCACGAGGCAGATCCCAATGCGCTAATCTTCTTCTCTGGTCTTTCGTATGACACGTACATTGACCCCATCCCTCTCGGAAAGACGCTCAATGGTACCAGCGGTACATCGACTGCGAACAAGACCGCGAAGTTCGTGCCCGATAGCTTCGCGTGGAAGGACAAGATCGTCCTCGAGATCCACAAGTATGACTTCGAAGCCACCCAGGATGACTGCGCGACCTTCAAGAGGAAGTGGTATCAGAAGGGCTTCCAGGCCGTCAGCCCCGACGACCCAGCGACCAAGTACACTTTCCCGATGGTAATTTCCGAATGGGGATTCATCCAGAATGGAACGTATTGGAACCAAACCACTTACGCGGAATGCTTGGTGGAGATGGTCAAGGAGTACCAGGTTAGCTGGCAGCATTGGGAGCTCTCAGGTAGCTTTTACCTCCAGACCCGTCCTAACCGAACTCCCAACACGCTCGTAGGAGCGGATGAGGCTTGGGGACTGTTGAACTACGATTGGTCTGCGCTTCGTTCGCCTGTCACCCTAGAGAACAGCTTGTACAAGATGATCGAAGCGTTGAAGTAGGGGAAAGGCGTAGCGTAGAAGTAGATATGGTCGTTCCAAAATCGAATCCCGGTCGCGATCACGCTCTCCTGAGATGTAGGGATAGTCGCGTGAAGATGCGTATGCACGGCTCTGTACGGGAGGTCCCCGGGCACCATGCTCTTCCAAGCTTACACAAGGAACGCATACTCAACGCGGACAGTTTTTCGAGATGGGCGCAGGAAGTGAAAGTACGTTTGTCGATTCCGAGTCGTGAACGTTGGCGATGAATGTGCATGCTCGCGGTCGCGACGCGTAAAGACACGCCTAAGATTTCCCGTTCGCGAACGTGTCTATGACGTCATCGGATGTTACCACACCATTCATGCATCTGCACCACGCCAAATAGAAGAAAATCTGCGTACGGAGATCTAAGCGGTATAGTAATCAGCGAGTTATTCCGAGGCCTACTTTCAAGCTTGTTAGGCGGACGATGCGCCGAAGTTGCCTGCCTGTGGCTGCGCCTTGGCACAACTCATGAATCGCAATGCATCCTTCCCGAACCAAGATTTGAGCTTCATTCCATCACCCCAGAGTCTCCCCATGTTCTTGGCTATCTTCCAGCAGCTCAACACCCACCGGACAACGGGATAATACCTCTTTCAGCGCCCGTTTGTGGATTTCTCCCCAGAAGAAGCCCGCCCCCGCACTCGACCATCCGCATGTAGAAATATCCCGGCGCCCGAGGAGGAACCGTCCAGTCGCTTACTAGCTTTGAGATTTAGCCATGCGGGAACTACCTACTCACCTGTTCTTCGGGTTCCGACGAACGTCAGGGCTTTAAGCACGAAGACCCCAGCTTTGTTGTACTTTTCCGAGGTCGTGCCGTCAACACTTTACCTGACGAGAGGCAACTCAACATGGCTAGCACACAGCCCAACGACGAAACTGCTGGCGTCGCCAACAGGACTGGCGAGTTCGATACCAACGTTATCGCGCCCGCTGAAGCTCCCAAGAGGTCACCATGGAAGGCTTGGATGTATCTCTGGGAGTGGTATCCTAAGCACTACCCTGAGGAGGAGAGGAAGTTGCTGAGGAAGATGGACGCTTGTCTGCTGACATTCTGTTCCTTTATGTGTAGGTCATACTATCGGGTCTTCCAGTACTTACATGCTAACGAAACTAGTCTTCCTCAAGTGGCTGGACTCCTCCAACATCAAGAACGCCTATGTGTCAGGCATGAAGGAAGAGCTTAGTCTCTACGGCAACGAGTACTCGCTATTCGACACCTTCTACAACGTCGGGTATCTCGTATTCCAGGTCCCATCTTTACTCCTGTTATCCCGACCGCAGATTGCCAAGTACTATCTGCCGACCATGGAAGTGCTGTGGTCCATCGTGACTTTCTGCCAGAGTCAAATGCGCAGCCGAAACGACATCTACGGTACTCGATTTTTGCTCGGTCTACTTGAGACGCCTGTAGCATCTGGTACCACATATGTACTTGGCTCTTGGTACAGGCCTGAGGAGGTCTTCAAAAGGACGGGAGTTTGGTATGTCTCCAACAACATTGCCGTGATGTTTGGTGGATATTTACAAGCTGCGGCCTACAACAACCTCAACGGGTAAGCGACTTTCCGCAAAGTATTATGCTATCGCTCACCTCTTGTAGTGTCGGTGGCATGTCGGGTTGGAGATGGCTGTTTATCATAGACGGAGTAATCTCCCTCCCTATCGCTCTTGCGGGTTTCCTCATCTTCCCGGGTCTACCAAGCAGCGCGAAGCCATGGTGGCTTACACCAAAAGAGCATGCGCTGGCTCGCTCACGCATGGTCAACGCCGGTGTCGCACCAAGCAAAGAGCTCAGCTGGACGGTCGCAAAGCGCACATTCATGCGCTGGGAGTTTTACATGGGCGTGCTGTGTTACACCTTGTGAGCTTCTTCGAGCAACTCATAGATGCGAACGCTGACCGACTACTAGCTTCTTATCGTCATCTTATCCTCACGGACAGATGGCAATCTGGCTCAAAGATCTTGCTGCCAAATACCCCGGCGCCTACACCGTCCCTCAAATCAACACTATCCCTACTGGTGCCCAAGGTGTCTCCGTCTTCGCCGCGCTCCTCGCCACCTCACTCTGCATGGTCTACCCACTCTGGTCCATCTTCTCGATCGTCCAAACCATCTACATCGTCGCCAACATTTCTCTCCTGGTCTGGAACATCCCCAAGGGCTACCACTTCGCCTGCTACTACCTGCTCGGAGTATCAGCTGCTGTGACGCCCATCCTCATGCCGTTCATCAACATGGCTTTACGTGACGACGCAGAAGCACGTGCCGTCACCGTCGGCGCTATGTTGACAGCTGGCTGGGCTGTCTTCTCCTTCTACCCCATCACAGTATTCCCTATCGTCGAGGGCCCGAAATGGACCAAGGGCTATGCAGTGAATATCTGCTTCATTGTAGGATGCTGGAGTTCGTTCTTGGTTATGCAGTATCTGTACAAGAAGAGCGAGAATAAGAAGCAGAACATGATGATTAGGGACGTGGCTAAGGATCAGGAAGACATGGCTGGACTAGACATCAAGGACGCAGCGGAGGTCGAACACGCAGAGGTCAGAAAGTGATGTGCAGGAGAGACAGATACCCTAAGTTGCTTGTCGGTGCGCTGTATAGCTCGGCTTTGTGAACCCGCAGATATGGAATGGAAAACTTCTTGTTGAATGGAATCATCCAGCTCGCATAGTCAAACATCTTCTGCTTTACCAAAAGCCGAACTCTGCAGTCTACGCAACGCCTCTCAAAGCCCCAAACTAAAATACCATCATGCCTTCCCAACCCCATCACCGGATCCCACAAACGCTACGAGGACGTGCGCAAACCCAACCCGACATGTCTAACGCAGCAACAGATTCCCTCTCCCCACCACGCCATCGACATAGAACCAAGCGAGAGGTTATCCCACGCCGCCACACCACATCCCCCCACACCTCTTACTACAACCGCATAATCCGACTCGAAGGCCAAATCACCTCCATCATCTCCGTCTTAAAATTCCACCTACGATACGCAGACTTCCCGACAGACACCTCGCTTTCCGCGCTACGTCTCCATCCACTACCTGTATACTTCGCTATAATACAAGAGCTCATCAGCCACATCGAATGCGGTTTAGATTACAACGGCGCGTTCAATGCCGGCGACCTGATATATCTAGCGCAAGAATGGTATTTTCCGCATGTGAAACGGCGGGTGGGAGCAGACGAAGAAGGGGAAGTAGCACCGCAACCCCACTGGCCCAAGATTTTGTTTCTCGCACAGCTTCAACGTATCCTCGAAGACGAAACGCTCAGTCTGGCTCAGAGTCTGAAAGCTGGGTGGGAGTGGTTTATGGATCTCGATGGTTTCCCATCGCTACCTGGGGGAATGAGGGAGTGGGCGTTGGGGTGGCATGAATTGCCGGCTGCGAAGCGGAAGGAATTCCTGCAGCTATTTGATGTAGATGCTCAGGTTCTGGCTGGCACAATGGACGCAGTAGGGAGTATGTCGCTACGCGGTCCGTTAACCTTAGACCGCGAGCAAGTCGGTTGCGTCACAACCTTCCTAGCACAAGACCGTCCGCTCGACGCTGTCGTTCCGTTAATGCTCAACCCATCGAAGCAAAACCTTGGGTCGTGTTCGCTCTGCGGCACTACACTGCGCAAACAGGATATCGGGTCTGAGAAACCGCATCGGCCTGTTGAAATACCCTGTGGACACATTTTCGGCTCGGAGTGTATTGTAGAGCATTTCCGTAAGCCGGGGGTGTGGGTTTGTCCGTTCTGCGGGTGGAATCTGTTCGATGCGCCGCATCATCCTGTTACGCCGAAGGAAGTATTGGAGAGCTGTGATCGTATCTTGAAGTACTTGGACCCACCGGCGAGTATTACGTTTCCGGTGAGTCCGCACACTTATCTTGAGAAACTAGGGATAGTTTTCGAAGACGCGGATGCGATACGAGGGCATTTGAACTGCTGGCTCAACGCTCCGTATGCGGCGTATGTTGAGTTGTTGGAGTTGTTCGATTTGGCGCTGTATCTTGCGAGGGATAGGTTAGATGCTGCGGTGAGGAAGGACGTTATTGAGTTCAGAGAGGTGGTGGGAAGGCAGTTTCAGGTTGAAGCGAGGATACAGTGGTTGGAGTTTCTGAGGAGTTGTCATCCTAAGTCTCCGGTGAGTTGGTAGGGAGACATGAATCGTAGGCGCGGATTCAGATCACATCACCCTCTTGAGGCGTATTTGACGAAGGCTCCTGAGGTCGCTTCCATGAAGGTTTTTGCTGCCTACCTCCAGCTAGATACCAAGTAGAAGCATTTGGGGACAATGCCGAGCATCTTGCCTTACGAGCTATTCCACCATGATGGCCCCTTTCTCGACTCTACGACACGTTACGTCTTACCCCTTGTGCAAGTCTCCACAGTGTGCGACACCAACATGCGCTGTAGTACGTAGCACTTCACAGAGAAAGCCATCTACGAGTCATGCCACCACTCTCCGTCGAACCATTCCTCCGCGCCATCCGAACCCTCCGACTCGTCCGACACTTCGGCCGACAGCATCGGGCCTCGAGGATGCCAAGAGTACCGGAACAGAGACTCGCCATATGCAGCGTGCGCATTAGCCCACGGCAATTAGCACATCCCGTAGCTTCGGCGTAATGAACACGCACGTGAAGATCGCCACGCCCTCACGCAGTAGTCACGGAGCATCGGAAATAACCCACGGAGCAAGAACAAGAAGTATCGATTGAACCACGCTACCCAACAGGGCGCTCTAGGAATGGATGGGTATAGACAAGAACAGGGGACTTGCGATGAGGAGAAGTCCTCTCTAGTGTAGGAAACAGGGTGTGTATGTATGTACAAGAAGAGAAGGGGAAACAATGCAATGAGTGGTGACTGCAGACCAGCAAAAGGTCCAGCCTTGAAGGTAACCAACAAAAAAACGCCCAGCGATGCTTATACCCAAATGCCAATGCCAGAGTGATGAATAGGCAAACAGAAATCAAGCCTTCTCCTTCTTAAAGCAATTCTTGAGGCGAAGCTTGATCTTGTACATGTACCAATCGCTCTTCCTCTTGAGCCCAAGACCCTCGCTTCCGTCTTCACCAGCTCTAGCGATGTTGTCTTTACTCTTACTACGGCCGTCTTTCTTTTCTTGCTTGCGCTTCTTCTCATTCATGACAAACATGCTTGTGGGACGTTTCTTGAGCCCAGGTCCGTCAGTGACGCCGGAATCCCACATGCCGGTTGTTGTGATGGGCGCATATGCGGACTGTGTCTTGCGGGAACGTTCGGTTTCTGGCATGGCGGGCGATAGGAGCGGGGAGGCGAGGAGAGGCGCGGGCGAGCTTGGGCCTTCGGTTGATGGGGATATGACGACGGGAGAGGGGATGGCGGCATGAGGTGGCCGTGTTGATTCGGCGGAAGGACGCTCTATGGGCGAAGGGAGTGAGAGCTCTTTGATGCGAAGAAGCTCTACGCTGCGTTTCATGGTGCGCTCTTCGGGGGTCTCGACGAGTGTCTGGTCTTCGAAAGTGAGGCCGTACTTCTTCCTCATACTGCCTGTCATGCTATGCAGGGCGGTGCCGGTGGAATTCGCACGTCGCGCACGTGTCTTGACAACAGGTACGGGAGAGGCATGTATCGCCGTTTTGGTTGACGCAGGCGAAGGAGGAGTATCCGTGAAGCTTGTCGTGCGACGGGGCAGCCTTTCCATGCTAGGTTTGAACATCCGAGGAAACGAGCGGCGCTTCTCGTCGAGAGTCGATGCTGGAGATGGCGAGCGCGGGCAGTCCAACATGGACATGGAGAATGTGCGGTTGGCGCATGGACGGAAGGTTGCAGAGGGTGTCAAGGTTGGAGGCGATGCCAAAGAGGGGCTCTCTGTCGCGAACTCTCTAGACGCAACCCAGACACCGGAAGCCAAAATAAATTGTCGAAGTGCGTCGCCTGTCTCGGTGGGGAGCTTATCCGTCAATGTGTCCATGAAGGTGTTGATGTCGATGCTGGAGGTGTCGGTAGTAGGAGACTGGGTGTAGGAAGTTATGCTAGGCGTTGACGGCGAGGCAGCAGACGGCATTGCGTATGTATCCATGACATCTATGCGACTGCGGGTCATTGTCGCAATGATGGGATGGCGTCTGGAGTTGACGCTCAAGGTGCTGAAGGTAAACTTCTTCTCGTCTGGTGCTTGAGGAAGTGATGGCGACAGCGGCGCAGTCGTCGACATGCTCGACACACGGCGCGAGTGGTTTGGCTTCAACACCCAACGAGCCTTCAGCGTCAGCCCATGTTCGTCAGTGCTATTGAACTCGTAGCCTCCGTTGGGCATGTCAGTGACTGCCCAGCGACTCGTCCCGTCGTTCATGCAAATCTCCGTTGTCTCAGTAACACCCCTGTCGCACTTCCGTGAGCTGATGACGCCAATTATGTCGCGCGAGCCCCAGCGATCTTCTTCCGACTTGTTCTCGTCATCCTGACTGTTGTATGCTTCTGCTTGCGCAATGAGGAGATCGTGCGGTCCCAGTCTTTCCCTAGTGTTGAAGCTTCGCGAAAGACGTCTCGAGGCTCGCTGTGGAATGGCCGAGAAAGGAACGACTTCATAGGCTGGCTTTGGTCGCTGTGACGCAATGACTTGGTGTAGCTGCAGGGCAACTCTTTGCCGGCTATGGAGCTTGGAGCGAGTGTTTACGGGTCGGGCAATGATGTAGGAGGTCTTGGAACGAGGGGTCCGCTTCTTGGGCTTGACGCTGGCAGCATCGCTGCCGGAGGAGACAGGTCTTGAAGGAGCGAGGGTGATGGTGGCTTCGTCATGCGGCTTCTTCATCGCATCCCTATGCGAGGCGCGCGTTGGAGTGTCAGGGGCATCGGTCGTAGGGTCGGTATGGGTAGAAGGAAGGGTCGCCTGCGACGGTGAAGGAGTCTGGCCGCGCAAGACGGAACCGAGAAGGGAAAGCGGCATCTGCAGGAAAGAGCCATTGGTGGTGGGCGAGGCGGCACGCGGTGGTGAGCTCTCATGGCCGTGTTTGGCGGCGTCGGCGGTCAACATGTCCAGCAGCATTGCTCCAGCACTCAATCCAGGTGTGACATGCTGAGAGACCCGTCAGCAAACAAGGAAATGACGAAAACACAGGCGCAATCAGCGCATGGGACGCCATTGTTCTTATGAAGGCGGGCCCCAAGGGCTGTGCGCTGAAGTTTGGAGGTCGTGCCCCCTCAAGCGTAATAGGCACACCCACAGGCGACGAACAACTGGGGCTGACTTACAAGCCACAGCTAGCAGGCTGACCTTATGCAGGGAGTGGGCTGGCCAATCAATTGCTCCCTATAATTTGAGCTTGTGCAGCTGAGTGTCTCAGGACGCGGCGCAGATGCAATTGCAGAAAACGAAATGGAAACAAAAAAAAAGCCGTCCTGATGGGCCCCCCGTCAGGTCATTCATCGGCCGGGCAGGGCTCTACTCACCATCCGCATCGTCGACGCACAAGGCACACAGGCTCCAACGCCGGTAAAGTCAACCGTCGTCCGTCCCGTGGGCGCAGGGACGCCAGCAAAGCCGCATCCGGCAAGGGGCTAGAACGATTGGCCCATCGTGCATATCATGCACACTCGCTACGAGCCCCTCTTTTTGCTTCATCGGGGAGCGATTACTCGGCTTCGGCGGACAAAAGCTGGGGGGCGGCTTACGGTGTGCTCATCGCCAGCAAAGAGACCGCTGACGGCGAGGTCTCACTTCGGTTCGGTGCGGACCTTTGAGCGAGCGCAGAAGACACGTTCCGCAGGGGTCCGAATACCTGATTATCTCACGATCTTAAGATTGATCATGCGGCACGGTGACCATGGAACCTTCATAAGGAACTCTGGGCAGTCAATGCACGGCGTATTCGTATACACCGCGGGAAGCTTCGATTGGCTAGCCTTGCGATGTTTCAAGCGAACAACGCTGTCAGCCAAGCCACCCAGGAGACACTGACCACGAGATTCAGATTGAAGCATCATGGCAAAAGTAGATCGCAGCTGACGCGAAGCTTGTCAAACTCAGGCGTTGCTGTTGTGATGTTCGCGACAACAATGGAACAGGGCACCCCGCGGCCGCCTGAGGCTTACGCAACTCTAGGTACCATGAACGTCGCGAGGAGGGTTTCGAATTAGCCGTTACCTCACCGACAAAGCAGCACACCATTACGCCGTGCTGCACCTCGTGCTGCACGACCCGCTACAACTCACGATCTTTCTGCAAGCCTGCTCGCTTCTGATCGTCGGTTCCGTTGTGCTCCGCATCCCGCTGCTAAATTTTCACCGAGACCGACTCGTCAGCTGGAGGGCACATTACCGTCACGCACTCGGCTCAACCGAACTTCCGAGATATCTAACCTATTGAAACAGGAAAGCATTGCGTACGAAAAGTATCACTATTCGCCCATTTGTCAAGATACCCCCGATTCTCACGGCCGCAACGATAGGAAAGTTGTGTCAGCGAGGGTCGCGATCTTTAGCAACAAGTGCAAATGCCAACGGACGAAATGTCAGGCCAGGGCTTCGGTACCCATCCATCAGCTGAGAGCCTTGTCAATTGGTTTACGCAACATGGGGGTCAGCTCAGTCCAGACGTCCAGATCGTCTACAGCGACTCGCATGGCTTTCACATGCGCGCTGCCAGACCATTGAGCTCCACTGTGGTGGCTTCATGCCCATTGAAGCTGACGCTGTCTTCTCTCAACTTAGACCCGGAAGAGAAAGAGGTGTTGCACATCGAGAGTCCTCTTCAACGGTGTCGTGGAAAGACACCGGATCAAATTCTGACGTACCTGCTCTTGATTGAACAGCGCAAGAGGGGCGATCAGTCGCCATGGCACGCCTACATCACATGTCTACCAGGGCCTGAAAGTATGACTACGCCTCTATGGTTTGACGAGGGCGATATCGCCTTTTTGACCGGTACCAGCCTAGCGCCTGCGACCAAGGAAAGAAAGGCTGAGTTGCAACACCAATGGGAAAATGCTGTGGCTGTCATGAAAGAGCTTGGTATGCCTCTTGCTGACGAGATCGACCTGTAAGTACTTTAGCGAGTGCCATTCAGCGGAATCTACATTGTGTCTAGCGTGCACTATAAAGTCAGCACTACCTCTGCCACAACTGAGACACTGCAAGCGAGTTGTGCTTTTGTGTGCCAACAACACAGATCTCCACATATATGGCTCATGATACACCGATACATCAGCTTTCTGGCGCAGCCTGCTAACGATCCTCAGCGATTCGTTACTATGGGCAGCCACCATCTTCACCTCGCGAGCCTTCATCTCGACCCACATATTACCGGAAAGAGAGACCATACCTATTCTCTTTCCAGTGGTCGATATTCTGAATCACTCTGTATCCGCCAAAGTAGAATGGGACTTCCAGCCTCACCAGTCTTTCACGCTCAAGTGCCTTGAAGGCGAGTTGTTTCAGCCCGGCCAAGAACTCTTCAACAACTACGCACCTAAGCAGAACGATGAGCTACTTCTCGGCTATGGTTTTTGCCTAGAAGACAACCCTATTGAGCAATTTGCTTTGAAGCTCGCGTTCCAGCCGCAACTGCAGCAGTATGCACAGCAGCTGGGTCTGCTGAATCCAGAGAACGTGCCTTTCGGCATGTCAAAAGATTTTCTGGCCACCGATCCGAACAAGGAGCAGCACTTTCTACGCGCTAAGGACCATCCGTTCGGTCGCTACGATAACCACGTACCCTTCTTCCGTGGTGTTCCGCCTTACATTGTTCACTTCTTCTTTATCCAGACGATCATAACTTCTGAAGTGGATGTGAGCACTATCGACATCGCAAGACCAGGCCCGAGAATTACGCTGCAAGTATTGGTACTCCTGCACCAAGCGCTGGAGCAGAGGTGCAGTACTCTTCCACTGCAGATAGATCAGGAACCCCGGAACGACAAGCAAAAGTATGCGAAGATTTATCGCGACAGCCAGGCTAGAATAATCCATTCAGTGCGGCAAGAGCTCAAAGACGCGATTACCAGGTTGCGCGCACCTAACGCTGAACTTCCCACCCGCGCCTTGCATAGTCTCTCGGATGTGCTGGCAGCCTTCGGCACCGACCTTCCAGAACCAGCGAAGACCTTCTCAAGCGCTCTCAACAAACATGGTATCCAAGGTCAACAAAACGAAGGTCTGGAGTGGACGGTGTTACTAACCGTCCTGTTGGCGTTGATGTTGACCATACAAGACACAAACGACATTAAGATCTTCACTCTAATGCGAGACTTGTGCTCCAAACACACCCTTCCCACACTAGAAGACGGCATTGAAGACGTTGACACATACACCTTTGTCGACGAAAACCTCGGCGACTTCGTGAGTTTGCCATCTGCAGATGCGAACGCCGCACCGACAGATATACTCGACGACTTAGGTATGACTTTCGTCAACCAACCCGCCGATAGCGCAATGTCTGTCTTCATCAAAGGACGCACAGAAAACCTCGGCGCGAGGATGATTATGTGGGCGATGAAGGTTGTAGAGAAAGACGTTGTACCTGTGTTTGAAGATGGGGGCATAGTGAGGTGCTTGTTCGCTGAAGCGCAGACGACGGAGGATGGGCAAAGTGACGAGTCGTGGATGTACGAGTAGAACCAAGACACAATCCCATCTTGCCCACTTTATATGTATTGCACTCATCACGCAATCCACTCACTGCTACTATCTTTCAAGTTATCGCGTGTACCTGCTCACCCGCATCACCTGGGCATGATCCCGCCACCACAGCTGCTCAACACATCTCCTCAGGACAAGGCCTCAATGTCTTCAAGACGACGAAAGACATCGTAGCATCTTGGACTCACCTGTGAAAGGTGCAGTCCGGTGTCTCACCGGTCGCTACGTTGGTCTTCGACGATAGCTGTGCGCAGAGATAGCAACTCCGTATACAACCCTCTCTCGTCTTCTTCTCAAATCACCTCACCAGTCTTTTCCTCAGTCACCACTCCCCGCAGATTGAGACGTTTGACGCGCTCACTGGCAGCGGTCCTCACCCAATGAGGGTGATGGAAGCCCCGCACTAGCGTGACAGCTAGCGTGTGTCCCCTGCAGCGTCTCGCTTTGGCAACGCCAACGCGTAAACACAGACCCTCCTAACAAAACACGCCTCCACTTTTTGCTTTCTCACCACCACGCCTTCCTTTCGTCTACACTCGCTGCTTCTTATCGCTCTTATTGCCTACTTTACACGAGATAGAGCGTTTATCGTCTTTAATTTCGCCTTTTCGTCCTGCGGGACACGATTACAGCTATGGCGGACGACTCCATAATGGACGACTCCGTATTCGACGAGGGCGCCAGCTCTGACTTCGCGCCGCCCGCGAAGCCCGCAAAGGCTGCCAAGGCCGTCGCAAAGCCCAAAGCAGCAGCAACGAAGAAAGCAGCAGGTCCTGCGAAACCTCGAGGACGGCCCGCCGGCGCGGCTGCAAAGCCCAAGGCGAAGGCTGCGCCCAAGAAGAAGGCCAAGGCTGTCTCAGACGACGAGAACTCGGACATCGACATGGCTGAGGACCCAGTGAACGACGACGAGTCACTCCTAGACGACACGCCACCGAAAGCCAAGAAGGCAGCAGCACCGAAGAAGTCCAGTGGCAAACCTCTTGCAGACATCGCGAACGAGAGCTTCGGCGGAGATGCCGACGATGTACCAATCTCGGCCCCCAAGAAGGGCGGCGCAAGCAGCAAGTACCAGATGGTGAGTGCGCGAACTCTGGGTAGCAAAGCACTGGCTAACACTTAAACAGTTGACGCACTTGGAGCACATCATGAAGCGCCCCGACACATACATCGGCTCCGTAGAGCGCCAGACGGACAAGATGTGGGTGTACAACTCAGAGAGCGAGTCGATGGAGTTCCGCGACGTCTCCTACGTCCCCGGTCTCTACAAGATCTTCGACGAGATCCTCGTCAACGCGGCCGACAACAAGCAGAACGACAAGAACATGAGCGAGATCAGGGTCACGGTTGACCGTGAGTCTGGCGAGATCTCCATCAAGAACGACGGCAAGGGAATCCCAATTGAGATTCACAAAGTCAGTCGCTTTCAAACCCCGACCCAGCACACTACTAACCTGACTAGGAACACGGCATATATGTACCAGAGATGATCTTTGGTCACCTCCTCACCTCCTCCAACTACGACGACAACCAGCAGAAAGTCACCGGTGGTCGCAACGGTTACGGAGCCAAGCTTTGTAACGTATTCAGTACCGAATTCACAGTCGAGACGGTCGATTCGAAACAAAAGAAGAAGTACAAGCAGACCTGGACTGAGAACATGAGCAAGATGGGCAAGGCCAAGATTACCGACATCAAGGGGGACGACTACACCAAGGTCAGCTGGAAGGCCGACTATGCTCGCTTCGGAATGGCTGGTATCGACGACGATTTCGAGGCTATCATCAAGCGCAGGACCTACGACATGGCTGGTACGCTACGAGGCATGAAAGTCTACCTGAACGGCGACCGCATCAAGATCTCGTCATTCGCGAAGTACATGGAGATGTATACCAAGTCGATTTCGCGCGACCAGGGCAAGAGCGAGGATGACAAGGAGAAGGACGTCATTATCACAGACAAGCTTGACCGCTGGGACATTGGTTTCGCCGTGTCTGATGGTTCCTTCAACCAGGTCTCTTTCGTCAACTCGATTGCGACTACGTCAGGTGGTACCCACGTTAACCACATCGCCGACCAGATCATCGACAAGCTCATGGCGATTGTCAACAAGAAGAACAAGGCAGCTGTCAAGCTGAAGCCTGCACAGATCAAAAACCATCTCTTCCTGTTCGTCAACTGTTCCATCGTGAACCCGGCTTTCACATCGCAGACCAAGGAGCAGCTCACGACCAAGGCCAGCCAGTTCGGTAGCAAGCCGGTCCTCAGTGACAAGTTCCTGAACGCCATCGCCAAGACGGAGGTCATCCAGAACATCATGCACTTTGCGCAGCAAAAGGCCGATCAGATGATGAAGAAGACGGACGGCAACAAGCGCAACCGTATCAGCAACGCAAAGCTCACAGATGCCAACAAGGCAGGAACCAAGGACGGACATCTCTGCACGCTCATCCTCACTGAGGGTGAATCAGCCAGTGTACTTGCTTTGGCTGGTCGTGCCGTAGTCAACCAGGATCTGTTTGGTGTCTTCCCGCTTCGCGGTAAGCTCCTCAACGTCCGAGACGCCACCGTCGACCAGATCATGAAGAACGCCGAAATCCAAAACATCAAGAAGTTTATGGGACTTCAACATAAAAAGGAATATACGGTTGCCGACATGAAGAGCTTGCGTTACGGTCATCTCATGATCATGACGGATCAGGATCACGACGGTAGCCATATCAAGGGTCTACTCATCAACTTCCTCCAGTGCCAGTTCCCGAGCTTGCTCAAGATTCCCGGCTTCCTCCTGGAGTTCATCACGCCCATTGTCAAGGTCTGGAAGGGCGACCCCAAGAACCCGCGTGGTATGAAGAGCTTCTTCTCCATGCCTGAGTACGAGGAGTGGAAGGAGCAGCACCAAAACGAGAAGGGATGGGATCACAAGTACTACAAGGGATTGGGTACCAGTGACATTCCCGATGCCCAGATCTACTTCAAGGATCTCGACACCCACATGAAGCGCTTCCAGGTCATGCGTGAAGAAGAAGAGAAGCTCATCGAGCTTGCTTTCTCTAAGAAGAAGGCAGACGCTCGTAAGGACTGGTTGCGCGACTTCGTCCCCGGTCAGCATCTTGACCTTACCACTCCCGACATCTCGTACGACGACTTTGTGAACAAGGAGCTGATCCTCTTCTCCATGGCCGATAACGTGCGATCAATTCCCTCGGTTATTGATGGTCTGAAGCCCGGTCAGCGCAAGGTCTTGTACACATGTTTCAGGCGAAACATCAAGAAGGATGTCAAGGTCGTTGAGCTTGCTGGTTCAGTTTCTGGATCCACTGACTACGCTCACGGTGAAGCCTCTATGCAGGGAACCATTGTCAACCTCGCACAGAACTTTGTCGGTACCAACAACATCAACTACCTGGAACCCAGTGGTAACTTCGGTTCTCGTCTCAAGGGTGGTGCCGATGCTGCCAGCGCCAGGTACATCTACACTCGCCTCTCGCCATTTGCACGACGAATATTCCACGGCCACGACGACGCACTGTTGAAGTACGGTGAGTCAGATGGCCACAAGATCGAGCCTGAGATGTTTGTTCCGATCTTGCCCACGATTCTCATCAACGGTTCGAGCGGTATCGGTACTGGTTGGAGCTCCGAAATCCCCAACTTCAACCCGATGGATATTATCGACAACATCAAGCGTCGCATGCAGCCGGGTGCTACCAAGGAAGACATGCTTCCAATGATCCCATGGTACAAGGGCTTCAATGGTACAACGACTGTGCTCGGTCCTGATCGATACCAGTTCACTGGAGTTGTTCGACAAACTGGTGACAACGAGGTTGAGATCACTGAGCTGCCAGTTCGTTACTGGACACAAGACTTCAAGGAAAAGCTTGAGGAGATCATCAAGGCCGAGAAGGGCCCTTCATACATCAAGGACTACATCGACTACAACACCCCAGACCGCGTTCACTTCATCATCAAGATGGAAGACAAGTACATGGCAACGGCTCTTGCCAAGGGTCTGGAAGAGATGTTCAAGCTCTTCAAGCCTCAGTCGACCAGCAACTTGGTTGCTTTCGACGCACATGGCCGCATCCACAAGTATGCAAGCGTTCTCGATATCATCGAGGAGTTCTACCACGTCCGTCTGCGATACTACGAGAAGCGAAAGCAGCATCAGCTTCAGGTCATGGAGAAGGAGCACCTGAAGATGACAAATCAGGCCAGGTTTATTCAGATGATCATCGACGGCAAGCTCATCGTCTCCAAGAAGAAGAAGACTGTGCTTGTTCAAGAGCTCAAGAAGCTCGGCTTCACTCCCTTCCCCAAGGTCGAGGATGCTAAGGCTGCTGGTGAGGTTGAGGACGTCCAGGAAGATGACTCAGAAGATGTTGAGACGGAAGTGTCCGCCAACGATTACGACTATCTGCTAGGTGTAAGTGCTACTAACCCTTTCCTCCATATCAGAACTAACGTTTCCTAGATGGCTATCTGGTCTTTGACTCAAGAGCGCGTCGAGAAGCTTCTGAAGCAGATCGGCGAGAAGCAACATGAGATCGACACTCTCATCAAGCTATCACCAAAGGACATCTGGACTGTCGACCTTGAAGCCTTCATGGATGAATGGAATGTCCAGCTGGACGAAGAGGTCAAGCGCAAGAAGAAGATCGCTGCCATCACTCGCCGACCTTCCGCAAAGCTTGGTATCGGCGGCGGCAAGGGCAAGGGAAAGAAGAAGAGAAAGGCAGATGGAAGCGACTCGGACGACTCCGGATCCGACTTTGGCCCGGTTAAGAAGAAGGCAAAGCCGAAGAAGGAAGGGTTGCTTAGCTATCTACAGCAGGAACCAGTCAAGAAGCCTAGTGCGGCGGAAGCTCTCAAGAGCAGCACCGCGTTCGGCTCAACCGCGCCGCAGAAGCAGGGTACCTTGCTCACCCATCTTGTCAAGAAGAAGGAGGAGACGCCCCAGACGGAAGGCGGAGAAGATGGTAGATCAGCTTCCGCAGACTCTGCACCAGCGCCAGCTGCGACCAAACGGGGTCGTCCAGCTGCTGCAAAGCCCATCAAGAAGGATCCGCTTTCGGACGATGAAGACTCGGACGTATTCGCTGCAGTCGCCCAGGAGGCTGCAAAGGAGCCCTCCAAGACCACTGCTGCACGTACTGCTCGCAGCGCAAAGAAGCAGGCCCCCAAGTACACCATGGGCAGCGACTCCGACGACGATGATGACGATGACCTTCTCGGCGATGTTAGCAGCATGGTCAAGACCATCGGATCTGGTACGAACGGCGTTCCCATGTTCAAAGCCACTACCACCGCGCGCTCTGCAGCACCTGTAAAGAAGAACAGCCCCATCGAGCCCATCGAGATCGACGGCGACACCACAAACTACGAAGGCCTGATGCCTCAGTCTTCGCCCCAACGCCCTCCCCCTCGCAACATCCACGACACCATCATGAGCTCTGACGAAGACGACTTCGATCTCGGTGTCAAGAAGCCTGTCGCAAGCAGACTTACCAAACCCGCCGCGAAGCCCAAAGCCGCAGCCGCTAAGCCCGCACCCAAACCCAAGGCCGTGGCGAAGAAACCCGCTGCCCAGAGCCCCGCAGCAAAGGCGTACGCAAAGAAGCACGGCAAGGACGCGGAAGCTGCGAAGCCGGCTGCCAAGGCTAAGAAGCAGATCACCGTCGACTCAGACGAGGATGAGGAAATGGAGGATGCGGACGCTATTGCCAACGACATCTTGTCTGACGAGGATGAGGATGAGCCGACTCCTAAGCCAAAGTCTCGCGCACCTGCTGCGAGACCTGGTCGCAGGGCTGCTGCTAAGCCGGCGAAGTACGTGGTTAGTGATGATGAGGCGGAGTCGGATGAGGCTTCTGAACCTAGCTTCGATGACGACGATGATAGCGAGTAGATTGCTTGCTTGCTTGTCTTGTCGTTGGGTGCATGTGGGTGGGTGTTTTATACCCTGGTGATTCGGCGTTGTGGGCTTGAGAGGATCCCTTCTCGTCTCCATGGGGCGGTGGGCTTGAACTGATGGGTGGTTCACCGGGCGTTTTGGCGTCGTTTCTATTTTGATATATACTTTATTGAGTGTGTATATTTATTAGAAGTATACTTGAACTTTGCTTAAGCTATAAATCTTGTGATTGTATGTGCTGTGTATTCGATGTGTGAGGATGTATGGTGTGTGATATAACGTCTGGTCAACTCACCAATACGATCCTAGCAATGTGGCACTATATGAATATCTTCCTCGCGTCCTTGGAAGACTAGATGCCCTAAGAGTCTGAGCAAGCAACGAAACATACGCTTCCAAGTAACTTGAACTAGATCGCTGTATTTCCCCCATACATTCCAGCGGCTTCTACTTGCTCCCAGCATTACATGGATACTAATGCAATCATCAGACTGATCAGTGAATGCACTGGCTCTTCTCTTTCCTGACCACCGCACTAGACCCAATTCTCCCGCTATATCTCTGCTACACAACTAACAGCCAGGCAGGCCCCAAAGGAGCATAGCAGTCATCCCACCTTCTCGGCTTACCTGACGGACACCAAGGAAAGTAAGCGCCCGACCAAACTCCCTCAGAGAAGTCGAGATGGATGTCGACGGCGTTTACATCTCCATCTCCCACACCCTCCAGACACGCGGGATATACTTCCTACGAACCACCTTCATCACAGCCCTCGCGGTACTTCTTACTAGATACCTGGGCCTGCCACACTCATTCAACGCCGCCATCTTCCTCTGCGTCACCGCCTACCTCGTCTTTTCCATCCACCACTTCTTGATTCACAGCCCCGCGGAAGAGGACGACACAGCACCCCCGGACATAGACACCACACCAACGCTCAGTCGAGGCGCAAAACCAACAATGCAGACGTCGCCGACGTTTGAGCGCGTCCAGGCAGCAGGGAAGGCGAAGCCTACGCATGCTGTTGTGTGGCCGAAGAGTCAGGTTTGGAAGCGAGATGCGATGGCGGGACGGAGGGATGGTGTTGAGGGGAGAGAGAGGGGGGAGGAGATGGGGTGGTGATATACTGGAGACCGAGGGAATCTTGTTTGGAATCAGTGCCAGGGGTTATGGGAGGGTTTGCGGTGGATAAACAGGACATGTTGTTGGTCTAGCAGGGGGTTTTACTTATTGGATAGAGCGAAACGGATGTATGAGATTGCCGGATTGGTGAATTGTAAAATCCATGTTAGAGTCGTATCGAGGGTCTTGGTGTTTGTTGGCTGAGTCGGTGTTGTCGATTTGGGTAGTCTCATTGGTACTGACCCATAAAGAACATGGTAAATTGGTGCGGAGATCTAGGCATGCCCCTCGCCTGTCTGACGGGTAGACCGGCTGTAAGACGTGCATGGCAAGCGAGTGATGATAGGGGACCACCTCATACAAGAAAAAAACTAAACACGTCTGCAGGCTACATTAAGCTATAACGTTAAGGTAGGCTCTAGGCTGTTCAGTTTTTCTCAAGTTGGCGTGGGATTACAATGCTGAGATGGATATCGCGGATCGAAACCAAGGAAATGACGTCATGATGAACAAACTCTTCCAAGAGAGAATGTTGTGTATTGAGATGATGTTGGGTATCGTAATTCCACATCATTAACTATAGTATTATTACAATCGCTAAAGATCAATGCAAACGCCGCATAACGGTCGTACACGTGTACTGGTATCCTAAGAACTTCCCCTTGATCCATCCAGCATCGGCATCAAGCACGATGTATTATCCACCTTTATATCATACATGTTCCAGGTAGCGCTGCGCGACTTGGTGCGAGCAGGCTCAGACGTCGCTGACATCTGATCGGGTATTCCATGAAGCATCGGAATAAGACTTGTAGGTATTCTAAACCTGGCTCATGGAGGGACCACCGCGACGGATGCCGCCGCGCAGGTTGGCGCCGCTGCCGCGTCCGTTCATGATGTTGACGGCAAGTGTAGCGACGAAAGCGGCCCATCCGAACCAGAGGAAAGCGGTGGTAGCCTGTGCTTGACGGCAGTTCTGCTCGGTGTCTGCGGAGCTGTTGAGGACCTTGTTGGAGCGGGTGTATCCCTGATGTATATTAGATTGTGTGCTCGGCATAGGTCACAGAAAACTTACGGCGTTCGAGCAGCTGTGTGCGCCAATGTATGCGGGAAGCGCGACGGCGGCGCAGAAACCGAAGAGGACGCTCAGTCCGTCCATGGCAATGTCCACGATGGGAATGCTGAACTTCTCGATGAAGGAGGTGGGCAGGAAGTATAGCAATGTGAACAACCACCATACACCGACGAACAGCGAGTAGTTGATGATGGAGTGGGTTCCGTTCCACGCGCGGGCAATGTTGTTGCCCATGAATGCGGTGACGAGAATGGCGCAGATCAACTATACAATGTTAATGAGGTTCTTCGATGAGTCAATGCCTTAAACATACCTGCCAGGCGCGAAGGCCCATGGAAACAGCTCTTGACACCATTTTGCAGATGTGTATATGTAAAATGTGGTGGTTGGGTGTTGTATAGATGCAAACGAAATCAAGTTCGTCGTTTCTAGCAAAGCGTTAGGTTTGCGGTGGAGATGAATGAATCGGGTGGCTGCTGTAGATGAAGGCGATCTGCTTCAGAAGGGCTGGGCTGGGGCTGGAGAATTATAGCAGTCGGCGGCTGGCGGGAGGAAGCGGGTCTTTGTGGCAGCGTCATAGGACCCTGGGCGACAGGCAGTGACGTATGAGGGTCCAATCGTCGCTTCCACCTCCGGAACTATCGGTACTTGCCTTGTTGGTAGCGCCGATCACGACGTGCGGATCTTCGACGGATGATGGAATTGGAATTGCTGCGTGGTGTTTGTTTGAGATAAAGGCTGTCGTTTGCGCGTGCATTGCTCGAATGCTATATATGATTCTACGTTGTTACGCGGCTGTTCTCCTGGTTGCTGCGCAACAACAGCGATGATGCAAGTCGGCACAGGGATGTCCATCAGCGCTATCAGCCACTGCTGACGCCCCTAGGCGCCTTCGCTCGCATGACCGCACCGTCACCCTAATTCTTTTCTCCGAGGGGGCTACTGCAGTCTTCTACGTAACAGCTCATGCTATGACATGCGCTGTGGCTTCTGGACCGTCGCCGACATGCAAAGTTTGTCTTGACGACATGAGGTTTGACGTTGGTTTTGCACGTGGAGGAGGTTTGGATCTGCGGATACTCGCTCCCCGGATCGACGACGTGATCGCCATCGTTGCGCTCCGTGCGAACTGTTGTGTGACGCGGTTGGACCGTGTTTGCAAATCGTCCTCGCACGAGCAGCGCCGGCCAGTCAGTCATAGATTATGCTATCCCTTGGAATGAAAGCCTCTCGCAAGGAGATGCTGTTGCAACTTACGCGCTTTATAGTCTTGCCTGATATCGTGAAACATAGCGGACGTGTTTCGTTGGCGACTCGGCCCTTTCGTAATGTTGACGTTTTTCAGAAACCTTCTTCGTGCCGTCGTGCAGTCGCATTGTTTTACCAACGCGAGATCCATGCGCGTAGACTTTGCCCAGGGTGGGGGTGGATTAGTAACATCAAACCTGAGCAAGCACATTCACATATCACCTCAGGCAAAGAAAAACCCGAACAGGCTTGCAGCCTACATCAGGATAGAAACATGCGAAGGAGGTGACCCAACGTCAGTGTAGGCCCTTGAGTGTTCAGTCTTTTCCTTGTATGAGGAGACATTGTACATCAACTCCATAAAAACGATTCAATGAAGCAACCACATGTCATTCATCTACATGATAATGTCCAACCCGTATCTGTATTGCAAAGACAAGAGTCTCAGTCTAGGCGACTTTTTCAGATTGGCCGTCCAGCTACCCATCGCTGCCCGGGAGCAGGAGGGTAACACGGACGCGTTGATCTTCGACATTCCTTCGACAGCACCGACAAGCGGCGTGTACCAAGTCACCCCCTCCCATACCAATGGAAAGGCTTTGAGAAGGTGGCTTTATGTCGGTGGTGCGAGAAGGACTCGTTGTGTGTATATTGATCGAAACAACGTAGCATCGCACGATGTGGCTGGCAGGGCCTGGGTAGGCCATGTCCTCGGGTACAAGAAACGTCTGCGTAGCCATCCGAGTGTATCGTTGCTGTGTCACCGTTGACTGGAAGCTGAGTGTAGCCGCCGCGGGGGTCTATGAGATCGCAGGTGTCTACGCATATTTGTATGTCTGCTGCACGGTGATGGCGTTGCGGGAGCGACTGAAGCGAGGAAAACCTCGAGAAGACTCGGGGGATCGAAGACAGCAGGAGGTTGGCAGCTCAAGTACCGCCGCAGGAGAAGAAGTGGCTCTGCGGCTTGGCGGGGCGGTGGTGGTGTAGGGGGCACGGAGGCGTTGGGGCTGAAATTTTCAGCCAAAAAGCGGTTTGTGAGCTGCCGAAGGGGTCAAAGCGGAGGCAGAAGGCCGGGGAAGGCGGAGCAGGCAAACCAGAAGCTCGGGAAGAGAATCGAGAGGGAAGGCAGCAGTTTGGGAGGACATCTAGGAGACATTGACCTTCTTCAGCACCTTCACAGCAGCCTGTTTGCCGCCGTGAAGGTCAGTGCTGGTTGCTGCACCCTTTTGGTGACCTCGATGTTGTCCAGCTTTACCTTCCTGGCTGCCCAAGGTCTGGCCTCATCCCACGGACAGAGTCCTAGCACCACCCTCCTTCCCCTGCACGAAAGGTAAAGGCGGAGGTCATATAGAAGCTCTTGATCATAAGGTGCCTTCCCTTATACCCCTTGTCATAGTGTTGTGATGTTGTTATGATGTTGTGATGTTGGCTTTGGTCCTTCCTCGGGCAAGCGCTGGTGTTGTCCGTGATGTTGCTCGAGCTTCGACCAAAACCTCTCAAATCACCCCACCCCCTTGAGCCCACCACCCCCCGATGCACCCTCTGTGAAGCCATCAGGAGGTCATGGTCCTTCTCTTTGAACGTGGGCTGCCTCGACACCCCGCGCCTCCGCCTCGGGGGTTGAGCGATGTCTTCTCGACTTGGGCAAATCGCTCCCTCAATTTGGAACTACAAGACCCCCGCCGCCCAGATGGCGCATACTCAACTCTTTGATAGACTCCCATACCATAGAGAGCTCTACCAAAAGTGTAGCAACGGCAACGTGCGCAACGAGACCGCCTCGCAGCCTCCCCGCCACACGTACCAGACGGCAAGCCGAAGAAACCACGTCCTCCCCTTCGCCTCTGCGCGGAGAAAACTTCAGCAGATACGAACAACACCCTCATGCTCCACATTGTCGAGCGACTCGCACCATAGCCGGCTGTCAGGTCGATGACATCGTGGTGCCTGATCGGAAACCATCTTACACGAGCCCGCGGCGATGGCAAAAAGAAGTCTTCTCGAAGACGGCGGCAGACCACTCCAAGGCGCGCACCACCCCGGAAGTGCTACTCTTGGATACAAAGGGCTGACCAGACAACAAAGAAGCTGAGCGGAAGCCCCTCTATACTCCGCAACCTCGATTGCAACACATCCTGCACCCGACGGCGAGGCATCATGTCAACGCAGTCACCACCTTCGGAATACTACTCTTGGGTACGAAAGGCTAACCGGGCAACACAGAAGTAGGCTGGCGACCATTGGTCTCAACACGAACAGAGTTCATCCCTTGAAACCAAAGCGGCTCTCGGAAGCGGACACCATAGTCGAACAGACACAATGACCAACCCCGCGGGGGTCCGCCCAACACCAGGACGAGGATACTCGTTGGCGGCTTCTGGACCGTACCCCGCGCAACTGCGAACGATACCCCTGCGAGATTCGAGTCGACACAATACAAACGCCACTCTCGAGGTCGGTGTGGCTTCCTGTGGTAGGCTGGGACATCAACAACGCGGAGAATGGTCCATGTGTACGCACTTTGCAAATACCATCAGGAAGGTCCAATACGAGCATGCACCAGGCATCGCCACAACCATGCGGTATATTGGAAGCCGAGGGGCATGCTACTTTGACCGGGACGCGGATCAGAACATCGGGGCAAGGTACTTGCGATGCCGTTTGGTGACAGCCGGATGGCCTCCACATCGGACCGAGCACTTGATCGGTACCCCAAATGAGGTTCACAAACGTCGGTTGCGACAGGGTTCCTTTGAGTCGGGCAGCCCGATCTGTGGCAATACCATACGTACCTTAGAGCAGCATACAATGCTGGCAAACATCCTGCAACGACAAACAGGACTCCCAAAGCCCACGGCCGAAGAACCAGCGACCGTTTGAACAAGGCCTCAGGCGGCGAACAGACGTGCGGGCGCATCGTTGACTGGAGGTACCGCGGGGCTTGGTTGTCCTCAATAACGCCAATGCTGTGCGCAAAATGCGGGGTTGTCAGGATGCCGCGCAGCCAATATGCAGAGCCGAAAGAGGAGACTGTCCAACAGCATGCCGTGCCTCGTGTGCTCGACACCAGCCATAGACACACTGTAATACCCTGTCGGCTGCAGATGGCGAACATGTCGCGAACCACTCAGGAGTCTTCGCGGGACATGTTGGTCGTTAGCTCCAGGAACGCTCGTTGTGTAGCCATCGGTTGCAATACGTATATCAAGGGCGGCGTCGAATAGGAAAGGCCCAGACGTGTCCACAGAGATCAACGCGCTGAGCGGGGCATGCCGCGGGTGCGTCAAGCAGCTAAAGAGCTTAGTATTGAGGCCATGGTTTTCGTCGAGACCGCGTGACCTGTTACACTCTAGGGCTGAAAGTGTCCGCAGTGCTGCTTAAAGCTGTTCCGGGGTGCGATAGCCTGACGGGGATGCAGCGTGACTGATGGCGCTTGAAGCGAAACAGAATGGCGTGCAGCAAGCATGAAGCCCTAGAAGAGAAGGGATGGATGTCTTCCGACGGGCCCAACCGAGTCCAGACAGAAGAAATGAGGGGTTCGTTGACGAAACCCCAGCCATGCAGCCCAACGCATCGTCGATCAGGAATTGGGCTAAAGAAGAAGGATGAATCCTGATGAAAGTCGATGAAGCTGTGTTGTCGAGAGGTGGTTACAAGAGGTTTGACGAAGACCGACGGTTGGATGAACCGGGCCCTGTCCGGCGAGCTTCGCTACCCCCCAACAGCGCAGCAATTTGCAGGAGTTCGCCTGAAGCATACACGGCTAGCCAAAGTTGGGATGGCCGTCTCCGCATTTCCTGCGCAACGACCCTTCACAAGCCCCTGACCCTTGGCCAGCCCGGTGAGCTGCAGAAGCCTCAAAGGCGTTGCATGTCTGCTTGTCTCAGAGACTTACGTCTCGTCTCCTGTAATGAACATCCTGCCTCGCCTTCCTCCTCTTGCCTCCCTGTCAGCCACATTTCGAAGTCTTTGAGATCGCCGTAAGCTCGCCGCGCTTGGGCTGGTGGAGTCGTCTCCTGATCTGACAAGGCGCGCGGAACGCAGGGTGTCTGCCGCGTTGCTTCCCAACGTTTCGAACGATCGCCAAGGCGAAACTCTGCTGCTGTCAGTCTGGCCTCTGCGGACGGTGCCCTCCCTATTATATTCATCTGTTCTGCCGTCCATGTCAGAGGGCGACATGTGCTTGCTCTAGTAGTCGCACGTCCATCCTCCGAACATTTGTCCTTGATCTGCGGGACAGCCTTGGGTTTAGCAGCGTGGCGCTTCCCCACACTCCAAGGACCCGGTGCCTTCTTGCCGATCCTAGGCTTGTGTGATTCCATGCGACGACTGATGCCATAGCGGATCGTGTTCGTGTTCGATATCTTCGAGAAGAAAGACTAGGGATAGACTGGTTCAAGAGTTTGGCGCTTGGTTTGCGACGTTTTGAGGTATGTCTTCGCCGATCTGCGACAGTTGTGCCCTCGCAGCTTCGTGTCGCAGAGCTTGGGGCTCTCGTCCAGTGCTAATCGGCTTTCAAATCAGTTTGTTTGAATAGAGTCATTGTGGGATAGAATATACCAGGTATGTATCCCTTCCTTTGGCATTCCGCGTCGTGCGCACGTCGTCGTCGCGCCCGTCTGCTGCGGCGGCGGGTCTGCGGCGTATCCAGGCTCTGCGATGTCGTGCATGTGTATGCAATTACCATGAGGCTGACGATGTTGGATAGGATATACCGCCCTTCTCCCGATAGATCTGCTTTGGGCATCGAGCTCCGCGTCGCGTAATTCTCTAGACAAAGTTCTGTTAACTAGGTAAGCAGAGTCAGCCTTTCTTTCTGTCTTTTCCTTACTGCAGCTGCTCTCTTCGGTGTGAGCGTCCCTGCATACGGTTCTCAGGCGCGCTGTTCGGGGGCGAGTGGTGTTGTGGAAGATGTCGGGGTATGTACCGGCGTTGGCGGAGTTGAGGTTGTGCGGGAGCAGGTCAGCGCCGTCAACACCACGCACTGCATCACGACTCTGGACATGCAGAAGCACTCTATTCGCCTCGGAAGAGTCTCTGTAGGATGTTCTGATGGGTAGAGCCGCTTGCATCAAGTTCTCGGGGGTGTCCAGATGGTGTGTGGGCGGGGCGACAGCAAGCCAATTCTCCTGAGCATTGTCACTCGAACAGCAGCATCATCTCATTCTACGTTTCTACGAGGAGGATCATTGGGAGCAATTCAAGCTTTCTGCTGTCTTCATCCTGTTATTCTTTAGCGTGGCCTCTTCCTGGCCCCTATGTTCATTGCTAAGACGACTGGCCGACAGTAATCTCTAAAGCCATCCGTGCACGGCGTTCCTGCCTCGAGCATCGCCAACGGTCTTTCCTCCAGCGCTTCAAGGCGGTAATCAAGCCAGCTGACTGTCGCCTTTCGGTGCTGGCTCGTAAAACCCCGCTGCTGGCGTCGATTTCTGCTTCCTTCTTCCTCCACCACCATCTTTCCCATCATCTCACTCCCACAACCCTCATCACGCCCTGCATCCGGTTCTGCTTGCAGGAGCGGGTGCTTCACGGCTTTCCACCACCCATAAACGTCCTGAATTGCCGCATCAGCACCATACACGCTGTCTTCAGGTCGTCAAGTACGCATCTAGCGATAGACACATCTGCTTCCGAAATCTACAGTCCAGGTATGTATTCTCATCTCATCTCAGCACCTTCCGCTTCTCGGGCACATCCGGCGCTCTCATTGTTTGCATCGCGGTCTGGCCGCATGCCATGAGAGTGCCCCGCCCTTCACCTACGCTGGCTGGCCACCTTCACCGTTTGCCCCCACGTATGCCCTCACGTCTACCTTCACCGCTGCCTTTACCTCTCTCACCCTTAATACCCCGCTCCTTATCGCCCCTTCTGATAACGTCGGCGCTAACATATTGCGCGTTTGCGATTAGAGGTGAAGGAGACATAAAGACACAGCACCTGCCTAGACATTACATCTTCTTACACCCTCGACCACGCAACATAGCATCTACCCTGTGCATCACAGACATCTTCCGTGTGCAGGTAGTGTGCATCAAGACACCCCCCTATTCATCCCCATTCCAACAACTCTTCAAGGTACGTCCAGCCACTGTCCTGTCATCCATGACAAGGAGATCACTGACATCTTCAAGGTAGACCATCCATGATGAGTAATAACCCTTACAACCGCGGCTTGACCGTCGGTGGTTCAGCGCTCGAGAAGTCGAAGTTGCAACTCCGACGTCCCACCCCTGACAGCGATGTCTTGGCGTCCAGCGACGACGACCGCGAGCATGTGCCAGTCGTTACTCGCCCTGCGCAAGGCTCCTACCCTCTCGGTGTTCGACGTCCCTCTTCTGGTTGGCTCCAAGATATCCAGCCCAACCGGAAGTTCTCGCTGCCCTCGGTGTCGTTTGCCGGCTCGCAGCCCACAACACCGTCACTCGAGTTGCCCCAGCAGTCCCGCCCGTCCACGTCGTCGTTCCCCTGGAACACGCCTAGCTTCAACGGTTTGAATCGACCCAACAAAGAGATCGCTCCCTCCCCTACTTCTGCTTTTGCACCCACCGACAAGCCTATTCCCTCCCCCACCACAGTTGAAGGCGACGACGGTAACGGTATTGGCTTTTTGCTCAACCAACAAGCTCCCAATCCCTTCCGCAAGGCTGTCCGTTCCCAGTCCTATAGCATAGGTCAAGGCGATATCGAGCACAGTCCTGTCAGCCGCTTCTCGCGTCAGCCAAACACCAGCGCCAACCTCCGCCACCGTCCATCCAAGCCCAGCCTTCTTGGTGAGTCCGCTGTCGGCCTTTCGCAGCTGCGTGAAGACGACGCCGACGAGATCGAGTCCTCCAACGGCTCAGAGCACGGAGTCCGCCTGCCCGCCGGTTACTGGGAGCGTGAGCAGAAACAAGCATTGCTCAAACAAGCCGCCATGGAGAACGCTCGCGCCCGCAGCAGGGCTACCTCCACTGGCTCCCCTGTCTCCCAACTCCAGCAGCAGCGCCGCAAGACGACTGCCGGTCTGCGCAACACCTCTTACAACGCTGCCGGTGAGTATGCCATCGAAGAGCTCGACGACACTGAGCCCGCTTTCAACCGTCCTGCCCCAGGCCTTACCCGTCGCTTCAGCGAGCACGTCGGTGTCCTCAACCGTGATCACGAAGTCGAGATCGTGGACAGCCCTCAGAAGCCCCAGTGGACCACAGGCAACATCTCACCTGCTGAGATGGACCCCCTCGGCCGCCGTCATTCGTTCGCCCACTACGGTAGCTACAACTCAGCCATGCCCCTCTCCACCTTGAGCAACACTCAGGAAGAAGAGGAGGAGTACGTCTCACCCCGCCAGTCCCCACGTGGCAACAAGGATGACGAGCCCTTCGACGCCTCTGCCTACTTCACTGGCTACGGCCCAGCCTCGCGCGCTATCAACTCCTCCGCCATCTCGGCAGCTCACCCCGATCCTGTCGTGCCCAACATGGCCATGTCTGCTGGCAACCCCTACGCGGTCCCTCCTAGAATCGGAAACCCCACCCGCCGCTTGTACATTGTCACCTTCAAGTGCTCTCGTGCCGACATCTACTACCTGTACGACAACACCGGCCTCGAGATCCGTCGTGGCGACCTTGTCATCACCGAAGGCGACCGTGGATGCGACCTGGGCCAGATCACTCATGCCGACTTGACCATGGAGGAGGCTAAGAAGCTCAAGGTTGATGCGAACGAGGAGCACTTCCGCTGGCTCGTCATGTTCTCTCAGTACTCCCTGGCTGGCACCCAGAACGACTCCGGTATGCTCGGCGCCCTCGCCCGTGCTAACGGATTCCCGAACCCCATGAGCCGTACCCCAGTGACTGCCTCGGGTGAGCCTGAACCGTTCAAGCCGAAGATGATCAAGCGTCTCGCTCAGGCCCATGAGATCTCTGCGCTACGTGAGAAGGAGGGTGGAGAGGCCAAGGCCAAGCGTCTCGGAGCTCAGAAGGCCGCTGACCACAAGCTGCCTATGGAGATCCTCGATGCTGAGTACCAGGCGTAAGTCAAACATGTTCATGTTGCTCTCATCATACTAACATCTTCAGTGATTACCACAAGCTGACCTACTTCTACTACGCCGAGTCGTATGTCAACTTCAACGAGCTCGTCACCGACCTGTTCAAGCAGTACAAGGTGCGCATCTGGATGTCGGCTGTCAACCCTGCCTCCGTCGTCAACCCTGCCGGCATGTCTCAGATTCCGCCGCCTTCTGCCATCGGTCCTGGTGCTATCATCACATCCAACAACGGCAACGCTTCTTCCTCTGTCGGCCCTGGCTTCGGCTCCAACACTCACCGCCCGGCCCAGCAGTACGGTAAGTCCATCGTCGTCTCCTTGCTACGTGTGTATGGTTGCTAATTATCGCTCAGGTCAAGCTCGCACCCAGGGCAACTACGGTAACTACGACGACGGCTTCCACGCGTTCTCCCACCAGATCCCGGCCTACCCTACCCAGCCCTCATACAACATGCAGCCTTGGGCCCACGGTCAGCAGATGCAGCAGCAGATGTACCGTAACTACTACCCCAACGTCACTGCGAGCGGCAGTCCGATGAACTATGGAGCTGGAGCCTACTATCCACCTTCGACTTACACTTCGTCATACGGTGGAGGGTATGGGCCTGCTACAACTACTGCTGGATACGCTGCCTCGCGCAACTACACCTCCAGTACCGGCCACGCCTTCGGTCATCAGCATCACAACGCGTACAACGGTGGCGCTTCCTACTCTTCTGGCGGTGGCTACACCAACGCCTACGCCAACGCCCAGTACACCTCAGCTGCTCCTGGAGGATACTATGGCGCCTCAGGAGGACGTGGTCGCCCCAACACTGGCGCTGACAGCACCTTGAATGGTGCCATGCACAACTTGTCTTTCGGTAACTGAAGACAGAATTGACTGTCAAGTCAAGTTCTCTTCAAGGTTTCTTTTCGGTTTTTGATCATTATATGGTATTTCCTTTTCATTTTCCTTTCACCCACGAGTTCAAGGTTTATGTAGACTGCCCGGTGAGGTAAGTCATTTTTCCTTCATGATTTTTCTTGATTTTTCTTGCTTTCACCACCAAAAATTCCCCATGAATGCGTGTATTTTAGTTAAATATCATGCCTAAATGGCGAAATGAGAATGCTTCTGGCACCAAAAAACTGTCTTTTGTGAATGTTGTGGTATCTGCCAGGCCTACATATCAGGTTTGAGATGACCCTGCCCAAATCACTGAATACCTCCTGGCCTAATTTTCGTGAAGTGTTTCAACACCTTGACTACCTCCCGGCACCCCAGAGATAAAATCCCTGAAGCCCGTGGGCTGATTGAGTACCTCCCGGCCTATATTTCAGGATTTTTCTGTAAACTAAAAATGTGATGTCGCCTTCACGCCTACCTCAAATATTGACACCGGATGGCACCTTCCTCACCAATCTGCCATACCATCTCACCTTTTCACATACCAACCCTACCATCCCAACCATGGCGCGCCGACATGCCTCACCCGCGCCTGAGAGCCAGCAAATGCTTTCACTCAGTCGTCTTCTCGAGAAGCCAAGGAAGGATGACACGCAGATGCAGGAATTCCGCGCCACGATAAATGCCGATCAGAAGAAGTACAACGCACTACTAGCACAGCGAAAGCTCCAAGCGTGAGTCGATCTCTCATCATCTGCAATGCTACTCTAACAGCCACTGTAGCGAGAAGGAACAAGAGCGCCGCCGCGAAGAACTCACCTCCACCATCTTTGAAGCACTGCAAACCCCCAACCGACCAGCAAAGGGCGAGCCCGAAACCTTCGCAGGCACACAAATCGCAGGCAACGCAGTCTACACCTCCGTCACCAGCGTCCTACGCGCATCCGAGGCCCTCGTCAACGAATACCAGAGACTAGACGGCATGATTGCGAAACTACGAGAAGAGCAGCCCGATACTATCGCAGACACATGGAAGCAGGATATCGAGGACACGGACAAGCAGCTCAAGAAGGGCGCTAGAGTTGCGCTGAGGAATGTCAAGAAGGTGCTGGGAGCGGATGTGGAGGACTCAGTGATGACGGACGAAGATGGCGATGTGGATATGCAGGGAGGCGAGAAGGTTGAGCTGAACTATGAGCTGCAGAAGAGTTTGAGGTATGCGGAGAGGGGTGTTAAGAGGATGGTCAAGGGATTGCCGATGGGCGATGGCTGATGGGTATGAGCGGTATTGCGGTGTTCAAGGCGTGAGGGTGGACATGAGGAACCTGAGGTACATGGGCATGGCGATGGTTCGGACAACCCGTGGTAACAATGCAGACACTAGCAATCGACGGATTTCAAAGGACTTCCTAATTTGGACTATGCATCGAACAGCGCAGAACACCAGACTCCAACCCACGCAAGAGCAAGTTCAGGACATGGCTCGTGGATAAATGTATGGATCTGCAAGCTTCATCGTTCTCCTCTCGTCGCATGCAGTCAGACGAGAACATCGCCCCTGCACTTTCCCGAGATTTGGTGTTCGCATCTCCTCCGTCAGGCTCGGCGGGGCCATGTTCTTCTGACCGACTCGTGTCAGGCTGCGCGTTGCCTCGTCAAGCTAGCGCCTCGCACGGCCCCGCCCACACAGTGCGAAATACCTGTCGTATCATCTTTTCGCAACCTCCAGCACGACAGCGTCGACAATCTACTAACCAACAGTCAAGGTACGTCCCTCCAATATTGCTGAATCTCGTCGACTCTATACTAACAATACCGCAGATGGGTGCCCTCAAGTGTAAGCGCACACCGAACACCGCAATTGCCCGCTCGTAGCTGATCCGCCGCAGATGTCGAAGAACTTCAGAAGAAGAAGCAGTCGGACATGATGCGCTTCTTGATGCGCGTTCGCGTACGTATAACCGATTGAGCTGGACACAAGACTCTGCTAACAATGTGACAGTGCTGGGAGGTATGATTATCCCGAGACCCATGTCTCAATTGGTGTACTCGTTGAACTTTGCTGAGAGTGCATCGATAGCTTCGCCAACTTAAGGTCATCCACCGCGCAAGCCGCCCCTCGCGCCCCGACAAGGCCCGCCGTCTCGGATACAAGGCCAAGCAGGGTTACGTTATCTACCGCATCCGCGTTCGCCGTGGAGGTCGCAAGAGGCAGGCTCCCAAGTACGTGCAATCGACATCTTGAACAAGAGGACTACGCTAACATCATATTCTAGGGGCGCCACCTACGGTACGCAACACGCAATCGGATTGCTATGGAACGAAAAACTGACAATCGAACAGGAAAGCCTACCAACCAGGGTATCAACCAGCTCAAGTACCAGCGCTCTCTCAAGTCCACCGCTGAGGAGCGTATCGGCCGCCGCTGCGCCAACTTGCGCGTGCTCAACTCCTACTGGATCAACCAGGACTCGACCTACAAGTACTACGAGGTCATCTGCGTCGACCCCCAGCACAAGGCCATCCGCCGCGATCCTCGCATCAACTGGATCACAAAGGCCGTCCACAAGCACCGCGAGGCTCGTGGTCTCACCGCCACCGGCAAGAAGAGCCGTGGTCTCGGCCGTGGACACAAGTTCAACAACACCACCGCTGGAAGGAGGAAGACCTGGAAGAGGCACAACACCCTCTCCCTCTGGCGCTACCGTTAAATGCATTGAGCATATGGTGTGCTTGGTGCAACGTCTGGTCGATTGTTTTCAGCGTATGGGCTGGCGTGAATGGCATAGGGTGTCCTGGGCTACGTAGCTTCCTAGCAGCAAAAAAGCTGTCAGGACTTTCAAAATCATACCGGATTCATGATCTTTACGAAGACAACACTTCAGTTTCTATCTATTGCAACGTAAAATGTCAGGGATCAAATGTGAAGACGCTGCTGCGGTTGAGGAAGGCGTTGTATTGACCATGTTCGGAAGGATCGAGTGTGCCTTGGTATAGCCAAGAACGAATACAGGACTTTCACATGGGTCGCTGACCGGTACCGGTATTGGTAAGACAGCTGCACCATCGACGTCAGACGTACGGCAAAACCAAGATTAATGCGCTGTACTCGCTGTGACTGTTTCCGTGCATGCTTGGATGATTGCGACATAGATGGTATTCGAGAGCCGAGAAGGAATTAATACAGGGTTCTTCTCGTGGCCAGGTCGGGCGTTGCTAAGCGTTGCCGTAGGCCCCTCTCAGCCAAAACATCAGCCCAAAACACATGCAGAGCACCTCGCCAGCGCAACAAGCGACCGCAGCTCCAATAGACGCAAAGGGTAACCACACTCTCTGCAACACTGACGACATGCGGCTGACAGAGTGATTAATCCAGACTTTTGCAGCTTCCGTGGTTCAGCTTCCACTACCATGTTCCGACGTCCACGCGCAGCCAGCATCATCTGAGCAGCACTGCCCTGCCACACGACAAGGCAGTCAACGGGCAACCCCCACCAGGCTGCTTGACGACTAGAGCTGCCTACAAGGGCAGAGTGCGCCCACTGTGCAACTTCCCGCCAGCCTCTTCACTCCCGTCTCTTCGCCAATACCGCCGCCATGGTCAAAGCCGATGCCACGCGAAACTACTATGCCGACCTGAAGGTATCCCCGACGGCCAGCGAGAACGAGATCCGCAAGGCTTTCCGAACGCTGGCGCTACAGTACCACCCAGATCGAAACCCCGGGCGCGAAGCCGAATTCGTCGTCCGCTTCCAAGAGATTCAGGCCGCACACGAGATACTATGCGATGCCAACCTACGAGCCAAGTACGACGCCGATAGAAGGAAATACCGCAATGTATCTGCTCCTGGTCACACTCCGAACACGCCGCGAACGAGACCGCCGCCGCCTCCGAGAAATGCATACACGACAACCACCCCACAAGGCTCGTACTATCGCGCACCTCCGCCGAAACCGCAGCCGCAAGCCCAGCGCCCTCCCCCACCGCAGCAACACCACAGCACATACAACACGGGTGCGGACAGGTTCTCGGGCAGGAACTTCCGCGCGCCACCAACAGCGCAACGACCGGACACAAAGGCCAGGGATGCAGAGGCTCGCGCGAACGTCTTCACGGCATGGCAGAAGATGAAGCAGCCACGGGGTGAGGACCCTCGGCAGCACAACCCAAGCGCCCAGAGCAGTCCGCATACCAATCCGCAGAACAACCCCAATGGCACCCCCTTTGGCCGCAGTCAGAGCACCAGGGTCCCATCGTCCAAGACTGGGTTTGACCCATCAACACCAGGCGTCGATGAAGGCCAGGCACGGTCAGCGTATAGGAACTATGCCCGTCCGGCTCCAACCCCACCCATGTCCACGACTCCTGATATGGATAGCCATGCCGACGACGTCCCATACTCAGAGGCCAACCGCGTTCGCACACCATATCACTCCCATGTAGCAGGCGAGCGTACCTCCATGTTCGAAGGCCTTGGACGGTCGTCCAGTGTGCGCAACTCACCCACACACTCGCACCGAGCGAGTTATTCGCAAGATGGGGGCGCCTTCTCAGACTCGGGTCGCAGAACACAAGGGAAGAAGGCCAGCGCGAAGCCGAACCCATTCGCTCATGGATATCCCGACTCTAGCGACGAAGAATCCGACTCGGAAGCGTCCAACATCGGCAACAAACACCGTGACCCTCCTCCACCACCTCAAACCACACGACCGCCTCCGCCAACCTGGTCAGAAGGTAACTTCACGACTCCTGATCCGAAACGACAGAGCAACGGCGTGCCAGGGAACATACCCAACAGCTTCAAGAGCAGGAGTGAAGAAAGCATCAACTTGAAATTCTCGCCTTCGGACTGGCATGGCAAGTTCGAAGGCAGTGGCAGTTACTTTGCTCCTAACATGCAAAAAGGTGCCAACGGAAAAGGCCGAGCCTCTCCAACCCGCGGCAGATCACAGCGAAATGCGACAGACCGCAACCCCTTCAGCACGCGGCCGATGGACCCGCCTCCCGTTGCGCCCAACGGACAGCCAATACCTCCTCCTCCACCGGGACCACCACCGGGTGTCAACTTCGCCCCACCCAAGATGGCGCCACACACAGCCAAGTTCAGTCCTCAAGCCTGGCAAGAGACGTTCAAGGATCCAAACTGGGTATACAATCAGGAGAAGGAGACATCGCCGCGTCGACCATCAGAGGCTACGAAACGTCCAAAGGCTGCGCGAAAGGCTTCGGTCCAGCAGAACGGAGCGTCGAAGCCCCAGGAATCAACCGACTCAGCGAGGTCCAAGTACCAGGCCTTTGCAGAAGAGCCAGCAAATGGTGATGTAGATGCCATGGATATCGACCCTGTCCCACCACCAAGCGCGAAGCCCGCAAAGAAGGGAACGCGTACATCACCGAGATTGAATACGGCAGGTGCAGGGGCGACGCCGAATGGCTCTGCTACTGCGCCTTCTTCTGCGACCACTGCAAAACCACCAGCCGAAGGACTGAATGGTCTTGGTCCAGACATGATCAATCCGGTCGTGGAGCCTCAAAACAACGGACTTTCCGGCTTGGGATCTGTAATGGATGCTCTCCCTTTCCCTTCCGGCGCATCCAGCTCACATCCCATCAAGGCAAACGCTGCAAAGAATCTCAAGTATCCAGAGATACCTCGTGCACCTATTCCACCTACCAAGTTGGATGTGGCTTCCGTGAACACGTACTTCGACCACATGGGCGTCTATGTCAAGTCCTACAGAGCCTACTGTCAAACCCTTACTAGCCACTTTGCTGCGCGGAGCAGCGAGATGGAAGATTTGGATCATCACTTCATCCACCAGCGCGGCGAGACCACCAGGGGAATTGGGTTTGCGAGCTACATGGCCAAGATGGAAGAGGATGAAAGTGTCATGGAAACATGGAAGCTTGCGCAAGAAAAGCACATCACTGCGCTGCAGCAGTGTGCCGATGTGCGGAACAAGACCATGAAGTTGTACCAGACCCTACAGACCTGAGCCTGGCGCTTTGTCGCTTGCTTGAGTTTGCAGGTGTGCTGACGTGTCCTAGAGCGGCCCGTTGCCAAGGAGAGGGCAGACGCCGGGACCTTCATGACGTTGTCGAAGAGCTGCAGGAGTTCACTTTGAAAGAGACGCAGTCCGTTCCTACGCATGCAGCACCTTCGCGCCGACGCACGTCTAGTTCAGTCCTTGGTATGAGGATCTCGAGTGCATTTCGCACTGCTGCACGCAGTCCGCCGAATATGGACGGTGGTATCGAGATCTTGACAGGTAGAAGTGCGCCGAAACCCCAGCCACTGCTGTCGAGGAAGAAGAAATATCACGTTCTTGGGTAGCGATGGCGTTTGGGCTGAGCATTTAATACCCCTGATGCAGCTTCCAGGTTACGATGTCATTGGATGTCTTCACGGTTGTGCATGTGTAATTGTAGTAATATAGATATCGGTCATGGTATAAAAAGCAGGAACCCTACAACGTCGTCTTTGGATACACGTAACAACTTCTTACCCTGCATGTCACCCGCACCCTGGATCTGCATCTTGCGCGAACTTGACTCCCGCGGTTGCAGCGCATGACGCCCGCCGACCCGAGGCAGATTAGCAGTTAGCACTAGAAGGCACGCGCTTGTGCGGGCGGAAGAATAGACGGCTAAACAGCACGCCGAACTTCCATCCATCTCTTCATCCACAGCGGACACCATTGTACCGCGATTGAGCAATACTAAGTGGTATGACCGTCTTGGATCCAACTGCAATTTGCTTGGCTTCAGGATAGCCGTCCCGCCGGGTAAATAGCAGAGCGGCTGGCGGCATCGTGGGGCAGACTACCCCTCCATTCATAAGGGCCCATGGGGAAGGGCAACGTATAGCTATATAACATTGCTGCTTTTTTTCAGTTCAATTCAACTATCTATTGCAACATCAACCAAATCAACTGAAACACATACATACATACAAAAACACACAATCATGGCAGACAAAGAACCAATCGTAACCCACGTCTTCACCGCCGACCCCTCAGCCCACGTCTTCAATGGCAAACTCTACGTCTACCCCTCGCACGACCGCGAGACAGACATTGCCGACAACGACAACGGCGACCAATACGACATGAACGACTACCACGTCTTCAGCATGGAAGAAGTCGGCGGGCCCGTCACCGACCACGGCGTAGCCCTCAAGCAAGAAGACATTCCCTGGGTGCAAAAACAACTCTGGGCCCCTGACGCCGCAACCAAGAACGGGAAATACTATCTCTTCTTCCCCGCCCGCGATAAGGAGGGTATCTTCCGCGTCGGCGTTGCGAGCGGCGATAAGCCTGAGGGCCCGTTTAAGCCGGAGGCTGAACCTATCAAGGGCAGTTTCAGTATTGATCCGGCGAGTTTTGTGGATGAGGATGGGAGTGCGTATTTGTATTTTGGCGGGATTTGGGGTGGGCAGTTGCAGTGTTGGAAGACGGGGGAGTTTGTCCGCGAGGACTATGAGAGTATGGAGGCGTCGTCTGGACCGGCGCTCTGCGCGAAAGTAGCGAAACTGTCGGATGATATGACGACTTTCACCTCGGATGTCAAGGATGTTGTTATCCTGGACGAGGCGGGCCAACCTATTCAGGCGAGCGACCACGACAGGAGGTTCTTTGAGGCGGCGTGGTTGCACAAGTATAATGGGAAGTACTACTTCTCGTACTCGACGGGTGATACGCATTTCTTGTGCTATGCGATTGGAGATAGCCCGCTTGGACCGTTTACGTACGGTGGAAGGATCCTGGAGCCGGTCATTGGGTGGACGACACATCACAGTATTGCGGAGTTCAAGGGGAAGTGGTATTTGTTCTACCATGATAGCAGTTTGAGCAAGGGGGTTAACCATCTGCGGTGTGTTAAGATTAGGGAGATTGTTTATGATGAGCAGGGCAAGATTAAGCTTGCGGAGAGTCAGCCGAAGGTTATGTAAGGGGAGGTTGTTTGAGTGGTGGTTACGTTACGTTGCTATTTAGGATGGGAGGATGAGAACCATCTCCACCAAAAGAATTTCTTTATCCAACTCCACTTTCTGCGTTCAACGGGATAGCTCCCTTGCTTTACAGGTTCCTCTTCCATTGTCGACAAGGAAACATCATCCCTCACTTCCTCACTCCTCCTCTTTCTCTCCACCGCCCTCTGAATCTTGCCCTGTCGTCTCTCCATCTTCCTCCGCTCGATCTCCTCCAACCTTTTCCTAATCTCCTTCGCCAAAGGACACCTCAAACACCTCTCCGCCTCCTCCTTCTCCTCAACCACAACCCCCCACTCCTCCCCCCTCCCCAACACCCTCTCCACCTCAACCCCCGCCTCCCAAGCCCCCCACCCCACCATCTCCATATTCCTCACAAACCACATCCTAAACTGCTCATCCGGCAACTCGCAAAACGGCGCCGGGAACTGCTCTTTCCTGATCTGCGGATTAGACAGTATATTGACCATTTCCGGTACCAATCCCGCTCCCTGAATGACTTTTCTCGTCCAGCTTGTGCCGATGGAAGAGCAACTAGCCGGTACATTGGCCTTCTCATACCGAACCAGTTTGTCGATGCGGAAATCCCCGAATTGAGGGTAGATGGGGCCGTCGCGGTATTCGGTCTTGCGTATGAGGAGGCGGGGGAAGGTGGAGGGGGACTGGAAGGGCATTTCGATTAAGCCCCTTGCTTCCAACCTCTTATCTGGAACTATGCCTCGGGGGTCCAGAGTATAGTAGGCTGGCTCTTTGTAGATGTGGTTTTCGGTCTTCCATTTTGGGGGCGACGCGATGGAGTCTGTTTTCCAGGAGGGAGGTTTGGAGAGGAAAAGGTTTTTGCTGATGGGGGCGTAGATGTTTGACAGGGCTTCTGCGTGGAGAGGGGTTGTGGAGAAGTTTGGGGTGTGGAGGCGGCGGGTGGTGGGTAGGCCGGTTTTGGGTGGTGTGGTGGACATTTTGGAAATGGCTACGGTGGTGCTTGATGGTTTTGGTAAGAGTAGTAGTAGTGAGAAGGTTTGGAGTTGAGAAGATATGTCATGCTTGGAAGTATGTGCGGCATGTCAAATATATATCTCGTGTTAAGTTGGGGTTGTGGCATATTGCTCAAGTCTTTCCGTGGTTGAGTTAAGTGGGTTGGCCAGTCATGTCTCTCCTAATAGTATCAACTGAACTTCTTTCGAGCATCTTGTAGGATACGTCACTTTTTCTGTTTCCCAACCAGGGTAGCGACGTATTCTCCCAGGTCTTTCGCTTTTTGCAAAACGTGGCTACCGTAGTTGCCTACTCTACGTATCCTCTGCCGTCGAACACTCAGAACTACTTGAGATACTCCAAGCCCTATCAAACCCAACCCAGATGTCAGCACACCCACAACGTCGTCCCGTGACATATCCCATCCATATTTGCCCTGTCCGTCCTTTCACCCAAACACACTAAACTGTGCTATCATAAGGTAGGTAACCTCCCCATCTCCCAATGATGAACCGTCTGGTCAACCCCATGTTCCCCGTCTTGAAACTTGCATTCCGGATGCTTGCCTCCGAAGTCCTTCCAACGACAGACATGTCCAAAAAAGCAGTTTACACGTCGGCACGCGCCGCCATATACACAGCGTGTTCTCTGACCTAGGAAACACAACACGCTCAACACGTCGTCGGTGATCTCGCTATGATCGTATTGGCATTCCTCGCCGTCGCATCCATCGCCCAGGTGGTAGTGATAGCAGCTACGAACTCTGCCGTTCCGGCGTTTGTGTTCGACATAGTCGTCAAAGCAGTAGTCGGCGGGTCGTTGAACGACATTTTCGTCGACACGCTGGCCCGATGCGTTGACGGGTACGTAGCCGGGTAGCTCGTCTGTGATCACACAATTACTATCCCTCCTCGCGAACACCTCAAGCTGATCTGGCCTCCGGGTAGCGAGAAGAGTAAACTGGCACATTGGATCGTTGGGTAACTCGTCCGGTTCGTCTGTTGCTAGTCAGCCATACGGAAAATCTAACTAGCAGCATTCCCAAGGTAGACCTTACCCTGCACACCTTCCCTGCGCTTGCCATCCATCAACAAGAATATCTTCGAGTCATGAACCGCAGTCACGTCCTCGCAGAACCGGAGCATAGCTGGTGGACAATCCCCTTTTTCCGCCTTTATGAGGACGTCTACCCATAGTACGCACGATTCTAGGTCGACATTCCGCCGCTTCTTCGAGTGCTTCTTGAGACAAGTACGCATGAGGGCTTCCAGCCTCGGACCTACATCAGCTTCAGTGTTGCTTTGGACGAGTTCGTTGATATACTGGGTCGTGTTAGCATCTTGCTGGTAACGCATATTGGGTGTGTATAGTTACTGGGAAGCTCATCGCGTCGATGTAGATGTAAACGAAGGGATGAGGCGCCGTGGTTGGTTCGGTAGCCATGGTCGCGTCGGTCGCCATTGGTGAGTTCTGTGTAGCAGTGTGACCAAGGTAGCATCAGGAAGTATATCTGTCTCTTGGATTATTTGTGAGGCTTGTTGTTCGAGCACGTGTCCAAGTCTCATGTCTTGCACCATATCTTTTCCAAATGACACCCGGCGCTTCTGACCAAGACCGCAAGTGACACGATGAAAGCGACTTAACAACACTACCATACTTTCGAAACATCATGAGATTGCACCTGAAAAGGCATGGACTATCAAACAACAGATAGGAAAAGACGGCGAAAGCCCGGGATATATAACAGATAAAAGAAACCCGACCCACTAACAATATCTTACACACTCCTCCACAACATTCCACCTCTTCCTTCTCCTCTCAACCTTCTTCTCCTCCGTAGCGTCCAAATCCTGAAGCTCTTTCAACTTCTCAAAGTCAATACTCTCCTTCTCCTTCTGCTCGTTCTTCTCCTTGGCCTCCTGCTCCAACTTGACCAACTCTTCGATATCTTTGAGTCGCGCTTCTTCTTGCTTTTGCCGATGGTCCTCTTGTTCGTTGAGACGGCCTTGCTCGTTGTCCTGCTCGAGCTCATGTAGCCACACGCCCTTGCCATCGTTGAAAACTTCCTTGAGTTGAGGTAGCGTGCCGCAAACGCCATCGACTTCGCCCCAGGGCAGCCAGGTTTGCTCGGCTTCGGTCCATATGCCGCCTCGTCCGCCGCGGTTGTCCCAGTAGCGATCGCCGCCGACGAGGTGGTTGTGGTAGCCGTCTGAAGACTGAGGCGCGCGGAAGTAGTTTCTCAGCATGGCGCGTTTGTGGTCTGAGTACCACAAGTTGTCCCAGGTTATTTTGGCGGCCGGTGGGCGCTCGCCGCTCGCGTGCGAAGAGCTGCTGAGGATGATGGCGGGGACGGAACCGGAATAGGTGTTCTGGATCAGGGGAATGCTTTCCCAGGGTAGTTTGCGGCTGGGCAGGCCATCGAGTTCGAGCGTAAACTCTAGGTTGTCAATGTATGCTGGCTTCTCGTTGGGAGAGGGGTTGTGCTCGACGAAGTCGGGGCGCCAGAATGGGGTCTTGGTCTCGTTGAGGGCAGTGGGTAGGGACAGGTAACGGGAATCTGAGTCGGAGCGACTGTATTGCGACAAGTCGGTCGAGTTGTCGTGTAGAAGAGGCGCGAGTTCGTCTTCGACGCAGTAGTCCAAGGGTTGGAAGAGCGCGTGGGTATAGTCCAACCCGACAGAAAACTCATGACGTGTAGTGTTCGAGAACTCAGCGCTGGCACGCTCCAGTCTTCGCTTAGCTTCTGACGTGCTCGCTCTGCCCGTGAGGTAGTCTTTGACTTTGGTACCCGTATGCTTCGATGCCACTTCCTCCGCATCTCTGCCCAGCTGCTGCTCGGCGAAGAGAGTCGCGAATACCGACTGCACGGTTTGGGACTGACTTCTCCCCTCCATGAACTTCTCCAGAGCAAACTGGTAAAGCATCTTCAAGTCGCTGGCCGGACCCATGACCATCTTGGAGTGAATGAACTTCGCTGGGGTGTCTGATATGCGTCGACCGTTCTCGCTTCCGTATGTGCTGTCCGAGAGTATTGATTGAGGCACATACTTGCACGCCATGTCATCGTTCTCACAGACCTTCTCTGCGCCGAACACGATCGTCTGGTTGAACTTCTGGAAGCCCTCCTTGTTAACGCCGTACTTCTTCAGCAGCCGCATATTGGCGTCTGCCAAAAGCCTCTTGTACTGCGTGACAATCACATCGCTTGGCAGCTGGAACATCGACTGTTGTCCGTCCACAATGAGAACCAAGTCATGGCCCTTCACCAGCTTCTCATTGCTCAGGTAATGCAGCGTGCTGTTCAGTGTGTCCCTGTCCCACTTGATGTCCGACTCATATGGCTTGTGTAGCTGTACCGCCGTCGGTGGAGGGTAGTGGAGAAGCATAGCAGACAGAGTCGTCTTACAGAAGCCATCTGTGTCGCGCTCGGCAGGCATGAGGAGGTGGAAGTTGGGCGTCGTCTTCTTGAGTTTCGGCGGGACGTGGTCGAGTTCGCCATTCTCTATCTGCAGCGTCGTGTTCGAGGGGGTCTTGAAGGGCGAGTGTACGATGTCGGGCAGGGGCTGGAGATACGGTCGCCATGGGTAGTACGAGGAGAAGTTATGGTATCGTGAAGATATGGCCTGGAAGAGTTAGCTTGAACCTCGCTGATGACGTTCAAGTCTTGCGGGGTATGCCGCATATCTCGACGTCGTCTCCTCCGCTGTCTGTAGCAGGTTGAACATACCTCATGATTCCTCATACCCGTCAGTCCGAGCAGAACCGTGAGAAGTGCAATCGTCAAGACCATCATCCTCCCTCTTCGCGTGCACGCCCATTGTACGGCGGCACTTCCAAACTCTTTGGGCGACTGTGTCGGAGACATTGGCAATGCCAGCATTGCATCGCCTGCCATGGTGGGTGTGGAAAGGAAAGAGCGATTCGACGACCTGTGACTCCCTCGCTGGAAGCGGAAGTGGTCATACTTGGTCGACGGCCAGGTGGGACGCGCTTTCTGTATCCCCTCTGTGTGCCTTCCGTCTGGTGTCCCTGCGTCCCAAACGCCAGGGTCTCAACACGGATAGTCGTCGTCACACGTCACGGTCCGATCAAGAACGCGCGTAATCTCCACTGAGTTGCAGTTGTCTGTTTCGAAACAATGCCGCTGCCATTCTGCACGCGCGCGCCATGGCATCTCCAAAGCTTTGCGAAACATGCTGGAAACGTCTTGTGTGTAACCCTTGCATTTCTTAGAAGGAAGTTGAGTTCAAGAGAAAGTCAGCCATGGACACGATGATAGGTGTACCCCTGTCTGTCGCGTCGCGTCGCTAATCTCAACGCGGGCTAGAGGCGGAGCCGCTTCGGCAGTCTTTGCTTTGCAGATCCGATGGATCATCAGGAACCTTCGTCATAATTGCCGCTGCACATGGCGGTTCGCATGTGAACTACGTGGGGATCCGCTTATGATTGCTGTAGCTTGGGCAACATCTCCAACAATCACCTGAAGAGATTTCAGGAGCTGCAAATCGATGCACCTACGATCTTCCAAAGGCTAAATCGGGCAGCTTACAGCTAGCTTCTTTCGATTTTCGAGGCTGACAGCAGAGAAATTGTGTGCTGATCTGATCATCCGTACAACCTTTGTGGAGAGTCGTACGACAACTGTGTCGCAATGGCTTCCGCTGTGATGGCAGTCGGTCAGACTCCCCATATACGCAGCAGCCAGTAAGGGTTCATCACCACGAACCGTCAAGCTCCACCCCCTAGAATCCAGCGATATACCGATGCTTATCCGTGACCTCAGTAACCGCAAACTTCATGCCAACCCTGAGATCCCCCACCGACTTCGGCACAGCGAGCATACCATAGCAGGGCTTGTATGTGATTCCCTCGTCGATCCTCCTATATTTCATCAACGCATCCCAGGGCTGCGTCTTGTGCTTCTCCGCCGAATCAGGATGTACATTAGGCACCTGGCAACGCGCGCATCGCTGGGTAATATCCAGAACGATTGGCTTATCACCAGCATCAGGCGTAATCTTGATCGTCTTCCAGCGATCTTCATCCCAGGGCGCGTTGGCATCGCCCTTGACGAGGATATTGGGGCGGAAACGGCGGACGTCGATTGTGAGGTCTTCTGCGGCTTTGAGACGCGTGTTGAGTTCGTCGATGCTGGATTGGTTGCCGACGAGCACGGGCATCAGGTCGGGGAAACAGGTCGATGCATCTCTTCCTAAGACAGCAGGTGCACCGTTCGATACTAGAGGTCTGGGGTCCTCGGAGACAGGGGGCTTGTACACGAGCCGTACTTCCTTATCGAAGAAGCTGTTGAAGGGAGCGGTCATCTTCGTAGGATACACGCGGGTTCCCGTTGTAGTACTCCATATCTTTGCCGAGTGCTCTTCGGTATTCTCGTCGAGCCATTCCTTAGATGGATGAGCCGGGATGGAGAACTCCAACTTCTCATCGACCGAGTTTGGCGCTGGTGCAGTCACGGTAAGGGTATCAGTCTTTTCGTCGTAGGTTGGTCGGATCAGTGTCATCTTGGAGTTTTGGCGGATCGTCAGGAACTCGTAGTTTGGATAGCTCACCCACATCCATTGACGATCTGGCTCTGTCAGCATATTACATTTCTCCGATCTGACAATAAAGGCGCACCGAGATCGAGACCCGTTGGCAAGAGCTTTGCCGACTTTACGCTGATGCCGTGGCATGACTTGATGGGGTGTATGAACAGCCCTGTGATCTCTGTCGCTGCTGGCAAAGGCCCAGCATTGCTCTTCGCTTGTTGGTTCTTGTTGAAATAGAGATATGTGAGAATAGGTAAGACGAAGATCGATAGCAGAATCGCGACCTGCGTAGTGGCTGGGAGCGCCATGTCGATGAATGTGCCGTTTGACAGCGAAGATTGAACGGTTTGCGCAGAACCTCAGGAAGATGAGTGGACTCCGGGATACTTCCTGTACAAGTCGTTCTCTTGGAGTGTAGTAATCAAGCCCTAGAGCGGTTTTCTTCTCGTGTCGTGTACTAATGCAGATATAGCTGTAGGGCGTGGTCTGACAAATCTAGAATCAGCGCATCGGTCCAGAGCAATGCCAGCGCAAAAGTCTTGCCTAATCGAGTGACGCAGAGCGGAGTTTATAGCTACACTTGACACTTGACGACAATGACGCATTGAGCGGGGAAGGCGTTCGCAACGTAACGGGCTAGCGCTGCCGAAACCTCGCGTGTGCGGCGTCTCCGCGGCAGTCATGCATCGCGAGAACACGACCGCGACATCCAGACATGCGACCTCCTACAAACTCTCAGACCGCATCCTCTTCCGCAGTCTATCATCGCCATCATCAGACTCCTCCCCCTCCCCCTCCCCCTCCCCCTCCCGCACCCTACTCAACCTCTCAATCTCCCCCTCCAACTCCACACAATACCCATCCAAATCCTGCGCCTGCTCCACCTTTCCCTCCAACTCCCTCACGCGCTGCTGTAACCTAATATTCCCCTCCATACGCAGCATACATTCCTTCTCCGCAGCATCAGCCCGTTGCTTCTCCTTCTCGACTTCGTACTCGGCGTCTTCCAAAGCTCGTCGCCGCAACTTCTCGGTTGTCTCGTATTCTTTGAGATCGGATTGGCAGCTGAGGAGTTGGGAGTCTTTGTCGAAGAGGGTGCCGCGGAGTCTGGCGGTTTCGCGGCGGGTGTCTGTGCAGGTTTTGTTGGTGCAGCGGGAGGGGGGTTGGGGTCGGGTGGCTGGTGTGGGAGACAGGCTGGACATGCGTCCAGCTGAAGGCGTGGAGCAATCGATTGCGCTGTCGGGGATGTCTTGCTCCCATTCTTCGCGCTCGCGCACGCGTGGTGTAGATGGCATTGGGGTAGTACTCGCCATGTAGTTGCGATACTCAGCCCCCGACATACCGACACTCTCCTTCGGCTCGTCGAATCGGTCGTAGTTGTACGGGTACCGCTGATGCAAGGGACCGTTCACGGAAGCGGCAATTGCTCGCTCTTGCGGGGTGTACATGTTTTCGTATCGCTTCATTGCTTCTCGTTGCCAGGCTACGCCTGTAGGCAGATCCGGATATCCTTGATACGGGCGAAGCTTCTCGATCGTTGACAGGGTGACGTAGGGCCAGGTCTTTGGGTCTTCCTTGTTGTAGGTAGGGATGGCGCGTTTGATGCTCGCATACAACCTCGAAGAGACGAAGCTGAAGGTGCCCTCGTAGCGCGGAAGAGGTGCCATCTTGATTCGCGAGTGTGTTAGTCATTTGTGCTGCGTTGACGCCCACGCTCGACCTACCTTGAGAGTTTCTAATGCCAACGAGGGGCAGGATGCTGCTGTTGTCAGTCGGAAGAAGCAGGAGAGGTTTGACTAGCTGCAGGAGTCGCTCGTCGTGATCAAACTCCCGCCCTTTCGGTTAGTCTGGGAGATTCGCGGTGAGAGGGCGAGCGCTCCTCGTTCACCTTCACCTCGAGTCATCTTCACACTGGTTGTCATGGAACCTTGGTATATTTCTCGTATTGACCGCAAGATCCGTAAATCTATTGAAAATAAGGATACCTAGGTAGGAGACAGAGACACGAGGCTGATCGATGCCACTCTACCGAAAAGTCCCATGGACTAGGTAGAGGCAGCAATGAAAGATCCGAAACAATGTATTTCCGAGCTAAACCCATATGAAGCAGCCACGTCTTTGGCGACCCAGTTGACTTAGACCGACTGTCGCATTCCCCATATTCTCTTGCCAAACAAGCCAGCACACGCAGGAACTAAGTAAGAACCGGACGCGCGCACACATCCCTGATGTCGCTACTGCATTTCGCAACTCTCGATCTTCGGCTTCTTCCGTGCTGCTTCTGCACCATCCTCCTCCACTCTCTTCTTCTGCACACCTGTACCCTGTTTCTTCTTCTTCATCTCTTCCAGAATCTTGAAGATTTGCTGCTTTGCCACCTTGGTCTCCTGCTTCGCTGTCAAGACATCCTTGTCACTCTTCTTGAGGTCCGATTGCAGACTGGTAATCTCATCTTCCTTCTTCTCTAATATATTTTTCAGGGTACTGAGATTGGTGCGCTCTTGGCAAAGGAGCTTGTGCGACTGTTCCTTGTACTCACAGAGCGCTTCTCCGACCTGGACGGAAAATCTTTGAACGGCTGTTTGGTACTTGGCTGTCATTGCAGTAACCTTCTTTTCCGCGATATCCGCTCTGATGTCTGCCTCTAGGCTCTCCTTCTTGGTCTTGTCGAGTTCTTCTTCCAGTTCAGCCACTCTGCTGTTGGGCACTGTGTCTGTGTCGTCCAGCATCTTCATGATCTCATGGATCGCTGCTGCTTCGGGCGAATCATCTTCAGCAACTTCTTCAGTCGCATGGTCGCCGACTACCACATCCTTGGTGTCCTCCTCTTTCTTCGCAATCGGGTTGCTCTTCTTGACTTGACTCATCCACTCCTCCAGTTCGTCAGGCGGCATATGCGGATGCGCTCTCAATTCGCCGTTTCGATCATAGTTGAGCGGGTAGTAGCGAAAGAGGTTCTTCATGACTCGGTTCTTTCGACGATTGACGGTCCGCTGGCCTTGAAGAGGTCGAAGCGCGTCCAGGTCCTTGATGAGAGTCTGCTCGTACACTAGATACTCGGGAGGGACTTTACTCTTTCTGTAGTCGAACTTGTTCTCCGTTGCAAGAACCTGACGGACTAAAAGCCAAGTGCTGGGGTTGTACATGTCGTACGTCTGAGTGACTGTCTTCATGTGCATCCGCATGAAGTAGCCATCCCAAGAGAAGTCGCCGTCCCAGACCCCGCATGGCTCGATGTCTTTGTCGCTCATCTTGGAGAGTATGAGGCAGAGGGATGACGAAGCAGTAGTAGAGGTTTGCACGAGATAAGGTAGATGCAGGTGTAAGATACAAGCAGGCCAACATGATGAAGCGTGTTTCTTATACGCGACCTCTGTTACCACCTGGGGACGATGATGTGAGTTGCATCATCAGACAGTTTCTCTCACTCCCACGTTCTGAGAGAACTACGGTGAGATGCCGCAGCTGGCCTCAGACGCCATCGGAGATGTCCATCAAAGAACACATCCGCATAGCAAATGCAGCAACGATCGCCACAGCACACCTATCCCCATCCTCCCCATACCATCACGCAACCAAACACCGCAGTGAGACACAAACCCGCGCCACACCCTCGGCCCGACTCGCAGGATGCGTTGCATGTGGGGGAGAAGCGCCTGCACGAGGGGGCCAGCCTCACCAACCAGTCAAGCGAAGCAGCGCGCTGCGGCACAGTCACAACGAAAAAGGACCGCCCCCGAAGTCTGACTCAAAATGCAGGTACACACCAAAGAGGGTGTGTCTACAGAGTACACCGTGCGGTGGGGCAGGCGGTAGACAGTATCGGTGACACACATGCAGACGAGGCAATAGCCGTCCGGGGATGCATGGTGCATGTGCAGTGTGCATATGCAGGAACGGGAGTTTGCAGATGATGTGTGTAACGTGAGTGACGACAGTGCATGGAGGGCCAACGTCGATGGCGATGGCGATGCCAACGTTCACGATAACGTCAAGGTCAGGGCGAGGAATGCAACAGTCCATATTTCTAACGAGAGATTTGAATTTGATTACCGTAGTATATACCCAACGCCCCAACCGTAAACCATAGTACCACAGACCCAGTGAGGCCGAACCCATGCCCACACCCTGACTCCAGCCCCCAGAAAAGACACCCTATGCCTAAACGCCGCCAAAATCTACCTATAATGCAAGAGACAAGATAAGACAATTCGCCATCGTAAGATGAGGGTATAGAAGTGAAAAGAAATCACCCGTGCCGTGAGTGAGTACATGTTTCGGCCATCGCCCATACGAACAGTCTTGTGTCCTGCGTTGGAAAACGCTGATACATGAGGGGCGACAGCATATAGCGTGTGCGAAGACAGTCGTGATGGTGCCAGACATGTGAATCGAAAGAGTGAAAATTGCAGATGCTGTGAATGTAGTGAAGATGGTAGTAGTGCGTGCGTTTTGCCAGGACACTCAAAGGAAGATTAGAGTGTCGGTAGCTCAGCCGCTGAGAGACCGTGAGCGCAAATGGCAATGGGATGAAGGAGTGACGTGATGCGACGGTGGTCGCGATGCTGGGCGCAGCGATGTCATGGTAGAACTAAGCCTTTGCTGAAGTCTTCTTGACGGAACCCTTGTTGGAGACGCGGGTAGGTGTCTTGGGCGACTTGGCGGGTGACTTTGGTGACTTGGGCGACTTGGGTGTGCGGGCTTTGGCTGGAGTCTTCTTGGGCGACGGGGTCTTGCCTGGGAGCTTGGGGAGGAACTCGATAGAGGGGACTTGTTCAGTCTCCTTCTCCTCGAGCATCTGGAGGATGACATCGACGATCTTCTTGACTTCTGCGTAGGTCTTGTTGAAGCCGAGCCACTGGTCTAGCTCGCGGAGGACGTCGATGGGCGCCTCGAAGTGCTTGCCGATCTTGGGGTGGACACTCTTCTCGGCTTGGTCGTTTTTGGCTCCGGCAGCGACTTGACGGGAGTAGTGGTTTAGACGCGCTTCCTCGGACTTCTTGAAGGCGATGTCGTAGGTGGTGCCCGGAAACTGCTTCTCGATTACCTCGAACTGGCGGAGGATGAGCTGCACTTTGCGGATCTGCCACTTGGTCTTGTTGTAGGTCGCGCGCTGGTAGTGCTTGCGGCAGAAGAGAGGCCAGTCGGTGACGTCGCGGGTACACGCCTTGTTGCGGCCAAAGTGGTCGGAGATGACCTTGCGCGACAGGTCCTTGGTGTACTGGCCAGTCATGCAGCGAGTGTGCTCGTCGTTCATGCAGAGGAACTCGCGCTGGGAGTCGGGTACGTCTTCGCCGTCGTCGAGAGACTCATCACCAGAAGCGTCGGGCTCGGCCTTTACTCAGTTGATACTCGGTCAGTCTGTGGATTCAATGGTGAAGTGGTAACTCCGCACATTGCGCGAGATGCGTGCAGATGGGGGCTTTGCACTTACGAGGTCAGTCATGACGGTATCAGGAGTCTTGACAGTGGGCGACGAAGGCTCTTCCTTGGTCGACTTGGGAGTGGAAGGTGGCGCAAGTATGAGCGCCGAGGTGATGTCAGGAGAATCACTCGAGCTCTCGACGAGGTTGTCGACAGACATCTTGCTGCGAATGGTGTCGGCCTGAGTGACCTCAGGCGTTAAGGAAGCGCCAGCGGCGGTGTCGGAGGTCTTGATCATATAGTCGGTGGACATGTTGACTGAGTCCGTGGGTAGATATATTACTAGTAGAGGGACGACTGTTGAAGGACGGTCGGCTGCACTGCTGTTGACGAGAGTTCAGTCTGTTGTTAAGAAAGTCTCGAGGGAGGTGAGCGGAGGCGGGTTATAAGTGGGAGAAAGGGTGGGAGGCGGCGGTGCAATCGCGGCAGGCCGATGGGAAGTGAAGGTGACTCTCAAGTGACCAATTTTTACTGTTTGAACAGACCGCCTGAGCAACCCACCGTCACCTCAGGACGGACTCAACCACGTCCCTGACTATTGTCCGTGATTCACATGTGCCGTCGTACAATGCAACGCACTGCGGCCCGAGACCGCTCGACCGCTTGAGCCCCGCTGAACTGCCATCTACCTGGTAACTTGGGCCAATGATGAGCCCGTGAGACTCGCGATACACGTCCCTGCCAAGACAATCGTTTGCTCAAGCCCTGGCCAGCCTTTTCTTCGAGCCGCGTATGACGCCTCGAGATCGCGACCCGTGTGAGTCCAACACTTGAAGGTATTAATCATGGAATGGTCGGGAAGATGAAACAATCGCCGCAATCGCCAACCCGAGTGGCAACTAGGCAATATTGAAGCTGTGCCGCTACTGAAGGATGAATTACACTCAGAGTAGGCCCGCGGAATGTTGTTACAGTACCCACATTGACAGAATACGAACCAGACAAACCTTCGAGTAGGGTTGAATGAAGTGAGGGAGTGAGAGGAATGGAGTCACGCATACGGTCATTGAAGCCTAGGAATGAAGTCTCAAGACGTGACATGGAAGTTCGAATACGATTGAGTCAAACGAATCCTCCACGCATCTATGACGGCCCCCAAGTGACTGTTAACCGACCCAACCGCGATGGTGTACGTCTAAGAGCTCAGAGTCGACAATCAGGGCTCGTGCCAACAGTTCGCCAGCCCGACCCTTGTGAAGAGACTTACTTGCCGAAGGGTAGATGTAAACGAGCATCTACGGCGTGGCATGAGTTGGTTCCCGTTCCCGTTCTAGTTCCTTGTTGTCTAGGTTTTGATAAGTTTAGTGCCTTCCAAGGTTCCGAGGTCGTAACCGCGCAGCGCTTGTGTCGAGAACTATTGATCAAACACTTATGCGATCCAGCCAATCTAGAATGCGCAAATCTGATGTGCCTGGCGAGATACCGTATACGTCTGAGGCTTAAGGCCGGCAATGCTCCTCCACTACGATCTCCGGACCGAACCCAATTGACTACGCCGCGAAGGATTCCAAGCTGCTATAGGTCGCATTCCGACGGCGGCTATGGGAAGTTACTCAATTGGTGGATACTCCTAAATATAGTGGAAATAGTACTAGTTCTTTTGCACTCTTTGGACTTGTGCCTTTGGAGAAATACGGGGCGAACCGCGGATCGGGGCCAAAAGCGTGCATGAGGCTGAGTCTCTGTGTTACTATTCGACATTTATCTCCGGGACTTTGAACTTCGAAACAATTATCCAAAGTAACACGACTGCGTATGTCCCGTTGCATACCTCAGCGATGCCGACGCGATCTGAACCGACATGGGACGGACGGTTACGAAAGGGATTTCCACGTCGAGGATAGCGGACCATGTCACGCGTGCGACTGCGGCAAGTACCAACACGGCCGGCGCGTAGAGTAAAGTAACGATGAAAGAAAGTTTGTTGTGGGTGTCTTATCTGGTCAGTACCGAGAGCATGGTAGCTCCGTGGACCCCGTGCGGTTGGGGAAGGGGAGACGGTTAAACTCGAGGGTGGTGATGGTGGGAGGGAGATGGCTTGGAGATGGCTTGTGTCACTATCGGGCAAGCGTGAACCGCCGATAACGCAAGTCACGTGCGCATCCCGTCAACAGACAGTGCCTAGCGTCTTTCGCGCTTGTAGCGTCAAGTGGTAGTGAGGAGCTCCTGTTCTGCGCATCGTCACGCTGCACGGCACCCACAGGCAAATCGCGGGACACGCCAACAAACTACTGTTCATCGCTTGAGATGCGCCCACACGTCATTCCTACCACGCAACTTCTTTCTACACACTGCATCCTGAGCTGAGCGCGTCCGCGGCCACTTTCCTCGCCCTGCAACCCACGGAGCGCCCTCGCAGCCACCATGCCGCCGACCACAGGCACTCGAACGTCTACGAGACAAGGGCGGGCCACGGTCCGACCTACCAACTACTATGCGCGCACCTTCGCCGGCCGCCTCGCCGCCAGCGGGATGGAGCAGACGCCCGAGGCTTCCAACAGCGCGCCCGGCTTCCTGCCCGCCCTCACACACTTTACAGGCGCCGTCGACGCATTCCCCAAGGAGATAATCAAGCACTTCTCCATGTTCAAGGAAGTCGAAGCGAAACTCCACGACCCAGAGCAGATGCTCACGGAGCTGCTTGACGAGATCGCCCAGCAGCCCGTCACCACTAAGGCGCAGCTGGCGGCTGTGGAACAGGCCTCTACAGCATCCGAAAACACCACCAATGTACGTTCTTGTTTGAGCGCACGCCATTACCCCAGGCTCACCATTCGCAGCTCAACCCATCCAACCCCGACAGCCTCTCCCCCGAAGAGCAGGCGGCGATCCAGAAGCGCCAGCTCTTCTTTCGCCTCAGAATGCTCATCGCGAACATGCTCCCCACGCTCGACGAGAAGCTGGTAGTCCTCCAGGGCGCCAAAGCCACCAAAGACAAGGGCCTCATGCGCATGCACCACTCCTTCTCCCAGCTCGACGGCGAAATCAGCGACGAAGCGCGATACGGCAGCCTCACACACTGGGCATACGCGGACAAGGAGGAGAAGAAAAAGGGCGGTCAGAACCACGAGCGACAACGGCGCGAGGTGGCTGCGGCGAACAATCTGGCCGCGGCCGCCCAGCATGTGCATGACGTCGACTCAATTGCGGCGAAGAGCGAGGCCAGACGCGAAGCCATGCAGGCCAACAAGCGCAGTCGTCATCACCAGGTCGATTCCGATTTCGACGACCGACCCGCCAAGAAGCCACAGAAGAGGAAGCCTATGCCCGCAGAGACAGCAGGGCCAGACAGCAGGAACCTCGGGTTGGGCATCTCGAGCAATGGCGCAGGTCCGCACGGCAAGCGAAAGAAGACCGAAAAGGCCCTCGCTGCAGCGGCACCAGCTGCCCCGGCCATGGAGCGATCAATAAGCAATGCTCTGAAAGCTACCAGCAACGGCGTACGAGGTGGCTCAAGCCCACGGGGTACCCCAGGTCCAGAGAGCGCCGCAGCGAAGCGCAAACCGCGTGCCGCTCCCGTGCCTGCGCAACGCAAGAACCCGCTTCCGCCGTATTCGCCCCCAATGGCATCGTCCCCCCTGGCCGCCAATTTTGCCATCAACAAAGCAATTGCCGGTGCATCGGATCGACCGTTGTCTGCACGTGCGCGGAAGAACTCCACAGCCAACTCGGTGGCGTCGCTCAAAGACCAAGAGGCTCCTGCGGCACGGCGCCCCTCCTCTTCTCATTCCGTACAACAAGCCGCTAGTAGCAATGTCATTACAGAGCTTGAGCAGGCTGCTGGGATCGTGCGGGACAATACCTCGGTAAAGGGCGCATCGACTCCCAAGGAGAGCGCAGAGGTCCCGCCGCCCTTTGACACATCCAACATGAAGTTGGAAGATCTGGGACAGCCTGAGCCAGAGAGTATGGACGTTGATCCTCCTGTGCCGGCAGCAGCCTCTGCAAGGCCCGGTCGCACTTCAAAGACTGCGACACCTGTTATTGGTGCGTTCCCAGAGATATCAATGGCGAGAAGTCGCAGCAGTCGCAACGCGAACAATGGCAACTCCAACTCCAACACCTCATCCGAGAACAACAGCACGACAGGCACCGGGTCGAAACGAGGCCACAAGAAGAACACGCAACCGACTACTGCCACTGCCTCCCCCGCCATGAAACCCGTCCCCAACGTGAAATCGAACCCCCCGTCCTCCGCCGCAAGCTCCGTCGCACAAGAACAGGAATACCAAGAAGCCGAGGTAGAAGCCGAGCCCGAATCGGAAGCTGAAGAAGACGGCGACGAGCCCCGATACTGCTACTGCAACGAAGTGTCGTATGGCAACATGATTGCCTGCGACAACGACGACTGCCCCCGCGAGTGGTTCCATCTTGCTTGCGTCAACCTTGACAAGCCGCCCACTGGCCGGACCAAATGGTTCTGCAGTGACGAGTGCAAGGAGACACACACCAAGACCAAGGCCAAGGGGGGCCGTCCAGGCAGTAGTAGGCAATAGGAATTAGGAAGGAGTTCAAGGCGTTCTGGGACGGGTCCAGCGGGAGCTGGGTCTAGGCAAGGCCCGAAGGGTAAGGGCAAGGCTAGGTTAAATCTCTGGGATGGTTGGAATGCTCTGTAGAGGGAGCTTCCAACCGCGGTTTGCATTTCTTTGGATTCTTGTGTGGGTTTCGCGGCGTTGTCCCTCTGGGCTTGGGTAAATGGCGCATCTTCTCTCTTATGATCATGATATCTGGACCGGTGATATCCACTTTGGAGGACACTGGCGTTTTGCATCGTCCAGCACATGGCATCGAGAAGCACAGCCCTCGCCTTTGCTGGTTACATTATTGTATATGAGGCATTACCTTTGCTCTATCTATTAGAGCAAGTAGTTCAATAACAAAGTACCTACATGCATTCGTGAGTCCTGTTGCAAGGGATCTGGAGTGGCCTGAGCTTCGTGTAGCACCGTTGTCGATGCGCGCCATTCCGGAGGTCCTTCCTGACCCCTCATACATGCCATGCGGCAGCGGTACGGCACCCGTCAGCCTCAAAACTGCCCCTTGCAGATCCACCCACGACTTAGAAAGACGTCATCGTCATTGGTCCACGCGCCCTCGCCATGCAGCTCAGCCTGGACCCTGAAGCGCTAGCTGCGTTCGATGATGCACAGCAGCGTCGGGGCGTGCTCACCGCTCGAACACGCGACAAGAACGCCTTGGATACCATAATCCCCCGACGACTATCTCCCGCGTTGGAACACGTATGACATAGACTCCAACTTCATCATGGCACCTACAGACCACCCTTCAGCGGAAGAACTGCTCATATGCGAGCCCGAAGGCGGCGCGCCAAATGCCCCGCCAGACCTCCGTTTCTTACACTACAATGATGTCTACCACGTAGAAGCGGGGTCGAGAGAGCCCGTGGGCGGATACGCTCGATTCCAAACTCTCGTCAATTATTATAGAAACGATGAGAGATTCAAGGACCAACCAAAGCTCCTGACCTTTTTCTCTGGAGATGCGTTCAATCCAAGCATTGAGAGTAGTATCACAAAGGGTGAGTGGGCTGAATCGCCCGAGGGTATGCAAGGAGACTGACGCTAATTCTAGGAAGCCACATGGTTCCTGTGTTGAACAACATTGGCACAGACGTCTCTTGCGTAGGAGTATGTACGTCGATGTTTATAATCGTCGAGTTTAACTAACAACAGCATAGAACCACGACCTCGATTTCGGTGTTAAGCAGTATCGCTACCTCACAGCCAAATGCAAATTCCCATGGCTTCTCGCAAACGTACACGATCCAGCCCTCGGCGACGGCGTCCCACTCGGAAACGCGAAGAAGACGGTCATGCTCACAGCATCCAACGGCATCAAAGTCGGGGTTATTGGGCTCGCAGAACGAGAGTGGCTCGACACAATCAACGCGCTGCCGCCGGACATCATATACAAGAGCGCTTCGGAGACTGCGAAGGAACTCATCCCTGGCTTGAAGGAGCAGGGCGCAGAGATCATCGTATGCGTGTCGCATCAGCGAGAGCCCAACGACAACAAGCTGGCAAAGCAATGCGGCGGCGGCTTGATTGACATCATCCTCGGTGGTCACGACCACTATTACTCGTACAGCCTGATCAACGGCACCCAAGTACTGCGTTCAGGCACGGACTTCAAGCAACTCTCTCATGTTGAAGCATGGCGGAAGCCCGAAGGCAAAGGATGGGATTTCAAGATCATACGGCGAGACATTGTCAGCAGCATACCACAAGATCCCCAGGCAATGGAGCTGGTAGAAGAACAGACACGGGAGATCAGGAAGCGATTAGACAAGCCGATTGGATACACCGCTGCGCCACTTGACGCCCGATTCACAACTGTACGGACCAAGGAGTCGAATATCGGCAATTTCGTCTGCGATCTCATGCGCTACTACTACTCAGCAGAGTGCTGTATCATGGCCGCTGGAACGATACGCGGTGACCAGATCTATCCTCCCGGCCTGTTGAAGCTCAGAGACCTGGTCAACTGCTTCCCATTTGAAGACCCAGTCGTAGTACTAAAGGTCACCGGCAAGGCGATACGAGAAGCACTAGAGAACGGTGTCAGCAACTACCCAGCCCTCGAAGGAAGATTCCCACAAGTCTCCAACATCACCTTCGAAGCCGACTATTCCAAACCACCACATTCGCGAGTAACGAACGTGACGATCGGGGAAGAACCTGTTGACGAGACACGCGAGTATGTTCTTGCTACACGAGGCTACATGGGCCGCGGTAAAGGTACGTCGCCATCCCTCAACAAAGACATACCACTTGCTAACTCCCTTCAGATGGCTACACATCCCTCCTAATCGAAGAAGAAGGCGGCGTCGCCAAAGAGATCGTCTCGGAAGAAAACGGCGTCCTCATCTCTACCATCCTCCGCCAATACTTCATGTCTCTCAAGGTGCTCGGCAAATGGAAACGCTGGGGCAAGTCCATGAACTCGAGATTTGCGTCTATACAAACGAACCTCCAGAAACATGGCCATGCCTTCCATGACCCATCTCCTACTTCGCCCACCCAGTCCCGCGGCAACAATCCCGTTGAAGATCTTGACGAAAAGAACCAATGCGACGACAACACACACGACACCCTCGGAGAAGAAGACCCAGACCAAGATGAAGATGAAGACGATGGCCCGATGTATGACTCTAGAGTCCCGATACAGTTTACAGATAAGCAGACCGAGATGATCCGGCGTGTGATGCGGAAATGGTGGCGCGTTGCTGGTCTCAAGGGAAACCCTAAGCTGTGCGACGAGCTAGATGGCGCGGAGTTCCAGGTCAATTGGACGAAAGCTATTGCGCCGAGACTGGAAGGTAGGATAAAGGAGATTGGGCCTGGGGTTAAGATTGAGGCGTGATGATGTTGTGTATCGTACCTAGACAGTTGTGATGGGGAAGATGTTTGGGGTATGGATGTCACTGCTACGGTATGAAGAGAGGATTATGTGTATGATGTTTATGATTCATGATTCATAAGCCCTGGCTGGGCTGAAATACGATCTCGAGAGTCTGCTTTAGTGCTACCTCCACATGCTACACACCCTCATAGCCCACAAGTCTCTTCTACTCCTTCGCATACCCCTTGTATGTCCCGTAGTTTCCTCCAGCAGGCGCAGGAACGTTCTTGTAGTCGCCGTAGGTTGCTGGCTTGGGAGCAGGGACGTTCTTGTAGTCGCCGTATCCGCCTACAGGCGCAGGGACGTTCTTGTAGTCGCCTTGTTGCGGTGTTAGGAAGACGGAGAGCGGCGAGGTAGGAGAAAGGGAGGAGAAGATGGTGGATGAATGGATGAGTATAGCATACCGTATGTGCTGTATTTACCCTGAGCAACTGCAGCTGGTGCGGCGAGAGCGCATGCTACGAGAGCGAGAATGGAGAGAACGGACTTCATGGTTGATGTTTGGGGTTGGAGAGAGAAGGTAGGTATTAATGAGTAAGAGGGAGATGCTTGTATGGGTGGGCAGAAGGATGGGAGTCTTGCTGTACGGTATATGTGTACAACGAGCATGCCTTATATATGTACATAAAACCTCCCATACATCCTCCAATCGACTTGGTTGAAGCTAGCTCTTACCTACTTGCCTCCTCCCCGCAAGTCTTAGCAACAGTGTGCGCAGTCGGGCGGAGAAAGATGCAGTAGTACATCATGCGCTGGCTCTCATTCTCCGTGGCGTGATTCCAGACTAGATCTCGTATGTGCGGCGGGCTGACTATTGAGCTTGATCCGGTCAAAGCCGTGAGTATGGGGGCTTAGTGAGGAGCTGGCGGGACGGCGCTGGGGAAAGAGTGGAGAGTAGTCAGGGTTTTGTCTGAATGAAGCTGTCTATGCAAAAGCAAATGGTTGTTTGTGGAGAGCTGAGAGCGACTTTGGCGTCATACACTTGAGGTCGGTGTGGATGTCAGCTTTGGAACCTTGGTAGTGGACATTCGGTGTCAAAGAGATGTCACCGCAACCCCACAGAGCTTCGACGCTTTGGAAACCACATCTTGCATTGTAGATTACGCAAAATCCGATGTGGCGCTCGTAAAGGTAGCTGGCATCGTGCTATTGATTCTGCTTGTCAAGTCTAGTCCCGTATCTATTCTTGTGGTGGTGCATCGAGTTCGAAAGCCAGCTATCGAAAATGCGGCACGCGCGCTGCAAGCTGCTCCAACGAAGTCTAGCGCAGATGATGACCATTATTTCCGACAAGGTATACGAGACAGGTCGTGGTGGTTGTGTGTCCCAGCTCAGCCCTAAAACGCCACCAGCGATCGTGAATGGAGGGGTGCATCGTGTGTCGTATTCAGCTTAGGCGGGGTAAGAGCTAGAAGCTGGCCCCGGGGGAGTGCGACTGACCATCCGCAGTGTTTTGGCCATGGATAATCGTCGCTTTTTTTCGATTTGGCATGCCTCTCGCTTCTGTCTTCACCTTCAAACCCGGTTCCATAATTCCATCGCTTGTTCATTGCCGCCATGTCGAACATCGAAACTGAGAAAGGACCAAGTTACGAACATGATCGAGAGAATGGAGACTGCGAGAGGTTGCTTGCAGAACATGAAGAAGCTTCGCTCGATTTGCGACCATTGCGACAGATACCGCGGCATTGGTCATGGCTAGCAATCGCTACCGCGTTCCTCGGCACAGCTATACTCTCTGCCTTCCTAGGAGCATGGATAGCTCAAAGGGAACGACTCGACGCAGATGCGTTTTGCATCAGGCACACCTCACAGTACTGTATGTTTGGAGGAGCTGCATGTGAAGAGTGTCCTGCTAATACCAGTCAGCTCCGATCATCAAGGATGTCGGGGTTACCTACAGCCAGATCCAGTTCAACGGATCTTTGTTGGTATCAAACGCGTATCGAATGGATGCTGGACCTGAAGTAGATGCGGCGTGGAAAGAGTTGGGTGTCGACTGTAAGCTCTCCTGATGTACGGAGATTCCAGTATCTAACATCCATGACTAGACCATGCCGCGAGGGTACCAAGCGAGGAGGCTGGAAAATCGGGTCTTGCCTCTGATCAAGTAAAGATCAAGGAGGAATACGGAGGTGGATATCCTGCACACGTGGAAGGCTTGCACCATCTGCATTGCTTGGTGGGTTTTGTAGATACTGTGTCAGGAAAGATGTTGACCATGTGTAGAACCTGTTGCGAAAGTCTCTTTCTTGGAATTTCGAGTACTATCAGAAGCAAGGGCTTGGCCCATTTTCCAACGATGCGAACATCCTGAAGCACCACGTTAGTAAGTCAGCGTCCTTGCATACATTTGGAGATGTTACTCACATTTCTAGCTCATTGTCTCGACATCTTGCGGCAACAACTCATGTGTACAGTTGACAATGGCGTTCTGGGTCAAGTATGGTACCAGCCTCCGGACAAGCCATTGCAGGCCTTTGTCGACTTCAATACCATCCATACGTGTCGGAACTTTGATGCGATCAGGAATTGGGCAGAAAAGCACCAGCTGCCGGCTGCGGAAGACACGCCGCCGGATTTCCTTCAGTTACCGGGAAAAGATGATCGTATATATCACGATGTTCCATAGACTACCAGAATGGTTCAGAGTTATCGAGCGTCGCCCATTCATCTCCTCCATCACTCCAATCTCTCCAAATATCTTTCGCTACGATATCCAGCTGACCGTGGCGAAGCCTGGCAAAATCCACGTCGAAAGGGTGCGGCTTGAATGTGTTGCCTTGGCTGCTGGCTCGGTTCATCAAATCGAGCTTGTACATGCGCACTATCCTCGCAGCAGCGCGAACAAATAGCTCTTTCTCCATATCCTTTTCCCATATATCTTCTGTGAGCATCATCACCATATGCGAGATCGCTGGGAACTCGCGAAGGACGTTGGATAGGCTACCGTCTCGAAATCCGTTCAGTATTACTTTGGTGACAGCAACCTTTTGCAGCTGTTCGGGATTGCAGCCCGTCGCACGTCTGAAGTGAGCCAGTAGTCCTACTTCGGGCGAGTCGTCATAATGCTTCACGCGCTTCCCTTCCAGCTGTATCAATAGGACGTCGGTATCGATGCGGAAGTAGAATTCGCCCCCACCGGCACCTGGAATGTCTGACGGCAGCTCCACGATGTGGTCCGCTTTGATAGCTTGGTAACGAGCCTCTTCGCGCGACTCATGACATATATTTACCACTGTCGGCGCAGGGCTAGGTGAGTACCGTGGGCAAAAATGCGTTTCGTCATGACTTTCTGCGTGTGGCTTCGTTTCCAGCGCAACCAGGCGAGGGGGCTCGTTGTGGTATGCAAGCGACCAAACCTGCAGGCGAAGTTCCTTGGGCAGCAATGATATGGACATGGCCGTCGGGTAGGAAGGTGGGTTTGAGATAGGAGGAAAGGACACGCTCGGACCTTCCCCATGCAGAGGATCACGTGCCAACGTTGGGTTGGCATTCCGCCATTACGAGTCCTACCCACTTAGCTCCACTTGGCACGGATGCCTAACTTTATACCGATAACTATCCCATGTTCGGCAACACATCACACATAACGCGTGGTCAGCTCCGATGCTCATACCTCCGAGTTCCAAAATTCTGTGTCTCGAAGCTTCGCTGGGTGACCCATTCCAAAGTCCAGATCATCCGCGGGGAGCCATGGATATTGCAATCAGATCGTCAATGGCATGTTTGTTGTGATTGACATCGGACTTTTCGCGTGCATCGCGCAAAATGCCATCCATGGAGCCATCCAAATCATCGATTCGCATGGTGGTAAGCGTAGTAAGCCCAGGTGGCACAGCATGATAGCGAGTCATTGCCGAAGGCGAACAGCTTCTGCTGACATCGCATTAGTCCATTGGAAGCAAAGAGCGTCGTGGACAACCTGGTGACCAAGGTGTTCGAAGGTCGGTGAAGGACTCCTGGAGCTTGGAGCAACCCGCCAACCCTTATTGTTAAGATCGTGAGCACGGTGCGCGTGTTGTGATACCGCCGAAGCTGGTAAATTGATGAGGCTCTGGGTGGGTTCGATGCGGGTATCCCACCGGAGCCCCCTGGAGTCCCACTGGAGAAAACACGACGGCGTCGTCTTATGTGGATCTGTTGGACTCGCGACCCGCTATATGTGAAGTCACACTGACACCCGCGCGGATGCTTTGCCGGGCGCAGAGTCTAGTTTTGCTAGCATTGGCCTGATCGACGATGCTGAGACCGATCAACGGCTTGCCTCTCGAGCTCGGAAGAGGCTGAAAGATTTGAGGCTCCATGTGACGAGGCTGGGCGACTTTGCTGTCGTGTTGTTGGTCGTGGAGCGCTTCCCCTCCCCCGCTTTAAAGGCAAAACCACCCCTCTTCGAGCGTCATACCGCAGACACCGCATAGGAAAGGCACGCGCCCGGGTTCCGCTGCCGATTAAACACCGAAACCTTCGTTCTCCTACCATGCTCTCCTGGCGATTCTCTCTCTACCACCTCAATTTCAACTCATAAGCTTATACACCTAAAATTCGGTGTTCTTTGTCGCGAAACCTCCTTCGCACCGCACCTTCGGAACAACGTCATCGGCAATTGCGCTTTGCTGCGGCACCGCACACTCACACGCAACCCAGCGCAATCCAGACATCCTTCAGCGCGGACACCGCAGAGAAGCGAATCGGTTTTTAGACCTGATTGGCTTGATTAGAAATTTTTCCGTACCTTCGCAATACCCAGTACCCTTCTTGGTGCCGAATTTTGGGAAGCAACACGTCGCGACCAACAGCTGCACCCGTCGCACCTATTCCACAACCCCGACCGCGGACGGAAGACATCTTCCGTATAAGTACAACGGGTCGCATACACATTTGAAACCATCCAGCGCAACTTTCAGCATGGCGACACAAGACATTTCCGCCCACAACACTGAGCCACAGCCAGTCCCCAAGGGAGAAGAAGCTGGAGACGAATCGCAGGCGCATCTGGACGAGGGGAGGTTGAGGCAGTTCTTCATTGGATCCATAGACCAAGGAACCACGAGTACCCGCTTCATCATCTTTGACGGTCTCGGTGAGCCCGTAGCTCAACATCAGATTGAGTTCACCCAAAAATATCCTCAGTCAGGGTCAGTACTGCGCATGTCTCGTGACTTTACATGGATTAATTAGCGTAGATGGCATGAACACGACCCATGGGAGATAATCAACACCGTGGAGCAATGTATCGATAGGGCTACGAATATCTTCCTCGACAACGGACACGAAATCGAAGACATCAAGGCAGTCGGCATCACCAACCAGCGTGAAACAACAGTCGTCTGGGATACCAATAGTGGGCTGCCACTATGCAATGCGATCGCATGGTACGTACAGAATACACCCCAAAGACGAGCACACGGCGACTGACTCCAGGCGATTCTAGGCCAGATACCAGAACCAAGGGATTGGTCCGTGAACTGAAAGATCGCGATGGCGCCGACGAGCTACTCCAGATGTGTGGACTTCCCCTGTCGACCTACCCGTCATCGGTCAAGCTCAGGTGGCTGCTAGACCACAACGACGACGTTCGCAAAGCATACGACGAGAACCGACTATCTTTCGGTACTATCGACTCTTGGATATTATACAACCTGAATGGTGGAAAGGAGGCCGGAATTCACGTGACGGATACTACCAATGCATCTAGAACCATGTTCATGAACCTGTAGGTCATCCTTTGCATGCTTCTGCTTAAGCGAAAAAGCCCGCTCATGCAACCCCAGGCACACCGTTCAGTACGATGACAAGCTCTTGGATTTCTTCGGAATCGACAAAAACAAGGTTAAGTTGCCAAAGATCGTGCCGTCTTCTTCACCAGACGCTTTCGGATTCCTGCGCACCGGTATACTGGAAGGCGTTCGCATCGCAGGGTGCTTAGGTGACCAATCGTCAGCTTTGGTCGGTCAACAGGGGTTTACGCCCGGCTCTGCCAAGAACACGTACGGTACTGGTTGCTTCCTGCTGTACAACGTGGGCGAAAAGCCGGTCATTTCGTCGCACGGACTTCTGGCAACGGTCGCATATGACTTTGGCGGAAAGCGGAAACCCGTGTATGCGCTTGAGGGCAGTATCGCGGTCGCAGGCAGTGGTGTCAAGTTCCTCATGAACAACATGGGCTTCATCACGCACTCGCACAAGATCAGTGACCTGGCAGCGTCTGTGGAAGACAATGGTGGATGTGTCTTTGTGACAGCCTTCAGTGGTCTGTTCGCTCCTTACTGGATTGACGATGCCAAGGGCACTATATTCGGTATCACCCAGTTCACCGAGCGGGGGCACATCGCTCGTGCGACTTTGGAAGCGACTTGCTTCCAGACCAGGGCCATTCTCGACGCCATGGAGCTTGACAGTGGCCACAAGCTCAACATGCTTGCAGTCGATGGCGGCATGAGTAACTCGAACCTTTGCATGCAGGTACGTGATCTTCCCTACATATGCCCGTATACGCGGCCTCCACTAACTGTGTATGAAAGACGCAAGCAAACATCATCGGCATTCCCGTCGACCGTCCCGCCATGCGCGAAACCACAGCCCTGGGCGCAGCCATCGCAGCTGGATTCGCGGTCGACGTATGGAAGGAGTTTGACGAATTGAAGGAGATTAACCAGAAAGACCGCATGGTCTTCAAGCCGAATGTCGACAAGGAGGTGGGCGAGAAGATGTTCAAGAAGTGGGGAAGGGTAAGCAGATTCCACGAACCAGAGCCAAGAGTGACAGTTGCTGACTTGAATTCCTTACTAGGCAGTCGAGATGTGCCGCGGCTGGCTAGATGCCGGGGAGGCCAATGGAGAGTTCTCATGATCAACACGTGCAATGGAGCCTTAGATATCCACAACTGGTGTGATGCTTTTCTCTGCATCGTCGTATGGAGAATAATGAACTATTTCTAACGAAGACACCTGCGCTTACGCATCCCGGTGAATTGTATACACTCGGGCCGCTGCGTCTTCCAGTGCCGTCCGCTATCCGTCCCTTACACAGGGTTTATGCCTCAGGTGGGCTGACAGTCTCCAATATCTATAAGACTCAGTGCTATAGCCACACCACTGCTTTTGGCCTTACCGCCGGTTTGGCAACGCGGGGCAGTGTCGGATCCACATATATAGTCTGCCCAGTCAGTTCACCGTTCTGATGGCATTGATGTTGATATCCATGTCTCACGTTCAGCCTGAATGTCCGTGGTTCTTGCCAATGAACGACGGATTGCGTGCCTACCAGGTGGAGATTTCGAGGAGGACCCAATAAAGCGTCGGCAAGTTATAATACTCTGACAAAAGCTGTGGGTGTAAATGGCGTCTTATACGGCCTGGGTTCTGCCCGGCTTCCGCGGGAGAGGCGCTTCGAGCCACAGGTTCCCCCTATCAATAGTGGCGTCGATAGTCAGGCTGCAGAGGCCAACATACACTTGCCCACATGTATGGAACACAGAGCTGTGCCACATGCTCATGGTACGAGAGACATCCTATCGATTCTCCACTTTCCGATAGAAATCGTATGACGCGTTTGTATGCAGTCATGGTCTATCGTTACGAAGTTCGCTTCGTGGGTGATTCGGCTCGTCATAAGCTCGCGTCTGAAGTGTCGAGCGAATGCGAATGGACGGACTTATCCGATCAGCAACGAATAGTGTTGAGCATAGGCAAGACATGCACTCCAGGGGTCGCGATCCTGGTACGTTCTGCGGGCATTCACACTTTTGTCGCCGTATGAGACGACGTTCTGCATTGGTCTTGCGCAGGCGAAGCGGCAAAATCCCAACTTTTCCACGAGGTCGCCATATCCCGTTTTCGGTAGCCGCATTCTTGGTAGCCCAGTTCTTTGACCAAACGTACCCCAACCGAACAGGGTTGTAGTTGGCCGCCTTGTTCGAGCTGATGCGCATTGTCTTTACCTATGTCATGCAGCAGTCTGACCCGTTATCGCAAGAACACCGCGTAAGAATGCCGTTCTGCAAATGGATGTTACCAGGTTCCTGGTATACGTATATGTATATGCACACGTTGCTGAGGATCTCCGTGCGAATCGCAGTTGCTCCTCCTCTTCCACGCAGCTACGGCACAGCGCTCGGGCACGGTCCACCAATGCGAGAAGCCTACGGTCCATAGTGAAGCCCCATGGCTGTGCCGTACAAAGGTGTGGACCGTGCCGCTGCCATATAGCAGGCTCAAATGTAGGGTAGCATGAGTAAACAGTTGTGAACTTGAGGCGGACGTCCGGACCCAATGGCGTCATGCGGGCGAGACCCAACCCGACAACAGCACTGGGTTCATCAAACGCTCACAACACCACATCTCACCCCAGAACTCAAACACAAACCCATTCCCATTCCATCCTGCGAGCAACGCATTTTGCGCGTTTATGCTCGCGATGTCAGAAAGTGAGGCCAGCGACCAGGGACCCGCCGACAGCCACCAACGGTGGGATCATGTCGCGCAGCCGCGCTCACCGTACGCGGGACGGCATATGGTGATTGCGCAACACTCGACCTCCGGATGCTCTCGCGATATGGACTGGGGCCGGGGAAGCGGGAAAGTAAGCATAAAGGACACAAATCGGTGGAAACTCCGGTGCAGTACTGCCGAGAAAGGCACGCCCAGGATGAAACAGGCGCCACGATGCAGCGACCGCCCTATTCCAGCAGTGTGTAAACGTTAGCAATAACTAATATTTGGTATATCGTCGACCTGTCTCGCGACCTGCAGGAAGGGTAACCCTGGCCTCCGAAGCTTAGTGTCTGCCACAGTCAAGGATTTTCCAACGGCTGCACCACCCCACGCGCCACCTTAACGTGGAACCGTAGTCGCAGATCAAACTTGATCTGTGCACGTCTGATAACTTTGAACTTAGTGCACACTAACGACGAGGCGGATTGGCGCACTTCTAAATCCTATACCCCCTCAGCCACTCACGGGCTGCCATTGCCCGTCCGCTGGCTATTCTACCCTGAGAGCAAGACCGAGGATCTTGACGCGTGCAAGCATCTTGTTCAAATACGGCCAGCGGCCCTTGTAGTCCCTCTCGGCATCCGGGTTGGGCTGCCACTTACCTCCCTCAAGGTTCATGGAAGCGAGAGGACTTCAAACATGAAGGTCCCCACCCACGTCTATGATGTGCAAAGGGCTCGACCACTCTCGGGCTCCCGGGTCCGTTGAACATTCACGGCCACTACCATGATGCATGTCAACTGACGAACCAGGTTCTATGGACATGGGCTAACTTTGCATAGCTCTCACGGGTACCTGATCGCACTGACGTCTGTCTGCTCTGTCTGGCTTACTATAACATAACGGACCGTCGCGCTGCATGCTAATCCGGAGAATTCATCGAGCGTACCAACAAAATCGCTTGCTTGCCATCCATCATTGCTTGTGCTACCCTTTTGGAGCTTTTACTCGTCAATCACCTCTAACGCCTCGCGCCTCTCCTTTCCTACCATCATGTGCGACTATACCCAAGTTCAATACAAGTGCACTCACGTCCGCTACGTCGTCAAAGCCTGGTGTACCAAGTACCAACAAACGCATGTACGGTGTCCGGCCAATGTCACGGCAGTGTAGGTGTTCGTCCCAACTACCATATTCCTAAACTGATTGTCCGTCCAGAGAATACAGACTCAATGAGAACTGTGGTTCGTTGCCCCATCTCACGATGTCCGTTATGAACACCACCCTAACACGACGCCAGGCGATTGCAGACGATGACACGAATCTGCCCCTCTCCATCATTTCCTATCATCACGGTTGCAATATAGCACGGCGTACACGGCGAACACGGCGGAAAGCTGCACAATACCCCATTTTGAATGTTTTCCTACCTTGTTGGATAGTCGAATGTATCATCACTGTCAATTTCAAAAGTCGTTTTTTCAGTACTCCGTCCAATACTGCTCCACCGACCATGGCACTTAACCGAAATTATAGTCACCAATGTCCGGCGTTGGTCACCAGCCACGATGGCGGAGCTGCATCCATCTGCCGACAACCTTTCGCAAAAATACGATAGCCCAAGGCAACTTGACGTTTAAAAAAGGGTCCGGTTTCCAATCAAAGTTTATGTGATTTTGGCGGTACTGCGTTAGCCAAAGCAAATCGCAGGTGACACACAGGATCTTACCCGACGGCGACAACTCCGAAGCACGCAATCGGCCACCAAACCAGGCGCCAGTTACGTGGAACGTGAACAAAACACGGAACGCGCACCGGAGGAACATACCTTCAATACAGCATTCCGTGTGTTCCGACCTGCAAAACTATCCCCAAGCATAAGGTAAGCTGAGCGCGTCGGCTCAATGTCGGTCGCCTCTCTGTCTGTCTCAGTTTCGCAGCTTCAGAAACTCTCGAGCACCATCCCGGGCAGTGCCTGACTCCCAATTGCGTCGGGTTCGCTTTTCGCAGTTTCTCGCATTCATCACAAGTTAGACTGGAAAGATGTCGAGATATGGATCGGCCGAATACCCGCTTTTGGCTTTTTTAATACAGGCTCCTCGCATCGTAGCGCCAGCTCGCTACCTGCAGCTACGCCGGACTTATGCACGTTGCCAGATTGGTGTGGCTTACCACGTCCCTGGAGCGCGATAAAAGAGCTGGTAAGGCCAGTAAAATCCTTCTATCCATTGTTCGGCCTAGCCAATCACGAAAATTGGTTCGCCAGAGGCACGGCCGGCTCGTGTCTTTGCAACCGCATGTCAAAAAGTCTTGAACTGGACGTCGCATCGCATAGCGACTTGATCTATGCACGATTCGATGCAGCTATGTATAGCTCGAAGGATGTGGCCATGATGTTGGTGACGTGGAGTCACGATCCTCCTTACCAGGCTGAGGCTTCGCTGGTATCAAGAGTCAGTCCTGCCCACTATTCATTCTTCCTCCACGAGTAGATCAGGGTCATAAGTCGATACGTTGGTTACGGCCTTTGAGTCGAGCAATGCGAGCCAACCACGTTACTTGACAACTCATTGCATCGGCAACTCCGCAGCTTGGAACACGACGAATATTGCCATTGACGCACGCATACAGTTACCCGGTTCGTATGTGTGGGGAGCTTGTTGGAATGTGGGAATGGCCAGCAGCATGACGCCACCTTGGTTTCATCGACACTCAAGATGAGGTTCTGTTCTCCGCCTTGACGCGGTTTGCGAAGTTCAACTCAATTGCGGGGCCTTTGCGACCACTGCAGGACTGCCGAGAGGATTCAAAGACCTCGTCCAGAACCAAGCGCAGTGGGCCAGGAGAGAGCATTGCCTACGGTCCACTCTGGAAATCTTCTGGAAGGCGAATCATGGTTGTCTCAAGGCTTCACGGGAGGATGATGATCTGCGCTACTGACTCATCGTCCAACCGAATGATGGGCCAGGAGCAGACGAGACGGCGTAGCATGTTGCTGTTGTTTTTCTACCAATTTCCCAAGCTCCACGGAATACGATGAAAAGCAAAGCATGCATTACCATTTTGGTAGATATATACTGACGCAGTTGCGTGGAATTACTGATAGACTGCACCCTGACCCGCGTGAAGCTGCATCGTGAACCCCCAAAGAGGCACAGGCTTGACTCGCAACCGACGACAACTTCCCCACCACCCCGCCCGCCACAAACGACCTTGAAAACTCGTAAGGCCACACTAAGGGAGGCGTAGTAAGTCCCTCAATTAACACTCCACTGCGATCCTCCTGGCATCCTGATATCCAGCGGTTGCGGCTGCCAATCCCGTTCCAATCGCCCAACGGAACTTGAAACCAACAACTCAATGACAGGACTGGACGTCGCGACGAGGCAGCTTGTTGTTGCTCCTGGCCACTACATGGCAATCTCAGAAGCCAGTGATATGTCTTCATTGTACCAATATCCCAACATTACCTTTGCGCGGTTTGTCACGGACTCTTTCGGTGATATAAGCATACCCTCCCGCCGCCCCGCGTTCAGCAGGAACCTAATTCTGAGTTGACATGGGGCCGGGGCCCGGATGAGCTTGATTTGGGCACATCTAACGACGTTGGGACAATGGCTAGCTGCTGGCGGGCAATTACGCACCCGGCCATGGCAGCAATTGCGCGAAGGGCATGTGGGTCCTGCCCGGGCACGGGATGTGACTCGTAGCGATTCGCGTGGATAAACGTCCGGCTTCCAGGTGAGTTGAAATTGGCGAAGAGACGTGTTGCGACTGGATATAACAGTAATATGCTAACGTTGACGCAGGGTGCCACCAATGCTTGGAGTGGTACGATTCCCGCATGCATGCGCGGTCATGTTATCTGCAGCCCGTCGTACCCTCGTCACAGTACAGTGCGCACCTCAGTGGGCACGGTCGACGACCAGCATTGCATCGCCATCAACACTAGGAGTGTCGTCAACCCACGGTAACACGTTGGTACATGCCACCTCCTGGTTGTGCTTACGACACACAAGCTAGTCTCCATAGGATCAGGAGCACACGGAGCGGATGAGATAATGTATTAGGTTCGTCGATCGCACCTGACTAAACGTCTTGGTTGGAAGCCCACCGCATCTCTCTATCGTCATATTCTTACCACGGCCTTTTTCTCCCTCGTCCTTTGCAGGAAACGCCGGAGTAATCCTCCTAGCCAACGGCGGATCGGAGGGTGGCTAGTCTTCCATGCCGGCACTTGCAACCTGCGCCGGTACTTCCGACCCAAAACTCGTATCGACCTTCTGCAACGCGCAATGGTCTGTGACTGTCACGACGAGCCTGACAGGTGACACACAGTCGAGGAGGATCATGTTTCATGCCTGGTGCCTGAGCCCTGAGGATCCGCATTGGTGGCCTATCCGGCACGGCCCGGGCTGTCACCAGAAATCAATACCAGTGCGAGAGTCGCCTGTTTTTGCTTTTCCTCGCGTTGCATATACCTTGGGTTCAGCGGCCCGATCAATGTATTGTGTAAACATCCACCGCTCTTTGTCACCTCTTGATCAGCACGAGCTGCATATCTCGGAGAGCTCGACAGAGTTGGAGCTCCGCCGCGGCGACTGGGATCCCATGCTTACGCAAGAGCAGAATCGCGGGTTGAAGCGGTGGGGGACGCAGCACCGCATGTTTTACCGCCATCGCAAACCTTCTTCCAAGAGAACTCCTCAAACGGAACATACCGCAAACGTTTTGGAGTAGATAAACGGATAACGTATACATCCTGCTCAGCCTCGGTCGGTCGGAGCGTTCACACCGAATGGCGAGCGCGGCCGTAACGGCGCGTGAGACTGTCCGCTCCCTACTAGGACAGCGGAGCCATCTCCGCCCCGCTACGGACACGGTACGGCACAAAGTCTGGCCTTTTTCACTAGCACGATCTGAGACGCAGCTAAAAGGCTACAGGTATGACGTGCATAACGACTGCAGAGCTAGTCGTGGATCGCCTTTCGGAGGTTTAGCATTGTTTCCACGCCCGTGGGCGCGCGCGGAGACAGCTCGCTATACAGAACAGACGCAACCTTGGAAAGTATATTCAGGGTCTAGATTTGGTCAAGATTAGCTCGGGTTCAGCAACACTTACATTGACCCCCAATCCGGCTCGTCGCTTCTGCTTCCACAATCTGATAACCGGCATAAACCGACGATATGCCTCGTTGGCGCGTCGAGACGGCGGCCCTTACTCGGCCATATACTTTCAACCTCCGCTTCACCATCCGGTTGGTAACGCACAATGTTCTGTATAACCTCGCAGTCCCTACCCCAATAGTTCGAACAAACGAGATCAGCATAGGGCATGATTTGTCAGTAACACTGATACGCGTTTTGGAGCTGGTGATCACCAATCTCGTCAGCCCTGTTCTGGGTTGGGCCGCTGCAAAGAAAGCAATGTATGAGGTTCATACCTAACCTGACGATGTCAACCGCGTGGTCTTACCGCAAACAGGCCCCACATCCCCTCCCTGTAGGTGTAGCAAGGACAACCCAACTACGGACGAATCTCAAGCGTCGGTCGGACCCTCGGCGGAAGCATATGTACGAAAGACTGTCGTGCTGTGAGGCGGCGGGTGATCACGTCTGTGCCGTATCTCGGCGTTTTCACCGATAGTCGCTTCGCTCAGGGCGCGGCGTTGATGGCGGTAAGGCTGACATGCTTACAGGGTTTGGGTTCATGTGAACAATCACCTACAAGGCATTGCATATCCGCGACATTCCGCCAGGACCCTGCTGCGCAACCGCCAAGGCTACCGAGATGCACGCGCAAACATCCTTGCCGGATATGTTGATCTGGGGCAGCAGCATGGGGGGTTTACAAAGCTGACGACAGCAGTCTTGTCTACGTATGCATCCCTTGCTCCAAGCATACGCACGCCGTCTTGGCTTCCTCAGACTCGTGTCTGGGGTCACACTCGTGATTAGCGGACGGTTTGGAAGATATCCGAATAGGTGTATGACACAGACTGTCTGTCATACCACTACGTATGCGCGTAAGTCCATGTCGTGGATCCCTTGGTTTACACATGGTACATCCTGGCTTACTGGACTTTGCGCATCAACTGCGCTACTGCTACTACACTACAAGGAGTGTGGTATCGAGACGAGGAACGAAAGCGAGATAATGCAATGTTGAATCCACACTGGCAATAGAGTTTGAAGAAGTTTATCTCAAGTGCAAAAAAGCGTTGGGTTATTTGCGTCTGCCGTGTGGGACTTGGTCGTTTGGTTGATTGTTTTGTCTCGTGACGAGGTCAATGTGGGGGATGGGGCGCCGTGTAAAGTCGTAAACTTTGTTTGCTGGAGAGCCACAGGCGGTGGCTCAAGGTGATATCAGCCGGTCGACTATTGACTGCTACAACTATGGAAGAGAATTTTTGAGGAGACTAGAGGGGCAGAGTTCTTTTCCGTAGAAAGACGCTGTTGTTACTCGGGTCTTCAAACTGCTTTAGTAGCATACTGGGTTTCAGTGGTCTGGTGTGGTTGTTATCTGTGTATTGAAAGGCGATTGAAGACTACCATGTGCACCAGAGATGATCCTAGGACCCAGAGCACGATAGAATCAGTCTATGTTAGACTATCCACACAAGTGATCACCATCATTGCGCTTTCATCCTATGATACTACGTTTCACTTCACTCTTGCACACTGTCCAAACTTGCAGTTACTACGTAGGAACCATATTTTCATGCTGAATATTTGTACAGGACTGTCCAGAGTTCAAAACATGCACACGTGAATTATCCAACCAAAAGTCGTGTTCAAGAATGATGTAGGTCGTGATTGGTCAAAGCGCGCCTTCTGCCGTAGCGAATTCAGGAACAGGCATCGCTCATCCTCCATCACGTCAGCCAATATGTCGCGTCTCGAAGACATTCCCACACCCGACAATGGCTTCTATGTTCTCGTCACGGGCGCAAACAGGTTGGAACATGTACTCTTCTTTCGCATATGGCTAATTGACTCGTGTATAGCGGCCTGGGGCTTGGTATCGGAACCCGCCTGATCGACGAATTCCTGCAGACGCGCCCCCAGAACGAATCCCTCGTCCTCATCATCACGACACGCGACCAACGGAAAGGCGACGCGACGATCGAGACACTACAGCAGCATCTGCGCAAGGTCATTCGCAGCCATGAACAGAAGCTACCGGGTATCGCACAGGTGCTGCAGAATCGCGTGTATTTCCGGCAGGAGCGACTGGACCTACTGAATCTGGTCTCGGTACAGAAGCTGAGCAAGAAACTCCGGGAAACGACACCGAAGCTCGATGCAGTCATCTGCAATGCTGGCATAGGCGGATGGACGGGTATTGACTGGCCGCGCGCAGTCTGGTCGGTCTGCACGAAGTGGTTGCAGGCCACCACCTGGCCGACGTACAAGATCTCTGGCCGTGAATGGCTTGCAAAGGAACAAATACCTGCGGACAAGAAGACGGACAAGGAGCCTCCTTTAGGCGAGGTCTTCTGCGCCAATGTGTTTGGGCACTATCTGTTAGGACACTACCTCGCACCCTTACTGGCGAAACATCCAAGGAACGAGGGCACAAGGGGCAGGATGATTTGGGTCAGCAGCTTGGAGGCGTACGAGCACGTATTCGACACACAAGACATACAAGGCATCACATCGCATATGCCATACGAGGCTACGAAGAGGCTGACAGACGTCCTGGCCATCACCTCTAGATTACCTTCAACTACGAAGCCTGTCGATCAATACCTCGAGCACGCCCAAGATACGGAAAAGACTACGAAGCCACGGCTCTACGTTACACACCCAGGCATCTGCGCCACTTCGATCGTCCCCCTTCCCCTCATCCTCCAATGGGCCATGGTTGCGGCCTTCTACATAGCGCGCCTTCTCGGCAGCGATTGGCATACCATCTCGGTCGACAAGGGCGCGACTGCCATGGTTTGGCTGGCGCTTGCAAGTCAAAGCACATTGGATAACATGGAGGCAAAGGAAGGCGTAGGAAAGTGGGGAAGCGCAGCGGATGTTTGGGGTCAGGAGCGTGTAGATCGCACTGAGGTGGCAGGATGGGGATGGGGAGGCAAGCTGGGAGAGTACAAGAGGAAGGGGAGGGATCCGTACGCCAAAGACCTGACCAAGGAGAGCCAAGAGCGCTTCATAGACACTGGGAGGAAGTGCTGGGAGGAGATGGAGAGGTTGCGCGTCGAGTGGGAGGACCGACTGCGACAGGCTGGCATGGCAGTGGAGATGGAATGATCACCGTCCCCCGCTCCCCACATGCAAGAGGCCACACACTATTTGTATATCTTTAATATTTCACGATAGACATAAACTTTCTCTCTTGCGCCCCACATGCAGAGCAGCGGGGCACAGGGTTCGGCCAAGCAATTAACTCAGCAATTCACCGTCTACTTGCGACATGACAAAAACCACCAAGAAGGCAGCTAGCAAGCAAAAAAATGCCGGAATGACAGTGTTGGCGCCGACATTATGCCGGGCGATCGCTTGTCGGAGGGGAGCCCGAATGCTTGGGCAACATGAAGGTTGAGGCCTGAGCTTGACAGCTGAAGTATGCAGGTTGACGGCCACACAGCAGGGACAAGGCCGAGTCGGAAGAGATCTTGGATGCAGGATTGAAATCGTGGTAGACTACGTCAACTTCGGCGCAGATCTGGAGGAAAAAGAAAGTAAATGATGGAAGCTGGGAGACCACGCAGACCTGGACATCGTCGTGTGCCTCATCACAAATCACCTCGGCGACGACCGACGAACGACAGGACTGACCTGCGTTGGAGGCAGCGCTACTGGGCATAGTCTGGATGGTCGGGGAACGCGCGCCACACTGCGCCGCACTCGGGTTCGCAGGCGGTTTCGCAGTGTGGTGATTCTTTTTGTGAACGATGAAGATATTGTAGGGCAAGCAGAGTGCGCCTCGAGACCATCATCACATCCCCCGCAATCGCCATGTCTCGTTCGTGATGTTTCTTGTGACGACATGCGTCGCTCATGCAGCAATCCCAGGAACCGCACTCGTCAAGTCGGCCAGGCAAGGGGCTCAACCAGGTTCATCCCCACTCATCTCCCAAAAGCACGAATAGGAAGTCTTGACGCGACGTGCAATCCGCCGTGCTGGGTCGCGCCGGCCAAGGGCTCCCGTCGTGCCCCTTCTCACTTGCCCTATCTCGGTCAAGTCTTCCCTTCTGGCCCTCCCTCCCCCATCCACTGAGAGTTGCTGCCCGACGCGACTGTTCGCTATCCCTGAGACAATTCGTCATTTTCGAGTCCTCTTCACGCGCACAAGTCTCTCTAATACTATCGCCTCTTCACTTCCTTCACTCAATTCCGCCAGTGAATGCGCCTGCCGTGAAGTCACGATCGAAGCCCTCTACGCGATCCCAGCAACGTGCACTCGACTACTTTGACCGCTCATTTTCTTTTACCACGACAACCCAGGACGCCAACAGTTGCGCAATACGTCGACGGTAGCATTGTCCCTGCCATAGCGCGAATGGACCCCAAGAACGACCCGCTTTCGAGCGACTATCCACCCATCTTCGCACGCGACGCGACCGTTCAAGCGCCGTTGCCATCAACAACCCTCGCATAGGCGCAAACCTCACCTTCGATTCGCATACCCTACGTAATATTTCGCCCTACACCTATCCGACCGACTGCACGATATCGCCCGTCTTGGTCGCGTGACGATTGCTAGAACTGGAGGCGCATACATTGTTCGCGCACAGGACTTGGACTATACAATCGCATTGTCGGCGACCAGCTTTCTCTCGCGAACAAAGGGCTGTTTCTGCTGGCTGGAGAACACTGCAAGTCTACCTATAATACTGCCGGTCGCAGTTATTCACCGGAACTCCACACCAACATGTCGAACACCTCTTCCTCACATGGTTCCTCGCGTGGGATAGACTTTAGGCCGTCTACCCCCGACCAAACCAGACCTACGCTTTCTCGATCGAACTCCCTGGCGCCGAAATCAGAATACTTACGGCATGCGCTTCAAGCACGGAGGGCACAGGGTACGCCCACTCCTTCACCGCAGGATATCAAAGTGCCCCCACCACCAGCACAGAAGCCTCCGGAGATATGCACGCCTAAGACCTCGCCAGATATCTTCGATCAATTCGCCCTCACAGAAGAACAAATGACCCCGGTTTCGCCCATCCGACGACGTCGGCCCAGCGATGCTCGTCCACCGCAGTCCAGGACGAGTCGAGAACTCACAGAAGAGATCGACAAGTTGAAGCAGACGCTCATGACTGCGAATATGCGAGTGGAGCTGCTGAGGAAGGACAACAAGGTGCTGCAGCATGATTTGACTGCCGCCAAAGAACAAATCGAACGGATGGAGCCACTAGAGGATTTGAACTACGAGCTGAGTGCGGAGAACAAGCAACTCAGACTCAAAATGGAAAAGATGGATGAAGAGATGACGAAGCTGCGAGAAATCGACGAGGAGCATCGGAAGACCAACATCGAGCTCACTGCTATAGCAAGCGAGAGCGCGGCACACTGGACAGATCACGAGCTCGCCATCGAAGAAGCTGCCGAGCACATCATCAAGATGGAGGAAGAGAAGGAGTTGCTTTCGGAAGAAGTCAAGCAACTCAAACAGCGAGTCATGGCTATAGAAAGCCATTCGCCCGCTAGCACGCTCGTCAACAGCCCTGGCAAGTTTCCACTTCGCGTCTTCAGTGTCGACGAGTCGCGGCCTTCTACTTCTCACTTCGACTCGGATTATTACAGCCAGCCTGAATCGCCGCAAGCCAAGCAGAGCAGCGCGTCCATCAGGTCGTTCACGCCTTCAGAACGGTCGAAGAAGTTCCTTGATCTTAGGGAAGAGCGACGACGGTCTGCTCGTGATTTGAGTGAGCGCATGTCTGCAGTATCCCTGAAGGCACTACGCGATGCGTCTCTTTCTCCAACGCCAGAAGAAGTTCCCGCAGTTCCTACGACCCACCAGCAACAGGTTCCTTCCATCGTAGCAGATGATAGGTCTGCCACTCCCTCCAGACGCCGTGAGCACGTCCGCCAAATCGACCAGCCACGTCCACTGTCTTTGATGGACGCAGCAGAAATCTCCCCACCACGACCGCATACAGTTGCCCCTCAGGCACCTGACCGCCAACCAGATGGTCTACGAGGTTTATACCGCCCCCGCAAACCCTCAAGCCGAGCATCAACCGACCAACGCCCATCCTCAAGCTACATCCCTAGCACCACAAACACCCCGGGCAGTTCCCTAGGCCGCCACCACTCCACCCGAGAGGCCTCCCCTCACGTGCCCGCACGCAGCAGCAGCAGACACCGAACCACAGAGCGTTCAACCGAGTCACCCCAACACACCTCACCCCGCCACCGCTCCTCCTCCATCGACGCGCGAACCCCCCAAACTCACCAACATGCAATGGCATCCGGGTGGGATACCACCACCCCACCCCCCTCCTACACCCCCTACTCCCCCGCCTCCAACACCTCCACCCTCGATCTAACCAGCTCGTTAGATCCCCGTCGAGCCAAAGACCAATGGTGGCGCAGTCTCGATCGTCTAACTCACTCTCAAGTCATGGCTCAGGAGATACAAGCTCAGGGGACACAAATGCCACGTGGTTATGACGCCGGGCCAAATCCTACTCCTGCTGTTGTTGCTCCTCCTAGTACTACGCAGCAGACGAGGAGTAGTAGTACAACGGGTCAGCATCGAAGCCGTAGACCTACGCCTACGCCTTCGAGTGCGCTGAATAGTCATCCTGTGGAAGTGGAGAAGGATTTGTTGTTTAATGCGAAGGACAGTACGGAGGATTTTATGAGTAAGATGAGGGGGGGTAAGGGGTCGAGGGATTCGGTGTTTTCTTTACGGTAGTTTTCTTGGTTTTTCCTAATGATTGTACGGCCGTATTTTTGTGGGTTTTGATAACGGCGTTTGAGAAGGAAGATAGTTTACTCCGCGAGGAGGTTGTTCAATAGCGTGGGAGGGGTATATTTGAGATTGCGGCTTTGTTTCGCGTCTACATCCTCTTTGTCCTGAGGACAGACTTGCTAAAGAAGTCATCTGTATCATTAGTCGAGTATATCGACGTAACATTATATAATAACATCACCCATCCTCATATCTCTTCCATAACACATAATTGAAGTAGATCATAATACCCAATACCCAAAACATACTCGCACCAAACAAAGCCATCCACACAACATTCCTAACGCCTCCTACCCCCTCCCCCTAAACTGCTCAGCAACCACATCCCCAAGTGTCCTCCTCTGCCTCGCCTCGCCCGCCCCCTCCGCCAGTATCCCCGTCGCCAGCCCCGCCCCACCCCCCTCCCTCTCCCTCTCATCCTCCAACCTCGCCCTCAACCCCTCAAACCCACCTTTCCTCTCCTCACCCACAACCCACCCGGGCACCCTCCACCTCGCCGCACCCGGCAGCACATCGCGCCTATACGCCGTGCCGACCCCCCATCCCACCGCCGCCGCTAGTAAGCTCCCAGGGAACTGGGATAGCGCGAGTTGTAAGGGGGGAAGGTAGGACAGCGACTTCGACGTCAGCGTTATGGAGCGCCGATAGAAAGATTGTTGGGATGAAGGGGTGGAGGCGGCCCAGGGAGAGATTTTGTAGCGGTAGGTGGACGGGATTGCGGCGTAGTAGTTTGCGAGGAGGGCGAAGAGGAGGGGGGTTGGGCCCGCGGGGAGGTGGTTCATGCGGCCGAAAGTCAAGGGGCGGAGGATGAAGGTTAGGAGGAGGGGCGGGAGGAGGGTTGTGTAGGGGAGGGTGGAGAGGAGGAAGGACTATGGATTGTTAGTCGACTGGTGTAGGTGTGGGAGGTGGGTAAGAGGGATGACTGGGAGAGGGGATACATACAGCGAACTTCCTACTCCCCCAAATCCTTTCCACAACGCGGAGTTGGTAGAATGTCAAGACGGCGAAGAGGACTTCGGTTGAGTTTGTGAAACTTAGCTGTAATCTCATGTTAGCATCCATCTCATCCACCCCATTCCCATCCCTCCGCATTCCCAATCCGTCTTCTCCTCTCTTCCTCTCCACGAAATCAATAAAACATACCATCCAAACCCCACACCTCCAAAACTGCCCATACCCCCACAAATGCGGCACAACCTGAATATGCAGATAGAATCTCGAATCCGTAATCGCAGCCAGCAGCGCGCCTATGACGGTGCCGAAGACGAGGAATTGCGTTACGGGCGCGTTGGTGAAGCCCGAGGAGAGCATTGTCGCGTTGGGTTGAGAGAATAGAGGGAGGCGATGCGATTGAGGGTGCTCATAGCATGGTCGAGGTAGAAGGTTTTGTGTGCGTTGGAGGAAGGTTTGGTGGGTTGGGGACAGGTGGGAGCGATGACGATCGGCGCATGTGCGCGATGCGGAGCCAAGGGCGGAGGTGCCACAGTTGCCATTGGTACGCGAGGTGCCTGGGAATAACCCGACTATGGGTAATTCACGTTTTAGTACTAACAGCGTTATTGGGGTATCACAGATTCAAAAAAAATCAAGTCTCGAACAGGTAACAGCCCTCTACCAGGTGTCTCAAAGGTCGTAATCGAAGTTTAACACGTACTCCATCTGAGGTGTGCGCGAGGGCGCGCCAAGCCTTCCTGGCTCGGATGGGTAATTCACATGTCGTGCCTACTTCTGCTTCGCTGGCATGCATATTTTTCAGTACGCGATACCCATGAAGATGCACAATGACTGGGTATTCTGTCTGTCAATGTAATGAGTCTGGGCCAGAAAGCGCTGCTGGACGGGCTCCAGAACAGGCGCAATACTCGCTATCACAGCTCACGCGACCAACAGGCAAGTCAAATAACAGGATGATTTCGTTTCAATACATCACACGCCAAAGCAGGGCAATCAACTATATACACAAGCCAAAAAACAACGACCATGGGCTCCTCGCCAGGAACGCCTCGTCGCCACAAAAAAAGAGCCACACCTTCTCGAATTCCACGCGCATACACACGTCTATTTCTCACCCCTGTTATCACTCCTTGCAGCATTCTTCTTCTTCTCCACAGCCGCATGCTCATGCTTAGCCAGCTTCTCCTCGCTGGAGCCCTCCTCCTTGAAAACCTTCTCGCGGTCAACAGGACCAGGGATATGTTCCGGAAGCTCGCTGCGGGAGATGAGAGTGAGGACGATACTGGCTCCGACGATGGCGGTGAGGACGAAGCGGTATACGGCGTACCAGTTGGGAGTCCAGCCGAGGCGGCTTACGCCTGTGTGTTGTGTTAGTATCGTTTATTAGAATGAGGGCAGGGTGAAGGGAGAAGGGTGGAGGGAGAAGGGGCAAGGACATACGAGTATCAACATAGTACAACCCTACGAAACCCAAGAACTGCGAGATGAGCGCGCCTTCAATGGGCATGAGCAGTGTCGACCATGCTACCATTGGTGCTACAACACCAATTGCATAGCGCTTGTAGCCCTGTGTGCCTCCGTAGCCTGCCCACTCAAGACCCCAGTGGATAGCGCCGAGGAAACTCAGGATAGACGCTCCGTATCCGATTTGAAGGGGCTCGATGAGGGAGAGGAGGTATGTAGCGTCTTTTTGGGAGAAGATCATGCCGTAACCCGCGGTGGAGTGGTTTAGTTCCCACGAGAGATAGACGGTGGAGATGGAGGTTGCGAGGTAGGGAAGCGTGCCCGCGAGACCCATGTAGTATGCCTCGCGCGGGACTTCGGCGAGGGAGAAAGTTTCTTTGATTGTGCCCTGGTATTTGTTAGCATCCATAACCAAAACACGTCGTCAAGATTGTGCAGAGAGAACTTCGTATACATACCACATCATGCTTCAACCCCGCCGCCATATCAACCTCATTCTGCGGCTGCTCGGTGCCCACCTCCGAAAACATCGGATGCGTCGAACTAGTACTCGTCACAGTCTCGGGCGTAGGCTTAATCTTCTCGTGCGCATATCTGCTCTCCGCCTGCTTCTGCCCTTCCGTTAACGTCTTATCAGCCATGCTGCGGCGCAAGACCGCAGACGCAGGCTTCCATTGCGCAGCAGCAGCAGCCTGTGCTAATTGCGGTCTCCGCGCAGCCAGAGAACCAAATTGTGTTGCCCATTGCAGAGAAGATGTTGTGCGCGTGAAGCTCGCAGCCGGGCGTGCCGACTGGGGCGCTGCTGCGGACCTCAGCGCGAGGCGCGACGCTCCGTTGCGAAGCATATTAGATTAGCGGGTAGTAGGTGTGTAAGACGGGGTAGGGAAAAGCAAGGGAGGTGTACAACGCGGGTGCAGTAATGTACACACAAAGCACGAGCTGGGTATATTGGGGAGAAGACAAGAGAAGATAGGGTTAGATAGTACTTGCGATTCCAGCTACAAGCTTCCCCCGCAGGTTGACGCGCGACGCCAGTCTGACGTCATGCATGCTTTTCATCATCGCCGGCCATGCTTCGGCATCGCAATCGTGATCCTTGTCTCGTAGTGGATCGCAACGGTGCCGCGACCCGTAAATAACGCGAAGGAGCTGTCACCATGAGACAAAATGTGCCGTTGCGCGGTGGGGCTTTCACGCGCCATGTTATCAGTTCGATCATAATTCGGCCCAGCCTCGCTGTAGTCCGGCCATACGGACAAGTCGACCTAAAGATGACGCACCATCATGTTGCTTAATTTCACTAAGAGAAAACTGTCTGATTGATAGAAAGAGTATACATTATAGGAGTCCAATCGAAACCGAAACGCATTCCAAAACCACGCTATGCCATGTACTCATAAACCTCATTATACCTCCCCTTCTACACACTGATTCCCCATCTCAATCAACCCTTCGCGTTCCACCGGTCATTATAAGCATTAACACCCACAGCAACCTGTCGGTAGAACCAATTCCTACTCTCCTCATCACTAACCGGGATAAAAGGCCCGTTCGTGCCTCCCTTGAGCGTGATACCCAGTCCCGTCCTCTCCTTGCTGATGGTCTGAACGTCCTTGAGCGGTACATCCCATTCAGTCTGTAGCTTCTTCGTGCGCACCATCATGAGGCCGTTGTATGTGAGCATGACAAGCATCTCCTTGTTTTGCAGCTCCAAATGCGCAATGTAGTCTTCGTTGAAGTACTTGCCGTTATCAAGTGTCTTCAACCAGAACTGACCGAGCGCTTCGCGTTGAGAGTAGGGGCGCACGATGCCATCTGTGCCGATGAAGCGTGTGAGGCGTACGCGGTCGAGACCTTCCTGGTCAAAGACTGTTGTTGTGTTGCGCACACCTTCTGCCATGTTGGAAGCAAGATCAAAGGCTCCGATGGCAGCCTTGGTAGGTACACCCAATAGTCCTTTGCCGACTCCCTTTACGAAACCGAGAGCACCTTCCTTCTCAGCTCCTTGGATGGGGTGACGGGCGAGACCACCAAGACCACTGGCGAGACTGCTGGCGAAGGCATTACCACCAGATGTGATGCCGTAGAGCGCGTGCTTGGGCCTGTTGCGAGACCGCGACATGCGACGCTGGTCCTGGAACTCTTTGTCCAGGGTGGCCGCTGAGAGTCCCTTTGACATACTGCCAGTGAACTTGGCCATACTGTCTGAGAATCCGAACACGGACTTCTTGACGAAACTTGATGCACCCTTCGCGATACCGATACCAAGATCTTCGGGTCGATCCGATTTGACGAGACCCTGGTATGGCTCGTAGAAGATGTCTGCAACACCAGAGCTGATGTTGTTAAACAGACCGACTGGATTACCGAGGAAGTCAGCGGATCCAATGATGACGTGCACTTGTCGCAGCGACTCCTGCACATAATGGTTCTTGATGTTGTTGATCAATGCAGTTGTCGAGATGCGTGCGTTCTCCAGCATCAACGAATTGTACCGTACTGGTGCATCGTTGACGTTGCCAATTGACATGGTGAGAACGTTAACGGCGAACATGAACGGATTGGAAGTGCTCATGGTGTCCTCGGCGTTGATCCGCTCTGTTCGGACAAACGACAGATCGATCTGCATAGGCTGCAAATGGAGAAGCTCAAAGTAGACGTCCTGGCCAGATTGTTCCTGCTTTGGCTCGGGTATGCTGAGATTGTCATCCCATAGCTTGCCTTGCTTCTCTTCGGACCAAGAAGCACCAGGGATATTCGCGAAGTCGATCATGGCGAAGATGAAGTCCTCGTCGATTTCGATCGTCATCTGCTGGAGCAGGAATGTGAAGTACTTGATGTACAGCACACCATACGAATCGTCCTTGACCTTGGTGATGGTCGTCTGGAAGATGGGATGCGCCTCCATCTCCTTGCCCGTTTTCGGAACAACACTGGGGTAGAAGATGATGGGGAAGATGCCGCCGTAGAGTTGGTTGTCGACTTGAATCCACTTGACCTGCATGTTGACCATCTGGTAGAGGGGCGAGTCGGAGTATTTCATCTCGATGTCGCGCAGTGTAACATACACGAGCTCCTTGAGATGGCGGTTGACGAGCGAGATGCCGATGCCAGCAAGGCGTATCTGCGCCTTGAAAGTGACGTCTGTGTCCATATCCTTCACCTCGAAGCCGGTCGCCGTCGAAGATGAACCAGCAGACTTCTGCTTGTACATACTCTTAGATGGCTTGTAGTTCGATACTTCGAGAGTCTGCGTGGGACCCTTTGCGACGACGTTCAGATCGATGACCTTCATGCCGCCACGGTCTTGGCCAGGCGGTATCTTGAATGGAATGAGCGGACCAATCTCGGCAAGCTTAACATGTCGCTCTCGGCCATTGGCGCTGATGACAATCTCCTTGTTCTTCGCAGCCGGGAAGTCCCACGCATATGGCATGATGCTCCTAGGAGGCAGGCGGTACCTGATCGGTCGGAAACCGGAACCGCGGTCATCCTCGTCCTCATCCAGGTTGGGGTTAGCTTGCCAATACAGGAACTCTTGGTCGCTCATGTTCTTGAATGAGAACGGCCAATGCTTGTTCTCAACGCTGACATGGCAGAAGATCGTTGCTGCCTCCATCAAAATGTCAACACGAACAAGCTTCTGGCGCTGTCCAGCCTTCGAAAGCTTGACGTGAACGTTGCCGACGTTGGAGATGTTGAAGGGAGAAGACCACTGGTTGTTAACACCGGGGTAGCAGAGGGACAATTGTGGTGCTCCGCCTTGTCGCAGCCAACGAAGTGGGAAAAGCTCGCCATCCTTCACCGTCATCCAATCAGACTGACCGGGTTCTCGGATGAGTAGCTCCTCCTTCATCTTGTTGTTGACGATGAAGCGCGGTGCGATGGAAACGGTCTTGGTCAAGTTGTACTTGCCTTCGCCCTCTGAGACAGAGACACCCAAGTGCATGTCGGAGCGTGCCGCCTTTGATGGCAAGGCTACCGTGTATGTGCTACCAATCGCATCGAAACTCTGAGGCTTGCTCCAGTTTGACTCGCCAACCCTGATGAGAGCACGGTTCTTCTTGTTCTCTGTCGGGTAAGAGAACATGAAGGGCAAGGCCTTGCCAGCATCGTTCTGGTTGTCTGTTACGACACCTTGTCCAGCAGCAGCTCTGGCTTGGCCCATGAGCTGCTGAGCTCGAACATCAAGCTGAAGACCGGTACGGTTGAGGACGATGTAAGGGCTGTAGATCGCAACCTTGAAAGCGCCGCCACCGTCGGGGAAGTTGCTGAGAACAGTTAGTACTTGTGACTCGATCTCGATGTAATGTACCTACAAGAAATGCATGTTGAGGTGCAGAGTAGTGTCGTTGTTGTCCTTGACCTCCAGCACCTTCTCTCTCCGGAAACTCTCGCGATCGGTCGAGTTGATGATGCCAAATTTGCTGGGCTTGAAAGGTCCATCCTGCATCTCAACACTGATGAGGAGAAGATGCGACAGTTCCACTACATGAACTGGGCTGATACCACCCTTTCTAAGGAAGTTCGTCCAGTCCTTCTTCGTGTTGCTGTCGTAGATCCTATACTTGAAGTCGTATGGAAGAAGGTTGTGTACCTCGACGGGTGCCTGGAGGCGTAGTCGCATGTACGGGTAGACGCCAGTCAGAGGATCCTTCTTATCATAGGCCGCATGAAGCTGGAAGTAGAACGGCGGCGATTGGTCGTCTTGCTCGCCACGGCAAGTAATTGTCCTCGTGGGTCGCTTGAGCAAGTCCTTCCAGAACAAGCGTTCGTTAGACCAAGCATAGCCGAAGCCCTGATCGGGACGGATGACAATAGAGTGCATGAAGCAGGCGCCAACCGGTGCTGGCCTGGCATCTCCAGGAGCGATCTTGTCGATCTTGAGGAGATGGCCGTCTTCTGGACTGTACATACCAAGCTCGATCGGAATCTGAGTGTTGTTCTCTACCAACATTGGCGAGCGAATGGTGATGTTCTTGATGTTGTCGGCGCCAAGCTTCACCTCGATCAATAGACGATGTTGTATGCGGTCTTGCTTCGGCTTGAGGTTGTACAGGAACTCGCCTTCTCGGTGAACAGGTACCCGTGTAAGAGTATCAAAGCCACTGCCCTGCAGCTTGATACCAAGCATGCCGGTTGCGCCATCCGTGGAGAGTGACTCTCTGGTCGACATGGGGTCCTCGAATCGCCAAGGCTGCTCTTCTCCGTCCTCAAGCTTAGCTGCAAAGCCTTCTTGCTCCTTGCCTTCAGCCCAGACATCGAGGCTGAAACCAGTGTAATTGCGTACACGGTACGGGGCGTCGCTACCCCGAGGTTTAGACAAGATGTCATCCTCGCTGGTCAGGAAGTCGAACGATTTGGATCCCAGTGCAATCGTCGCGGCTGTCACTGTGAGCTCCATAGCTTTGCGCGAGTAGATATCGACGGCTAGCTTGTCGGGATTCTGATCCTTGGACATGTGGAAGCCAACGGCCCAAGGCTCGATCAGCGGCTCCCACGCAGACTTGGAGAAGTTGTAGACGTTGACTAGGGTGTCAAGCGAGGTGTCGGCGACCATCGCTCCCGACCAGTCTCTTACGTCGACACCAAACTTCTTCACGCGCCAGTCGAGCATGGGCATCTCATGGACATCGCCGATAAGGACAACGCGTATGCCTTCAACGCTGATGTGAAGTTCTTCCCGCTTGAGTACAGCAGAAGATGGGGGTGCCTGCTGCTTCCCGACCTGTTGACTAGATCGTCGGGTGGTCGCGAGAGACTTGGTCCGAGGCTTGTTGGAGACTGCTTTGCCTGCATGCGAAGTGCCCTTCTTTGATGGTGTGCCCGTCTTGAGTTGCTTGGCTTCTGCCGATGGCATACTCTTCTCAGCTGGGGCTGCCATTGCTGATGCCCTGTTGACAATCTGCATGGCTAGCAGGATATCACGGAGTGACAAGCGGAGTACAAGAGGCTCAATGTCGACGGTAATGCTCATCATCGAAGACTTTGCGCCTTGGTTTCTGATGTCGAGCGCTGTTTGGATGCTGAAGTCGTCAAGGATGCGCATTCGGTTGGTCTCGAAGCGATCCATGCGGCATAGGAACATGCCAACCTTGTCGACCTGCAACGTCATTGCTTGTTGCTTGGATATAAGCACTTGCTTTGTACCAAGGACGATGGCCTCTGAACTGGCCATGGCTGGATTGGCAATGAGCACAACCTGAGCATCCACTAAGTTGACACGGAACGACATGTTCATGCCACCATCGGTAGGCTCTTTCGCAGGCTCTGGAAGTTCTAATGATCGAGAGCCATCTGGTGACATGATGTCGTCATCGCTATCAGTCTCCTCTTGCTCAGCTACCTCCTCGATAGCCAAAGGCTCATCGGTGGCGAGACCTGCGTTTGCAAAGGCTTGCAGAGCAAAGAGATAATCAAGAGCCAGAATGATTCTTGGACTATCAATGGTAAGAAGCGCAATCATGCTCTTCTCTTTTCCGCCCGAAATGGAAACACTGGCCATGAATTGCTGCTTGACGTCGTTGTTGATGAGCGACATGATCTTGCGGAACTTGTTGGTTCCTTGCGTACGGCTGTCTCGGATCGTGAAAGATTGCACAACTAGTTCAGCCTCCATTGCTCCATCGCTGATCATGCGGACCTTGACGTTCGTGTCGTTGAGGGAGAACTTCGAGAGACTAGCGGCCTCAACATCGCCTACAGGCTGGGCATCCTCAGATTTGACAAGCTCCAATCCGATAGTGCCGACCTTGAATACAAAGTCCAGCTTCGTCCACTTGTCGCCGTCAGATTGCAGCTCAGGCCCTTGCGACGACACAGCGTTCTTGGAGGACTCCTCTTCTGCGTTGTCCTTGTCCGTGAGTCGCCGCGCAGGCTCCGTCGTCTCGCGAGGTAGTTCGGCCTGCACATCTTGGTCTATGGCATCAGGCTCCGTGGCAAACGCTGCGGGTATGGAGCGAGACAGTTCTAGTGCGAACTTCATTTGCTCCGGTGTGAGCATTAGGTTAATGTCCGACATCGAACCGTCGATCTCAAGGTCTGGCCGTTTCTGTCCAGCCTTGTGCTCAACCATCGTGATGTTGAAATCGAGATCAACCTTGTCGATCAGCTGCAGCTCTTCGGAGCGGTCCTCATCGTAGTGCAGCTTCGATGTAAGCTTAATGTTCCTGATACCAGCCGAAAGCTTATTCGCGGTCTCGGCACCCTTGGAGTCATCAAGAGGGACAAAGCTGTTCTTGGCATAGATCTCTCCTAGGTTTGCAGTAAGAGTGTCGCGATCTGGTTTGTCGGATACCACCATACGTGGGAAGACGACAATAGGCGTACTGATGGTGATATCGAAATGGAACTTGGTCGCCCGTTGCTGGATCTGTGTCGCCTGGTTCGCCGCGGCTTGACGAGCTGCATTGAAGATGGCTTGCATCTTACCAAACTTGACAGCGAACTCCATGATCTTTCGGAATGGCTCCGTGAGGAAGTTGATCTTGATAGAGCCCGTCTTGAGAGTGACCGCCATGTCGTATCCAGGGTAGCTCTCCGCATCCGCATCGAAGGTCTCGTAACTGAAATCGGCCAGATTCTTGCCCTCAATAGTCACAAGTTGACGGAGAGACGACTCTTCAGAGACACCTTGGTTGATGTCGTCAATGAGCGACAGATTGCCAAGTCGTCCACCGATGCGCATCGTCTTGCCGCTGAGGAAGATGCCGACATCTCCAGAGTTCAAACTCAGCGTAGCCAGCCGGATTCCGTCATTGTTCAAAACAACGGCGATACGCTTCATCTCTGCTCGGATGCGTATCTTGTCGGGTTCTGCTTGAGTTTGGACAGCAACGGCTTGTTCTGTCTCCTTGTCCGTTATCTGAGCTTGCTGGTTTTGCGGCTGGCCTGGATTGGTGAATGTATCGAGAACGAAGTCCAGTAGCGTGAGCAGCGTCCGCCTGGTTACTATCAGGTTGATCGTTGAGACGGCCACGTCCAAGTTGGTCGCAATGCCCTCGTACTTGGTTTGGAACTCCGGAGATTCCTTGTTGACCTTGACAAACTTGAGCGTGAAGAGATCCTTTTGTTCGTCTGCAGAGACATCTTCGGACGAGATGATGTTCTTGAACTCAGGAATGGTAGACTCTTCGACGTGGTCCTCCACGGCCAAGCTCTTGAGACGAACATCCGCAGCCATCTCGAAAGCCTCTTGATAGAAGTCAAGATCGAAGCTTTCAGCGATAAGCTCAACCAGCAGTTGATCAGATTTTCTGCCCTCCGGATCTGCTCTGTACAGCGAACCCTTGAGCTTGTCGACAGTGAACTTGAATTCGAAGTTGCGCTGATGTAGATGTGCCTCTTTCTTCTCATCTCGCTTCTCCGGGGCATCTGCAAACTTCTCGTCTGTATCGTTGTGACCTTCTTCCTCCATCACGAGCTCATGCTCTTGTGCAGCAAATGCGAACGATTTTGAGCGCGTCCGTCCGAGAGGGTCTGAATCAGCCTTGGCATCGCTTGTGGGCTTGAGGTTGGACGGACCCTTCGCGCCCTCAATCACTGGCTTTTTGGGTCCGTCGTTGTCAAACTTGGGTATAGCAACGTCGATCAGCTTCATCAGGTTCTTGTACTTGGAGTCCGATACCGATGCATGGAGCACCGGCAGGTTTCCAGACACACGGAACTTGGTCAGATCTGACGCCTTAGGGACGATGCATATCTCAATCTTGAAGTCCATGTTGATCCGGTCAACGATATGGTAGTTCTTCAAGCTGGAGTCTTGTTCGAGCTGCGCGCGGGTTTCTTCGATGGATGGTCCGATGAGCACTTGTGTCGAGTGGAGCGCTAGATTGAACTTGTCGTACATGAGCTTTTCCAACTTTCGGAAATCCTCGTCTGTGTACTGCTGCTTTTGCTTCGACTGTATGTCGCGAAGGGTATCCTTGTCGACAAGCTCGCTCGTTACGCTCACATGACCGGCATCAACAATGAGGCAATTACTTGACTTCTTCGTGACAGAGTCTGGGACGATGATAAGCGGGGCCTGCAAGTCGAGTTGCGCGTTGATGGTCTTGTGTTCGGTGAGGGCAAACTCTAGTCCTGCGCGTGTCTGTTGGCGGATGCCCTCGACCGTCGCTCCAGCAGTCTCCATGAGCGCGCCAATAGACTCCATGTGCCTCTCTGGAGGCTTGAAGAATTTGGCGACCTCAACGACGAACCTGGGGTTGTAAACGAACTCCATCCCCTTCAACTTCATCGTCAAGTTTGTATCGGCCGCTCCGTCAAGTGGGTTGTTCTCAAATGTGAGGAAGAAGAATGGGTCTTCTTTCTCGTCACCTTCCTCGTCGTCATCATCATCCTTGGGTGATTCATCATCATTGAGCTCTTCGATGCGCTTGTCGTCCGGCACAGGCGGTGCATCCTTGACTGTGATGATTTGAGGGAAGAGACTGCCTTCTGTGGTACCGTCGTAGAGGCGCATGCCTTCAAGAGCAACCTTGACGAACATGGAATCTGTACGTTGCAGGAATTGAGTGCTGAACGAGTCAAAGAGAAGCCGGAGTATCTCGTTCGATTTGCCATGGGGATCGCGCTTGAGTGTGAAGCTGCCTGTCCTCAGGCTCATATTGACCTCCAGCTTGACGTATTCGCGAGGCATGTCCACAGACTCGGTGATGGCTTTCTTCTCGTCCCAATCGATAGCGTCGTACAGCTCTTTTCTTTGCTGTTCGCTCATCTGAGTGTTCTCGTCCTCGTGGGATTCTTCCTGTTTACTTCCCCACACCCAAGAAGTCCATGTTTGCTTGGGCGGTGGTTTCTTGACACCGACGTTCTCCTTGCGCAGCTGGTTGCGAGCCAGCGAGCGCCAGAAACGGAGGTCCTCGTACGTAAGCTTTCGCTCGAGCTTATCCAGATCTTCAGCTTCCGTAGCATCAAGCTTCTCCTCGCGCTTCTTCTTCTTGAAGAGCTCAATGTACCGTATGCGGTCGTCGCGGCGCTCTTTGAAGTAATCCCAGCTCCATTGCCGGTTCCTTTCGTGAATCTTGTCGAGCACAGCCTGACCAGCAAAGCGAAGCCAGCCAGCAGGATCCTCCTTGGGTGATGACTTGGGTTGCAGCCTCTTGTACTCTTGATGGCGGATGAAGTAGTGGAACAGGTCGACCAGCATGAGCGCGTCGCGATATTGATCCTCGTCGATGATGAAACCAAGTTCGTCGAAGAGGAGTCGAGCCTTCATCTTTGCGACGTCCATTTTACCGGTCTTGTCCATCTCTATACCAGCGCGACCGCTGATGGGCTTGAGAATGAACTGATGATCACCCAAGTCTGGGTTGTCGCCTCGTGCAATCATGCCCTTTGCACGCTCAATGAAATCGGCTCGGTCGATTTGCTGCTCGTCGCTGCTCTGGCTGCCCTTTCCAGTTCCAATGAGCTTCGCATCCGTATCCCAGTATACTGCTAACGAGCCAAGTGTGGCTAGCTTGTGTGTCGAGGTGGATGTGCCTTGGATGAAGGTCGGCTTCCAGTTCTCGTCGGTGCTGATAGCACTGAAGTCTGCGAGGGTGACACCAAGGGCGAATGGGTGTCCGGGGTCGGCGATCGAGTCTTCGTATCGGATGTGGATGTTCTTGACTGTAATCTGGACATTGTCGACGATGGCAGTGATCAAGCTCGCAGTGAAACTCTGGTTCTTCTGCTGCTCTTCCGCGCTCATGCCTTCGGTGTTACGCTCCTTCAGCAGCTCTGCGCTGTCGAGCTTCTCCATCTTGACGGCGTGCGCACGCTTGTCCTCCTCTTCTGCGTCGTAGTCGGCATCTTCCTTGGGCGCTGCCAGCAGGAAAACATCCTCAATGTTGACCTTTAGCGGCTTCCCTCGTAGATTTGACCAGGGTATGGATAGTGTGAGTGAGCCGAGGTGTCCTTCGACGACGTTCAGCGGTAGGCGTAGCTGATCTAGGGCTTCGCGACGGAGCTCAAGGTCCCGCAACTTAACATCGCCAGACCAGATTCCGACGTTTAACTGCTTAGGATCGAAGTTCTGGACATACATGCCCAAGAACCGATTCAGCAGAGTTGACACGAGTCCCTCAAGCATAGCGGCGGTGGGGGACCGTTACCCAGGCCGGGCGAAGGGGGTAGATAGGTAGGTAGGCGGGGTATAGGGTGTGTCGGAGGCGGAGGGGTATCGTTATGTCGTAGGGCTGCGTGGAGTCATAGGGAACGGCCGTCAATGCGTGGATGCCACGTTCGGGGCGGTTGTAGGTGGTAAACACAAGGTGGGGCGGATACGGCACAGGTTGGGTGTTGTGCTGCGTTGAGTATTACCGAGACGTCGATCGCTAACAGGCCGTAGGGAGTGTCGAGAATAGAATACACACGCAAAGGCGACACGTCGTGTAGGCACAACCGAGGAATTAGACGACGCACAAGACGCGTAAAGGTGGAGTTAGAGGGATCTCCAAGGCAGCTGCAAGTGCGATGCATGACGTAGCGTATAGGCTTCCCGCTCACGTGTGCGGGCCGTCTCATGTCTGATTCGCCGGAAGTGCCAATTGCCCTTGGGGATTTCTTGAATTTCTGCCCAAGTCTCAAGCCCCGCGGATTGCACCCAGAGCCTAGACGTCTGAACATTCGAGCTACAACATACTAGCCTCGACCAATTGCATTGCCGCTCGTCGCAGCATATCGATTAAACGTTTGCCAGGATTTCGACGCGCGACAACCCACACCATCGACCGCTACAGCTCGTATCGCGAGTCTTCCGAATAGCGCGTCTCTCGCATACCTACCACGCCGGTTCCTATAGACACGCGCATATCTCACAATGGTGTGGCCCTTCTCAAGCTCAGGCGCAGATGCCTTCACGAAACAACAACCACAAACCATATCGACTACAGCAGCACCAGTGCAAAAGCCCAGCGATGCGCCTACATCAACAATAGAAACACCTCCACAGCAACAACCCGACTCCGCACCCCACGACCCCGACTTCTACGCCGCCCACCCACACCTCGCACCGCCATCGTTCTCCACAAACACGCCTTCTTCCTCGCCCTCAAATCCTCAAGCCCAATCCAACAATGCCGAAACTCCCGAAGAATACGACCCCACCCTCCCTCGCTCAATGTCCTGCCGCGCCGCTTTCGATAGCGCCTTCTACTGCTCCTCATTAGGCGGCCACTTCAACGATCTATACCGCTACGGCCAGCTGCGCAGCTGTTCCGACCACTGGAATGACTTCTGGTTTTGCATGCGCACCAAGAACAGCTATAGCGGACAGGATGTCAAGGAGAGAATGATTCAGGATCGGTATCGCGAGAAGGAGGAGAAGCTCAAGAGTGGGCCGAATAGTGAGAATATCTGGAGGAAGAGGGGACCTGGGGAGGAGGTTAAGAACGCGTTTAGTAGGGCGGCGGAGGATTTGGAGTAGTAGGAAGACGGAAGACGGATGTACGATATATGAGGCTGTATGATGTGGCACTGTACAAAAGCATGGTATATGAGAGAAGACCCTGACGATGACATTGAACGTATACCCACAGATTGCCGGTGGTCAGGCACGTCGTATACGGCAGGCGTGTAGTGTGATCCTATGATTAGCCTATGCGAAATCAGGGATCAGCTCCTGGGCTCTGAATCCTGAAGCAGGAGATAGCGGAGAACACGATGTACTCTGCAACGGAATGGTCTCTCCCATCTCCTAAGGCACGACGAGCGAAAGATTAGAAGTGCCATTATTACTACTAACGCGCCCGACGGGGTCTTTCAACCCAAGAATATAAAGCCCTCCAACGTATCAGTAATATCCCCCCGTGTCCGCAAACTCTAGCACGTTAATTTTGTGTCATGGACTGAGAAGCGTCACTATTACGCAGTCTGCGCATCAATAGCCACGATACTGCTGATATCAGGATGCCGTAGACAGCATGGATGAAGTAGCAGCACCAGGGTAGCGTACCCAGGAAGATGCTTGATCTTGCTGAATCACTAATCAACCACCCTCTGAAGTGATCCGTAGTGTTTCCTAGAACAAACTCCACAATGCAAGACACGGTGTATATATCCATGATTTGTTTTGCGTGTCAGGAGCCACGACCTGCTCCATGTTTCGGAAGCGCATCTCATTCAAGGGGAAATCGAGACACACTGGAAGCTACATTGACCTCAAGTCATCTAAGTTGCACACTCTCATCTTGACGTAGGCTGCAGACCCGGTCAGCGACTCCTTGTATGAGGAGATTGCGCGTCTCAAGTACCCATGCAACATGTGAATGCCGCGAGTACGTCGAAGCTCCGTTGTCTAGGCCGCGAACAAAGGATATGCGTGTCAAGGTACAAGCCAGAACAACAAGCCTGTTGGTACGTGTTGTGTGCGATCAAACAGGATACTGGCCGTATTGGTAGGCAAACCCCGCCGCGGTGACTTCACTCGATCGCGGCGGTTGAAAAAATCCTGGACATCTGGAAGCTACTTGAAGCTACCCGTCGTTGCTATGGGCGGAATGACATATGGGCCCGCTCATGGCGGGGCAACTCGCTTATGTCACCCGTTTGAGGCTTTGGTGGGGTGAGGCCTCCGTCATAGCGAGGCGGCGGCCAGCGCCCTTTGCGGCGGCGACAGAAGATGCACGAAGATTCACAGTCCGCGAGCAGAAGGCGTTGGGCGCAATACCGCGGCCGTGCAATCAGCCGCGAGTGGAGCCAGGATGACAAGAATTAGGCATTTGCCCCCGGAAAGCGTGCCAGGCAGCTGTTTCTAGTGGGTCGCAGAGCTTGCGCGAGCTTGCGGGAAGGTTCTGGTTGGTTGCTTGGCGCGTCGAAGGCGCTGGAATTCTGTAGAAACACCACGCTGCCAGGCGATACAAAAACTTCGTCTGCCCGCGCCTTGGGACTGTTTCTCTTTCCACTACACAACACAAACCACACTACACCGCGAAAGCCTCACCTTTATAAGTCACCGACTTGTGAGCATACAACTACTTTTTCTTCCCTTTTGATACCCCACTACACACACATATCGACATCATGGCACCCGCGATTGGTATCGATCTTGGTACTACCTACTCTTGCGTAGGTATCTTCCGAGATGACCGCATTGAGATTATCGCCAACGACCAGGGTAACCGGACAACACCTTCGTAAGTCACCACTTCTTGCCTACAGTCGCGACCACTACTAACATGTCCAAGGTTCGTTGCCTTCACCGACACCGAGCGTCTCATTGGTGACTCCGCAAAGAACCAAGTCGCCATGAACCCTATCAACACCGTCTTCGACGCCAAGCGCCTCATCGGCCGCAAGTTCGCCGACGCTGAGGTCCAGGCCGACATGAAGCACTTCCCCTTCAAGGTCATCGACAAGGGCGGCAAGCCAGTCATCCAGGTCGAGTTCAAGGGCGAGGAGAAGACTTTCACACCCGAGGAGATCTCATCCATGGTCCTGGTCAAGATGAGGGAAACCGCCGAGTCCTACCTCGGTGGCACCGTCAACAACGCTGTCGTCACTGTCCCCGCATACTTCAACGACTCGCAACGTCAGGCCACCAAGGATGCTGGTCTCATTGCCGGCCTCAACGTCCTCCGTATCATCAACGAGCCCACCGCCGCTGCTATTGCCTACGGTCTTGACAAGAAGACCGAGGGTGAGCGCAACGTCCTCATCTTCGACTTGGGTGGTGGTACCTTCGATGTCTCCCTCTTGACCATTGAGGAGGGTATCTTCGAGGTCAAGTCCACTGCCGGAGACACTCACTTGGGTGGTGAGGACTTCGACAACCGTCTGGTCAACCACTTCACCAACGAGTTCAAGTAAGTACAAAATTCACCCTGGCGCCTACATCGTCTTCGTCAACAACACATTGTTCACGGAGACTGCTTTGTATCCATGAACATATGCTAACTATGTAACCTAGGCGTAAACACAAGAAGGACTTGACCTCCAACGCTCGTGCTCTCCGCCGTCTCCGAACTGCCTGCGAGCGGGCCAAGCGCACCCTGTCCTCGTCCGCGCAGACCTCCATCGAAATCGACTCCCTGTACGAGGGTATCGACTTCTACACCAGCATCACCCGTGCCCGTTTCGAAGAGCTCTGCCAGGACCTCTTCCGCTCCACCATGGAGCCCGTCGAGCGTGTCCTCCGCGATGCTAAGATCGACAAGTCCTCCGTCCACGAGATCGTCTTGGTCGGTGGATCCACCCGTATCCCCAAGGTCCAGAAGATGGTCTCCGACTTCTTCAACGGCAAGGAGCCCAACAAGTCCATCAACCCCGACGAGGCTGTCGCCTACGGTGCCGCCGTCCAGGCCGCTATCCTGTCTGGTGACACATCCTCCAAGTCCACCTCCGAGATCCTGCTTCTCGACGTCGCGCCGCTCTCCATCGGTATCGAGACTGCTGGTGGTGTCATGACTGCTCTCATCAAGCGCAACACCACTATCCCCACCAAGAAGTCCGAGGTCTTCTCCACTTTCTCCGACAACCAGCCCGGTGTGCTTATCCAGGTCTACGAGGGTGAGCGTGCTCGCACCAAGGACAACAACCTGCTCGGAAAGTTCGAGCTCACCGGTATCCCACCTGCTCCTCGTGGTGTTCCCCAGATCGAGGTCACCTTCGATGTCGACGCCAACGGTATCATCAACGTCTCCGCCCTCGAGAAGGGTACCGGAAAGACCAACAAGATTGTCATCACCAACGACAAGGGCCGTCTGTCCAAGGAGGAGATCGAGCGCATGTTGGCCGAGGCCGAGAAGTACAAGGCTGAGGACGAGGCTGAGGCTGCCCGTATCTCTGCTAAGAACGCTCTCGAGTCCTACGCCTACTCGCTCCGCAACACCCTCAGCGACTCCAAGGTCGACGAGAAGCTCGATGCCGGCGACAAGCAGAAGCTCACCGCCGAGATCGACAAGACCGTCCAGTGGCTCGACGACAACCAGACCGCCACCAAGGACGAGTACGAGTCCCAGCAGAAGGAGCTTGAGGGTGTCGCCAACCCCATCATGATGAAGTTCTACGGAGCCGGTGGTGAGGGTGGCATGCCCGGCGGTATGCCCGGTGGCGGTATGCCCGGCGGCGGTGCCCCTGGTGGTGCCGGCGGCGACGACGGCCCCACTGTCGAGGAGGTCGACTAAGCGGATCGCTTCTTCTTGATGCAGTCTGTTCGTCTTCTTTCTCCTTGTGCATCTTCAAGCATAGACTTCTTCTTTCTTAGGTGGTAGTTCACGGCGTTTCAACGGCCAACATTGAGCCCATTTTCACGGATTTTTTACTGAATGCATCGGATGAATAACGATCAATGATTCGGAGGAAAAGTTGGGTGGTATAGCATGTACTCTAATAGTGGGATTTCCATATCCTGTGTAGAGAGAATTGAGAGAATACTTCAAATACTTCGTCTTCTTGCTCTGTGATGATGAGGTGTTGAGGTGTTGAGGTGTTGATCTGAGATGTCTTTGATGATCTGATTCTGGGGTTAGTGGTGTTGTGCCTTCTTAAGGGCTCACTTTGCCGGAGGAAGAGACCGAACGTCTACCCGTAAAAGCTTGAATAACATATGACCCAGATGTCTACAATCGCGTCAGGAGCTTGCTAACTTTCGGTTTCATCTCGATGTAGCCTGCAGGGTGTTGGGTTTTCTCTCTGAACGTGGTGCCTTCAACACATACTTGCGCGAAGCTGCAGCGTACCCAAGTAGGTTCCACTGGCTTCCAACACGGCGCGCACTCCAGCTTAGCCCGTCATCCCTTCTAATATGCTTCATCGTAGGAGCGATACACAGGTAGAGTAAAGCTATGAAGGCAAGTCATAACATATACTTTATACAAGCACTACGAACAGAGAACCCCACCCAAGTCTATACTTGCAGACATAAATAACAAAGGAGATCAAACAAGACATATAAGTACATATGTACCGCCGTGATGCACCGCGAGCCCAAACGCCAGTCGTGGGTATATAGTGCGAGACCGTAACGCGAAACCTGATACACCTGATTCCCTTTCGAAGGGAAAGTCGGAACACGTCTCCTACTACCACAGAAAGCAAGAAGTAAACCACTCATGTTGTAGAGACCGGACGCCTACATCAACGTAGTATGTCTCCAACCACTCCCTCTTACTGTAGTGTAAGCCGCAAGAGACAAGTCTCAGTTTCCCCCTCCACCTCCGCGTCCCCTCCCACGTCCCCTCCCATTCCCACTCGCAGTCCGTGACATCGCAACACCACCGCCATGACCGCCAACAGCCAACGAGTCCCTCTCTCCATAACGACCCAGAGGAGTGTTGTTACCAGCATCCGACCACCCCGCCATACTACTCTGCGCACTCATCGGTACACCGCCTAAACTAGCACCAACCTCGAGATGCGGCGCTGTACTCCTAAGCGCACTCGTCATCTCATGGACAGGTTCCGAGAAGTTCGGTGGCTGAACTTGGCAGTCGCGCGCTTTGACGGGGTTGCATGCAGCTTGTAGCAATTTCTCGTTGATATCGTCGTCAGGTGGTGCGTCTCTAAGCATCAGCTTCAGATCTTGTTCGATATCGTGTGCGCCGAGGGGAGGTGGTGGCGGTGCTGAAGCGTTGATCTTCTGGAAGATCTTAGCATCTAGAACAAAGGGCGGGTTATAGATGAACGGAGGTATTTGGCCGCTCACTATAGCCGCCGTGGGGTTCAGAGCTGAGCGTGTGGCGCCGCGGGTCGCGTGTGGGTTCGACGAGTGTTGGCGCATCATGTCGGTTGCGCCTGGGACGTCGTCGGAGTCTTGGTCTTGGTCCATGGCGTCGCCGTTCTCGGATGCGTGCTCGCCGTTTGCGCCGTTGGTGTTGCCGTTTGTTGTGGCTTCCTGCGGTGCGGCTTCTGTGTTCTTCATCTTGGCGAAGAAGTGCGACGCGGCCATGGTGGCTTGGTTCATGGCCATGTTGAGCTCCTTCTCGCTGAAGAGGCGCTCGAGGGAGTATGCTGACGATTCGAATTGGGCATTGACGGTGCGCGCTTTGGCTTCGCGGAAGGGTGAGCCGATGCCCATCTCGGTGGGGCGACCAGATGGGCCTGGCGAATCGTTGTCCTGGTCTTCGTACAGCTTGCGCTTTCTCTTGTGTTCAGTAGCAGCAGCCAGCTCCTCCGCGTCGCCAAACTTGTGTCCTGTCCTTCTGGTCTTTCGTGGCGCTTGCGGTCCGCCAGGGCTTGCGGGATGCCCTATGCTAAACTGATTGGGATGGAGGAGCATCGCGTTGCTGTCAGACAGATCCAGTTGCTCCTTCTCTCGCTTCAGCCTGTTTGTCCGTTGTTGTATGCTTGCGACCAGTCGTTCGCGGATGGTGGCGGCGAGCAGCTTGTGTTCTTCTTCGGCGATTTGGACCTTGTAGTAGTGCGAATTTTCGATCTCGTTCTTCGTGTTCTCGTGCTTGTTCTGCGTAATTGGCGGTTAGCGTCTCGTACCAACACAGCGGGAAGCCGTGGGACTCACCCAGAGCATGGTCAGGTTGTAGTCGCGTTCTTCCATCGCATCGTTGACGGCGTCGACAAATCGCGAATAATGTTTTCCACATTGCGCAATGTAGTCAGTACCCGCGCTTGGTGCGGTAGGCACGTTGTTCCCCATGATCTGCGAGACGAGCTCGGCGGCCTCTTCATTGCTATCCTCGAGCGGCTGGTTCGCATACGGGTCGGCTTTCATAATCAGGTTGATGTCGGCTTGGAGCGCGGCGAGCTGGGCTCTGTAATGACTGTCCCGGTTGTCGGAGAAGGTAGCCATCATCTCCGCCAGCTTCTCGGCAAGCATGTTGCGCCGTTTGTCGCGCTTCGAAGGTTGTGGTTGAGGGGATGTCGCAGAGTGACCCAGCGGAAAGTTGTCCGCTGGCGACGGACTGCCATTTCGAACCATGGCGATAGGTGATGCCCTCGAGGGTCTAGGAGGCGTTGATCGTCTAAAGCAGGGTAGTCGCAGCGCTGCGCGTATGCTGGGGTCGGTTTGCTGCGTCGAGAAGAAGTTGGAGTCAGCTCGCTATATGACACTAGAAATGTGACAAATCACAACTGCGCGTTTGACGAAGCAGTGCGACAGAGGTGCGTACGGCGGGATGTGGTTTGCAAGAGCGAAGGGTCGGCAATCGAGCATCACACACCTGCCAGGGTCTAGCGTTCAGGAACCGCGCTAGGACCAATTCAGATGAACCGAAACAAAACCTACCAAAAAGACCTCCAGGGCTGTCTTCGCGCCTCAGAAGCTTGACGTCACGCAGACCGACAACATTAATTGAGATATTATGATCATCTTTCGTAGACAGTTTGAACGGTTCAACACGTAAGAGCGCCATTCGATACGACCGGAACGGACCCACTTGAATTATATCCTTCAATGATCAAATCCTAAAGGAGTGACGTCTTCTCTAATACCCTACACTCATACACGTTGTATTCTTTCCATTACCCTACTCCACTTCGTAGTTTATCTCCGCCTCGTTCATTGTACCCTCCCGCAGCCAGGATTGGTCGCCTACCGACGCCACCATTTCCATCCATCGACCTCGGTCTAAGCTCTGAAGCGCCTTGCAAAGTCGTCGCACAGCTCAAGCGTCAGGGTTGCCTCGCCGTGATAATATTCAGTGCCCTCGGGCCTGTGATCTCCGACCCAAACAATCTCCGTGAAAAGCAGACCGTCGGTGTTGTGAATGCGAAGCTTCTCGTCTTTGAAGGCTAACGCGTTTGGGTCGTTGCTCGGCGTGTTGCTCATGCTGTACCACAGATCTTCTCCATTCAAAGAGTACTGCAGGTTCAAGATCGGCTCCTTCGAAAAGGCGCCCTGCTTGATGACCTGGACGCTGACGCCAACGTTGTCGACAGCAGGTTTCTGTGCCTCGGTGGATGTGTCGCCGGGCTGAATCTCCTTCAGCGGAGTTGCATCCTTCTGAACGGTTGAGACCCAAACAGAGTAGTGGCACTTGTTGTTGATGACGATGTCGGCCGCGAAAGCGGTGTTGGCTATCAGAGCGAGAGAGCCGATGAGAGTTGGGGAATGCATCTTGGCGGAGTGAGTCTCGAGATAAGGCTGGAAGCGAATAGAAGATTTGGTGATAGTGGCTTGTTTGTGAAGAAGCTTGAATGAGTTGCTTGAGCTTGCCTCTATACATACCGTCCCTCTGACCCTTTCTTATACATAGCGAGGACGTCTTAAAAAGCCAATTGTACTTCCTTCCGGATTTGTGTACGGTATCGCAGCCAAAACTAGAAGGCGCTGCTATCTGTACGATGCTGCGACCCAAACTAAGGTGGCTGTGTCTGATCGCGGATGTGACGGCAGGCCATCTCCTATGGATATCTGGATGATCTCATAGATCATGTGAGGAGTAACGTGCCCGTTATAGCAGAATGACTTCTTGAGACTGAAAGGTAGGGTTGAGCCCCGCTTGTCCGGCGTGGCACAGCAGCTAATATGGCGAGGCAATCGTTGTATCACGACGTTGACGCAGGTACAATCGTGCAGATACCCGTACAGGCGGTGAAGAGGTTTTGACGGCGAATAGAAGAAAAGATAGATAGTAGGCAGATGACAAAACAGTTTTGAAGCCGTCGTCTCCGGTATGAACGCGTGACTGACGGGAGCTAACCGGTGAGCAAAAGAGGATTGCGCGTCAATAAATGTTGTGGTAACGAGATATCACAAAGCGTGAGACGGGTGTTCCTACGACAATCCTGTCAACTGTCATCATGCGGGTGACTGTACTCGATCAACATTTCCCTGTACAAACACACGATGCTAGCTCTTTGAGAGTGTAGGTGGGTCCTGCAGTAAAGCAGAGCTCTAGCGAGCCAATCCATAAGGTACGCCATACTGCGTGGCCTTCGTGGTCACGCGTGGCTATGGTGAAGAGCAGGTTCGTGACATGTTCGCGTTTGTGACATGTTGACTAGAGTGAAGCATGTTTGCGTGGGACAAAGTAAATTTTTCAAAATGTGATCGATCTAGTCAACTCCGTCGATACTGAGAGTGCGCAAGGTCAACGGTAACGTGACAAAGCGTAGATTGAAGCTTGGAGGTCTGTCGGTTCACCACTTGGTATGGGGAAGGAGGAGAGTTCGAGAGGGCGACTAAGCCGGGCGGTGCCGTGTGCTGCCGAACCTCGGCATAGACGTCAGAGCGCGTATCCTCCACATCCCGCCGCCCGCATCTTAGCCACGGAAGTGTTGCCGCCATGTGACAACCACGCTTCTGCTCGTTAGAGTCCATTTCTCCGCATTTTCAGTACAGTTCGAGCTTTTTGAATATCGTCATTCAGCCATGTCGTCCTCTGCCCTCCGCACATCCATGAGAATGGCTTCGCGGCCTCAACAACGGCTGGCCAGCATCCAAAGACAATTCAGCAGCTCTGCGCCGCAAAGGAAAGAGATTCGCGATGCATACATTATAAGTGCCAGCCGAACACCAACTGCAGTGGTTAGTAGAATACCGTCCCAAGTCATATCAGCTGCTAAACATGTCATAGTTCAATGGCAACTTCACCACCGTATCCGCGACCCAACTCGGCGCCACAGCCATCAAGTCCGCCCTCGAAAAGTCGAAAGTTCCCATATCCTCGATCGATGCCGTATACATGGGCAACGTCCTCTCCGGAGGCGTCGGACAAGCACCAGCGCGTCAAGCTGCCATCTTCGCCGGTCTACCCACCAACATCGAAGCCACAACTATCAACAAAGTATGCGCATCCGGTCTGAAAGCAGTCAACATCGCCGCCTCGACCATCGAGCTCGGACAAGCGGAAGCGCAGGTCGCGGGAGGCATGGAGAACATGACAAGAGTACCATACTATCTGAACCGGGCAAGCCAACAACCAGCATTCGGCCACCAGAAGCTGCAAGACGGCCTGATCGCTGACGGACTATGGGATGTCTACAACCAGATCCACATGGGCAACTGCGCGGAGAACACAGCCAAGAAGTACGAAGTCTCAAGGCAGGACCAGGATGACTACGCGATCGAGACCTACAAGCGCGCACAGCAGGCATACAAGGATGGACTCTTCAAGGACGAGATTGTGCCAGTCACCGTCAAGTCGAAGAAGGGCGAGACCATCATCTCCGAGGACGAGCAGTACAACAAGCTGAAGCTGGACAAGGTCTCCACACTGAAGCCAGCCTTCGAGAAGGGACCAGACGGCTCAGTCACAGCAGCGAACAGCTCACCTCTTAGTGACGGTGCATCAGCACTGATACTAGGAAGCAAGGAAATCGCCCAGAAATACGGCAAGGACAGCCGCGTACTAGCAAAGGTCGTCACCTACGCCGATGCCGCCGTCGGTACGTACTACCCTCCTCCTCTTACAACCCATCCTTACTAACACCACCTAGACCCCATCGACTTCCCCGTCGCCCCCGCCTCTTGCGTCGAGAAACTCCTCAAGCAATCCGGCCTCTCAAAGAACGACATCGCCATCTGGGAGTTCAACGAGGCCTTCGCCGCCGTCATCAAGGCCAACGCCAAGATCCTCGGTCTCGGCACCGACAACGTAAACCCAAGGGGTGGTGCTATTGCGCTGGGACACGCGCTGGGTAGCTCTGGAAGCAGGATATTGGTTACGCTGCTACACCAGCTGCAGGTTGGACAATATGGCGCTGCTGTTATCTGCAATGGAGGCGGCGCGGCGTCAGGTATTATTGTGCAAAGAGTCAGCGCGGATCAGCTATAGAGATTTACGAAAGTATGATGTGTAACTCAAATAACAAAAAGAAGCTCTGGAACGATGCAAAAAGACAATTCGTCCATACTGCGTTGTTGCCACAAAAATCCCTCGCATATCTTCTAACCCGAAGCCCTTACCACGCACCCATCCCCAACAGCAACACACTGCTTCCACCTCAAGTTGACGTAGCACAACCCAGCAAAAAAAGAAACTCGACGTTGGCCAGACTCGAACTGACGCTCCCTAAGGAATTAGATTTCAAGTCTAACGCGATAACCACTCTAGGAACCCAGAATTAGTAAGCAGTATGTGAGGGGGATAGAAGAGGAGCTTACCCGCCACAACGCCAGGATGATGTTTGGTGATTGATGATGTCATCGTGAATTTTATGAAATATGTAGAGGGTCAATCCAAAAAGTCAAAGGAAGAAGGGATAGGAGTGTTGAGATCTATTCTAGATGGCAGAGATGGATGGTAGAGGTGGAGTACGCGGTGAGTTGGCGGCTACGTACAGGTGGTGTGATGGGTGGGTAAGTGGTTGTGGAACGTGGGACGATGACGAGATCATGTAGGAAGACGAAAGCGGTAATGAGAATATCGGAATGGGATTTTGGGGGTATAGCAAGGGACATGCGATGTAATTATGATCATTAGATCTATATTCCTGCGTCAACCCTGACTGCAAAAGCTAAGACATATTTTACCCCCGGGTGTACGCCTACATTCCAAAGCCCGAAGAAAACAAAACGTTCTTGCACCAGGTGGAAAGAACATGATGACAAAATGATAACCCAAAAGCCATCAACCTCATACCTGGTTAAGACCCAAATCCATATCCGTATCCAAATCCATAGCAAAGTCCATATCATCCCAGGGCATCGCATCAGTACCCTCAACAGCTGCCATACCAACACCAGTAGTCGTGATAGGAACAGTAGAGTCAAAGTCCGCGCTGCTCGTTGGGTTCTGGAAATCCTCTGGCAGTTGATCCCACGAAGGGAACTGGAAGTCGTTGACAGTAGGCCCACCCGCAGTCAAACCGGCAACCATGGGCTGTTCGCTAGCGCTGGATGTGAACGGCGCCAGATGCGCAGTCGAATCATCGAGCCAGTACCTCCTCTTCGGTAACCCAGCAGTCTTAATCGAGAAGCCGATCTCGCCTTGCTCGCCGCGACAAGTACCGGCTCCTGTGCACGCGAGTTCTGAGATGGGCTCACAGAAACCTAGTAAGTTGTCTGCGCTCGAAGTAGTCGTGATGGGAGCGTACGACGCTGGTGAGGTAGGCGATCCGGTTAGTCCTGGTACGCTGTAGGGTGTTTGGCGACCCGAGGAGAGTTGTCGCGCATGTCCTTGAACGGCGCCTACCGAGCCGGATAGCGCGAATTCGTAAGATAGGGCACGCAAAGGATCGTTCTGCGACATCGAGGTGCAGGCGAAGTTGCTCACGTCGAAGCTTGGATCTAATGCGGAGCCGTAGTTGATGCCGAGGTCTTCGAATATCTCGTGTTCTCCGTTGATATCTGTTCTGATGTCAGCCACAGGTTTTGAGACATACAGGAATAGATTTTACATACTCTTTATTGGGGTTTGGCAGTTGATGCCGTGTGCTTTCTTGAACAAGTTCAGCCATTCGGGGTTATCCGCAGATGTTTGGTTCCATGGATCATCGTCGTCGTAGAGGATACGACGCGACTCTGCTTGCAACACCTCGTCGGTCAAGTTTGCGGAGCCATGCTTTGCGATGTGCTCTCGTGCGAAACGGCCCAGCTGCAGTGTGAGAATCTCCCAGCAGGTTGCGTTTGGGTTGTCAGCGAGGGACTTGGAAGGAGAATAGTCTTTTGGTGTCGTCAGGACGATGGGTCCGATAGTAGAGGGATCGCTGCCAGGTTGGTATGCCGCAGACACGTTGTTCGTGTAGTCGATATCATCAACGTTGGGTAAAAGGTATTCAAGGTCCTTGCTGTCGACGGATAGATTAAGCTGCTGTTGACAAGTCAGCCTGTTGTGCGCAGTCCACATGATCGCCACGATGGTACGTACCTTGAGGCTCGCAGTGTTGGATGCTGAGAACGGGAATGGCGATTTGCTTTCGTTGGCGATGAGATAAGGCGGCATCGCGTTCGTGACGTGGATAGCGACATGAGGGTCTAAGCCCCTGCATCCCTTCCAGTTCTTCATGTGTGCGCCGTTGCGGAACTCTTTCGCCAAATGGTCGAGGCGGTCTTGCCACTTGTCAAAGTTCATCCCGCAAAAGCCGCAACGAGATTTGATGTATTGGGCTTCTGACTTCCATGTGTCCATACTGGAGGTCATCTTGCAACCGTGCATGAGTCGTAAGTGTTGACGAAGATGGTCTTTCCGGTAGAAGGTTCGGGACTCTGGGCCCTTCTCGTAACAGGCGGAGTGGTTGTGCGTGGCCAAATGCTCTTTACTGGGGTCTAGCTCATCGCAGTATACGCATCGGGGCTTTCCGGTAGCTTTGTCGGCGACAATCTCACCCAGAGGGGCACATAGCCATTTCTCCAGTGACAAGTGAAGACTCTTCTCGTGCCGCGACCTATGATCTGTCAGCTTGGTGTCTCTTCTTATACTTGACATCCGCATAATATCCCAGGTGTAGTAACCGAGCAAGAAGAAGACCACACAACGAGAACGTGGAATAGCGGAAGGACGACGATGCGACCAATCAGGCCATGACTTGATGTTGAAGAAATTTGTCGGCTTCAGAGTGGCCGTTGCATTGCGAGAAATTAGGAACAAACTCACCAATCGTATTTGGACTTGAATGTATCAGTGCAGAACGTGCACTGAAAGATACGTTGCCCCTCGTCAGGACCAGCTTTTGGTGCTCGGGTGGGAATGCGACGACGCCTTCGCCTCTCCTTGGACTTCAAGCTGTTTAACGAGCCGAGGGAGTGGCGCGAACCATGCGAGTAGGCTGAGTTGTGAGATCCAAAGGAGCCAGACGACACGTTGGTAGGGCGGGTCTCCAGGGAGGAGATAGAGGGTGCTCTGAATACAGAGAAGCTTCCGGTGCTATCGTTGGATATATCCTTGCGATAGCTGCTACTTGAGCTCTCTGTTTGCGGCAGGTCGAAAGTCTCAACAGCGTGCGCAATAGCGTTCATCGGCGCAGGTTCGTTCTCAGGAGGAGAGTGCTTCCATCGTTCGAACGGATCTGTCGAGAGTTAACCGAAACATTCCTGCTGCTGAAGCACCGGCATTTGAGCCATCGTGCTAGTGTCTGGGTCGCTGCTCTTATCCTCTGGACGCCTGTCACCCACACGGAAAGTGATGAACTTTCCTGTGGAGGACGAGGCCAGAGTTTTGTGCGATCTTGTGAAACCAGACTCGGAATACGTACTCATGCTTTCCCAGGTCTTGCCTGCTGGGATGTTGATAGCTCCTGTTGATGGTCGGAGACTTGGCGAAGCGCTTCGCTTGGGTCGAGCCTTCTGCCTTCGCCTTGTGTTCGCCATCCAGTTCGAGATTTGACCGACCGATAGGCCAGTCTCTTGCTTCAGCGTCTCCTTCTCCTCGTCGGTCGGGTATGGATGATCGATATGCATGAGCATCCAGTCTTTGAGCACTTTCACAGCCGCTCGTGGAAAGCGAGCAGCTGCAGCACCCTTCTTGGGACCTTCGTCATCCTCTTTTCCATCTTCGATCGGACCGAGGTGACCTAGCGATCGCATCTGCTTCTTACCAGTGAGACCACCGACATGTCGAATGTCGTTCTCTGCCACGACGTCTAAGGTGTCCAGCGCAGTCCTCTGGCGCATACCTGGCATCCGCTCAGGGTTGCTGAAGCTGCATGGTCGAAACAAAGCGTTGCATGGCGAACATCCGGATCGCTTGGAGCCATCGGCGTTGAAGATAAAGCATTCGAGAGATTTCGATCGACAGTACTCGCAAGGCTGAACAGCCTTTTGATAAGTCGGAAGCCAGCTGCTAAAGTTCGTATTGAACTCTGCACTTGCGGGTTGGATACTGTCGGAGTTCTCCAGCTCTCCAGATTTATCATCCAGTAAAGAGCTAGTTGGAGTCAGAACCATATACGCAGAGTTTGGCAATTATGAACCACTATCCTTGCTATTCTGCAAGTATACAAGTTTCATGTCGGGGTAAATGACTGGATAGGATACTCAGGGCACTCACTTCTGGGGTGGTGCTGTCTCAGACACGCCGAAAGAAGCTTCCTGTGACACGTTGGGCATGCCTGTTTCTCCGAAATCGACAAAGTCTGCCATATCAAAGGCGGCACTAGGCGTCGCCATGATGGTGGCGCGTGGTCCGGCTTGCAAGATCAATCAATCGTATTGGTTGGTGCCAATGGCTCGTGAGGGGAAAGAAGACAAATGCGCGCCCTCCGTACAGATTTGACAATAAGGCGCAAGATGTCGTTGCGGAAGTATGGTTGCTAAGTATGACTGCTGGCTTGGACTCATCTTTAGGACCATGCCAAAGAAAGCACTGCACACTTTCTACAGACGCTAAACCGTATTCTGAAGGATGTCGAGTTGAAGGGCGCAGTCCGTGCGCTTGCAAGATACAGATTAGCCAGTCTTGAGCGGCCTAGTCATCCGATAGAGAACGCGTTCGTACCGCTGAGTCATTAGCATGACATTGCGGTGTTGGACACTCGATGCAGAGGATGGAGGTGAACAATTGATCAGGACATATGTACAACTTGGTGGAAGTCGACGTCGTTTTAAAGTCTCCTACACAGTTTTGCGAGGATGTGCGACAGTCCAGCAATACAAAGACGCGAATATTACCGGGCTATTGAACCCCAGCAAAGCTGAAGCTGACATACCCCACATCGGTTCTGCGCGATGCACGAACATGGCGGAAGTCATCCTCTAGCTCTTGTGGCAGGTTTGCAATTGGTCGTCGAGGATCTAGAAGTTAGCAGACCGTTTGGGCGCACTGCATGTTGGAATGGGGTGCCGCTCCAGGCTCGGAAGACTTTGCGGAGGATGCGAAATCGGCAACCGCAGCCGTCACGTATCGAAATATGCACGCCATGCAGCAAGCGGTCAACTGGCACCGTTCATCGGAGGTTTGCGAAGGTCGGCGAAAATTTGAACGTCGGGACCGAAGGATTGGCGGCTGTTCGGGAGGACTTGACCCGTCCAGTACGCGGAGACTGTCGTCTTAAATAGGACCCAGGCGGTAGAACATGATGATAGTTGTGAACTGACGTCCACAGATGCGCATGGAGTTTCTCGTCGTTCCCATGGATGAAAGAAGCTAGCTTTGGCAAGAGTGACGCGTGACGTCACGAAGCCTGCCGTGTTAGGGAGGCACCTACAGAACATAACAACAGAACATCTGCCAGGCTTAGTGGTCAATAAACCTATCGAAATCGCTCTTTTTTTCTTCGAAGCTGTACATGACTTCTGAAGAATGCATCTCACTCACTCAAAGTACGGGTATTCCACGCACAGGTTTCTCCATGCCCTGGGTCACTCAGCCTACCTCGCGTGCCAGGTAGTCCAACCGATACGGAGCATCGACCGCCCATAGATCAGACATACATCGGAACGAGCTGAGAGTAGAAGTGACGGTGAGTCGATATCGCTTAATGCTTAACAACTCAAGCAAATCGCGAATAGCGCTACGTGACGCCCTAAAGCACCCAACCATCCGTCTCACGTTGCTTTTCAGGTACCACAACGATGCATATCACTCACATATCACGTCTCTGATAGCTTTGGATACGGAGCACACTTGCACTGGTCCTGATCGGAGAGCATCGAGGGGTCGGACAAGGCTGGAAGCGAAGGCGGGGTAACCTGATGCGAAGATCGAGTACTGACATGTGCCACGCAGACTTACAGCTCCGTGCTCACGATCAAGGCTGTCCTCCATCACCATAAGACGGTGAAGCATATTAGTCGACATGTGCCTAGCTTCCGATGGACTCCTCGGACTCTGGACTGTTATATGTAGACAGCCTTGGCATAGCGCGAGGTTGGGTGTCGAGCGGACCTTAGCGATTCTGCCAACTCATAACGCATCCGCAGTCTGTCCAATACATCAATCCGTCCATAAGCTGCCCGAAGCTAGCCAGTCCCCGTCACTGGCATCCACATTGCTCGTCATGTAACATGTCACTTGTCACCGCCTGTGCCTGATTACCCAAGCGCGAGCATCCGCCTAGGGCTTGTTTTAAACCGACGATACTCCATACCGCAGCCTCACTCTGCCTCTGCAGCGAGCTCCGAGGCAGCTTCTTAACGTGTACGGCCCACTCTGGACCGACGATGATTAGCAGTGGCTCACCAATTTGCTACCCACGAAATGGATGCAGCTCCCAACTGTGCCATCTGCAATGCGCCGCCGTATCCTGAATGCTCCTGCGAGTCGGAGCGGCTACAAATAGCCGTCAAGCAGGCTGAGGCGCGTGCTATGGAAGATCGCATGGCTGAGATACGGTATGATCCAGATACGCTCCTTGCAGTACCTGCTGACCATGTATAGAGACTGGGTAATCAACAATGCGCGCCAGCATATCCTCAACGCATTCGAAAGATTGACCTCGACACGCAAGCAAGCGCACTCATCATACCTAGCCTCCCTCCCGAACTACGAGGTCTACATGCGATACTCTGGCCACCCGCCGATACACCCCATGTACGTTGCGACGTTGCAGACACAAATCGCAGAGGCGCACGCGGAACTCAAGCGCGGTATCGACGCCGACTGGCGCGCATCGGTGCTGCGATATCCAGAAGTGCTGGACTACTTCTACAGCCTTGTCGAGCTCAGACTGCCGGACGATCGCTCTCGAGAAGTCGTTGAACCACCCTTCGCCGCGGCAGGCTACGCGGATGTAGGGTATGGAGTCAAACAGAAGAAGAAGAAGCGAAGGGAGAGGGAGGGATCAGTGCCGCAGCAACACATGGCTCTCAGAGTGATGCGTGGAGTGCCACCTCCTGCTGTGCCGACTCCGCCAATCCACCACAACGGGTCGTATCCTCGGCCGCCCGATCCCTACGGATACTGAATCGCTGGACGCCTACTTTCTTTCCGTTTGTTTTCCTATGCTCACTTCGTAACGTCCTGTCACGTTCATCGGAACGGATGGTGGTGGGTAGTACTGCTGTTGCAGGCATGAGAGGCCTTCGAGGCAATGAAGAAGTAAAGAGTGCCACAGCCCTACTGTAGCATGTACTGGCGCTATTAAATTTGGTCTCGTTTCTGATATTGCGACCGCTCTATATTCACAAGCGAAATCAAGCATAGCGAGGAGTGTCCGTTCACAGGAGTTTCATGCGCAGCGTATACTATCAGATCTTCAACATGTACCTGAATCTGAATCAACTCCTGTAGTTTGCTCGAATACAATCAAAGTTCGATGATTTTTCAGTATAATGTTGGGCGATCGCGGATAGCGCATGCCTGAGGCACCTTCCGCTACGTAAGTCCGTGCACCCATGGAAAGTCGCGACTTGAGCTTGTAGAAATCCTTAGACACATCACCACCAACCTAACCACACAAATTCCGCACGGTGCCACGCGACTTACTGAATAACTTAACAGTCGCCTAATTCTGAACAACCGACCGACACATACACGCGATCGCAAACGGCGTATTTGACCGAGTCGCCCATCATGAGCGGAAAAGCAGGCGCATACGGAACGTCTGGCGGCGGCGACACAGACTTCAGGAAAACATGGGATCGCGACGAGATGGCGCAGAGGGCGAAGGACAGGGAGGCAAAAGATCGCGAAGAGGGCAAAGAGCGATATGAGGCAAAGCTGGCGGGCAAGACATACAGGCGGAGGGCGTCCACGCCTGATGATCTGAAGCAGACTGAGGCCAGATCAGAGCGCATAGATTGGAGCAAGATGATCGGAAAGCAAACCCTCACATCAGCAGCTGCCGCTGTTGGGAAGAGGGGACGTGGTGCGGGCGCATACTGTCAAGCCTGCGACCTTACATTCAAGTACGTTTCTATTGTCGCACACCTGAAACCTATGAACTATGCTAACAGCCATCAGGGACAACATCCAGTACGTCGAGCATCTGAACAGCAAGCAACATTTGGTTGCGACGGGCCAGTCGGGCGAAGTCCACCGCGCGACAGTCCACGAAGTACGGGAACGCCTACGATACCTCAAGCGCAAACGGGACGAGGACAAGTTTATGGAGGTGACAGATCTGGACGCGAGGTTGGCCATGACCAAGGAGCAACTGGAGAAGGACGCCGAGGAGAAGAGGCGGCTGCGCAATGAGAAGCGCAGGGCGAAGAAGAAGACGGACGCGACTGCTATGGAGTGGAAGGTCGAGGGCGATGGCATCATCCGCTGAACACCATGGGCTCTCGATCCTCATACTACACTTTGGCACGGAGACCGATAAATGCGCATACTGGGGTCTACTATAGCCCACGTCCGGCTGGTCTCTTGGAACGCTCAGGCTGCGTGGTCTTCGGAGCTTGTAAGAAAGTGCCCTGCCCAGCCCTGGCGAACCGCATGCACCACTAGGCGCAGTTTTCTTCCGCCGATCCTGCGGACCTTTCATGTCAAGATTCGGTCATCATGCAACATTGTCTTCCGCCGAGCTTTCGCTCATCAGGCATCCAACCTTTCATGGCACGGAGGTCCGGGCCAAAAGGCTCGGGGATTAGGCGCACGACACCGCGGACGGCATACCCCACACATCAGCATCGCCCCTCCCAGCACTCCAGGCGTAATACATCAGCATGCTGATTTCTAAGCCCAACACCGAGTTGCGATATTAACCATAGCAACATAAATAAACACCGTTTCTCTTAGAAGCGCTTCTTAGTTCTGCATCAGTCAAGCTTCACACTTGGCATCTCTTGTCGTATCTTCCGCGTTTTCTCCCCGCATTCTCAGCCGCATTGTCACCTAGCGCTGACATCATCTTCGACGTTCTACATCAATCGCTATGGCTCAAGTCAATGGAAATGCGCCCAAGATTACGCTTTACACTAATCATCGCTGTCCTTGGGCGCATCGAGCTCATGTGGTGCTGAAGGAGTTGGGGCTTCCGTATGAGGAGGTTATCATTGATTTGGGTAAGCCGAGGGAGCCGTGGTATCTTGAGATCAACCCTGTAAGTTTGTGCCTACTTCCATATAGTTGAGTAGTATTAACACCCCCAAGCGCGGCCTCGTCCCTGCCATCAACTTCAATGGCGAAATCATCACAGAGTCCGGCGTTGTCGCAACGTTCCTAGCAGATGCGTACCCCTCACATGTTCTCCCCGCATCTGGCACCCCAGAAGCAGCTCTCACCCGGGCGAGAATCAGCTTCTTCGTCGATACCTGGTTTAGCAAGGCGGGAAGCTATTTCTACAAGATCCTGATGTGCGACTCCAAGGAGGAGCAAGCGAAGATGAGCCAGGAATTCGTGGATGTTGTAACCAAGGAGATCGAGCCGCTACTAAAGGACGCGAAGCCATTCTTTGGAGGTAGCCAGAAGGTTACGTTGGCTGAGGTAAGTACATTGTCAGACGATTACGAGTGACGCTAACAAACTGCAGGCTCTGACGGCACCTTTTATTATCCGCACATACGCCATGGCCAAGCATGAACTGCTTCCGAAATCCATCATCTCTGGCCTCGATGCACTGCCCAACTTCTCCAAGTGGGCCGCTGAGGTCAACAAGCAGGAGAGTGTGACATACATCTGGGACGAAGAGGCGGTCATCGATGGGACAAGGAAGAGGATTGAGAGCCAGAAGGCAGCTTCCAAGTGAGCTTACACGATAGTAATCCATAAGACACAGGATGACCATAGCAAGATTGTAACTACGCACAAAAGATGCAGCTATCTACCTATCTACACTTTTGAGTATGATGTTTGCTAGACCGCCTGATATTGCTCATGCAGGGATGCTTGCCTGATGCTATGTATTTTCTTTCTGGTGAAAAACAAATAGGGGAAAACAACGCCGAAGAGCGACACCGAAGCGCCAATAGCGCGCCTGAAAAGTCAAAAAGCCTAGCTGAATGCAAATCGCTTAACGAGTGCGCCTTGATATCTTTGAAATGAAGAAGCCAGGCTGGATGCAGGTTGCTTAACGAGTGTGCCGACGATGCGCGCTGGAAAAGCTACGAGACGTCATGGGCTGACGGAAAAGGAAAGCACCACCGGTGGTATTTTAGTCATCGATATCGCGAGGAAGGTGGGGAACACCGCTCCTAGAACCTCGAACCACAACGCGTCCGCTTCGTCGGTGGCATCGTCTTGTCTCCAGTGCAGAGCGACAACAACATCTCCGCCGCTCTTACATCATCGCGATTATGGTCGTCGTCGCCACCGGACCCCTCTGAGCCGTGCGCGCTGTCCACCGTGGTGGCTGTATCGGGACGAGTGACGCGGTCGTCATAAGAGACTTTCGAATGTGTCCGTTTCGCTCGAAAGCCTTCAACGTGGTACTCGTATGGAGCCGACGTTGGCGTGAGTAACCCCGGAGGCGCCTGGAAGCTGATAGGCGAGCCCAAGAGGGAAGAGCCGATTGTGCGTGGCGACCATGGAGATTGGGAGCGGTTGATGGGTGTGAACTGAGTGCGAGGAGACACTTCAGGCGAGCAGAGATACTTGCCATGGCGACTAGTGTCCGTCCCATACCCGCTCTCGATATCGGTCGGTCGCGCGCGCCGTTGCATGACCAGCTTCTCCTTGCGCAAGGGCGGCTCGCAGTGCATCTTCGGTGTCTCGATCAGCGACGAAGCGTCGGGCTTGGGAACAGCATACGCAGGACCAAGCTTTGCGAAACGAACCGTCTCTTGCGCGCAGAACTGCACAATGGTCGGGTCAATGAGAAATTTCGCAAAGCATGAGTCCTTCGGATGCAGACACTCGGAAGGAAAGTCGTTGCCGAATACCGGGGTGAGTGCCCATCGAATGTCGTAGCAGAATGTCGCTGCTATAGCTTTGGCTGCATGGTATGGCATCCAATAGCCTGCAAGAAGTCAGTACCCATCTCCGTATGACTGCTATTACAACTGACCTTGGCAGACTAGAGCCCCACCGGTGATACTGTAGCTGATGTCCTTCAGTCCAGGGTTCTCTCTCAACGCTTTGGCTGGTATCGTCTGCACCAGTCAGTCTCCTCTTCATCTAGTGGGCTAGTCAGCAACCTACCTTTGAATACTTCAACGATTTGAAGAAAGGCGTCATGCGAACGAGACCGACATTGTAGTCCCAGACAACAGTGTACTCTTTCTCGTCGTCTGGTCTCTTGTACGTGTACTGGAACACTAATCCCAAGTCAGCATCAAGCTAGCAGGAGGATGAAGAGAACCTACTTTCAAAAGCTTCTCGTCCAGTCTTTTCATGGAAGGCCTTCTTGTCGCTGTTGTACGGGATGTGCCTTACACCTTTCCTGGATATCTCTCCCAAAGGATAGATTTGAAACCGGCGATGCTGGTGCAATAATTCATGGTCTTCACCGGCCTCGTGCGGTGGGAAGTTGACGTTACCGACGGTTCTGTTGCCTTCTGAAAAGATTGGAGCGTCCTTCGGAATCTTTTGTCGTCTTGGCTCTGAGACTGCAGCCACTGGATATGGAGCTGGCGTCGGCGAGTTCGAACTGCGGTGGTCGTCGCGGCCACCGCAGATAGGGTTCAGCATTTGCGATATCTTCATCATAACGATAGCTTGCGAACCTTGCGGTTTATGAGACGAAGACTGTTGGTGCAGGTACTTTTCGAAAGGTACCGGTACTTGGCAGGGACGGTGGACTTGAAGACGCAAAGACCAGGTGGGAAAGCGAGACTAAGCTGCCGTGGAACAAAAAGATCGACTTGGAGTGGAGAGGGTTTGGGTGGCAGCGACGGGAAGAAGAGGCTGACGTCTTTTTCGTTTGCGAAATGCTCACGAGGACGAAATGAGCACCGTATACCTCCGGCCAGTACGGACGTGGATCGGAGGCTACCAGACGCTTGCGACAAATCTTCTTGCAATTAGCAGACGGCACCAGATACAACTGACTGTCATTGCGACGTACGTACTGAGTTCGACTGAAGAGGACCTGGGCGACGACGCGCTTGATGGGGTAGATGATGGCGAGGAGACGTGCGCTACACGTTGGTGATGACCCAATACGACAGCAGTGGCTCCGCCCAACAAACGGAATGATCCCGTGGCGATTGGATGGACCTCGTGTGGTATCCAACGGACACTTTGCTCGGCTATCGCAACAGTACTAGTCGACCAGTCACTTTGACAGCGAAGTCAGCAAGTGTCAAGAAGAGGCGATCGTGCAGATGCTGTCGACCAAGATGAGATGCAAGTCTTACCAAGAGTAGGGAAACGAACCAGGTTATCCTCTCGGGAGAGCTTTCGGCTAATGTCACTAAGGAGGACGGTATCCTGGGGCAAGGTACTTGTGCTGTACACGGCTTCTTAACGGGTCAACTCATGCCTTCACTTCGGCCCGCTAGTTGCTCAGTCCTGGCGACGCACTTCGCCAAAGCTTGTCCAAGCGCCTTGCAGACTACGTCCGGTGTGTAAGTGGACCAGCGTCCACACTACATGGCTTGCCAGGTTACGACGTGGTGGATCCATTCATTGGACCAAACGGCCGTTGCCGAAAGCAAGTGCTGGGATCTGAACAATGCGATAGTGAAAGAGGGATCGAGGGGATAGCGTCGTACGGCATCAAACACAACATCCGCCCTGAACCCTGCATCTGCACCAGGACATACATGAGTTCCTTTGTCGAGAGGACATATGCGCCGACCAAAACATTTCCAATGAGCTCGCGGACGTGCGAGCTGGCAGCGCTGAGCAGCTCAGCAACTCTTCAGCCACCGGCGGTATCAGCGGAGGACGTGGCATTTTGTGCTTCCTGATTGGCACCTATACATATCTCCAGACGGAACATGGCTTGTGGGAGGCTAGTCCATCGCTACGTCCATACCAGCGGTATCCGCTGCTGAAGGTACCTGGCGATTGTACCACCACGCCGCATGTACCTGGTCAGTCCGTACGAGTGGCATGCTCAGACTGGAATTGTTCCCGTGCAATCCTTCTGAGAACACCAGATTATTCTGGCATACTCCCTGTCGGCCTGGCATGAAAGAACCGGATCGGTGCAATGTTTACCTGCAGCGTCCCGTAGAAGTACGGCGCACGTCCCTCCTACCTTTCGTTGCAAACGTGGCCCAATTCCTCACGTATCTCGGATATCTGCACAATTGCAACTCCGTTGGAACCTGTCATTGGTGCACACACTGTCGGTGTGTGTTCAGCCTTGCTCCCGTTGGCGATACTCGAGATACGGTATACAGCATAGACACTGCTGGCTTGTCTCTGCAACAATAATCTGTCTACCGTCAAACATTGCAGGCTGAATGCAATTTCTGGATCAGACATATCTTTCTCTTCGTAGTGAGACATGGCGCGCTCTAATGCAAGCCCTTTCACCTGCCTGCGACGCGAAGTCATTCACAGTGGACTCTCGACGGGCCCTTGCCTCACCGGACCTTTTCAAACAAGTCGCGTTGTCACGTTCGCTTTGACATACGGTCAGATTGATTGCAGGCCTGCTAACGAAGAAAGGCGGTGTTCATGTCTCAGTACAGACCGCTCAAAGAAGACGAAAGCCAGGTTGCTGCACCAGCTGTCGCGACCCGTGACCACGGCTTGATGAGAGTCGTCTCCAGGGCTCTTGTGTATTTTTTCGTTTTATTTCCTGGCGAATTGGTGCCGTTCTGCAGAGCAGCTTGGATACTTACAGCCTTACCCGCTGTCACTGTGCGTGGCCGGCGGTGGGAGATTCGAACAACTCACACTGCCTTCCGGTCAAAGAAGAGTGACTTCGTAAGATCCTAAGCGGACTCGCTCGAGCTCATTGCGCTGATTGGGTCAAGGATCAATGCATTATGAGGAGGATGGTCATTCGCATGGCGCTCAGATGGGGAGGAGATGGGCGCTTGCTATCGATCATTGTGCATGTGCCCAGACTCTTTCCGCTTCCGCTGGTTACACAGAAGCCGTCACAGTGGGATGACAGTCGGCTCGAATTACCTCGATCAGCCAGGTTCATTCAGGGTGAAACTGCTGTGCGGCGAGCCCAAGTTGGAATTGAGCGGCGAACATCAGCAGGTACAGAGCCATGACCAGCGACCTCTTGGAGTTCGCACCCAATTCCGAGTCCAAAGCTATGGCCCGCGTCGAGCAAGGCAAAACAATTTTGTGGCGAAGCCATGTCTTGGTGTGATAGCTGTGTCTATTGGACATGACGCAGGTGAATAAACATCTCAACCCGGCCACACGCCATGCTGAGCGCGCGCTGTGGTGTCGTCGCAGGACCAGCGTCTAAGAGAACTGGCTGCACGACAACGCTGTCAACATGCTCGTACCTCTGATGAGCCGTTTTACCGTACGCATCGGCGCCGTCAGTCGTCCTCCCAAAGTTGACCAGGGTCTGCCATGAGTAATGAAAGACTAGAGGAATCATGCACTCGATCGCCTCAAGCTGTTCACCGCATCAGCAAGCACCAGATGCACGAGACAGACTACGAACAGCATCGAGGGGACAAGTCCAAGAACCCATGCGCGAGTCGAGCGTATCCAGCGATGCGTCTGTTCAGCACGACATGTAGTCTCGTAACACAGCTACTTTTTAGGTGGAAATATCGGATGTGGTGCCTCTTTGGGTAAAACCAGAAAGTAAAGTGCGCGACAACGTGTCGATAGAGGATGTACTGAACTAGTCGTGCCTCACGTACTCAGGCGACGCGTACATCCTCAACGCATTTGTTCCATTATCTCTCAACGGCCTTCTCATGCAAAGCATGTGCCAAATCGCGACACAACTATCATAAATTCATCCACTATACGAGAACCTCTCTTGGTTTTCTTGGTGTCGATCAAGATTATGAGGCACTGGCTCACCCAGTATTCTTGCTTTCACCGATGTTGTCTTCACGATCGTTCCACAAACGTCACGGCATGCACAAGAGAAAAGCCCGTAGCCCTTCAAGGCTATCTCAAATATCACAGCCTGAACGGTACTCCGCCCCCTCTGGCGCATCGAATAGTACCACCAAGCTGTCAGAATTGCCTTTCCTCGTGCCCGACGGGTGCCGCGTTGGGACGTGTCTCACACAACCTGACGAGGCGGAAGCAAGAGTGCAGTCGGTCCGCTGCCCCACCAAACCACTCTTGCACGACGGACTCCTTAATTGCCATCTTGTTAGGCTTTCCATAACGGCGCCTGGTAGTGCCTTTTCGCTAAAACAAAAAGGATGCAAGGATGATCCTCGCATTGTGTCTATGAGAAAGCACGACTTCCGGTTAAAATCTCAAGAACGACTGTCAAGGAGCGTTACAGGTGACGAATTGCGGGCACACAGCGTCTTGCGAAAGGACGTTTGGTGCACATAATAGTCGAGGGAGCACGCTCTGTACCCCGGAGAAGGTTCTGACTGACAGCTGCGGTGATGCAATCAAGCTTTGTGGCGCTTTCCACACGGTAGGACGACTTACGACGACACTCGAGCAGCAGATGCACGTTCAGTGAAAGCAGCAAAAGCATGCGCGCATCACCACACCGATACTCGCTTTACTAGCTGCACACCGGTGTATTGGTTCTTGAGAACGCAATTCGATGCTCTCAGTGCGACAAGAGGAGCCTCACCCTGCCCCTCTCGGTGTGCAACAATTGAGATAGGTATCCGATATCGATACCGCTGTCTATCTACTAGGTCCATCTCTCACGCAATACTACCCATGTCCGCTAGATGCCTCCGCGATCTACATCTATGGTGCTAACATAGTGCCCGAGGAGTAGTCCACTCCATTGACCTGGAAACCCAGACGGATCGCACGAACCGATGCCCGTTTCTAGTCGCCGCGACCAAGCGAGATCATTCACTCTATTGGATCCATCGACGCCGAACCATTCAAAAAGGACGGCGAGCAACGACAGGGAGCTTGCATGCATATGGCCTTGGCAATCTATCCAGACAGACCCCAAACACCTGCTCCGGGTCAGATGCGCAAATGAGGACAAGTGTCACGGCACCGGCTAGCTTGGGCGCTTCAGGTACCACGGCGTACGATTTGACATGTTCCTGACAGCACTGACAGGTGTCACGGTGCGAGTCTTTATGCGCGAGCATGGTTGAACAGTCGCTACGGAAGGTGAGCCGATTAGGGCAAGCATGCCTCACTCTTTGGGCTCTCTTCGTGACTCTTTCCCTTCTTACCTTTCCTTACTGCGGCAACGTACCTCGTCTGTCTCCCCCTTACGAACGCGCGTCACATGTTCTTCTTCTTCACATGACCTCACGTGTTTGTCATTGTCTATTCCATCTCTTTAGGCGGTGGCCACCACACCAGCCAGCACATCGGGTCACACACACGCATATGGACCGTAGGGGAGATGTACGCTGCAGCTCCTCGGAGTAGGGCGGACTCTTCCATTCAATTGCCGCACACGGCGAAGACGCCATCGAGCTATAGCCTCTAGTTCCATGTAAGTACCCTCTCCCTCCTCCGCTCCGCTCCCGTGCGGAGGCCCACACTGACAGACGATCCTATCGGTGTGAAAAGGAAGAAACTGTGTCACGTTTATATACCCTCCACCAACGTGGCCGCCACCATGCAACCAGCCGGGCAACTCAAGATACGTGCCGAAGACGCCGACGGACGCCTTTTGTTAGTTCACCGATAAGCGTCATGACAAGACTGCCGACAGCCTGTCATTTGGCTTGACGCTCCGTCTTCTTCTAAGTCATACTGCCGGCCGAGGTAGTTGGCAAAACCCCGCTCCCGGTCGTGGAGGTAATATCCGTCTTCATTCCAAGTATTGGGAGGACGTCACGGATGTCAGAAACCGCACGTTTGGTACATGCTCCCGCTGTGGAGGAGGCCCGTATATCACATTTCCATTACTGTATTGATGCAGTCGGCCTAATTTGTCCTCTGCCTTCCGCTGTCACTTCCTCTTTTGACAGCAGGGCCTGGAACGCTCTTTGAAGGCATTGTACCGGCGCTTAGAGTGAGCTTTCCACTGGCTGGCATGGACTGGAATGATGAGATGATAACCGATCGGTGGAAGATGTATTTGCCTTGCGGGGACGGGACGAGTCAGGCGGACCAGGAGCAAACACTGCGACTGACTTTGGCAACGGTTGTACAGTCTGCAGTTGGTTCAAAGGCTCCTGAATGGATACGAAGATAGTATGATTAAGCACACAGTATGAACAACTCAGTATGAACATGACAATAGTCTCATCATTGACCACGACTACACAAAAGATTATCTCAGAAGAAAGTAAGCAAGAGCAAAAAACGCCCATTCAAAACAACAAGCAATCATAGCCAGCCACTCAATCGGGGCCGATGCTCGTCCATCCCATCCTACAAAACACCTTACAAAAACAATGACAATAGCCCTTCGAAGCACGCTGACTCTGCTCCTTCATGCGCTTCATGCGGTCGTGATGCTGCGCCCGATATAATATATACACAATACACAAAGTTTTACGCCCCAACATGCTCGTTATGGATGGAGCATGCACATACAATGGATGAAGAATGTAATGACACCCCACACATATGCCGTCGTGATAGTCTCAACGGGATGAGCCAGATTGCTTAGGAAGAGGCGAGGGGTTGTACGTCCATCCGCCATCGCGAACGAGGCGTTCTCTTGCCTCGCGCTCCTTGCGCTTCTCTTCGGCGGTGACTTCGTCGTTGGCCCAGTAAGCACTGCTGGTGCGCTCGCGGAAACGCTTGTGGCGCTCTTTGTTGGGGAAGACCTTTTCCATCTCGAGCGGTGCAATGGGACCGAAGATGTGCTCGGGATCCATGAGCTGTTGGTTGCTCAGCATCTCGCGGAGGTTGGGGGTGTTAACCCAGCTGGGCTGCTCGAACTCGTTCTCAGAGTCTTCGTCTTCCGAGTCGGTCATGATCTCAGGCAGCTTGATGTCATCTCCGTTGGGGTACTGTATCGTGGGTGCCTGGGATTGGGGTTGGTATGCGGACTCCGCGAACGGAATCTTGCCCTTTGCAAACTGAGCATGTGCCGGAGTAGTTGGGTTGAGGTTCTTCGCCTGTTGCGATGGTCGTTTGGCCGGGCGATGGAGGGTCTCGTCGCTCTCGCCTGGGAACTGTCGCTTGGGAGGAGGCTTTGCAGGATTCACAGGAGGAATGTTGATACGGTTCGCATCCTGAACCGTCTGCAGGCGAGATATAGGTCGGGCAGCTCCAAGATCAGCGCGCGGTGGTTGAGACGTTGAAGCCTTGGGCTTTTCAACCACAGATTGCGGGCGGGCGGCTTGAGGCGCGGGAGGCTTAGAGATCGGCCTTGCAGACTTGGTTCCGGGTGCAGACTTAGTAGACAAAGCTGAAGCCGGGCGGTTCGCTGCGGCTGTAGGAGGCCTTGATGAAGGTCCTACAGATTTCCCCAAATTCTGAGGAGCCGATGGGAGAGGTTTGCTAGACGACGGAGCCGGACGAGCAGCAGGGGGAGGTGCCTGTCCGTACTGGCTGCTCTTCAGGTTGACCATAATCTTCTGGGGTGCCTTTGCCTTTGTAATAGCGTCCTTGCTTGATGGTTTGGCAAGTTTCCTAGGCTCCCGAAGAGGTGCCTTCGTTGTCTTAGTGGTAGGCAACAGGCTCTTGGGAGGTGGAGGGGGTGGCATTTCGTCGCCAGAGTCCACGTCTTGCTCCCTGGAGGAAGCAGTGTTTGATCGAGGGATGCCAGGTCGAGACACGGGCTGTTGCGGTGCTGCCTGGGCTGGTGTCTTACTCGCAGCCGATGCAGTGGGTTGCCTAAGACTTGATTGCGACGACATAGCGGTCGGTGTCTTTGCGCCCATGGCTCTGGCCTTCTGGGCATGTGCAGCAGCCTTGCTTTGTTCCTTCTCGCGCATCTGCCTGAGCTTGTCCTCAGCACGCTGTTGTTGCTTGGTCTCTCTCATTTCCTTCTCTCTCGCGTCCTTCTCCTTCTGCTTCTCGCGTTCAGTGGAGCTGCGAGTCCGTCGACCGTCTCCCTTGAGTGGACTACCGGGCATGGTAGCACTCTTACCGGACTTGATAGAGTCCTTGGAAGGTGAGCGCATATGAGTGAAGATGGTGGCCGGTCTCTCTGCGCGCTTGGGGCTGCTTAGGGCATCTTCTGATGGGTCTGAAGAGGGGAACTTGGGCCTAGCAGGGCTCTCCTTGAGTGCATCCATCTTCACCTGAGCGCTGGTAGCACTCGATCCGATGAGCTTTTCTTTCGCTGCGCGGAATGCTGAATACAGTTTAGATTTCGAAGCACTGAGGGGGCCATCCATGTATTTCTTACTAGTCGGAGAGCCAACCGGCGTGGTTGATTCAGCAACTGCTGTGAGATCCGGATTTGAGACTGAAGTGAGCTTCGGTGGCACATGCCTAGCTGGAGAGACCTGGACGTCAGCAGTATGGCTCTTGTTAAAAGCAGGCCTGGCGACCTTGGGTGCAACTGCTGCTGTCCGAACCGGCGAGATCCAGTCGTCATCGTCGTCATCCTCTTGTGCGGGTTCGGGTGCTGGAAGACTCGGGTACGCTGGCTGTGAAGTCTGAACAGGTGCCACCTCTTCCTTTGCTTGTGTGGGTTCCTGAGGCTGCGACTGCGCAGATGTGATGTTCTGGCTAATGCGCTTCGGCGCTTCGTTCTGCTGCTTGAGCATGTTGATTCGCTCGAATAGACGCTGGGTCGACGTCTTGTTGTGAACCTTCGTTGTCTCCGATTCCTCTCGCTGAAGCTCCGGGCGTTCCATATCCACATCCGAGTCATCGGCGTGTTGTATCTCCGCAGGATGCGCGAGCTGCGAGCCTCCCAGACTCTTTCCTCCTGTGAATCTGCCCATCTGGCTGTTGCGGGCTTTGCTCTGGTCGATGTGACTAATGCGCGATACTCGGTTGCCCATGCTCTTCTTCGGGAGCAATGGCTCGCGTGCGGGAAGGGAGGCAAAGGTAAGACTGCTTTTCCTAACGAGCGGCTTTACAGGGCTGGAGTTGTCTGAAGGGGAGCGCACATCATCGTCCATGTCCATTTGATCATCGATATCATGGTGAATGAGGGTGTCGTTGTGCTCGACTTCTGGGGACGCAGGCGGCGGGCCCGAGGGCGTAGTCGAGTGGTCAGGCGCGTAGATATTCTTTGGCTCAGGCGCCAGGGCGCGGTTGTTCGCGGTGTCAAGCGCGTCGTGGGTCTCGGCGGAGATGCTGTACTGTTCGGAAACTACGCGTGGTGGCTCTGGGAAGTCCTCCATATCCTCCATGCTGTGATCCTCCGCGTCAGAAAGGTCGTGGTGAATCATTGTACCATCGGCATCAGATCGCGAGCGGTCGGCCTTGTATTCGTCATCCACTTCCATCGCATCGGCATCCGCGTCCTTGGCGCGCGAAGCTTCGCGCGAGGCATTCTTGCTCGCGAAAGCCTCATTCGCTGAAACGAAAGAATCGCCAGTGTCGCGGTCTTCTTCCTTATCGTGTATCGATTGACGGAAGGATTGAGTGGGCTGTGTGGGTTGTGTTGAGAAGCTTTGTGGCGGTGAGAAGACCTCGCTGGCTTCTGAAGTCATTACTGTCTCTTGCGAGGACTGGACTGGGTTCCATGCTGGTGCAAGAGGCTGTGCTGGGCGCTTATCGAATACATTCGCTTGGAAGCTAGTATCAATGTTCTCCTTGCCGGCGCTCTCGGGCTTGGTAAACAGCTGTCGCGCGATGGGCGTGCGGGCGACGGTAGGCGACTGTCGAACCGTGTTCTCTGCGTCTTCGGCGATCTGGAATCTAGCCTTGACGTTTCGCAGACTCTCTTCGGCGGCGCTTGTGCGTTTCTGCGCGTTCGCAGACTTGATGCTGGCAAGAGGCTGGCTGATGTTAGTATGGGATGGAAGGCGACGCGCAAACTCTTACCTGGCGATCGACCGCCTTCTTTCGCGCGGTGCGAGGCGTCTTGCCGCGTAATTTGCCGGGTGTCTTGAAGACATCGAGGTTGTGTCTACCGGAGAGTCAGTTCGGCGCGTATTGACGCAAGGTAGACGCGACATACGGTCTGTCGCTGGCCAAAATGTCGAACATGTGCTCGTTGAGCCATTCCAGCTCATTGCGCACAGAGAAGCCAAAATCCTCCAATTCTTGGGATACAAGCGTGTTGGATTGATGGCGCTCCTCGAGGATCCATCCAGCGGACCCTACAGTGGGTGCCTTTGTGCGGGCAGCCATGGCGAATGTGTGCGAGGTAGAAGTAAGTGCGGGTGGTTGGGCGCGTCGCGGTGCTGGCAGTCGCGTTCCGGATAAAGGTCAGGTGTCGTCTAGGTTAGCTGAGCATGTCGTCTCGAAGCAATTCAGTCCTGTATATCAACGCCAAAGGCAAAAGGGCAGTCCTGGGGGGGTCGTCGTCGGGGCGTTGGGGTGTTGGACCTTGAATGTTGTGACGCGGGACGAATCCAAACAATCGAGTGGGCCGCCCATCGCGCTGGCCATAGCGTTGCCAAGCCCGCCTCTCCCTTTTGGGACGACACCTGCATCATCGCTCACCATGGTGCACTGCGTTGCATCCTCTCTGACTATTTAGCCTTGCTATCATTGCTCGAGATATCGCATGTTTAAGCCCTCTCTCGCTTGTGTCGGTGGTGGTGGCTAAGTATAGCACGCGGCAAAGGCCCGCCAAACGATCGCTGTAGCCGTTGAACACTGACCACCTGGCTGTCTTTGTCGCTGCTTCTTCGCCTCGGCCTATCGATTAGCTACTTTCACTCCTTGTACTCATCGCGTCCTTCGGTATTCGCGCTCGAGGATGGAAGTGAGCTATCTAGCCACATACTTGTGAGCGCCGTCGCTGCAAGGAGCGCGCCAAAGTAGACTTCAAGAGCGCGTTTACTCCTGTGTGCAACTAACCTTCAATGTATGCAATCAAAGAGCTTCACTGGAGCGTTGAGGTCCTGTAGTCATGCGTACGTATACAGGATCCAATTGAAATGAGTAGAACGATGATTGGCATGGGGTTGGGAGGTACCAGTGGCTCCTCACCCCTCTGAACCAAGTAATGACACGAAATGCTGACCTTGAGCCAAACCCCTACGGTGCACCGCTTGTCAACTGCGCTGGTCCGTGATTTCTTGCTGCCTCCCACAGCCGTCTCGGCCACACTGTCGCACATAATATTTCCTTGGTTGCTCTGGTCGCATTTCACTTCAAAAAAGCTTTTACTTGAAAGCAGCACTTCCGCCATCAGAGTTCCATTTCTGTCACTCCTACACATCCACGCCACTCACGACCTCTCATCTACCTCTGAAATCATGTCTCCTTCAAGGGACCCCAGAATTCCGGCGGACGACAATTCTTATAACAATCATTCTCCTCTTGGGCGCATGCAGGAAACTACATGGGGATGCGAAAGTCCGACGGAAGACAGTCTTCCCAATAATCCTCCTGGGCGCAGGCGGGAAATGCTCAACTGTGATGACCCTCCCAGCTACTCGTCGCTTACCATACGACGCTCCCATGACCCAGAGCACCCTTGGAATAGACCTCCGTCAACATATCGACCTCTCGTGCGTGCTTCCTCCACAGCTGGACCATCTCTTGTCTCTCACCGCCAACCGATACGACAACAAAGCGAGCATGAGCTTCGCAACGCAGCGCAATCTTCTCCCGAATCGCGACTAGGTTCACTCATGACATCCCCGCCATTCCTGCCATCACTGTCACCACTGCCATCGCAGGCACCGCTATCATCAGGGTCATCATGGTTGATAAAAGAGCCACCACGATCATTACGGCCAGCGCGGCCTGCATCAACCACAAAACCACCAGGGGCTGTATTCACGCCCGACCAGCCTCCTTTGTTCTCAACATCCCATGCTCGGGTGGGCATGACTGTCAACCAAGCCGGCACTTCAGCCGAAGCAAAGTTCCCCGGGCTCACACGGCCCTGGCCATGGGGCTATACCTCTTCAAATACTACCGATACCTCCGCGAAAATTATCGCGCCCATCAATCAGGAGACGGGAGAGGTACATGGATCTCATTCCGCCAAGCTTGCTTACGCAAATGTCGATTTCAGCACTCCTTCTTCCGCCTCCAGAGATACATCAAGGACTACGTTACCAATTCGAAGTCTTGGTGACAGACATAAGCCGCCAGTCTTCGGAGAGCCTACACCTCTCAAGTCTAGAGTTCTCAAGCCCACAATTTGGGAGCCTCCAGCTTACCAGCCTAATGTCTACACTTCACCCAAATCGGCCTCGGATGCCTGGATAAAGGCCCCACCAAAAACCATGTCTCGGGCTTCTGGCTACGAACCAACACAACTCGACGGCTCACCAGGCCTCAGAGCACGCCTAGCAACTATTCGTGATCTTCGCCAGCGGAAATACACTGACGCAGAGATCGACACAATGGTCGCGGATATGGGCAATGTTGGACTCTCCTTCCCCGAGCTTTTGGAGATGCTCAGGAACGGACCACAGACGGACACCTCTGCTAAGAAAGCGGAGCGCGCTCAGAGCAAGGTTGTTGCGCGACCGACGACTAGCACAACCCCCACAACACCTGCCAAACGCGATGTGCCGACATACTCCCTCAACCCCTCTGACGTGGCAGGCAGGAGGACTCAGTTGCCCGTCAGGAGCCAGAAGACCACAAAAACTATCAAATCGCGTTTCGCAGTCGAGAACCTCGCTTCGGTGCAGACGGATCCCGCTGCCTGTGCCGAGCTGGACAGGGTGCTGGCTATAGATAAGTCCAAGGCCCCCGAAGAGAAGGTTCCCGAGGAAGAGTTCGAGACACTGAACTTGGACTCGGACGAAGAGGAGTGGGACAAGATTGACGCGGACGATGAGTGGGAGGTTGTCGATGACCCGAGAGCAGAAGTGGAGAAGAACGCGGTTTAGATGCGTATAGCTGGATCCTCGGGTATCTCTCCTTCTCGGCTCACGTTGTAGCCTTAGATTAGCTTGAGGTGATTCTTCAACTGCAGGCTCTCATCACTCGAGAGGTACTTTGGGGTACAGTGAAGTAGGCAGTAGGCCAAAGCAATGAAAGCCAGGGCACGAGCCATTCGACTAGACTTCTCTATGCAGCTATACATTCCATCGCCCATTTTCATCCACTAGTGAACATTTCTCAACGTAAAGAACGTCTATAACCATCCCTCACCGCAACCACAGCGCTCAACCATCGAACCTGCGAAACATGTCTTCTCCTCCTCCTCCCCAAACAGGCGAAAGCCATCCTACCACCCGCCCCTACTGGATCCATCACGAGAGAATCTCACCATCTGATCTCTATCCAGGAGGCAGGCGCGACCGCTTCGGAGGAATAGACCCAAGCCAACCATACCGCCCGTCTTCGCCCATACAACGAGCAGCCAGCTCTCTAGCCCAACCAGAATCCGCTGCGCTACCAGAAGATTACCACTCCCCATCACTAACTGAAATCTTCCCCCCTTCCGTCACCGCAACACTCCTCGACCCTACCCCTCTACCAAGAACCAATCCAGGTCAGCGTAGGCGTGTTGTACATCCTACACCATCTCAAACTTCCACAACCACCACAACCACCCTACCCACCTTCCTCGCCAGCAACCTCCTCCCACTCCTGCCCTCACACCCCCTCTACCCCACCCCAGGCACAACATGCGGAATCTGTCAAGACCCGTTCCACGCTGCTCACGCACCCGTTCTCATCACCAACACACCACATTGCGTTGACCATATCTTCGGCTATCAATGTCTGCGCAAGTCGCTCGCATCAGGAATGCCGAATAGCAACAAATGTCCGCTGTGTCGGGCAAAGTGGTTTGAGATAAAGAGAGAAGGATTAGAAGATCTAGCGGAGATTTGGCGGAGTGTAGAGAGGGAAGAAGAGAGGAGTATTAGGAAGGAAAAGGAAGAGGTAGCCCGAGTTGCGAGGAGGATGACGAGAGAGGAGATAGAGGCTCGGAATGCATGGCTCGGTGATGTTGAGCCTGATGAGGTTGATATGACACTAATGGACATGGTAATGATCGTCGCCTGGCGGTACCTTTGCGACATCTCCGTCGGACTTCTCTGGCTGTTTAAGGCAGCTTGTGTCATCATTTGCCTTCTTGAAGTATGGGCATCGAGAGAGGCGTTCCCGTTCTGGCGTAGGTTGCAAGAGGCGTTCAATGTTGATCAGTAGTAAGACGCTTGTGGAAGGGGAAGCGAGGTAACTGAGCTGTAGAGCTCATCACAGGGGAAATGCGAGGAGACGAGATCGTACTAGTATGCCATTATCGTTACACGTAACTGTAACATGCGCGCGTTAAAAATACCATAACAAAGACATCCCATTCACCCATCCACCTGAACGCCGTGCGAGAAACAAATTATGCAATAGCGACGCTGCTTCCACCGTACTGTAAAGGGACTTTTCTGCACTCTTCCAATCACCCTTTTTTCTGTTCTTAGGTCTCAGACCACCTAGCAAGTGTGATACTGGTAGTGTACACCATGGCAACGACACCGATGACCATCATGGAGATGTCACCGAACTTCTCCCAAGGACGGTTGGCGACGCCCTTGTAGTGCAGGTAGGCAGGATAGATGTACACCAGAGGCACACAGGCAAAGCTTCCAATAAGCGCGACGAACTTATCGAGGTCGCTAGCTCCAAGGATAGCGATGGCACCGCAAAGAATGACGAGACACGTCCTGAAGGCGTTCTTCTTCCACTTGGTCATGTTGCTCTGCTTGCCGGATGCGCGACCAAAGATCTTGAGCTCAATGTTACGCATGGCGGGGAAGAGTTGCACTGGTGTGCCGACGAGGACGGCCATGGAGTAGAGGAACTGGACGGCGTTGACGAGCTTGCTGGTCTGGGGGAAGTTGGTGATGACCTCGACGGAAACGTTCTCGCCGAAAGTTCCGTAGCAGAGGACACCGACAGACGTGAAAATGACGGTGATGATGAGCATGACGATGTAGAGGAGCTTGCTGAAGTGCTCGGGTTCTTTCATGCTGGACTGGATGGGGAGGATAAGGCCGATGCCCTCAAAGGTGAAGATCGCGGAACCGATAGTCAGAGTAAAGTCGCGGGGGTTGAAGAGTTCGATAGACGGGTTGAAACCACCCATCTTGGTGATCGATGAGATATCGTACCAGTAGATGTACGTCAAACCGATGAGAATGAAGACATCGGCGAGAAGGGCGGCAGGTCCGAGCTTGGAGATGTTTCGGATGAAGGACATGGGTATCAGAACAGCGATCTGGATACCGATGAGCGCATTGGTTGAGAGGGGCTCCTCGGCGTGAGTAACAGCATCCAGGAACGATCGAAGGTTGTCCGCGGTGAAAATAAGACCAGCGCATACGAAGCCGATTTGCGAAAGCGTGATGGATACCAAGATGAGGGCACGGAATCTCGGTCCCACGACGATAGAACCCAGATCACCGTAACCACCACCACCATACCTCTTTCTTGTCGCCAGCAGCAACTCGAAGCACAGCGCTGTAATGGCAGAAACCATGATCATGGTGATCGACGAAAACAGCATGCCGCCGTTCTTGAAGGCCTTGGGCAAGAACATGATTCCGGTACCGATGAACGCCTTTAGGAGAGTGAAGAAGGTCTTGACTTGGTCCGCATCACCCTGAGCCCTCAGTCTCTTCGAGCTTTGTCGGCGTCCGAGAAGTGGTCTTCGCTCGCCTTGCCCCTCATCTTCTTCTTCAACAGCAGATTCCGCATCCGACGAATCTTCATCAAGATCTTCACCGGCGAATTGGCCATACAGTTCAAGGAACGAAATGAAGTTTCGTGTAACAGGCTCCGAGATGTAGCTGACACGCTTGCTTTGCCGTTGTAAGTATTGGCGTCTCAGACCGCCGGGCGCGAGCTGGTCGCGAACAGGTAGTTCGTCATGGTCAACGTCTGAGATTGACGGGGCAGGGTTGCGGCCAAAGTGGACTGCATCAGAAAAGGTTGCTGCTCGTTGGTGCAACTTTTGCCGTCTGTTCTGTGCCGCAATCTTGTACAGGTCGCGGTGGATGTCGCCACCCTGTAACCGCAACGACGATTCCGGAAGCTGGCGGTCGCCCGAGTTGGAGGCGTTATCTGCGCCCTCTTCTGCCGCTGGCGTCGCTGGGTCAAACTCTGAGAAGTCGAAGCTTGGGTCTAGATGCTGCTCTAGGACCCTGGCTTCCTTGGGGTTGGCACCCGCCGTGGTCTGCGGTGTATCGGTCATCGCGGCGACAGCTTCAATGAATGTTCAAACACCACAGTAGATGACTGGAAAATATCGACGGAGCTACGCAACTTGGGCGTCTGGTAGCTTGGGCGTGGCGGTGAGGTCCAAATGATGAAACAACAGCCAATCAGGGTTTGCAAAGCTCAAATGGTCCGTGTGCCTGACATCACCGTGTTGTGAGGTTTGGCGTTTGCAGTTTGTCGTGACAGAGTAGGAGAATGTGCGAGAAAGCAACAGCGAAGGTTAGCACAGGGGAGGAAAGCTACTTGAAGCAAAACAAGGGACGAGAATCTTCGAAGACGAGACCGCGACGGACCTGGGAAAACATGACGATCTCACTGGCGCCTTGGCACCGAGGCACCTGGGCACGTGTTGCGGAGGTTGGCCATCCCTGCATCAGCCACGCCATCATTGGCGCAACAACCGACCGCGGCCGCATCCTAGGAGCTCAGTCCCAAGATAGCCGTTAATCAATACACATTGCCGGCAAAGCAGAAGAGCCCTTTGATCCGCACTTGACACGTTTCGTCACCGTCAACGGCAGCATAAAGGCTGGAGAGCATACTGTACGTGATGGCTGCCCAACAAACCCCATAAATCGTCTCACGATGGCCCCTCCAGGATTCGGGCCGCCTGGATACTCTGTCCCGCACCGCTCCATGCATCGCGAACCGCCCCCAGAAGGGTCCGATACCAACACCCGGCCATATGCCATCTTCTTCTCCTATCTGTTGACATGCTTCTCTGTCGCAGTCTTCATCATCTTGAGACTTGCGAAAAGAGCTAGCGTGTTGCGAAAGTCAACTACTGCACAGCTCCCACCGAGAAGACATGTCTGGCTATTCAGTGCACTTGCTGCGGGCAGCTTGCTCACAACATGGACGCACATGTTCCAGTACTTCAAGGTCAGCTATCAGTCTTGGCTGATGTGGCGTAGCTACTACGAGCTTGAACCTGACCAGAATCACTGGGGTTTGTGGTTGAAAGAGACTTCATTGTTTCGAGAGGCATGGGAGACTGTCATCATCGGATATGCGAGGTACTGGTGGTCACACCAGATATTCTTCTTTGCATTGGGTCTGGGGTTGTATCTGGAGCAGAAAGGTAGAAGACTATTCGTATCGATTGACACACTGAACTAACATATCTAGGAATTCGTCGCGGTATCCGGTATACCTGGGCATTCATGCTGCTTGGCCAGATTGTGGCCATCAGTTTTGCTACAAACCTCTTCATGCTCACCTTACTATTGAGCCCGCCGGCACCAGCTCCATCGTCATATGGTTCGCGCCGGCAAACGTGGCTAGGTCCATGGCTCCTAAACCTTTTCGCCATCTTCGCAACTGCTTATCCCGCGATGCAACTAGCAGACGAACACTACTGGCATCACCCTACACACTTCATGCCGGTGCTCATGGCTCCACACATCGCTTTGATGCTCTTGCCCATTGCACGCGCTGTTGTACCGCCCTCATCCTTCATCGAGGATATCCAATTCACCGACAAGATCTACAACTACATGTGGGCACTGGTCCTAGGGAATGCCGGGCTGATGCTGGCATGGACTACCTCAACAGCGTATGCCTATGGTGGTTTTGTGGGAATCCAAAGTGCTCTGCTAGAACACCCAGCAGTGAGCAGCGTGGGATTCGATGTCATCTTCTGCTGGATCACATGGGCCTGTTGGTACTGGACGCAACCAAAACCTGCATATGAGGATGTATCGCGGGACTCGGCCGAGAGGAGGAGCGCACATGCTGACGACGAGCCGGCCACTGCGCTGGGTGCCAGTGGATATGATGGCGGAGCAAGACATCGCTAGTGTGGTGGCTCATCGGCTGTCGGAGTTGCTTATATGACGAAGCTACGTGCTGCGCGTATACGAGGAGTGGGTGTCCAGTGGTTGCATCATAGTTGATCGAAAGGGCTATTGCGATATTGCGCCTGTCGTCAGTCAGCGCTCTGATGTCGATGGAATAAGGTCCTCAAGCATACATACGGTTTATAGTATGTAATCGTAAGATCTTACCTCACCATAGGAGTATAGAGTTGCAACGGTGGCTCGAGAATGGCTTCGTAGCTCTGTTCTTAGTATTCTACGCGTCCGGCGCTCTGTATATTATTAGGTGTTGCGACCGGTCAGTTCGTATACGGGAGTTGCTGGCGGAAGCGTAGTGAATCAAGGCGACCATCGCAAAGGCAGTATCCCGATCACAGCCATTCATCTCGTAGTTGGTGTGAGGGTGTAAATCTGAAGCCGTAGACGATGTCACACCTCCGGCGAGTTTAGAATCGATAAGCTTCCAAGGTTTGACGCTAACAGGGTAACTCCGGCTTACAACCGGCCTGAACCCTTGCGTCATTGACAGAGAGCAACGTACTACTCTCCACCATCATCGTCATCGTACGAGGGTGCACAATTAACACAATATTGAATGCATCAGCACATCACGAGCAAGGTCATATACGACCTCGTACTAGGCTTAATCAGCCTTCCAAAGCAGTGCTTATGATGCCTCTCATATTGCTCACGTTTACGAACACAGCTTTTTCGCCGCACCTTTACTTTTTTCACCTGCAGGTTCGGTACTGAGCTATCGATTCGACCCTCGTATTGACAGCTGATCTTCACGCTACATGCACCCTGAGGCCCTGTGCGGCTGTGGCACTTGTGGCACTTATGCAAGACTTATCCGGCAGGCTGGGGAAAGCTTCGCTCGCTAACGCGCGGGGTTGATCTATAACTGCCCTGATTGAGTTGCGCTGACCCTCATCGGGCATGCCGTGCGGTACTGCATACGGAGCGAACGCAGCCGACTGGAAGGGATCATCGTGGGTGTGGCAAGGCGGCCAAAGCTAACGGGTAGCGGAACGTCATGGGCTGGCTGGGGCCCGTTATGGTGGAACACATGACTGCTGTCCAGGTGGAACCTTTGGAGGGAGCTGCGATGAGGCTGCGCGAATACGGCGACTACGAAGGATGATCGTGAGTATAAAGCTCGACCGTGCCGTTGCTGGTAAATTCCACTCATCAGCTCCTACCTACTCGATCAACGCCTAGCATACCTAAGACTCTATCATCGCATCGACCACCTACAAGATTAATCCACATCATCCAAAATGAAGACCTCATCCATCGCCCTCACCCTTGCAGCAGCTGCCGTTACGAGCGCACAGGATCCGTTCTACAACATCAGCTCTGCACCATTCTTCCTAGTCGTCACATCCGAAGACGGAAAGGTCAATGACACGCTAAGCGCCTGTCACGTCGGTGCAGCCATCGAATCACTCTGCCTCAGCAACGCTGGCGTAGGAGACAGCCCAGAACCCCTCGACGGCGCACAATTTCAATTCAACACATCTGTCTACTCTCAAGCACCAGAGGACGGCTTCGGCCTACCAGGCATCTTGACCTGGTGGTTGAACACCACCACCCTCGACATTCCCTCATCAGCGGCTTTCAACCTCGACCCAACTTCCAACCTTGCAGGCATCACTCTCAGCCCCGGAAGCGGAAGCGATACGACTATGCTAGCTTTCGACTCTCAGGACGAACTCACGTATCAGGGCTACGTCCGCGGCGAGAACAACACAGGCAACTACCAGGAATTCTACCGCTGGTTTGCTTGCGACACGGACTATGCCAGCTACAGGTACAACAACCTGGCATGGGGATTGGGTGCGGGCAAGCCAGACAACCCAACCTGTGTCTCGGTCAACGTGACGAGGGTATTTGTCTAGAGCGGAAGATTGTGATGAAAATTTCTGTTCCGTAATGGTTGGATCAGAAGAGGGGGGATGGAGGAAGGCCCAATCGGGATTTACGACTTGACGTGCTACGCAACTAATGCTAATAGATAATGACACTCTTTTGACATGCGCAATCCGTTCCACGTGTACGTTCTGACAGATGCCAGTCATCGTGATGTGATCGAAGGTGACCTCCATGGATATCTATAAGCCAGCGTCCTGTCTCCCTATCTTTCTGGCTCAAGTTGCACCTGTACGCGCCGTACAGATTACCACCGCCATGTTCAAACTTGTTCCCATCCTTCTCGCTTTCGCAGCTCTCACTCACGCTGACGCTGATTGCGAATACGATTGTGAACCCATCTATACCATACAATCTGACCCCTTCAATCTCGTCCTCATATCCGAAGATCTTTCCCTGAATGGCAAAACACTATCTGCATGCCATGCAGGTGCAGCAGTTTTCACGCTCTGCCCCACGCTTTCAGAAGAAGGGGCCCAGTATCCCGTTGTCCTGACCCACAACACAACCGATACTGCTATCACAAACGTCTGCATCCCCTCTAAATCCCCCTGCCTTCCCCATCAGCCCTACCGCCCATCAAAAGAAATCCACAAACCCCATCCCCACACCCACTAACACCCCGCCCAGACCTTCGGCACCCAAGGCATCCTCTCCTGGACCATCCCCTACGACCCCTACCCCATCGACCTCTCCGTGCTCCTCCAACCCCAAGACATCGTCCCCTTATCCATCGCCCAGCTCGCCATGACCTACAGTGGCGACGGCAGCCTCTCCTTCGACAACAACGACATACTCAACTTCCAGAATCCGATTACCTGGGGGGCGGAAAAACCTGAAATGGGGGAGTGGACGGGCTATTATCGCTGGTGGGTTTGCTTCACGTACTATGGGACGGGGTATGTTAGGCAGACTTTGGTGTGGGGGACGGGGATTGGGAAACCTGGTAAGTTTGGTGCTTGCTTTTTTTGGGTAGATGCTGATGTTGGGGTGGTGGGACTGTGCTGACTGCTTTTGGTAGATCCGCCGAGTTGTGTTAAGGTTGGGGTTAAGAGGGTGTTCGTGTGAGAGATTGCCTGAACTAAGTTCAGGCCTCTGGTGTGAGTTCAAGGCGCATTGACTTCTTCGTCGATCAGATGGTAGATGGAGATTTGCGGCGAATCCGGATGTGAGGTGGACCTGCGTCGATGTAACGGCTGCTGGGATTAGTAGAATGGTGACAGGAAGAAGCGCGAGTTCTATGTGACAATCAAGTTTGATAATTCTCTAGGTTGAAACTCGATTTCTGTGTCTCCAATATCAAGGTGTTCAGTAGGCTCGGCCGGCATGCTCTTCGCTGTTGAGGCTAGAACGAGCCCTCCAGGAGTCGTGTGTAAATGCCTCCGGAGATAGGAAAACAACACACTAGAGAGCAAAAAGACGACGAGAGCTCTGATGGAAGTAGTGTGCCTAGTCGGCCCAAAGCTTGTATGCACATGGGGTGGACCTCCATGAGGCTTGACCCTCAGTCCCTGCCCAGGTGAAGCTTAAACGGTTAGCGTGTCACGCGAGGCTGGGCGTCTTCCAAGGTTCCATGTCGCGTACGCAACTCCAGCCTCTCTCTCTACAGTCCCACAGCGAGATCACCATTCAGCACTCTTTTCATCGTTCAATGATTCTATCGGTCGTGACCCGCAGCCTTGGAGGCTAATGACGCGTCAAAATGCCTCACGACGCGGCTTTTGAGACCCGCGTACGCCAAAACCGCCACAAGCCCTACAGCAGCGAAGGCCAGCCCTACTGCAGTCAATTTTCGCGACAGACCATTGTGTAGCTGCTATTGGACCCATCTAAATCTCCGACCAACGCGACAGGCGTTTCCCAGGATGGATAGGCCTTCGAGATGGTCGCATTCAGCCTTCCCCGCGTAGATCCGACACAACGTGTGACGGCGTTCGAGGCGAGCAATGCCGTCATCGTGCTTTCCGCCGAATGTCAGCTAAGGTGCACCACCAACGTAGTGCTGGTAAGGCAGACTGTCTTGACCTCGTCTCTCGATAAGTGCAGCGCATAGCATCAATTGTATGCCGACATTGCATAACACATGCTAACTAGTTCTTCGTCATTCTTTCGCATCGCCCTCATGATTCCTACGTTGTTTTTCTTCCCTTTGGCCCTACTTACAATACCTATAACCGCACAGTCTTCTCCCTCCTCCACGTCAGATACGCCTATACCTACCAGTTCTACTGAAACGATCATCGATGTCTCCAGTACCTTTACGAGCACTTACTCCGCCGACTTCTCGAGCGGTCTCCCGGGCATTGTCCTGAGCACATTCACATCCGGACGGCAGAACGCCACCGCTACCTCGTCGACGACAACACAAGAGGTGACAGCCATAGTCGGGCTGTCTCCTTCGACCGAATCCTCAAACGGCACTGCTTCATCGACCACGACATCTGCTCGTCCAAGCCCGACTAATACTCAGCCATGCAATGGATACGTCGAGTTTTGCCAGAGGAGGTTTTCCAACATCTCTATGGTCGTCGCACATAACAGCCCATTCGTGAGGCCGCACAATGCAGCCAGCAACCAAGACTACCCAGTGCTTAATCAGCTCAATGATGGAGTTCGAGGGTGTAAGCGCATCATACACGATACGGAAAGACTCTGGCTGACGTTGAACAATAGTGCAGTTCGAGACCCAGAAACCCAACGAGACCTCCGCTATACGCCTCTGCCATACCTCCTGTAACCTGCTCGACGTGGGTACCCTCGAATCATACCTCGCAACAGTCAAAGGTTGGCTCGACCAAAACCCGTTCGAAGTCATTGCCATCATGATGGGCAACAACAACGGCCAGGACACTCGAAACCCAGCGACAGACTATATCGCACCTTTCCAAAACTCGGGAATAATGGAATACATATGGACACCACCTTCGGCTAGTCTGAATCTGACGGACTGGCCCACATTGGCCGAGATGATTATTAGGAATAAGCGTGTCGTGGTGATCTTGGACTATGGCGCAGACCAGGAACAAGTCCCGTGGCTGCTCAGCGAATTCAACTATCAATGGCAAACACCCTTCTCACCCACCGATCCCGCATTCCCATGCACGGAGCAACGACCCCCGAACCAGCCAGAAGAAGTCTCACGCGAGCGCATGTACGTGATGAACCACAACCTGAACATCGAAGTCAGTCTCCCAGGCGTGAGCAGCATCCTCATACCAGCATACTCCCTTCTCGATGAGATCAATGCTGTGTCCGGAAACGGTAGCGTTGGTCTCAATGTACAAAACTGCGAGAAAATGTGGGCTCGTCCGCCGAATTGGATACTCGTCGACTACTACAACTATGGCAACTTTAATGGCTCTGTCTTCCAGGTTGCTGCGACGGCCAACAACGTCACGTACAACGAGCAGTCGTGCTGTGGAACAGAAGGTACTAGCACGGCGCATATTCTGAGAAGCCAAAGGCTTTCCATAGCTTCATTGTTTGTTGGCGCTTATCTGTTGTGGTGAGTATGGTCCAAGGCAGCTCAGTTTGTCTTGGAGCATTGGTATGGCGAGGCGTTCTTGGGAGTAGGAGTTGTTTCTATCTGCCGTACCGCTTAAGCAACGTCTGTTCTTGATCAATTTAACCGTTGTCCTCTCTAGCCTGGGCGAGTTGCCTAGTGTACCTGTCTGCATGATTGCTACTCGACTGATCCCAGACACGGATACATTGGCGTGTACACGGAAACCGCCCTTGTCACCCCTTCGAAGCTCATCGAAAATGAATTCATTGTCGCCCAAGCTATGAACTCTGACCCCTTGACTGGAGCCTACGTTCCATTTACGCTAAGCGCCGAAGGCCCACTACATATGTCGCAACACCTCGTACTCCTCCAGTGAACTCATCGCCACTCCGCTCATCAACCCCGCAAGCGGTTCTCTCAACTTAGTACGCTTGTCCACGAACCCCATCGCCAACTTCGACAACCATGCCCTACCTGGAAACCCGAATCCGCCATCTACTTCGCGCAGCGAGGAATGATGATGGAAAAGGGGAGGCAATCAACCGCTTTAACAGCGTACGGTGCTGTCCGCCACCCTCTGATAAACTGGAGATGCTCGATCACGGAAAGGAAAAATATAAGTACACATTCGAACCCGCACCTCGCCAGAACGACCCAGTCATAAGGTATATTATACGCCTTATTCGCGACATGAAGGCCAAACACATCGGCGTCGCGGCCATGAACTTTCGAGTAGAACCTACCGACAAGTCATCGCCGTTCTGGCTGGCTTTACCCGACTACACTACGTACTGCAGCAAACTGTATACCTTTGTGGACAGTGTCAATGAGTTTCCAGTCACCGCTTGGGTAACCTTTGCCCCAGCAATGCCCGGCCCAACGGAGAATAATCTACATCTGAAGATTGGTAAAGAATGGGTTGTGTTGAAGGACTGGCTTCTTTCCAGCCAGACGCCTGCCAAAGAATTGGTAGGGGAAAAGGGCTACAGGGCGCAGCGCACATGGTGGAGGCTCAATGGAAAGCATTTTCGGCTCGCCGACCTCCCGACGGAGATGCGCATGAAGATCTTCGAATTTGCTCTCGGTCCTCGAATCTACCCTTTGACTACATCCAAGGACGCTGAGGTTCGTCTCGGCTTGGGCTTCCGCAATTGGCATGACAGCAGTAAAATCGACCAACGCCACCCCTCACTGTTATATGGAGGACGTGAGCACCAAGTTACAGGCTGCTCCGCCTACGAGCCCAACATTGCACTCTTGTCTATCAACAGGCAGACCCACGGGGAGGCTCTTCAGGCTGGCTGGGAGGACACCCGAAAGTGCTTCTTCTCACCAATTCAGCTCAGATCAGTTCTTGAGGCGAGTACTAAACCGGACTATAACTGGCTCAATCATCTCATTCTCGATTTCACGATGTCCGATTGGTTCAGTTTCTTCGGCGTACGAGTGCGTTCAAACTTCTACATGGACAGCGGTGTATCTCTTGGACCTATTCTTCCTACATTGAACGGACTGTCAACTCTCCAGCTTTGGTTTCGAAGCCCGGAGGATGGAGCGTGTTACTATCCCTCTGGGATGCGTAATACCAGGTGGGGCGTTGAGCACAGCTTTACCTGTTGTCAACGTACAATGGTCGACTGGATCATGACGTTCGCCTGGCCATTTGTAAAGGATCTACCAAAGGTGAGACTAGGCGGTATCCTGAAGAAGGACACAAAGGACAAGTGGAATAAACTCCTTGCGCTACCTGCAAGGGACAAAATCGGCATCATGGACCACGCTGTCGAGCAGGCGGCTATTCTCGACACGCCCCCAGCAGATATGTAAGCACCTACTCATCCTCAGAAAGCTTTCCACGCTGTTCATTTGCTAAAATCAGTGATAGCCCACCTCCATGCTTCTGTCGCACGCCTTGCCAGGTCATGAGTGATACCCGTCACTTTCACTACGATCACGGCTTGTCTTGGGACGAGTTACCTCGGCCTGACGATTTCGACTGCGAGGAATAGGGTGACGCTTCTTGAGCGAGCCAAGACCAGGAGCATGTCATCCAGATTTCGGAAGACCAAGGCATCCAGTCCAACAGGCTCGTCGCAAGGCGAGATGACCTTGTTCAACGAGCTGGAGGGGTACACCGGATATCGTCAGATGCGGACAGCCATTGGAGTCCTGATAGAAGGTGCTGTAATTGAGGATGCTTCTTCACTGGACGAAGAATGAGTGAAGCTTTAGAGACCAAGATCGCAATCTGCACACATCGAACAAGACGGGTTTGAACATGAATCCTACTTATCTATTCGCCACATGAAACTCAAAGCTAGCTTCACAAACCATAAACATGTCAACGATTTACTTCATCATGCTTTATATCGTGTGTAGGTGGCCTCGCAAAAGTTTTGTTGCCACGATCCAATGCACCAGGTATTTTGACTAACTGTTCTGTACATTTAGTAGCCCAACTAACATGGAAGAAACCAGACAAAGCAAAGTGAAGCCTCTGTATACGCTACTCCATTCCATATTACTACTGCCTACAGCAGAATGCACAGACCGTCCCCATTACTTGGCGCTAGTATCACCTCCCTGTGCATATACCCGGATATATCAAGCCCTAGTCTATCGGACACACTCAACTACAAGGCCCACCAACTTCCTCAACTCCAACACGATGTCCGAAATGGCTGCTTCCGGTCTCTCCGCGGACCCTTCCGACCCTGGCTACCACTCGCAGTCAGGTACCGAACACGACATGGCTAGTCCTACTCTTCCTCGGATACCATTGTTCGTACCAGCTCAGTATTGGAATTACCATGTGCATTCGCCCGTCGGCTATCACGGTTATCCCATTCAACAGTACTCGAGCGGCTTCGAGGTGACTCCCTTTAGCCTATCATATGACTCCTGCGAGCACTGGCAACACGAGTACAACACTCTTCCCTCGAATACGGCTACTCTCGACTCCGTCATCCAAGAACTTGACCCTGACAACTCCCTCGGAACCACTGGTATTGCAAAGAGCTCAAAGCTCACCGCCACAGCGCCCCCATTCGTGCCCGTCAAGTCCTCGACGCTCAACGCAGCAGCACCAATCTTTCTCTTAAGCCGCGTAGCAATCTTCGATCCTCCAGCCGGTGACCTCGCAAAGCGTCCTCGCAAGTACAACCGCGTCCTCTCCGATGCGCGCAACGACAAGATCACCGACGCGCTCGTGATGATGCGGCGCCCACGCGATGGACAAGTCGGCCGCTTCACCGAAGAGACCACGTACGAGTTCAACAAGGGCTGGCACTTCAATGACCCCGTACTCGCTGAGATGTACCACACGATGATCGCGCCGAAGAAACACAACTTTGCTGCTTTCGCCCTGCGGGTCAACATCCGGCCTGTCAACGATGCACCTCCGCTCTGGCCGCCTTATATGAATCTCTTCGATATCAAGTCTTACTACCTTGAAGTCGTGGAGAAAGACAGCGTGAAACAGGCGAAATGGGTTACCATATTGCCTAATGGCTCGCCGCCAACTGCCGAGACTATCCACATCTACGAAACAGACAAGAAGGAATGGGTGTCTTTCGGTGATTGGCTCGCGAAGAACATCAAGTCGCGCGAATGGCTCGGTCGCCTTGGCTATCACTTGCAGTTCAAGTGGTACAAGAGCAAGGGCAGCAAACGTCGCTTCGAGGACTTTCCAGCTGAGATCCGAGAGAAGATTTACAAGGCCGCGCTTGGCGGTGAAGTATACCCGCTGAACAGTTTGTGCACCGCTGAAGGGTACACCTGCTTCTGGCCCGATGGAGAGCCGGAATCTGAAGCTCAGCTAACTCTGGGGCTGGGCTATCACCCCGGTTTGTTTATGCGTGTAAAGGGTGAGGCACTGTTGGCGTCTCCATGGGATGAAAACCGTGTGCCGGAAGATCGACCTCCTGTGCACAAACCGAGTCTCTCGCTTTCGGCGGTGAACTCCACGATCCGCGACGAGTTCCTCCATTTTGCCTGGGTACGAATGCGTAGCCGGTTCTTCACACCAGACCTGTTCGTTCTAGCCATTAAAGCGTGGGCGGGTCCCGCGATGGCTTACCAGCATCTGACTAAGATCGAGTTGAACTTCACGAATGTGGAGTGGTTTGAGTTCTTCGGCGTTAGTCTGCTTTATTCTCCGATCGCGATTACTGCTTCTGAGTCAATGGGTTCTTGTCTTCAAAAGCTTGACAACCTCCGTGACTTACATCTCCGCTTTCGGACACCATATGACGGCTACCAGGGCAGCCCCTGGGGCTGTAGACCCGATAAACATCGATTGCCTCGGTATGGAGGAGAAGATTACATTTGCTGTCAGCGTACGATAGTAGACTGGATTTGTACCTTCGCATATCCCTTCCTGATTGACAAGTGCAAGGAAGAGAGCTTGGGGGAGAGATTAACGGTGACGTTGACTGGTGCTGTGAAGACGGCCACGAAACGGAAGTGGGAGGCGATCTTCAAGGGCCAGCGCCATCACGACCAGGAAGCGGCGTTGAAAGTCATTCTTGATACCCCGGATGAGGCACTGTGAGTAACAAGGTACCTATGATTTGTGTCAGACGTATACTAATCCTCCAACAGGCCTCCGAGATGTAGATGTGGAACATTATGCGCATTTCATGACGAGAATCGTCACGAGTACTACTACTGCGAGTCTTATTTTAGGCATGGCGATTGGTTCAATCCCAATACTTAGATGCGGGGCTAAAGGAATTAGAGTGAATGTAAGGCCAATGTGGAACGAGTCGCGAGATTCCAATGCGAAGGAAAGCGGAGGTATAGTAGTAGGAGACTAAGGATACATCTTTGAGACTACTATGTAACTCGTTTGGTTGGAGGTGTGGCGTCTCTATCATGGTTTCAATCATGAGACGTCCATCATAGTACTCATCATGCCAAGGTCGCGCATGCAGTAGGGTCGAAGGTGTCGTAGTGCACTCGCATGCCTATTCCAGATGATTAGAATGCCCATGAACAGTTCATGTAGCGAACCTGTACTTACTGACTGGCAGTGGGACCCACTCATCCTTAGCCTCGCTCAAAAAGCTTACAGTACCCTCTTGAACCTCCCGCCTCAACGTCTCTTGCGTACCCGGCCCCTTTCTGAGGCCTTCCATTCGTGCAAAGATACGCAACTGGGTGACTAAACCAGCAACGATGATAGGCCTGGTCAGTGCTCCGTGTAGCCCGTCGATGAATGGTAGATATAGCTCGTGTGGACGGTCGAGGTTGATGTTGTCGGGGTCAGGAAAGATAGCGGGATCGCGAGATGCAGTTGCCACGTCGAGGATAAGGTCATCGCCCTTGTTTATACCCTCTGCGTGCCGCCAGTCGCTAGTAGTGAGAAAGGTGTTAGGAATGCGGAGAAAGCCAGTTGCGGGTGTGATAAGGCGCAGAGCCTCAAGCACGTATGCGCGCAATACCTCGGAATTTGCTGGGGTGATATCTTTCGCTAGTTTCTGGATGTCCGGCCAGTGCGTAGATTGGTAAGGTTCCGAGAGGAAGAGATCGATAACTTGGCAGAACTAGTAATGATCAGCAGAGGCGCATGCATGAAGCGACGTCTAGGCTTACGGCAAAGGTGCTGAACACGACAAGATCTACGGCAAGTATGACCACTAGAGAGACAACTTCTTTGACCTTTGCCCCATTTTCGAAGAGCCGTTGCATCACTTTCGCTCCATGGTCTGGCATGAGATTGCGCTTCGCATGTCGTCGTTTGCGGGTTTCCGGAAATTGCACAACGGGCGATGCTTTCATTTCTTCGCAAACAACCCTGACCTCTTTCGACATTTCATCGCTTGCAGTGATTGCATCCCTCCGGAGTGCGGCCGACTTCGCAGGGTTGTTGTCTAGATGAACAAAGTGAAACACTGCTATCATCTTGTTGAAGAGCTGCTTGTCATCAAAGCTGGCCGTTGAATCTTGCGAGTCGTTGATCGGGATGTTGAACAGACACGCAGCAAACTGTGTCCAGCTGCGAGCTGCCACGTCTTTGATCGCGTCTATCTCGGCAACTTTGAACAGCCACTTGCTGTTGTTCTGCACGAGCTGGGTGGTCTTCAGGTTGAGGAAGTGCGCAAAGATTTCTACCGACTCCTCCGGGCCGAGTATAGCTTGCCGAATAATATCTTGCTGTTTGATGGCAGCAGTGGTATGACCAAGCAGAACGTGTGGTTGATACTCCAATTGCCGCAAGGTATGAGTCCAAGCTGTTGTGTACAAAGTCTGGTCCCGAAGAATGCGGAGGATCATTTTGTAATCAGTGATGACTGTGGGAGGCGAGTCATAGCGAGGCTTTTCATAGCTAAAATCCGCTTCGTGTCCGAGAGACTTCTGTCGTCGTCTCATCTCTGGAGGGGTGGTGAGCGGGTAATGCGCGTAAATCGAGTTGCCACGATAGTATTCGGGAAAGACTCTCATCAGTAGCTTGTACATGACACCTCCGCCATCGATTGAGTATTCGCTGGAAGCTGCGTTGAACCCAAAAGCTGTCAGGTGGTGCGGGGTGTAGTCCACGGTGTAGAATCGATCACCCCGAATAAGAGAGAGCGCATGTGACACCACTGCTCTGGTCGCCGTCGTTCCTGCACACAGACCTGATCCCGGAGTCATCGGGGCAGTTGGCTCTTCCAGAATAGTTCCGGCATATAGCTCGACGTTCTCAACATCTTCGTACAAGACTTCGAGCGCGGCAGCGACGTCGGGATCGGGATGGATATCGGTGAACGAGGTGTGGGATGTCATACCAAAGAATCTCCTGGTCTCATTGAGAGAAGCCACGCCCCACTGTCGACCTTGCTCGATACTCATTACCTCGATAACTTTCAACGCCAAAGGGACACGACGTGGGCCGAAGCTCATGGCAACTTCATCCGTGGCTTCTGTGAGTATTTGAACGATATCCTCATCGCGAAAGTAGCCGTCGCTCTTCCTTTCGAGACCAGCGAAGACACGCCGACCAGGATCCGCAGGCGGTATAGCAGCATGTCGACGCATGCCAGCTCGCATGTCTTCCAATGTCAGATGGCCAATCTTCATATCTGGACATATCATAGACATGTGTTCTGTGAGCCAGTCCTCGTCCTTCTTCGATATGGTCGAATGCCAGCGATAGATCATGTTGATCTCGGCGCTTGTCTGATTGCCGCGGGCCTTATCAACGTCTGTCTGCCCAATGATACCTTCTATCTTTGCTCGTGGATCTAAGGTCACCGAGGAATCTACGCACTGTAGGTTGAGGATCGTGCGTACGTAGTCTTTTAGGACAACGTTGATGTATAATCCGGTCGTTACTAGCCGTGCAGTCTGGAAGAGGTCGTTGTCGCGCTTGCTGAGAGCTCGCTTGTAAAACCCAGTGTCAATTCCAGCCGCGTTGCAGGGAGGGCTGAATCGACCGTTCTCATTGATGATGGCCAGTTGCTCGACAACGATGTTGTGAAACCGCGAAAAGCATACGATCAGGGCAGAGGACTACCGATAATGAGCAATTGCACAACAGACTTGAGTTCGTATCTTACCGCTGCTGGCCGGCTGAGGATCCTTGTGTCAGCGAAAGCATCAGGCTTCAACTTCCCATCGACGAAAGTGCGAACAGAGCTCTGTGCTTCCTCTGATTCCCCGTATAGTGACGATAAGTCCAAGTATGAAGATGTCATGGCCACATCGTTATCTTCGTCGCCTGTACGAAACACATCGCATACCATGACAGCTGCGAAGGCAAAGAAAAGACTCGATAGTTGGCTGGGGTGTGGCTTTGGCTTGGCTTCTCGCGCGAGCAGTGTATCGAAGAGCAGTTCTGGATCGGGAAGCTTTGTAGGTATATGTCTTGGAGTGACCATGCGCGCGTAGTAAGAACCAGCCTTACCGACGTTAGGCAGGTGAATGTTGTTGTTGCTTCCATCAGCGGATCGATACTTGTCTGGCTCATGTCAGTATTGAAGAACGAGACGGAGCAAGTCGAACCTACATCGACCCCCTAATGATGAATACACCGGCTGTTCCATGTCCCTACAGAACGTTTTGAGCAAACTACTAGTACTGGTCTCATCAACGGTAGATGATGCCAGAAACTGTACGAGCTTCTCCTGTCATATGTTGTTAGCTGCGGCTCTTTCCACGTTGAGGCAGTCACTTACATCTTGTGCGCTATCATCAGACACAACACTATGAGTAGTGCCACTGAAAGAACCGCTTGTTTCGTGATTACTGGGACTGGCGTGGCCACTGGCATCCTGGGCCAGTTCCTGAAGAGGACGCATCGGACCGTTATCACTCGGCAAAAGAGTGCGTAGGTAAAGGTATAATAGAGTCTATGTCGAGGTTGAGTGTGGCTGACATGTAGCTGGCACGAGAGTGAGGTCATGCTGTGGCGTTGTCACTACCTGGGTACCTTATCGCATGGCCTGATGGTATCCACATGGATGATTTCATCTCATCGCCAAGGAAACGGGCTTCGTTGGAAGAAGTAGTCGCGAGGTAGTACATGAGCAGTTGTAGGAAGTCTCAGCCACCGCCTCATCCCACAATGACGCCACCGCGCTGTCTTACAGGGCAGGTGCTGCCACGAGGTGCAAACGTTATCCGAACGATCGAGGAAACACGAGAGCGACGGATGATCTGGATGCATGGATCTGAATACACCAAGAGTCGCCTTCTGATGATCTGTTGCGGCTCTTGCGCACAGATAAGGCTAATGACCTAACACCTGTCTATTACGCGGTTTCTCGCAAAGCCCCGTCTTCTCCAATCTCAGCGTCGGTACCGAAGTCACGGGATAGTCAGGATTCTCCCACACCACACCGTACCTCAATTGTTGCTCGCCGCATTCCTTGAGCAGCCTTCTGACCTCCGCGTTGGGATGCGACTCTGCAAGAAGCGGCGCATTGAAGGCTTTTGCGATTTCGATTGGTGAGAGCGAGACCTCGCGGCCTAGATGCCACCATCCCGCCAATACCGTGAAAACACAGGCCGTGGCTACGAGCGTGATGCCGATGGCAATGGCGAGAAATTGATATTGACTCTTGAACACAACTGCTTTTGCAATCTGCTCGACTTCTATTGTCTGCTGGTAAATACCCTCTCTCTCCGACTCGGGCCACTCGATAAGATTTTGAGGGACCTCGGGATTAACCTTGCTAAGGTTACCCTTCACGCCCGGTATGTAAAGCGCAGTTCGGAAAGAGAGCTCACGGAGTGAATTCAAGACGTCGGATGTCGGATCTGGAAACGTCATGTTGCAGAAGTCATCCATCGACTGTAAAGATCCACCTAGGTCGGCCATGTAGTTGAACACTGTCGTTCCGGTCGTGGTGGTTCTCCAGCCCGCAGGTCCAAAATTCCAGTATACAGCCAGGCTCGATTCCCACTTGGCTTTCATGTAAAGATTCACGCCACCATGGGTGCTCGAGCTGTCGTAAGTACGACCCTGCCAGAATGAATTCATGGATTTGGTCTTGTCTGTTTCCCATGAGCTCTCCGGGTCAAGAGCGATGGTGTCATTTGTGATAATGATAGGGTATTCGATGAGAGCGGGCCGCAGCTCGCAATGGTTCCTGTTCATGAAACCGACACACTCTTGCGAACTCTTGAACATAGACGTGTAGTTCATGAAGACCTCGTCGATCGGCCAAGTATAAACATCGTCGATGCTAGTGAGGTTTGACCAGAAGAGATACGTCCATTCTATGAAGCCCTGGTTTCCTATGAATTCGCTGGAATTGTACGGGATGGTGGTGTCCTGAATACAACGCGCATCGTATCCAGCAGCAAGTACCGTGCCCTTACATACACCCTGACAGCCTGAGTTTGCGAGAACGATAGACCGCCCATCGGAGTGTTGCTTGGCAATTTTACTGAATATGGGCGACAGTAAATCGGCGCCCCCAGACTGAGCGCTTATCCCTGTGAACCCTTCAGGAATCTTGTTTGCGATGTCCATTGTGATGTTTTTCATCTCAATCCGCGTTCGCTCGTGAATGACAGAAGCGCGTTGCAAAAGAGGTCCGTTGATAGGCGCCAGCGTAACAGCGAGTCCAGCCAAAGCGACCAGGTTGAAAGACCGTCCCGATCGCAGTATGGGGAAGACTCCATGTCCGAACGACCAAATATCGTGCAAATCCTTGACTTTCGCATCGCCCTTCAAAGCCTTCACCCACCAGGCGATAGTGACAGCCTGCGCGAGAGCGTATTGCAAGGCGATATTGGCGATTGTGTACGAGATGGCGAGACAAACGGTGGGCTGGTACTTCCAAGAGGTAATAAGCTGTCCATCTGAGGCGGTGATGATGTATATCATGCTGACCGACGCAGCCAGCGCGGTGACAAGGGCGAAAACTCCAGAGTGGGGAAAGCGCCGCCAGAATCCCGTCTTCCATGAGAATTGATGTGGGGACTGTGGTGGTTGAGGATCCTTCTCGTGCTCTTTAAGGAGACGATTCTCCATGATACTGCTCGAATGAGAGAGCTCGCCATCATCGGAGACCATGGTTGACGGAAATCAGAGAACGAACGAGGAATCGGGTACTTCAGATAGGATAACAACGTGTACGTACCTGGATGTGAGCTGCTTAACAAGGCTGCTGTAGAATAAGGCCCCCTGGCCCCCAAATACCCGCTGTACGACTGTGCCAATAGGCTCGCTACTTGGCACGCTTGTAACTGCAGTTGGCCACACCATCTGCGATGCAGGGTGCGCTATACGTAGGTTCAAAGGATGCAAGTCTAGAGGCACAGCCTCAAATCAGTAACCACTTTCGCAGAGCCGCCCACTGCACTCCACGAAAGTCCAAGGACAAAACTGCATTACAAGTGATGTTAGACAGACACCGCGATTGGATCAGAGTGCATTGACCTGGATAAGGTCAGTATCGAAAAATACAATGGCAGGCCATCAACCCATACCAATTGCAATACACATGTAAGTGGGCGTGTCAACGGCATGAATGTCGCCAGGGTGACTGCAATCGTTTGCGGAGATGCGAGCAAGACAGAGTTGGTGCTCAAATTTTGGTTCATGGGTATCTCATCTACATATGAAATCGTACCGTATCGCTCGTAGCGTCCGGGTGCTCATCCTCGTTCGAACCGTTGTTCGCGGTCGGACCGTTGCCGCAAGTATCCGCCTCGTTTTCGTCTCGTTCTCGCCCCGTCCTTGCTTCGTCCTCGGGTCGTTAACGTACTGTCAACGTACCGTTTTCGTGCCGATACCTAAAAGACCATCTCATGCGGCCTATCGCTGCTCCTCAAAGCGAAGCTAGCACCAAGATAAGACTCAAGATCAGGAGTCCTCTTGATATTAGCCATAAGCGCCTTGTCCACCTTCTTCTGGTCTTCTATCCGCTGAGGATCCGTCTCCTTCTTTGCAGGTGTCTCGCCGTCCTTGAAGAAGTCGTCCTCGCCCTTGCCGTCCTTCTTCTCGCGCGCCCAGTACTCGTCCTTGCTGACGCGCGACACGACTTCCTCGTCCAGACCGGCGATGTCGACGACGGTGGAGGTCGCGATGACGTAGCGGTGGTTGACGCGACGCAGGGGGACGCCGTTGGACTTGAAGGGGCCGGTGATGAGGAGGACGCCTTGTTCGAGCTGGCGCAGGAGCACGACGCGCTTACCGCGGAAACGGCCGGAGAGGAGGATCAGGACGGTTCCTGGGGCGAGCGACTCGCGGTACTTGGTGGGGTGGGCTGTCTTGCGCGCCTGTGAAATGGGTCGTTAGCTCGAAATTCGCGACAATTCCAACATATGCATTTGTGTGTCTCTTCAACGGCTCAAAATTCATCGCGAGAAATGCGCATACCTTCTTCATCTGCGCCTCCTCCTCGGCAGCGTAGTACTTGGATGCTTTCTGGTCGGCCATTGTGTTGGTTTGAGGCAGACGAAGTCTGGTAGTCAATTAGTATGTGTCGCACGCAAGTTTGCTAGACCAAACAGAATAGCCCGGTATCTTCTTACAATTTCTTGTGGTGATGATGATGTCGTCGTCGCGATTTCAGGGTCGAGATGTGCGAGCGCTCGCTAAGATCAGCCCTACGGCGCTAGTCGTCCCCGCAAACCATCGTTCACATGTGAACAATGGCACGATGTTTTCCGTGATGCGGACGCATGCCCTGACGGTAACACACTGTAGCAAGTGTGATCGCAAGGTTGAAACAAAGATAACAGTGGAGTCGCATATGACACTAATTCGCATAGATCATGAGCGTGTATTGTACATTAATCCGAGACCATCCGCGTATGAAGGTCTTCAGATCGTGGGTATCAGCAGCCCATTATTTCTTCTCCGTCAGACTCTGCCTCTGCCTCAGCTCACCCATCTTTCCAACAGCCTTGTCCATGCCACTCCACTTTCGCACAAGATGATTCACGCCGACAGGCAGCACACCAAGGATCTGGATATACTTTGAGTACAGAGGCAGCGCAATCTCGCCGCTCTCACCCCTCTCGATCAGCTTGATGATGTCCTTGCCAATATCCGCTGGCGTGACAACAGGCGCTAGGAAGTTGCTTGGGGTCTTGAGGCCTGCAAACATGGTTGTGCCCATCTGACCAGGTTGTACGAGGATTGTCTTGATGTCCTTTGCGGCGGGGTTTTGTGCAAGCTCCGCGCGGAGCGAGTGGTGCAGCGCCAGAAGGGCCGCTTTCGAAGCTGTGTATGCGGATAGGTTGGCGGCGCCGAGGTGGCCGAGAACGGAGGAAACGGTTACGATGGTGCCGCGGCCTTCCTTCAGCATGTGCGGGAGGATTGTGCGGAGGGTGGTGAACTGAGACAGGGTGTTGACGCGGAAGGTGCTGGTGAGGTGTCAGTAGACGTCAACAAGGATTCCAGAGTATACATACCGCTCCACATCTTCAGCGGTTGAGTCGAGGATTGACTTGGTCTGCACCATACCAGCGTTGTTGATCAAGATCGTCGGAGCGCCGAGCTATACTCGTTAGCAGATTACGGTCTCCTAGCAGAGGAATACTCACGTCGTCGACAATCTTGGCTACGGCAGCTTCAACCTGCTTTGCATCGCTCACGTCGCACTTGTAGTAAACCACGCCCTTGTTTTCCGCCTCATCTTCGTCGACCTCCTTCATGTCTAGGACGGCGATATTGGCATTGCGCATTCCATACGTCTCTGCCAGCAGACCGCCGAGGCCGTCAACACCGCCGGTTATGACAATAACCTCTTCCTCCAGGTCCACCTCGCGCGGTGATCCCCATGCGATCCGGTCGCTGATGAGCCCGAAGATGCCGGTGACGGTCATGAGCATAGCCCAAGCCATGGCAATGCGCATCTCGATGTTCTCATAAGGCGTGTACTGCGCGCGCAGACACAATACCACGACCCATGATACGAATGGGTGGAAGACCGTGTACCCGAGGACGTACCATATCAGGTCGACATTGATGTAGTGGTGCCATGGCTCGTCGGGTCGGTCGAAGCTCTTCGGTAGCTGGACGGGTACTTCTCTTATTGAGGAAGACATGGTGGGCATGTCGATACAAGAGGATTGTTGGATCATGGAGGATGGTGGGGCGCGTCGGCGCGTAGTTGAGGCTTGGACGCGAATCGGACGTTGAAAGTATGTATTACAGCGACAATGCTACCCGGGAGCAAAAAGTAAGATATCTGAGAATGCGCAATTTGCGCAAACAGTATACGGGGCCATTCTGTTCTTATTGTACTGTCGCTGATGCTGAGGTTTGCAGTGTTTCATTCGCGCCTCAGGTCTCTAGGACGCTAGCCGGAGTGCTTCAAGCTGTGAGTGAGGGGCTGAGTAAGCGACTTCCCTTGCGTGCGCATCTGTCCACACCAACCCCAAACCTACAATACAACCACCACCATGGAGTTCAACAACAAATCACCCATCGTGCATGGCGGCCTATGCGACTCTTTCTGTGGCGATAACGCGATGCTGAAATCTCCTTGTGCCAAAGCACGCAGAGGTGGGGAAGTATCACCGCCGTGCGCCGACGCGCTTCATCTCCTGATCACCAGATACCAGCCCCGGGGCTTCCATTTAACCGACCATGGTTATTGATCGTGCTCTCCTTCTAGAGATATGGTGGCAGTTCATACTGGTAGGGAGAAGGCGATTCCCGAATTGGACCTGCTGCGCCAGGAAAGCGATCCTGCGAGATGGTGACCGCCCTTCCAGCTACATGAGCAAGCACCATGGACCTCGAAGAATGGTTCCACACGTCGCTAGCATTTAAGAATCGGCTACGGCAGCTAGAGCCTCTTCAAATGACTACGCACCGATATCTCTGGGGGTCTAACAGGAAGCTAAGGTAGCAATAGGCTTGGAAGATCTCACGAAATGCATGAGCTACCTTCCAACGCATCCGGCGCACCTCCCCAAATCTGTCCAACTTATGGCAGCAACGGGCGCTGTTACAACTTCCTGTGCTCGTTATGACGACACGTAAACACGCCTACCACCGCTCATAAACTCTACCTCCCATCCAGAGTCTCTTCTTCTTCTCCAACCCCTTCTCCAGTGTTTTCTACTGCTACTGCTGACTGCATCATCTCTCATACCGAACCCTTTCAACACAATGCTCGGACAAGCCTTCTTCGTCCTCGCACTCGCGGCTCTGGCTCATGCCGGAGCTATCGTCACCAACCATTGCCCATACACGGTCTATATCTGGTCTGTACCCCAGTGGCTCAGCAGCTCACTCACCGAAAACGTCCCCCTCAAACCTCATGGTCAGTACCGAGAACCATGGCACTTTGGGTCCCCCCTCAATCCTGGTGTTGCCATCAAGATCTCCGACAAGTTCGAAGGTATCAACAGGGGCGCCAACGAGATGGACTTCGCCTACACGATTGACCTGGACACCCTGGACAAGGTCTGGGTCGGCATCTCCCCAGTTCGAGGCAACCCCTTCCACAACAAGATCGCCTTGCACAGCTGTCACCAGAGCTTCTACGGCTCCGCAGAGGTTGAGACACATGTTTGCACCCCTAAAGACAACATTGAGCTTGTCCTTTGCGACACGTCACCACGCGTGACTACATTGAAAGATTCCACGTCTCTTGCCGATATCATGTATTGCTACGACTACCCATATTTTGGCCTTACACACCACGGTGCAGACAGCGCTGAAGCTCACACGGGCAACCTTCCAATTCATGTGGCAGAGGATACCGACTCCGACTCCGGATCTGACACGGACGGTTCCGAATCGCGGGAGCTCCATACCATGAAGTTCACGTATACCATGGGCATGACCGCTGAGTTCTCCGATGAACCGACCCCCGGTTTCGTACCGGCACCGTCCACATCGTCAGTGATTCTTCCGCCCAGGCCAGCGAGTACCGTATCAGGACCAGCAATTCCGCACAGGCCAGAACCATCGGACACCACCTCCACCACGTCGCGCGGGGGCTTTTTCACACCACCTGCGCCTGCACCTCGCGAAACAGACTGCCCAGATTGCAAGAAGCCACGAAAACCAGGAAACAGTCCATGCCTAGCCAGGGTCATTTACCCGGCAAGACGTCGCGTCCCTGCAGCTCGCAACACTCCAGACGACATTGAGCCAACACGCGTACCAACCATACATCACTCAGTAAAATCAACACTGTGCAACATCGTCCGGAGGTACCACACTGGAGTCGAAGATTGCGATGAATCGGCACTAGAGTCGTATGCTCGTGCCATATACCCCACAGTCTGCGACCCCGTGAATGCTTCACTCCTGATGGGCTTCCCGTGCGAGGAGGTCATGGAAGAGATGAAGAAAGTCTACCCAGCCATCGATGCTCCGGTGATCTCCCGGGCCCCCACATGCGAGTGCGAACCTGACTGCGACTTCTGCGGACACTTCAACGACACTTGCTTTTGCGCAGGAGCTATCGCGGCGCCGATGCACGCGAGCGACCCATCTCTCCCGACGGATTTCGAATCTTTCCCCTTCACTCCTGAGGATCAGAGGATCTGCCTGTATTCCCTGTGCGACCCAGAGATCCCCGGAGTCAGCTGCAATGACGCAGTCGACCTACTTCACGCCATTCTAACGCTCAACAACGAGAGTTACGAAGAATGGGTCTCCGAGGTCAGGCCTCATACCTGCGATGCTTACTCTGTTTTCAAGATGGCTACAGGTCAGCTGGCAATCTGCATCGCTGATCTCTGTGCGCATCACCCTGAAACATGCGACAATATCCAGGCTCTTCTCACTTCAGGTACCAAGGCTAAGTTGGGCTTGGACGTCTTCTTCATCAAGCACCGCGCTGTCTGCGACCAGGTCCTTGACGAGAGCACCTGAAGCTCGGACATGACCAGCGACATACTGGACTGGGGAGCTTGATTGTTATTATCGTTGTTATCGTTGGTTGTCTTTTTGCTTTCACCTCATGCCCTTAGCGTTCGCATAGCTTACCGTTTGTACTTTCATCTGCCTTTCAACGCTGATTATTCTTCTCAATGCGATCACTTGTCTTTCAAAATGCTCACGTCCACTGTCAAATGATGAGATTGTATCACGTTCACTTCGCAAATGACCCCACAAGTTCCATGTCAAGACATGTATTTTCTAAGGAAAAGCATTGCGTAAGCACAAAGTCGGCCTCTGATCTCGATGAGAGAGCGACAATGAGCTAATCTAGGCTACTACGCTGACCACCATCCCCAGTCTGCATACTCCGTACCCCTTCGTTCGACCTAAGCATCCTCTCCTTCTCCCTCCCCTTCTCCGCCCTCGCCATCGCCACCGTCACGCTCCGCCTCCTTATTCATAAACTCCGTAACACGAGCGATGAACTCCGCCTCCGACCCATTCTTCATGTCGATCAGCTTCTGGTAGTCTTCGCACAGTTGCTCGTGTCGCCCAGCCTCAGTCTCAAGCTCTGCATTGTTCGCTTTGATCGCCGCATCCAAGACTTCAATGCGCTCCATGTCTAGATTCGGTGCGAGCCTGGCTTCAGTGAGCTGCTCTAGAAGAGCCGCATATTCCTCCTCCAACTTAGCGACGAGGGCTTTCTTCTTCTCGATACGCTTCTCTGCTCGCTTGCAGGACCGCTCGTAGTAGGCTAGACGCTCGGCCATGGTGGCGTCGCTGGCGGGGGTGGTGTTGTCGTTGTTGTTGGACATTGTTGGTAGCGTGTTGTTGAGATTGGTGGTTGTTGTAAGTTGTTCTTGTATGATGGATGATGTTATCGGATGAAGAGTCACTCACACACAGGAAGTACACCGTTTATATCCCGAATCGCTCCGGTTTGTCTATTGTCTACGTTTGCAACTACAAGAAAGAACACACCCAACTCCAACAACGCCTACCAAGACATGTTTGCAAAGACAAAAAACCACAAGAAACCACAAGAACGCCTTAATGAAAGACAACAACGAAACCCAGTCAGTTCTACCAGCGAGTGTTTGTAAAACCAAAAAACCAAGAAACCACGCAAACTCTAATCAAATCCTCAAAGCAGTTCTATCCCAAACTCTGTAGTCCAGAAACTACCGGAACCAACGCCGATGCAATGCCACACCGATCTAGAGACGTCGCGTACCATTAGAGGCCTGTCGGAGAACCGTGAACAGAAACAAGATCATCAGGAGACGTACCAAGCATGCCGGAGCCAGGACCATGACGAGGACGGCGAGAACGTCCATTCCATCGACGGGATATGGGCGAGGATGAATGGGCTGCGGCTGCGGCTCCTCGTCGATAGTTCCAGGGCAGGTAGGTTCGGGAACAGGAGGTTCGGGGTCAGGTACGGTAGGCGCAGCCTCAGCTTGTTCCTGCTGAGCTCCCAAATCCTGTTGCATCCCCTTCAAAGTCTCCTCAATCCGTCTAACCTTCTCTTCCACATCCCCCAAATTCCCATTCACCCCATCTTGCTCCTGCTCCGCAGCGTCATCCGCAACCGCAGCAGCCCGCTCTGCACGGTACTCGGCACGGTGCTCACGCAACCAGTGTACCAGCGCGATAACGTTGGGGTGTTCGACTTGACTGGGCCAGTTGGTGTGCAGCGGTTGGAGGATCTCGTGGACAGTTGCGCGGTCTTCGACGGTGAGAGTGAGGAACCAGGCGTCAAATTCTTGGGGGGAGAATGTGGAGTTGTTCTGGGCCGTCCGGAAAAACCAGTTGAGTTTTGCGACGAGCTCGCCGCGGCCGCGGGAGGGGGTAGCGGTGAGGGTGACGCGTGGGTATGACATTTTTGGGGTGGTTGTTGGTGGTTTGATGATAAAAGGGTTGGAATGCTGTTGTGATGGTATTGTGAGATGGTAGCGAAGATGTGATACTGTGTTGATATCTCCTCCATCACGAACTCCCCCATCCTCTTATATCCCCCATCCCCTGGCCCAAACTTCCTCACATACCCTCCTCCGTCACGTTCCAGCGTCACTCACTCCAGCCCACACATGCTCATCATCTGACCAAACCACAAAGTCTCAACAAAGTCTCATTAACTGATCTAGATACCTTCTTTCACCCACTTCCACAAAGCGCACCAAGCGCCGAACACTGAGCAAGGTCTTAAGCCCATGTCTTCTATTGCTTTGACCCGAAAATGCCAACCTTCATCTTCATAGGTGTCTTGGGTGTCAACGGGCCCCGCTCTGTCTCAGCGCCATGTTCCACATACATGCTCTTCTCGTCTGGCGGGTATGCGCTCTCTGCGTTTCTGGCGCATTGCCCAGCGCCCACTTCGATTTTGACGTGTCCGTCTTGGTCGCCCCGTAAGTTGACGATGAGGGACCCGTTGCCGCCGTCGGGGTCGCTTAATAGCCAGATATGCTTCATCCTCCTCCCTTCTCTCCGCTCCATGATGTCGTCGGCTGCAGCTGCGATGTCGCCTCCTCCTCTCGATGCAGCGACGATGAGATCACGTGGATCAAGGTAGTTGAAGCGGCCAAGTGCAGACCACGCTGCTGTGCGCACAGCCTCAAACACAACCGCGAGGATGATACCGATGTTGAGCGTGAAGATAGCGTAGATATAACTCGGTTGACCAAACTGCAGCGCATAGACGTAGACCTTCGCTGGTTGCTGAGTGAACATGCGTCCAACCATGAGCTGTGCAGACGCATACGCAACCAACATGTCATCAGCCATAGCAACCATGCTATTCGTAAGACCCGCCAGTGTTGCTTCCTCTTCAGTAAATGTCCGGTTATTGAACGTCTCTGACATCTTGTATGCCGCGATACTGGAGTTGAACGCTTCACCTAGAAGCGAAACATACAGGTTCGTCATGTCGTTAGACATGAGCTCGAACTGCCGCACAACCGTGCGCGTAACGTTTCGCTGGGGGTTGAAATCGGGCATTGTGCGCACGGGCTTGACGGTGATGTTGAGATTGCCGACGTCGACGGTGACGTTGAAGAGGGTGGGTGTGAAGTCGAACTCGCATTGCGTGGTGTTGAGGAAGGAGTAGGCTGGACCTGCAGCGATGGCGAGGTAGCGGCGAGGTGAACGGTCGCTGTACGCTACGCCCATTGCTACGATGGCTTTTCCGTCGTGGCCGATGTAGTTTGAGTATTCCGGGCCTTCTTCGCTGTCGGGTAGGTTACCGGAAGCCGCATAGATCCATTCGTTGACTGGTCCGGAAAGAGTGAAGTTGGATGTTGCGTTGTATGTGCAGGTGACGTTTGCCAGATAGCCCTCCTCTTGGTAGATGTATCCCGCAACCTGGCTGTTCGACCTGATCCCTTGGTCCATGAGTCCGATAGATGCACCGACCCCATACGAACGGCCTCGGTAGCTGAATTGCGTGTTGTCGAGTTTGCGATGGACATGGGGCCCTCCACCCAAAGAAGACGCCTGAGCCGCTGATGCCAGAAGCTGACTGCTCTGTTGCTGGCCAACCGAATACGTGAAGAAGCCCTTTTGCGTGCGCAGCGACGGTCCCGAACTGCCAATCATCATCGGGTACTCTTTGATCATCGACACATCCTCGTAGCTTGGAATCAAAAGCATGCCGCTATCCACCGTCCTCGATACCGACGGTGTCATCGAACCAGCCCAAAGCGCCGCAGGCACAAGGCTGAGAAGAACGACGAATACTGAGGGAAAGAAGAACCGTAGAGGCAAGTCCCAATCCACGCGCATGATGCTCATATCCACCCAAGTGCGCAACACATCCAGGGAAACGCTGACCTTATTGAGCCGCAGTCGAAGCGCATAGTTGATAAGCTTGCAAATGACCGCGAGATGCAAAAGTCCAAAGAAAGCGGCGAGAAGCTGTACGACCAACGCAGCGGAACCAGGGAATCTATTCGCAAGAGTGAAGAGTTGACCCGTAACCCTGCATTCGTTGAGCTGCGCCAGCAAAAGCACCGTCGAAAGCGTCGTCGTAAAGGAAAGTCCGTAGAAAGTATTATACCGTCCCCAATGGCTATACCGCACCGTCCTGCCATCATCTCCCGTATCCCTCCGATCCCCCGGTAAGAAGGTGAATTGCCGAACCATTACAAAAGATTACAAAAAAAACGAGCGAAAAAGGGACCGGCCAGCGGTTACGAAAAGAACGAAAAGCCTTCAAGGTGGATGAAGAACGAGCGACGAAGATGCAAAAAGCGAGAGGAATCCTCATGTTGGCCATCTTAGACGGTGGTTGAGGTGTTTGGCATTGGCATGCCAGGCTACCCGTGTTACCAGGCAAGTGTTGACAGTTGTTGTATCAGGTGCGGCGAGATTTCATGCCTGAGACGAAGGATCCACTGTGATCGTGGCTGCATGCGGTAAGTCTTCACATAATTCTGATCATGTGCATGATCTTATACAAGGACGAGATATCGATATTGTGCAGATATTCAGCTGGAGGACGACGGGTTCTCCTTGTTGCGCTCTTGTGTTGCTCTTGTCGGGTTGGCAGGTAATGCGTGTTACTCGATGGAGGAGCGCAGCATGAATATAGGGCTTAAAGCATTGTGCAGTTTCGTATGCACTGAACGGTATAGGACTTCTGCTAAGTGAGCATAGGATGTTGACTGCCGAAGATGCCTGGGGATTGTAGTGGAAGAGTCCCAGTCCCAGGTACCTAGCTCTGGGAGCCGCAAGGTGTTGCGCCATTGAAACCCGGCGAACGGTTCATCTCGCGCATCGCAAGAAAATTGGAGCACGTCGCTGACTGACCAATAAGCTGGAACGCGTGAGCTCGAGTATAACGAAAAGTATGAAGAGTATCGTGCATAACATATAACGCGACCGCGTCGCACACTGAGACCCACCCGATCACGACCGTCAATGACATCACCACCTACAATCTCCAGTTTCCACCTCCAGTTTCCAACGCGCAATCGCATGCGCAACAAAATGATTCACCGCCATCCACCCAACTCACCGACTCACCAATCCCAAATTCCGACAAATACCGACCATCACAACTCCCCTCCCTCCTCCTCGGTTGGACGAACCGACCAACCACACCCAAACACTCTACCGCCAAGCCACCCACCTGAAACCCCCCACCATACCCAAACCAGGCTTAGCGCATCTCTCCTGCCACTCAGAACCCGTTTGATCTACGCGGGCCCCCTAAGCTCCTTGACTCCTGCATATCGTATATTGCCATCTTTTGCCGTGCCATCCATCGCTATCTGGCATTTAGTGGATTCTACGTCGAGGGATAGCTTAGATAGGAGAGATGAGATGCCGAGGTAAAAGATTTCTGCAGTCCTGGTTACGGGTTACGGGTTACGGGTTAGATGTGGGACATGCGCATGGCGTATTCCCAGGTTTGCTGATGATGATGCCGGTGGGGTTTATTGGATCTCGGATCCGAAGATGACGAGGGTGCTTGGAGGTTGTGAGGCAGCCTTTCTGCTTGACCGGCGCGACTCAGCCGTCGTCAAACTCATCATTCAGCTGGAGATATATTGGCTGCGGAGGCTCTGTAGCAGGTATACAGGTGAAGTGTCCATGTGAAGTGTCATGTGTGGTCGGCAAGGTGGTCAGCCTGTTGTGGCTGCGCATGCGGCCCGCAGAAGGTGTCGTACAAGGCAGAACGACTGGATATCATCGCGAGTTGGCGAGTATGCAGTTTACTCAGGTCTCGGCTGGCGTTGTGGCTGTACTGTGTAGTTGTGTAGGAGTAGTGACCGGTGTATTTCATGCTGTGTATGTGTATGGACACAAGATTTTATGCCTAGCTGAGTATTGTGCTCCCTGTATGCCGTCTTGCTCATCTTCCGCATTGCGCGAATTACCGCACAGCGATTAGATCGCCCTGTTTGGGTGCGGCATGAGAAACATCATGCGATGCGAGAAATATTGGACAAAGTCGCGTATTGATGAATCGCGTCAAGAAAGAGCGTGCGCCACCAAACCATGGACCTATCTGTAAGTGAAATCCGTCCGCACTAGCTAGATAAGATACCCGTCCCACACACTAGCGCGCATGTCAGACCCCAATTTACGGAAATTGCGAACCGCGAAGGGGATACACGGGAGGGAGAGTCATTCAATCACACTGACAGAGGAGAACGCCCGTTGCCAAGAATACACTTTCCGAGACGGAGACGGAAACAACACGAGACGGAAGAATTGTGTTTTGAACAAAATGTTTTATTTTTCCTTTTTTCCCATTACTCGCAAAGACATCTGACAAGTCAGAGGACCCGCGGTATATAGTTATTTGTGGGCTGTGAGAAAGCTATAAGAGAGCTAAACTACTATGAGGCGGTCGCGCCGAGAATCGCAATATAGATGCGATTCAAGATTCCGATTTGATTGATATCCCAACGCCGGTACAATGCTGTGCTATGCAAATGCTGAGATTGTGTTATAACGCCGGCCAATGCAAGAAGAGATGACGAGATGGGCGAAGAGATGTCCATCCAGTGAGCATCTTTTCATCAGATCATGTCATTGGGGAACAATAAGGAAAGTCGTTAGGCTGTTGAAGCGAGAGTGGTGGAGGTAGCGAATAGCATTAATAGGTAGTCTGGCGGCCGGCGTAGGCGCCGGTCTGGCCGAACATCCTGCTGAAGATGCCGCCCGCAGAGGTCTTGACCTTCTTTGAAGGTTGGGTGTCGTACAGCGGGAGTGCGTGTTGCTGCTTGGGGACGTACGAGTGAGGGCCATTGATATATACAACGTTGGCGCCCTGGTCTGCGTCGTAGCGCTGGAGGATTGCTTCTGAAGGCTCGTCGTGAAGGCTGACGGGTGATTCGGAAGAGGTGGAGACCGAGGAGCTTCGGGTGGGTGGTGATAGAGATGGGGTGCGCGATGGTGCGCGGGAGGATGGGATGTAGCGTGGTCCCCTCTGACGAGGTGCGTATGAAGACAGGGAGGATTGCGACGCATATGGGTGAACTGAGCGCGAGAGGTTCTCGGCGGTGAGCTGGTATTGTTGGCGAGCAAGCTCCTTCTCCTTCTCTGCGAGCCTGGCCTTCTCGGCCTGGCGGGATTGCCAGACACGGATGGGCGCTAGGAAAGGCTCGAGGTGGTAGTGGAGGTCCTCGGTGCTGATGCGGAGATCCCAGTCAAGGAGGAACAGAAGCTGCTTCTCCATGAGGTTGACCTCGGTGAGGGAGAAGCCAAAGTTCTCGTAGCCGCGAACAGCGCTGTACCTGGCCCAGTGCTTGTTCTTGGGCGAGGAGTCGTTGAGGTTCTTAGCCGCAAGAATGAGGGAGGCGAGGAAGATGCGGTGGACGGTGCATCGCATGCCCTTGGCAACTGGAGGAAGGCGCGACCGTAACCTGCTGAGGTAGACGAGCGAAGTCATGAGGGTGGCAGTCTGGACATGTGACCTCTCGACGATGGATGTGATGAACTCCTCTACTGATGGCAGGGCAGGCTCGCGGATGTTAGAGGCCGCATGCTGAGGAGGCGAGGCTGGTGGCGTAGGAGGGAGGTTCTTGTTGATTGAGGGTTCGCAGCGGATGACTTGGGTGGCCTTCTGTGCAAGGTACGAGATCATGTCATGTGACACCGGGAGCTGGATGAAGTGGTCCAGGGCAGCCGCGTTCTCGGCGACGAGGTTTGGTGAGTAAGGCATGATGTTGATGGAGTAGTAGTCCCGAAGGTGATGTGAAGTCTTAAGTGAATGTCGAACTGTATGTGGATGCTGTGTATGCCCTGTAGTGAGGCGTAGTCGGAATTCCGGTCTGAACGATGGTAAGCGGGAGTCCGAGGCTGCGTGGCTGACGACGAGGTTGAGTCGGCAGGATAGGCAAGGCAACAATTATTAAGGTGAAGGTGAAGAGTCCGAGTCCAGTCGGAAGGTGCAAAGCAATTGAAATTTTACGGGAGATGGCGCTGCCAGTCTGGGAAGTCGGAGGGAAAGTCGGTGGTGGAGCGCGAATCACTGCCGGAGTGTGGAGAATGGCACCTGCACCGCTAGGATGACAGGAGGAAAGAAGGGAGGATGGAGAAGTGAAGCCGGTGACTGACTGTGAGGAAGAAGTATCGACGGCAGGCGGCGTGATACTTATTTCGCAGGCCCCTTGAGCGGGTAGCGATGCGTTTCCAAGTCGAGGGTCGGATCCTTTGGGGTGGTGGTTCGGCGGCTGCGTGTGGGATCCAATGGATGGAGCTCACGCACAGGAAACAGCTACGTAGCGCGCCACGCCGGACTCAGGCCAGCGGCTGTTTGGCCCGTTTGGGGTGCCTGGAAGATTGCGAGTGGTGAGGTGCAGGACCCCAGGAATAGGCTGTTTCAAGTCCAAGCCAATGGTTTGCACGCAGCGCAGGGCCCTCTAGGCGTGCGAAATTGACAGCCAATAGAGCCGTGATGCGAATCGCGTTTCGAAGGCGGTCGAGTATGTTTTAGATGGATGCAGGTTGGAGTCGAGGTGTTGGAGTGGAGTGCGCGAAATACTGGCTTGGTACAGACACGACGTTTGCTGCACTGCAGGCCTCGAGTTTGCGGCAGCAGCGACCGCTATGTACTGCGACAATCACGGTGCTTGTGGAAGGCTGGCCGGAACTAGAGGGTCTGCTGGCCTCGTAGCTGGGTCACGTTGCCGGGTTGGGAGACAGATATTGAGGCGGTGAGTCGGGTTAGGTGGAGCCAGAGCACTACGGTTGATGAATAGCATGCGACCACGCAGTAGTAGCACACCTGCTCCCATATATCTCCCGAGCAGAATGCCAGCAGACGGTGACGAATTTGTGGGCGGAATGCACTACAACCCAGCCTCTTCGAGCCCAGCTTACTCTTGGTTGGCCTCTTGGGCAGAAAAGCATTTTGCCTCACGAACACGCGTTGCATGCGTGTAATTCGGCCGTAGCCGTGGGAGATGCTCGCAGTATGGAGTAGACTGTGGCTCAGCCGCCACTACACTGCTGCATTGCCGTGCCATCGTATACCATCCCTCTTGCCTCGACGGCATACCACGGCATGCACCACGGCATAGTTTTTCAAGGTGACTACTCCCTGCCATCTGTCAGTCGCATGACAGCGTGTCTATCGCAACTCCACTCGGCCAGACGGTGGACGGAGCTCGGATTTCTCCACCACGATCCATGGATCGCCGTCATGCGCAGGGATCTAGTCTGCGCCCATTGGGCAGCGCGCACTGCAAACAAGTCATCTTTGTTTCAACACACCTGTTTCCATCCCAGATGCTACCAGCCTCTTTGGGCGACGACGGATGACAGCGAGCACGACCAACGCCATGTTCATCTTCTGCTGCCCTGCTCCAGCGCACACGCGGTATTCGAGCATGCCAAGACTGGACCTTCATGCAACTAAAGCGTACCAATCAATGTCGCGGCCTCGCAGTTTCGAGACCACCTCAACAGCCGCTGCACCGCCTCGCGCATCTCGCCAATCACGCTTCCACCGCCGTCGTCGCCAGTTCTAGAAGGTCGCAGCCAGCTAAGACAAGTCGCTGCACGCCGACTACTGGATAGCATGGCTTCCTCCACCACCTGCCTATGTCAGGTCCTCCGTCTAAGCGATCCGCGACGTGGTCATGTAACCCCTCACGCTGGACCTCATCAATCTCGAATCCGTATCCCTGCATCCCACGCGCCTCGAAAAGGTTACCTAGCCGAAGCGCCAGATGAGGCTCTGTACTAGTCGCCCAATTCCCCGCGGCTGCTATATCGAGGCCGGGTTCGTGCGAGCCGCCCACGTAGAAGCGCTTGTGTCACCCCAATCCCAAAAATGGCAGCATCGGAGCTTGTCGCAGCCGTTGGACGATGTCCCAGTATGCGGTTTGCTTGCGCAATTTGCTTGTGTAAGGCTGGCGGGAGATCTGCTTGTTGCTGTTTGAGGGCTGGCGGTTGCGAGCGTTGCGACGGCCCGGGCTGGCTGTCCCTCAGCGCTTCGCAGTTTCAGCATGTAGCTGTTGTCGCTGGGCCACAAGAAGACAGGCGGCCCCCAAAAGAACGTCATTGGATTTGATCTTTACACGACTGATCTTGCCGCAGATATGAGTCTTCCTTCTCGTCGTCTCGTCTCGTCTCGTCTCGTCGTCTTCTTTGTCTCGATGTCGGACCCCGCAGTGCCGACGTCAAACCCGAGCGACGTCTCATAGACTGTCGGCGATAGCTCAACACGTATTGAGAGGCGACCGCTTCGTGGTGAAGGCTTGGCGACGCGCATCCGATGGCTCATGGCTCGTAGCGATGGCGAGAACGCGAAGCCCACCGGCTAGCACCGATGCTCACGATGCAATAGAGGCGCAGTCCACCAACATCCGCCCACATCCACCAACACACCTCACAATACATGCAAACATCATCTGACCCTTCCACGCCACGCACCGACATGCCCCTTCCGCGGACCCTCACCCATCGCGGCACCCCGCACATGCAGTACTATTGTCTCTTGCAGTCTGTCCTCAAAAACATGTGACGTGTCACCACGTATGATATCACGGTCCACTTCATCCACTCCATCCACTTCGGAGTTGCATCTCGAACTCGGGTCAGGCTGTATTGCGCCACGCTCAATTCGTTTTTTGAACAAGCGGCGTAGCTCAGTATGGCACGTGGCATTTATGACGCTGTTTCGGAGACGTGGTGGATATTGCTTTTGACGGTTTCGTAGGGTGGGTGGACGTGAGACTGTGACTGTGCGTAGGCATATGACGTGCGTGGATGAGACTGACAAGCAACTGCCGGGAGAAGCAAGTCATGAGGGGAGAGGTCTTGGTTTTTCGGAAGAATGAAGATAAGATAGGTGGAGGAAGCATCGACGTGGAGGGGTGTGGTTTTGGTTTTATAGGTATAATTGCTGTATGCTGCTCTTGATAAACCACCGGGAATATCTCGATCGGCCTCTCATGGCTAGAGATTGCATCATTTTTGACAGTTGATGAAGGTAATCTGCGGAGAGACAGCAGACGAGACATGCGCAATGCCCATGGTCTTTTCAATTCACGCAGAACCGCTCAGACATGGAGGTCTCTCTCTCTTTTTTTGAGAACTGTCGCGAAGTGAAGTATAGTAGGAGAGAAGAGACCACGACCGTGGAAAGCACGATTTATAGTCCCACCCTAGAGCGCAGATGGTCTCGCGGCGCAGATGGTCTCGCGACGCAGACATGCGCACGACGAAAGCGTGTTTCGGAGACGAGAGCGGAAGAGTGCATCGCGGAGGTTATCAGCGCTTTTGTTTGAGTATTTGGCAACACGACTCGCTCGACACATCTTCCACTCCTTGTAGGATTTTGAGGGAACCAGGAAACATGACTTCTGTGACTCGCCTTTTTGGTGAACATGATTTGAAGTATTGGAGACAGTGAAGAAGAAGGTAGTGAACAATAGGTGTATTTATATGTTCTCAGAGCCATTGATCGGTAGAAACGTAGTTTTTGAAGCAAAGGTGCCCTTCCAAACCATGATGTACTCTCCCCTCATATCCGATAAGGACCGTCTGGAGGCCATCAGACTTTTGCTCTTGCTTTTGCGGGTTCGACGAGCGACGCAAACATGAACGCTTTCTCTTTAGACTTCAGCGGAACGAACATGTCAAGGCGGTCTCGGACTTTTGAAGTATCGCAGACTAAGGTAGAATAAAGATGTCATACAATAAAGGTATTGAGTGGAGTGGAGAACGAGGTAGTAAACGACTGTTGAATTTATTTACTCTCAGAGCCATGGCTTGCGAGACCTGCGTCTTTTGAAGTAAGATCCCATTTCCAACCACACTGCAGCTCCATGGAGTTGTGTCGAAAGATCTGATTGCAGGCCATAAATGCGCTCCATGGATTTTTGTACGTCTACCAGCGACGCAAACATGTATCGATCTAGCGGCGTTTTCGGGACCGGCAGCGAACATAGCCACACCAACCTTGCATTCTTCGGGTATCCTAGAGTGGTCCAGATTGCGTAGAACGGCCATGATCATGTACCCTTGTCTTTCGTCGTTCTCAAAACATGAGAGTCTTTGTGATTCAGTTTGAGCGACGCCCATAACGATAGTATATCATATTTTGTGGAAACCGGACCGAGTCTTGTTGTTCGCCAACGAAAGGACAAGATCATACATGCAGTATTTAAGTGTTTCAGCAGAAGGCAAAACCATGGCCTCAGGCCCAACTTGTTTTGGTAAATTGCACAACAAGTGTGCGGATGAAGAGAGGAAGGTAGAAGACCTGGAAGTAGATTTTATACCCGCAAGTCCAGAGCACATACAATGTAAAGACTGTCGTTTTAGAGCACGACGCGGTATGTGCGGAGTCTGGTTTTGGAGAACAGCATTATTTTGTATTGCGTCTGCTTTTTGGATGATTTCTAGAATTGATTCGGGGATGAGAGATTCTAGACAAAGATCTCGAGCGTGAGTTTGAATACACGGCCGACACAGATCATTAGGCTTTGGAGAACGTGTTTTGGAAGAAGAAAGTCATTTGGGCGTAATGATTATGTTTGAAAGAACAGCAGAGCTCGTTAAAACATCCACTTGTTTTTCTTTGGCTTTCTCCAGAGTACATGGAAGGATAGAGAGTATAGATCAGGTTGATGTAGGATGGCTTTATACCCGCGACTCCCAAGTCCACCGAAGTTCTTCTTCATCATTTCGGAGGACGAAACGCTATGTGAGGTCTGACTCCCCAGGAACAACATCGTAGTAGAAGCCTGAATTTTGGATACGACCTGAAGGTCCTTGGAGATGAGAACCCCAAGAAGAGGAGTTTGGGTGAATTTTAGACACATTGTCGCCACAGAACATGACCATGCGCACCTGAGCTTTCTGGAAAGACGAGATCATGGACGGTGTCCGAAAGAATTTTGGTGCAATGCAAACTCTGTTTTTTGGAAAGGCCTTCGGAATGAGGAGAAAGATGGAGAGCAGGAGCTGAGATTGTTCCCTGGGCTCTTGTACTCGCAACGCCGGGCCAGGACATGAATTTGAGAATCCTCTCTTTCCAGAAGAAGGATCATCCCGGTGTGCTCGACTAGTTTACAGTACTGCATGGCGTGGTTGGCCTGAAGATTCCGACTGCTCGCCGGAGTCGCATGGTAGTAGCCGTGAAGTGTTTTCAACTGTAATTACAGCCTTTCCGAGAACGACCGCATATACTGCTTGAGGTGCACTTTCAGAAGCAACGAACTCCATGTTGCATAGAAACATATCTTTTGGACTCCAGAATGGGAGAAAAGATGGAGAGTCAGATCAGGTCGATACAGGTGGGTTTTATACCTGCGGGGCCGGACCGCGACATGGGCCTGTAGATGAGGATCTTCTTGACAGAAAGACCATAAGACTGAGAGTATTGGCTTTTGCGGAATACCAGAGGTCATGTAACTTTCTGTTCAGGATTTTCGGAACAAGTACCTAACAGTGGTAATATGAAAGTCTAGGAGAAAAGACCGGGAAGTGTGTGACAATTTCGTAGTGCCGAAGCTGGTCATGCCGTATTCGGAATGGGTTTTCGAAACGCACAGCCATAGAACGTTCCTCTGCTAAGTTTTCAAGAAACCGCACAGATCATCAGTTCTGTCCGGGTAGTTTTTGGATAAATCGAATGTAGGGCTGGATAATGAAGACTGAGTTGCTTCCAAGTAAATGAAATACCCGTACTCCAGCAAAGTTCATATGCTTATATTGTGACCATTTGCGAGAAGGAATCGCGTCGGTATCTTGGCCTTCTAAGGTGTGAAGTCTTTTTCGGAGAAAGCAGCCATTTCTAGATCGGCGTTGAGTTTAGAGACGAGAAGCGACCATCAGGTTGGTGAGCAAACCTTTTGGAATGACCGCACAATGGCAGAGAGACTTTTCGAGAGCGAAGAGTCGAAGGCGTACGGCATGCGCAAGATACCGAGGGAGGTCACATTCGTGTTCTCACGCGCTTTCGAGAACACAGCCATACGGCGTTGTGGTCATAGTTTTGGAGAACCGCAGAGACCATTAGGTGAATGTATTCTTGTTTGAACAGATCGAGCGCAGAAATAGGGAATTGTTGCTGTACTGCGCCAAAGTGATTGAGGTATTCGTGGTACCGGCGCAGATCATTCTTGTTTGGCGTAGTCGATTTGAAGATAACGCGGCCATGTCGATGATGGCTGCTTCTTTCAGCGGAGAGGAGAAGACATATATGTCTCCAGGAATAATTTTGTACAAATCGAGCGTTGTAATAGAGCAGACCGACTGTACTGCGCCGAAGTAACGGAGACATTCGCTCCCGGAGGTGGGCATGTCGATAGCGTGAGTGAATTTCGGGAGGACAAAGTCATGAGTCCTCGGAGTAGGTTTTTGTAGAAGGCAGGCAGTCATTCTGTGGGCGTATGCTGTATTATGAAAGAAGGCAATCATTTGTTGCCAGTGATGCAGTTTTGGGGAAGACAGCCAGACATACTGCTTGGTCTGTCGCTTTTCGAGAAGGAGGAGCGAACATCCAACTCATCTTCGGAGTTTTGGAAGTGCACACAATGAGTGTGAGGATAAAGAGTAAAAGCCGGGAAGAGCTCAAGAAGAGCTTTTATACACACGCCGCCTTGGACGTGCGATCGCATGGAAGAGTCCGACGAACGTCTTGGAACTGCATGATGTTCCCGTTCTTGACATTTGGTGGTCTCGGGTATTTTGAGTTTGTCGGTTTGGACGAAGCGCGACATGACTCAGCGTCGGTGATGTTTTTGGAGGAGGAGAAGCCAGGCAGACCATCATAAGGCCACAACAAATTTTGAGAGGAAGAGTTGTCGAAGATGATGGAGGAAGGATAGTCGACCAGCGGGAGGTAGTTATAAAAGCCAGAAGTCGTACAGCAGCATGGAAAGGTTCCATAGTCTTTCTTGTCGAAGGTGAGCAGCGGAGAGTCGCATGATGCTTTTAAGTGGTATTTTTCGAAGAGCAGGATACAGCCATGTGAAGTGGTTGGTGATATTTCTGGAAAGAGGAGGAGCAGATCATCCAGACGGCGTATGGTATTTTTGGACAATAACCCCGGAACGTGAAGGACAAGAAGGAGGTAGCGAGACACCGAAGATGTGATTTTATACTCAGCCAGCGTTTTTGCACACCAACATGAAGAAGCCGCCGATATTTTTAGATGCTGGGAAGTATTGTAGTATCTGACCGCTTTCATCGACGTAATGCGACGGCTAAGCAGACAGTCCATGCATGCTTTTGGTTCGCTTTTTCGATCTCCGCCGCACACTGCCAGCATAAAGAAGTCGCCAAACTGCTTTTATGCTGAAAATTGATGTAGCATTTGACCACTCTTAACGACGTAATGCGACGGTGCAGCAGACAGCACATGCGTTCTTCTCGTGAGTTTTTTCGATCTCCGGCGCACACTTCTCATGTCCATGTAGGTCTGGAATTTTCGGAGGAAGAGCAGCACATATGGCGATGCTCGAGATTGTTTTGGAGAGTGGTACCGTGGTGTGGAGTATAGAAGAAGTACTCGATATCAACCGCATTTTATACCCCAGCAGCAGGCGCGCAGCCACATAAGCAGAATGTTTCGGCGTTTCGGGGTTCATGGCGAGATGAGAAGTTGAACCAGAAGAAGCAGCATAGGTGGTTCCTCTCGTGACTTTTGGACCGGAGCGGAGGAGGAAACACATCGAATGGTTCGTCGATCCTTTTTTGACTGCCCCCATCATAATGTTCGTTCTGTTTTTGAGAAAGTCGCAGACACAAACTCCACATCGTGGAACTCTTTGATTTTGGTTTCCGAAAGGCCTTTTTGCGGAAGATAGGTGAAAGGGGGAGAGGGCCAGTCGAGCCGTAATATTTATATATCCAGTGTCCGTAGCATAAAAGAGTCGACATGCTGTTTTGAGGCCGCGGCGGACAATTCCCGGAAACATTGTTCTGTACAGCGACTTTTTTTGGGAAAAAGGAAGAGGAAGGCACTCCCCATTATGCCATACCCCAACTGTTTCAAAAGGCCGGAAGCACATCCAAGAGTACTGCAACCTTTTCTGGCGACCCGCACATGCGAAGTCGTCCACGATTTTTCGAGACAGCGAAGCCGAAACCATGATCAAGGACGTCGTTTATTTTTGCGAAGAAATCCTTGGAAGTTGGTAGAGGAGAGAAGAAGGCGATAGCTCAGTAGAGGCTTTTATACGTCGGAGCGTGTCGTAGGTTGAGATGGCGAGAATGCTGCGAGGCCATGTCGTTTGTCGGACTGCATTTTGAGAGAAGCCAGGCGGAGACGAGGACATGAATGCTGTCGGTGTAGTTTTTTTGGTATGGGCAGGCGAAGAAGGGAACATGTAGTAGTGGGAAAAGGTTTTTTGGTGACTCGCACATGATACCAGTGCCGTTGTATTCTTTGGAAAGGGAGGCAGGCGCCATGAAGAAGTTCTCGAACCCTTTTGGAGAAAAGAATCTAAATGCGGAAGTTTGAATGAACAGAAGAGAAGACGCCAAAAGGCAGTTTTTATACTCGGAATCTGCCTGTGCGCATCCAGCCGGCACGTGTTCAACGGCATATCCATCTACGAATGATGACCTAGCGTATTCAAACAGCTCCGTACCATACCATCCTCCCCAGCACCACCAATAGGAAAGCCCACATATCACCTAATCCAACATCCTCCTCTCCACCCGCCCGATTCTAGGAGGTGTCTCATCCATCCTCTCGCCCCGCTGTTCCTCCTCTCCATAGCGCGCGTTGACATTTTCTTCTTCCCGTCGCATCAACGACCTATCCCCGTCGTTCTCTTGATCGCGCTGCTCTGGAGGTATGCGCCTATGCGTACGGGCCCGAATGAGCGGCGAGCGCGAGCGCCTACTAGTCGTGCCACTGCCATGATCTAGAGCGAGAGCTGTGAGAGAGCTGTCACGGGTTGGGTGGAGGTGGCGGGCGCCGGGGAGGGGGCGGTACGGTTGAGTGGGTACACGTTGAGGAAGTTCGCCGAAGAATTGGCGGGTTCCGTTTGGAACTGCCTGACGATCATGCATTCCTTGCGTTGCATGTCGCGGGATATTAGGAGTGCTCGAACGCTCCTCATTGCGGTGAGGCATCCCCATGGCTGTAAACGGAGGCTGCGCATAGTCGCGGGGCTGATTGGATCTATCGTGAGGAACCGTCGTCTGCGGCAAGCTACGTCGAGATGTGTTGATAGCAGTCTCGACCTGCGTTGACCGCGGGTTATGCAAACGTTCAAATGCTGCCCTCTGCGCCTGCACTCTGCCATGATGCGCAATCAGATCCCGACTTGTTGATGGCGAGGCGGGGTCGTTTTCACCGGACCGGTGATCACCTCTTCCACCTCTGCCACCAAATTGCGAGCTCTGCATCGTGGCAGTACGTTCGGAGGGATACTGCAGAGGTCGCGGTGATTGTTGCTGAGACTGATGGGGGAAGGGCATTCTGATACCATTTGGAATTTGATGTGGGGGGCGTGGCTGGCTACCCTGCCCATGGCTCGAACGACGGGTTTGGAAACTTTCTGTACGGGACTGGGGAGGAAAGCGCTGGTTTAGCATAGCCTGCTGGCGGAAAGCATGCTGTTGAAGAGCTTCCTCTCGGGCAGCTTGGGCTCGTAGCTGTTGCTGATAGTGCTGCGCATAGGGATCAAGAGGCGACTCGAGATCTTGTACCACCGCTGTAGTGGCGTCAATATAGCCACCTGTGTAGCTGCGGGGCACCGGGTGACCAGCTTCGGTGCGATTATAAGGCATTGAAGGGAGCGGCGAGAGCCCGTGGGGACCAGAGCCAGCCCTGCTTGACGAGGAATAAGCCGAGCTACCTGAAATTGCACGCAGTTGGGCAGCGAAGGGGTTGTCAGGTGAGTAGTCGCAATGGCTTTCATTCGAGACGGCCGCTCCATCGAGCTGAACGCGGGATAAGTCACGTCCCAACGACGCCTCGCTGCTGGGGAACCTCGTACTAGAGGCAAGTGAGCCGTAATAAGAGAATTGCGCACTGGCAGCTGAAGCGTCGCTACTAAAGTGCCTTGACCTTGGGCCTGCTTGTTCTGGCTGGAGCGAGCCACCGGAAGTATGGAAAATATCTGATGCAGTAGAATGGTAGTCCTCCCCATGAGTTACGGTGGAAGATCTAGCAAACTGTCTGGTTGGAGGCTCGACCGCTGGTAATGTACGGAAGACGTCTTCAAAGAGTTGGTCCGGGGGGCTTTGAGCTTGACTTGCAACACGGGATCCTATGGCGGCCCCTGTAGAGGAACTTCGTGCGGTGGAAGGCTGACGACTGCTACCTCGCCGTGGTTCACTGTGCGGTGCAATACTCCAAAAACGATACTTATCGCTTTCCCGGAAATGATACGTGGTACTATTCGGGGTATCATGGACGTAGCCCTCGAGATAGAGTGTAGGATTGTGTAGGCGCGGGCTGACCGGCGACTTGGTAGGGTCCCCGGATGGCTGTTGGTATGCGGGCGAACTTAGTCTCTGCATCTGGTGTAGGGGCGACGGAGCATGAGGCGTATCTTGAGCCATGTCGCGTATCCGATCTCCGCCGCCTCGCAATCCAGAAGTACTTTCGGTAGACCCACCAGATGGAGATAACGTGGAGTTGTTGCTGGTATCACCTATGCTGCTTGCACCAGTTGAGCCCAGTCTGGCATGTCCGACCGGTGCTCTTGTTGGCGTACGAGATACTGCCACAACTGCATCCGGCGGAGATTGAGTCGTGGAAGTTCGACGGCTTCGTCCGAATCGAAACGGAAGATGCATTGTGCGTCGAGGTGGGGAGACCGGAGAGGGGAGTGACCATGTTGGCGACGCTGGCGACGCTGGAGACTGTGGGGGCTCGGTTTCTCTCTCGTGACTGGACGAAGTAGTCCCCTCGGTATCGTCACGATCTGTTGATAGCGTTGCTTCCTGACTGGAGGTATGCTCTGTCTCCTCCTCCTCTTCCACAGAAGAAAATGTTGCTTGTTGGGGCTGCAGTATGGGAATGGACCCCAGGGCAGTGATGGCATCCCGGGTTGACCTCTGAGCGCCGCGTCTGAGTATGGGTCGTCCTGGTTGTCCTGTAGGGCGAGAAGTCAGGTTTGTGGTCGCTCTGGAGGTTTGCCTGATGGCTATGCGACGAAAGGTCTCCTCGACATCGTCGGGCGTCAAGGTAAGTTCTGACGGTCTGAGACGTAACATGTTTACCAACTGGGGAGCGAACGACAGGGGTGAAGCTGAAGGGATATGGGTCCAAAAGAGGGTGTGCAGATGAGAAGACGCAATAGCCGGTATACGTGAAGCAATCTACCTACCTGGAGCCATGGTGGTTTCCGATTCTATCTCTTGCTCTCTTGCTGTTATCTAGGAAGCGCCGTTGCAGTAGCAGTGGTGGTGATGGCGCGCATAGCAGCGCCTTCCCGTCCGACATGATGGACGTCAACGCACCTTACGCGTTGACTGCCGTGAAGACGCATCGCTACCAGACTTGTACTGGTGAGATACTGGTGATGTAAGTGCCCAGGTGAGCCACGAGGTGAACGTCATGTGGTGCATGAGATACTAGAGTGAGGTACGATTGCATGCGTTACTACGCGTATTCAATGTTTCTCGGCGCGTCTGTCGTGATGTCGTGGTAGTGGTGTAGTGTATCGCCGACTCGAGTGTCCGTGTCGGTGGGTCGGCGTTCGTCAGCGAGTCGCCGAGCATGGCATCACCAACGGTGGCAGCGGAGCATCACGACGGGCGCCCTGTATCGCATCCTCACCGCGAGGCCTTTGTCGTTTCCTGCCCACTGCCCTGGCCGCTGGGCCCCTGCCATGCCTCCGCTGCACGCTCGTATTCCGCACGCTAAAAGAGGCTACTTTGACGCGCCGCGGGTGGTGCCTGAGCTACTGCTGCGACCTCACTCGCTCTTCTCGTTTACCGCCGTTGCCAGACAAGGCGCTGCCCCGTGGCCGCCACGATGAATGGCGACCTGAGTCTGTCGCAGACGCTCGGCGGACTGCGCATCGCCAACCCGGACGAGGACGACTCGCCGCCGCCCACGCAGCACCAAGACGCGCCCGACCACGACCATGCCGTCGCCCAACACCCCAACCAGGACCCCACGTACCAACACTCGTACATAGAAGAGGAGCCCGCCAACTCCTCGCTCCAGCCCGCCGCCAATGCCTACCAGAGCTCGCCCTCGGGCTCCCCGGCCGCCTTCCCCTCGCCCCTGGCCGACACGTCGTCGACGCACTCGCACTCGCCGCGCCTTTCCCACCGCCAGTCGATGCCCCTACAGCACCAGGCCCAGCACCAGCAGCCCGCCTATCCCCCATATGCCGCCGGCCCACTGCTCCAGCAGCAGCGCAGCGCCGCCCCGACGTCGCAGCCCATGCGGGAGCGCCCCGTCTCCACCAGCATGTACCAGCACCCCAACCTCTCCACCTCGTCCACCACCGCCCCGGGCACCTACCGATACAACGACGACGCAATGGCGGGCGATATTCGGCGGACGGCGAGCTCGCGGGTTGCGCCTGGCGCCATGCCCGTCAGAGAGGCCAGCAGGAGAGACCCGTACCGCCAGTCAGCCCAGATGTCCGCCATGAACGGCCCCATGCCGCCCCGGAGAAGCTCGCGGCGGATACCCATGGATGCCGGAGTCTCACAATTATCCAGTTCACCCTACAGCGTGGAAGGCGGGCCGCTATCGAGCAGCGAGGAGTGGAAGGAGAAGGGCGCGGCTGTAAGCACCCGCCAGGACCTCGACCAGAACGGACGGCCGATAACGCGTGTCGTGAAGAAGGGCGTCAAGGACTTCAATTTTGGCAGGACACTGGGCGAGGGCTCCTACAGCACAGTCTTGGCCGCCACGGACCGCCAGACATTGCGCGAGTACGCGATCAAGGTGCTCGACAAGCGCCACATCATCAAGGAGAGAAAGGTCAAATACGTGAACATCGAAAAAGACACCCTCAACCGACTGACTGAGCATCCCGGCATAGTCCGACTCTACTACACCTTCCAGGACGAGCGATCGCTATACTTTGTGCTGGATCTGGCAGCGGGCGGAGAGCTGCTGGGCTTCCTCAAGAAGATGGGCACATTCGACGTCGAGTGCACACGGTTCTACGGCGCGCAAATACTGGACTCCATCGACTACATGCACAACAAGGGCGTCATACATCGCGACTTGAAACCGGAGAACGTCCTGCTCGATGATGCGATGCATGTCAAGATTACTGATTTTGGAACAGCAAAAATACTCGAGCAAAAACACAACGGCGTTAGCTCAACAACCGGCGATCCGTTGGAAAGCGTGCAGATGGACCGCGCGCAGTCCTTCGTCGGAACCGCCGAATACGTCTCGCCCGAACTCCTCACAGACAAGAATGCATGCAAAGCCAGCGACCTGTGGGCTTTCGGGTGCATCATCTACCAATTACTCGCCGGCCGACCACCGTTCAAGGCCGCGAACGAGTACATGACCTTCCAAAAGATTGTTGGTCTCGAATACACATTTCCGGATGGCTTCCCTCCGCTGGCAAAGGACCTGGTGGAGCGACTGCTGGTCCTGGATCCGTTGACGCGGTTACCCATGGAGCACATCAAGAACCACCCCTTCTTTGAAGGAATACAATGGGGCAAAGGCCTGTGGAAACAGAAGGCTCCACGGTTGAAGGCCTACAGTCCGCCGGCACAGGAGCCCATCAAGCTGAATGGTAGGAACCCTTCTACTCCCCAGGAAACGCCAATAACACGTCCAGGCCCATCAACGCCATCAGTAGCGGCATCCACCCAAACCCAGGCACGACCGAAGCCGCGCCTCATCACCGAACTACCCCCTCCCTCCCAACTAGACATCGATTGGTCACCAGTCCTCACGAAGCGAGACGAACGGATATTGAAGCTGGGAAACATGTTTGTGACGCAACACCCGGCGGGTCATGTTGTAGGCGGAAAGGAAGAGCCTGTCGAGCAACCCAAGAAGTTCTCGCGCTTCTTCGGCGGCAACACGGTCAAGAAGCGCCAACGGCTCGTCATGATAACGTCGAATGCACGCGTACTGATGTGCGCAGCAGGCACGAATGACAAGAAGCTGAAGGAAGAGGTATCGCTGCTCTCCGCAGGCTGCGCATGGAGATCATTCCAAGACTCCAAAGGCCTCACTGCCTGGCTCGTAGAAACAGTACGCAACCCCACTCCCAACCCAACCCAAAACCCACTAACACCCCTCCCAGAAAGAGAAGCAATACGTCTTCGAAGACCCCAAGAGTACAACGAGCGACCCCGACGGCAGCAAGTACTCGAGCCAAGAATGGCTCGACAGCATCGAACAAGCACGCGACTACGCGTTCGCGCAAACCATGACCAACTCGTACTCAGCCGACGTAGGTCTGAACGAGCTCGTCTCAAACCACACCACCCCGACCAGTACGTTGGGAGGAGACTCCGCCCTCGAGGGCGTCAACATACCCGCCTCGCGGCATGGGGGCGGCGGCCACCTTCGCAAAGATAACGCCGAGACTGACTCGATCAAGGGCAGGAAGCGCTTTAGCAAACGTCATTCCAAGAACGGTTTGGCAAACTTTTGAGAGAGATACGCGTGGGTACAATATGAGTACTTTATGCATACTTCTCAAAGAATACCAAAACCCCGCGATATCATTCTTGTCGTACTACTATCGTCCCCGCTCGACTGCTATCTTCTGCGACCGAAGTGCTGCTTATCTATCCAGCGAACGGCGTTTCGGGCGTCTTCTTGCTTTCCTTTGTGTCAAACTACCATACCAGTCCGAAATACCAACCCGAAAATCTCCTTTGTCACTCAAACTCATAGGTATGCGCATCCCAAAGAAAGAAGAATCTGTCACCAGCGAGCGATATATGTTGGGCTCAGAACTATAGTGGCATCTAGCGGGCTTCGGCTTGGGGGCAGCAAAGGGTGCCTGCCCTTTCATACATCAAGATTCTCAACATATTCGCTGCGAAAACAGGAGGGACTTCTACTATGGATACTACTACGGATACTACAACAACTCTTCTTACTTCTTCTTGTTCAGTGTATAGGGTTCTGGCTCAGACGCGTTAGATTGGGCATAGTTGTTTGTCGGCGTCGCAAACTTTTTTCTCGTGTGTGTATTTATTGGTTGTTTGAGGGAGGGAGGGAAGGAGCAAGTGAAGAAGAACGCGATTAGGGGGGCGGAGCTGTGGAAGAGGAGAAGGGGGAGAATTAGATTGAGCCATTTATCTTGGCGTGGAAAGGGTTATATAAAGTGGCTTTTTAATGCATGAGTTGCTGGTTTTGTTGACCAGTCGTCTTTGCACGCCCGTCTATGTTAGTTTGGTTGTGATTGACATGGGAGAAATTCGTAAGGCTAATATGCTGGTCTGTGAAAGTATTCGTCTCAATATATACGTTTCGATGCTAACCCACTCTCCTTCCTCCAGATAAAATACACGTCATAAATATAAACGCAGAAAAGAACTATGCATGCCATCGCATATCATCATCAACCTGCCAACCGGCGGCGTGTTATCAGTGACAGTAAAACAAGGAAATCGCTAAAAACAGATGCAGATGCAACACTTCCATCCCTCCTTTCCCCCCTCTCTCCCCATCCCACACACATATCCCTCTACCACCCATCCCCAAAAATCTCCTTCGGACTCTGCACAAGCTCCTCTTCCACCCTCGGCTTCCTACTCCCATACTTCCTCCCCTCCTTCTTCTCCATCTTGCGCTCTTTCCGTGTCGTCAAATGCGGGGTCACGGGCGTGATGGGTGTAAACGGCATGTACGGGCTGTATGGCGTAAAGGGCACACCTGTTTTCGGGGTGCCGAGAGCGAGGGCCTCGACGCGGCGGTCTAGGACTGTGGTTTGGATGCCGGGGCTTGCGAGGGGTGAGGCGAAACTGCGGAGGGGGAGGGAGGTAGGTGGGGAGAGGGGTTTGGGGGGTTGTTGGCGGGGTGAGGGCTGGGATGTTGGTGGTGGACCGAGACCGAGGCGTTGCGGTGCGGGTCGGGGAAGGGGTTGTACGCTATCCAGTGCTTCTTCTGTGTATTGCTCCGGCGAGGTTGGCGAGTTCGTCTGTGTAGGTGGCGAAGGAGGGACACCGGGGTTTGCGTAGAAGCGCGGGGAGAGCGGTGTCCGCGCTTCGTCGTCGGAGTCTGCGCCTGGGTACTTTGCGATCGGGCCTGAAATACGCAGGTTCTTGAGGTTGAAGCGCGCGTTTTTGCTGCCGGTGGAGTTGGTGTTGGAGTTTTGGGAGCGCTTCGAGAGGATGCTGCGGGGGCTTGGGGGTGGGTGCGCGTCGGCGCGGAGGTGGGTGCTGTGGGTGGGCGCAGCGGGTTGTTGGACGCTGTAGTTTGGTGGGTAGATGGCTTTTACGGGCGAGATTGGGGTTTCGCTGTGGGATTCTGGGCGCGCGATGCTGATGTTTGAGGGGCGTCGTCGCTCGGTGGGTCGGGGGATGGGCTCTGTTTCTTCTACACTGACTTTGGATGAATGTTTTCGTTCATCGAAATCCATGACGGCGGCGTAGAGACGCTCCATGTCTGCTTGGTCTTGACCCCGGTGGGCATCGACGACCTTTTGGTCGAAAGAGCTTGGTGACTGAACAACAGGACTCTGTGGGTTGCTAACAGCAGAGTCATTCCTGTTCCTCTTGAACTTTCCGAAAAACGATCGCGCGGACAGCGGTGGCGATGTAAGTCCAGCTGTTCGAAGAGCCGGTAGAGTCGGTTTGTCCTGGAGTTCCAGCTCCAATTGCTTGGGCGGGTCGAGAGCCTTCCGTCTCATCTTTCTACCAACAGTGAGGAGAAGAACCCCCCAGATAAGTACTGTAAAGACGTAGCCGCCAACAACACCGCAAATCTCGTACGGCAGCACGTTCTTGTCTCGGACAGCCTGATATGAAGCAGGAGGCCCCTCGTCAGCCGCCGGCGTGGGGTCGCGATAGTTATCGAGAAAGTCGTAAGGCGCAGCAGAAACACGCGATGCAACAAGAAGCAGTGAGATGAGTGCCGGAGGAAGCGCTCCGACGAGCATCGTAATCCGCCGCCCTCAGGTCAAGGGGGGACTGGAAATATATAACAGAGAAAAGAGGAATAATGTGACAATCAGATGTGGGCGGTCTAACTTTCGAGCTTGCTTGCTGCTTCGTCAAGGTCGTCCAGGGTGCAATGTCGATCTAGGGCCGCAATTGCACATGAATGAGTGCCCGCTATCCCGACTGAGAGGAACCGGGTGAAATGCAGAGTGTAACAGCAGGCGACATGGTGATATGAAGAGGGATGGGCAGCGGGTAAGTACTTTGATCGGCGGTCTGCAAGTGGTCGGATGCAAGGAAAGAGCGACTGGGTGTGATGGCTTGGGAAGGTGCATGCGCGGTCTGATTGGCCGGCCTAGTTCTTGAGCTACATTGGGGCGTCCAGTGGATGCTGTCTCTCAGCCGCTGAGGCGGGGTCGCTTCGTTCAAGCTAGAGCGGGATGGGATGTGCCGATGATAAATCTCGACATTCGAGGCTTGAGCTATAAGCATCGAGTCTATGCGGTGGTACCAACTGTTGTAATACCTTTTTGTTGTCGTCGTTGTGGTGGAGAAAACCTCGAGAAACATGTTTACCCGTGCCGCAACGCTCGAGCGCACAGTACTCGAGACTACCAACACCAACCTCCCGGACATGCGCGATCGCCTGCCAGCTCGGGGCACAGTCAACGGGAGACGGTCCGCATGCATGAAAGGCGTCCCCTGCAAGACCAAGAAATGCGCACCCGTTCTGCGTCTCCCATTGGCGATGGAGAACTACCTAGGGCTATTCTAATGCCACGTCCCCACTTATGTCTTGAAGCGTCCTATTGGCTACAAACCATAGGAGAGCAAGCTCTCTACTGAAGTGCTATGCGCAAGAATTCACACAGAGTACTCAATACTGGAGTAGAATTAATGCAGCAGAATGAGACCTCCTTTGACCTTCACCATCCTCCCTCCGTCTCCCCCACCCACCCACGACCGTCAGCACGCATGAAAGGCTGCCCCTGCACGCCAGAAAATGCGCACTCCATCCGCTATTCCCATTGGCCACGGAAATCTATTCTAAGCGCCCGACTACACCTACATATGCGAATCAGCGCACAGTCACCCCATCACACTAGTAATCACGAGCCATCACGGAGCCACTATATTGGCGACATCCAGGATCAGATATCTCCTTCGCAGTCCGACTCGTCACCTGAAGTGAATAATTCTACGCGGCCTCGTGGCTTAATGCCCGTGATGGGCGATGCAACGAAAGTCACAGACTAGGCTTGCAGCAAGGACCGATTAAAACGCCCGCATCACCCCCCGATGCTGTGACAGCCGTTCGCATTGGCCGTACTCCTCTTTCGTTCACGATTCATGCAACACTTTCGGCACTTTGGTATGCCTTGCTATGCTTACGAACAGACGCTGGTGGAGAGATAACGTGGCTTCATTATAGCCTCGACTGACTGCGCGTCGTCATCACTATCACTACCTAAGGAAGCATCGTACCGATGCCGGATTAGCGAATGGCTAACAAAAACATCTGCCCAGGAGAGGCTATGGGAGCTTACCCTGCCAGAACCGAGCACCGAGGTGGTGTGAAATACGCAGTTTGAAGCGGGAGGCATCACTTGCCCTCTGCCTTGGCTATGAGCTTTGCGTCCAGACCGGTAGGCTCCCAGACACTTTTGTCTTTCTTGTTTTGCACCCACAGGATGTCGCCTTTGAGATACGCCACTGCGCCTCCGCGTCCCGTCGCGCTTGCTGTGACACGGAACAGCGGTAGACCGGTCTGGTCGTGGGCTTCGCGGAGAGGAAGGAGAAGGAGGTTCTCTTCGGCGCAGAACTCCTCTACAATGTCTTTGAAAGTCGGCTCGTCTACTTGCGGTGTAGGACGGGATGCTTGTTGGTTGACCGATTTGGAGAACTGAGACACCTCTGGAGAGGCACCTGTGCTTTCCACATGGGGCGCGGGCAGATCTGTCAGTCTTGCATCTCCAAGATCCAGTGCCGTGTTGATGAGTGAGTATGCCTCGTTCCATGACGAGGCGACTGAAGGCAGATTGTTGATGTCGTCCTGCAGGATCTCAGTCCTCCACCAGGTAAGCCACGTCTGGACTTCCTCAAAGACCACTTCTGGGCTCGTGAGCCATTGGTGGATAATCTCGAGGAACTTGGGGAAGAATTGTGCTTTCAGCAGCTCTCCAATGACCTCATTCGATATCAGTCCTTTCCAGGCGAACACAGCCTCGAGTGGCGCGAGATCTTGTTCAGCGGGGTTGATCTCAAAGCTATCTCGCAGGAAGGCCGACAAGCGAGGTACCAGATGGGAAGTGAGTAGATGATCAAACTCCGCCTTTCCAAACACCCTTCTCCATTGTTCCATGCCTGGTAGCGGACCTTTGGAAAGATCGATAGACTGCAGTGCATGCCGGATCTTGCGCTTGATCTCGGCGACCAGGCCCGATCCCTTGGGGTCCAAGTCAGCTGGTCTAAGGAAAGGCAACCATTCGACAACCCATGTGTGGGGGCTCTTCTTGAACTTTCGCGGGTTCCACTCGTGCACAGAAGTGGAGAGTTTTGTAGTCACCTGCTCAAGCACTCTTTTCGCGATGAATGGCGGGAGAACTGGCTTCCAAACTTCTAGCAGGTGCACCATGGGTTGTGGGTTCTTGACGTCCCATTGTGTTATAGCTGAGCTTACTCTAGGTAGCCAGTATTTGAGCATCATGGACTCGTATGCCGATGTGGTGCCGCGTTTTATCGTGTCTTCTTCGTCGATTGCGGTGCGACTAACCAGTGCTTCAGAGGGGTGAGTGTAGGCCTGGGATGCAACCCTCCTACTTCGAGGTTGTATGATGTTCGCCATTTCGGAGAAAGATGCGGCCACGCCTTCCAACGCACTCTCGAGCGGCTCCCAGGAAGCCACCGCTTTGGAGAAATGAGGATGTATAACGGCGATAGATTCACGGTGTAGTGGCTTGGACGGGTAAGCCGCGCGCAGGCTCTTGAGGCCTTCGCAGACAACGTCGAAAGTACCTGTACGCAGTGACTCTATCCGTGCTTGTAGGTCCTCCAGCTCGTCCATCTGCTTTTCGAGCGCTTCCAGTTCCTTCTGCAGCGCGTATTCCTGCGGAGGGATGGCTTGCGACTCTACTTGCAGCTGTTCGAATGCCTCCGAGAAGCTGTTCAGATCTCTCCGTACGCGCGCTTGTAGGGAGTTTTCGAATGGGACAATGTCAGGACCGCGAAGTGACACGCCTGAGGTAGGGGTCGATGCGCCGGTTGTCGCGTCGATAATGGACTGTAGTGCAAGCGGCACATGCATGCCAGCTTGCTCGAGTTCGAAAACGGTCTTCTTCGGTCGTGGCACTGAGGATCGTGTCTCGCCCCGAGCCTTGGCCTTCCTCTTTTTCTTCTCCTCGCGCTCCTCTTCCGACGTGTCGACATACTTCTCGCCATTTTCTTCGGCCTTGCGCCGCTCCTCGCGCCGTTGCTGTTCGCTCTTTTCTGCGACGCTACCAATACCGCCCTTGGTGCCTCGGTTCACCACCTGGATAGGCTCTGAGATACCAGCGCCTTCTCTTCCCAGGCCACCCTCGCCCTTGTATCCCATCTTCGCCAGCATCTTGGCACCGAAGCCAGACTTGAGCGCGGAGCCATCCTCAGCCTTTGCCCGCTTGTTGGGTTGCTGGCGAAAGCTGTGCTTGCGCTTGCCACCTTCGTCCATGGTGGAGGTGTTCGTGTGTGGAAATATTCGAATACGAGGGTGATATTGGCAGCCGGCAGCTGTTCGGTGCGCGCGATGAGTCTGGTCGTGGGTTCGATGTGGTAGTAGGTGTCGCAATATACGGGAGTGAATCAGGCAGACATGCGCGCCACGTGATTTGTCGTGGATGGACCTTGGGCGAGGCGGGAGTGTTGTCGCAAAATGATGTTCAGTCGCGAGTTCTGGGTGACAGCGCCAAGAACCGTTAGGTCTGGGTCGCTCCTGCCGTAACGTGCTGGGTGCTATTCTTGGAAAGGATCGGGGTCGATCACCCTCCACCCATGTCCGGTTCGGTGCAACAATCACACCAAAAGTCTCCTTTACCAGAGTCGCACCGCAGTCAAGTAGAGACTCTCTCACCTCTGCGGCGGCCCTCTACTGCCTGTCTTTGTGATGACTTCCCCCAAGACCGACCGCGACCTCCGTCATCCGGTGCCCGATCTCCAGTCGTTGCAAGGGGCATATGTGGGCAACATTGAACGCCTGGAAGAACATGCCGAACGCATGAGCGAGTCCGGCTCAGACCTGCAGGAGGAGATTCGGAAGACATATTCGGAACTAAAGCTGACTGACAGTCGGCGATCTTCACTACAGACGAACGACCTCGAGCCTACGAGACAGGCCAGCACCCGAAGTCGCGGCGTTTCGATAGGCTCGCACACCAATTCAATCGTAGACCTCAACGGAAATGCACGATGGGGCGGATACTCTCCGGGCGGTTACATAACCTCTCCTGCAGGGTCTCTGCGCTCAGGGACAGGCAACTGGTCCAAACCCTCGACTTCGGTCCAGCGCCAGCGCTCGGAATCAAAGGCATCGCGTCTCGGACAGATTGTACACCCTGAGGAAGTCGAAGAGGAACACAATGAAGAGCGCGACTCTGCTTCGCCGCCCCAACGGAAGGTCTCGTCCTTTACACGCATATTCGATGAAGTCGCGAATGGTCTGCCAGAAGAGCTGCGTAACAGTATCCATATAGGCACCCCACCTAGACGCCCGGAGCCCGACGAGGAATTGCAGAACCAATATCCAGACTACCGCGATTTCGTAGACCGACCGCCGACAGCAGCCTCGACCGACACTACACGCCAAGCACGTACACTATGGCATGACTTCGATGGCGTCCACTGTCCAGATACTGTGGAGGAGGAACCCGAACCATCTCACCACAGCCACAGCCGACATTCCTCGAATCATTCCTACATGATGAAATCCAACCCGAGCGTTCACTCAATAGGCGCACCGCCGCCGGACGATAGCATGGTCTTCTACCCGGCTCCCGTACCGAAGATGCTGAACCTACCCAAGCGCCTGTCACAATTGCCTAATATGAGTCAGCAAGCCAATCGTCGCTCACGATTGTTGGATTCCATGCAGAACGAGCATAGGAAATCCATGCCATTGCTTGGTGATAATCTGGCAGACCCGAAGCCTAACAACAGGAAGAGCCGGCAGAGTCTCATGGCGCTCCCACCGCAATTACGAGCAAGCGCCTACTTTGACAACCGAGCTGCCCCCACTCAGGAGTTTGCGGTCAAGGGAGAGTCTGCGGAGGATACGCTCGAAAGCATCCTGGACGCCTCTGCACATGCTCCTGTGTCTGCATTCACTGATCATCCATTTGCTGGACATGTTGGCGACGAGGTGTACGGTGCGGAACGCAAGCGCAGGAGTTCCAAACTACCGGAGATGCCACCGACACTGGCAGAGACGCGAAGACGCAGCTCGTTCAACATACTGGATACTGACCACAACGCAAAGGGCGAGCGCCTGAAGAAGTTGAAGAAACGAAACAGCTCGGCTGACATGAATCTATTACTTGTCAAAGCAAGTGAAAGCCGGATGAGCCTCGGTGATCAATTGGAGGAGCGTGATGAGGATGCCCGAGGACCGGATGGACGTGATCCCGATGCTATTCGACCTTCGTTTGAAGAACATACGGAAGACCATTATGAAGAAGGAGAGGAAGAAGAATCGAGCGAAGAGGAAGGGGAGCCAGAACCACAATACGGCGCGCCGACTACTCTTCTCGCTGAGCTTCAGCTGCGCAAGGCGAAACAGCAAGGTCGAAAGATGAACTACGTGACACTGATGGAGCAGGGGTTGATTGACGGCAGACAAACCCTGCTCCAAATGAACGACGTGGCCGAAGCCGAGAAGCAACGACGAATCCGCAAAAAAGTAAACCTTGCCTGGGAAGCTCCGCCGGAAGAAGACTCGGATGACGATGTACCACTTGGTGTTCTCTACAGACCTCAACAGCAACAGCAAATGCGTCAAAAGAGCATGGGTCTTATCGAGCAGCGAGAGTTGGAGGACCGCGAACCCCTCAGTAGCCGTCGCACCAGGCTACTCGGCATTGACCCTAATCAACGACGCACACAGTACCTTGGAGCCTCATCAAGCCAGCTCAACCTTCCTACCATCACAACGCCGGAACCAGACTCGGATGAGGAGCCTGGCGAGACGCTGGCTGACCGTATGCGCCGCATCAAGGAGAAGCAACAACGTGAATCAGCACTCGGCGATGTGCGCAAGAGCACAGTCAGCGATGACTTCGCTTCTGAGATGATGAGCAAGTTCGGTGTTCCAGAAGGCCAGGAGCAGTCCAAAGACACTCCTCCAGCACCCCCTCCCGCTGCCGACGACGAAGAGGAAGAAGAGACCCTCGGCCAACGTCGCGCCCGCCTGCAAGCTGAAGCCGCCCTACGAGGCGAACAAGCCCCCCAATCCGGCCACCGGCCCAATCTGCGTTCCTCCAGCAGTCTCGCCGACATCCTCTCCGCCAACCCCATCGACCCGCACAACCAAGCGCGCAAAGTTTCCAACGAAGCCCTCGTTTCGCACCTCCCCCAAGGCAGCCTCCTCCATCAAAACGAGCTAGACCAAGGGCGCAAAAAGCAGCAACGTCTCACCGCAACCATGCGCGCCACATCCTACGGCTCCATGGACCCGCTCCTCAAAAACATGACCAACAACCAAAAAGACGACGACGACATCCCGCTCGGCCAGAAAATCCAAGCCTACAAGAACGCTCAGAACCCCATGATGATGGCCAACCAGCAAAGAATGAGCGCCATGCCGCCTCAACAGGGTATGATGGGCATGCAAATGCCTGGCATGATGAACGGCATGGGACAGCATCAGTCCATGATGGGTATGCCCATGCAGATGGGCATGCAGCAGCCTGGCATGATGCAACAGGGCGGCATGATGGGTATGGGATCGCAGATGAATGGCATGGGCATGCAGATGAACGGGATGGGTATGCAGATGCCGATGCAGATGGGTGGGATGCAGATGAACGGTATGCAAATGGGTGGGATGCAGATGGGCGGCATGGGAATGAATGGCATGCAGATGCCGATGGGTATGAATGGGATGATGCATGGGGGCATGATGGAGCCGCCCATGGATCCGAGGCAGAGGGATCAGATTGATCGGTGGATGCAGGGGGTTAGGCATTAGTTTTGTCTTTGCGTGTAGTGGGTGGGTTTGCTTGGGGTGTGGTTCGGTGTAGCGTGTTTGGTTGGTATCTGGCATTTGGCATTTCTTCGGGATAGCATTGTATAGCGTTAGAAGGGTGCATTGGCAATATCTGCATTATCAGCGTTTTGAACATATTGATTAGCATAGCAAGTAGGTAATTTCGAGGGCATATATATGGGATGACGAATGATATACGATTTGTAATTTAGCATCAATCCATTCGCTTGCATTACTACACTATACAGACTATGAAGACCAATTGTACTTGATCCCCTCCATGACAACGGCGAGTTAGGAACCTTGTCCTGCCGAAGAGGCATCGGATCTACTGGAAGCGCTTCTCAGCGGCCTTCCAGTTGATGACGTTCCAAATGGCCTTGAAGTACTCGGCCTTGCGGTTCTGGTAGTCGAGGCTATAAATCGTTAGTAAAAAGCTGCTCATCAAAACCCTATGATGAACTTACTAGTAAGCGTGCTCCCAAGCATCAACACCAAGAATAGGGCGGAACTGCCCCACAACCGGATCCTGGTTCGCATACGTCCTAATCTGAATAGCACCAGTCTGGGTATCCTGCACCAACCACGCCCAACCACTTCCCTGAATCCCCGCTAGAGCCGTGTTGAACTTCTCCTTGAACGCGTCGAGGCTGCCGTAGCTGTTGTTGATAGCAGCAGACAGGGCGCCCGACGGGGGCTCGCCGCCGCCCTGGTTGGCAGGCGCGAGGTTCTCCCAGAAGAGGCTGTGGTTGATGTGGCCGCCGCCGTGGAAGTTGATCAAGGGCTGCAGGGCGATTTGCGCCTTGATGTCTTCTTTTTGCTTGGCTTCGGCGATTTGCTCGCTGAAGTTGTTGAAGGAGGTTACGTAGGTGTTGTGGTGGTTCTTGTGGTGGAGCTCCATTATCTTGCCGGAGATGGAGGGTTCGAGCGCGCCGTAGTCGTCTGGGGGTTGTTAGTAGCTGGCACGGATACGTCTTTCTGGTGTGATGGGCTCGTACATGGGAGGTCGGGCAGCGTGGCCTTGCCGCGGACGAATGTCGTGCCTGCGAGGCCGGCGCGAGATGTGGTGGGAGCTGCGGCTCGGGCTGCGGAGCGCAGGGCGGATGTGCGGAGGAGTGCGGTGTTCATGATGGCTTCAATTGATGTGATGCGTTCAATTGGGTGTGAGGTGTGTTGTTGTTGGTGTTGTGGTGTTGAGAGGTCGTGGAACTCTGGGGAAGCTTCGGATTTATTAACTGCCCATTTCGTCATATGCGAACATGCCGACCGCCGAGCTCAGAGCTCCTCCACTCCCTCACGGCCATGCGCTCCCCGGCCAATGATGACGCTTGCATGTCGCCTTACGTTCGCATGATGTATGCAGCGTCTGTATCAGCATATGTGCATTCTCATGTGAGAGTATCTCATTAAGAACAAGAAGCTCCAGTGTATGCTAATGCCCCGCGAAAGCCCCGCGCGGGCGTTCTCAGACAGAAACTAGTCAATCAAGACGTGGGTGACAGCTGTGCAGTTTTTGTCAATCGCGTGCCGCAAAAAAGAGACGCTTGATCCAAGTACCATAGATCTCACCCCATGTGAGGTGATTGAGGGTTGCCCTGCATTTGGAACATTACCATTACGATCGTGCTTCGCGCTCCATCTTTCTTCTAACATAATCGAGCTACCCCGCCAACGTCATCATGGCGCCAGTCAATGTCGTCCATCTGCCCAACGGCCAAAACCTTACCGTCACGCCTGTGTTCGGCGGCCTCTTCTTCAAGTCGAGCGATATCCACACGCATTCGCCGTTCCCGCCTGGCTGGACCATTGTGCTCAATTCCGAAGATGAGCCCCCTACGGACGAACAGGAACAGCAGCAGCAGGGTGAGGAGGAGCTGTTCCCACCGCGCCATGTGCATCGCTTCAAGAAGCCGACCCTGAATGGAGATCACCTCTACATATCGTCGATCTCGAACCCCAGCAGTAGCGAGTTCAAGCCTGCTGCCTCACCAACCCGCCAGATCGCGATGATGCTGTGGGCGACACTGTACTGGTACTTTCACCAACCTGAACCGACGCTCCAGGTCACGAACGCGATCTCCAAGAACACTGCCGATGCCGGAAAGCCAAAGGGCGAATGGCGCATAAACATCAACAGAGAGGGCGTGTTCAAGGGCAAAGTCGTGCTGCCCAAGTTGGAGCGCATGGGACTGATCGCCAGCGAAGATTCGACCGTTGGGTGTGCACAAGAGGAGTCGTCTCCGGAAGGCTGGACGCGCATGTTTGTCAGTCGGAGGACCTTCTGGCAGCTCGATCCCAGAATATACCTCTTCACTCTCTCGCCCTTAGCCAATACCAACTCACCCTTCCCATCAGGCTCGCCGTATCCGTCGCGACCGTCATCCCCAGCACTTGGCTCCGATGCGAAGCAAGAACATCAGCTCGACCAGGTCTCACCAGGCTTGTGGTCACCGACTGCGCCAGGTCCCTTCCACTCGAGCTCGCATCTACCCACGTTCTACCCACCGCCTCCTGCGCAATACGTCTTCACGAACAACACGCGACACCCGATACGACCGAAGCCACCTCGGCAGGGCGAGATACTATATACCAGGTACATACCCAGCGTCGGACAATATCTGTCTTTCCGGGTAGCTTCCATCTCTTCGAAAGCGCTCCGACACCAGGGCCCGGTCTCCAGCCATGCGCCCAGTCCAAACGGCATGTCAGACCCGGAATATCTACACAAGTGGATGAACGACCCCCGTGTGTCGCATTTCTGGGGAGAGGCGGGTCCGCAGTCCCACCAGGAGCAGTTCCTCAAGAACGGTCTACAATCGAAAAACTCGTTTCCGGTCATGGGATGCTGGGACGGGAAGCCGTTTGGTTACTTCGAGTTATACTGGGTCAAGGAGGACAATCTCGGGAAATACCTGCCCATCGTCAGTGATTACGACCGGGGCTTCCACTGCCTGGTCGGAGAGCAGGAGTTTAGGGGAGCGCATAGGGTCAAGATCTGGTTGAGTGCGTTGGTGCACTACTGTTGGCTCGCGGATAACCGGACGGAGAGGGTCATGTTGGAGCCGAGGGTCGATAACGAGAAGTAAGTCTTGCATCCTACACATGCAGTACAATGCTAATTGTCCAGACTTGCAAACTACCTCCAAGAAGCTGGCTTCTACAAGGAGCGCGAGATCAGCCTCCCACACAAGCAGAGCAACCTGTTCAAAATCAACCGCGACGTATGGAAGGGACCGGCGCTGTGAGCCCGCGGAGACGGAAACAAATGTGGAGTTCGTATTTGGGCAGAGCCGCATGAACCGCATGAACCGCATGAACGGGTTACGGCTCTTGGTGGATATAGTTTTGTGGAGTAAGCGCATCATGAGATACCAAGGTCTAGACTCTAGTCGTGCCATTGAACACGTCTGAAATTGACATGTCACTTGCGTGGGGGAATTCTTGGTCATTCAATTGAATACGACCGGGGAATCAACCGCCGAGGACTTGAGCGACATGTATGAGTGAAGCAATTCGGAGATGCCTTGTAGCAAAAGATCGCTACAAGGAGCCTCATATCCGCCCAGAACCCCAACAACGCGCGCGGGAAAATTTCTGCTACTCCAAATCGCCATTTTCTTGTCGATCGGCCTATCTCAGGTTCCGACAGTAGGATGACAATCGACCATTGACGTGCGTTTGCAAAGGTGCGATAGTAGCTAAATGTGGGGTTTAGCGAGGGACCAAAACTTTTTGGCTACACGTGAGGACGTCATTGGTTTGTTGGGATAGAAAAAGGGTGACCCACGACGTTGTGAATCACCGTTTGGAATTTGACCTCACGATACCCCCTCAGTCCAGCTCTATAACCCTTTGATTGTAGTGCTAGCATACGTGTTGCGAATTACTACAAGGAACGTTGGAGAGCAAACGTTGATACCGAATTCGGAAGACTATCGGGCTAATCCACAAACGAACCGTTAAAGTCATCGACCACCACATCACACTCACACTCACACTCACACTCACACACTCCCCTCATACACACGCGCAATCATGGCCGCTCAAGACGCTTCCCTCGATATCCAGTCTCGCATATCGACTATGAAGGCGCAATCTGGTGCCACCATCTTCGATGCGTACCAGACGTCTCTCACGGGCCGGTACTGCTCGCCGGAGATGTCGCAACTCTTCTCGCAGCGCAGCCGGCACTCGATATGGCGCAAGCTGTGGTTGTTCCTTGCGGAATCAGAGAAAGAGCTTGGTATTCAGAGTATCACTGATGATGCGCTTTCCCAGATGAGGGAGCATCTTACGGTTACGGATGATGATTTCGGTGTTGCCAAGGTCGAGGAGAAGAAGAGGAGACACGATGTTATGGCGCATGTGCACGCTTTTGGTCAGGTCGCTCCGGCTGCTGCTGGTATTATTCATTACGGCGTAGGTTCTTATGTGTGAAAAAGTCGAGATGATTCAAACTGATATCCCACAGGCAACAAGCTGCTACGTAACCGACAACGCAGAACTAATCCTCATGCGCGACGGTCTGGATCTCCTCCTCCCCAAACTCGCAAAGGTCATTTCCAACCTCTCAGCCTTCGCCCTGCAATGGAAGAGCGAGCCCACCCTCGCCTACACTCATCTTCAACCCGCTCAACTCATCACCGTAGGCAAGCGCGCAGCGCAATGGGCGCAAGACCTCCTCTTCGACCTCGAAGCCATCGAGCTCGTCCGCGAAACACTCCAATTCCGTGGCGCCCAAGGCACAACCGGCACACAAGCCTCCTTCCTCGAGATCTTCAACGGCGACAGCAAAAAGTGCGACCAGCTCAACGAGCTGCTCTGCAAAAAAGCCGGTTTCCCGTCCTGCTACGCCATCTCAACGCAAACCTACACCCGCAAAGTCGACCTCCTAATCGCCAACGCCATCTGCGGGCTCGGGGCGTCCGCCCAAAAAATCACCGGCGACATCCGGCACCTCGCGGCGTGGAAAGAGCTCGAAGAGCCGTTTGAAAAAGACCAAATCGGCTCCTCAGCCATGGCATACAAGCGCAACCCCATGCGCTCCGAGCGCATCTACGCCCTATCCCGCGAACTCATGTCCAAGCCCGCCTCCTTCGCCAACACGCTGTCCGACCAATGGATGGAGCGCTCCCTCGACGACTCCGCAATCCGGCGCATGGACATCCCAGAGATGTTCCTCCTCGCCGACGCCATCCTCCTCTCTCTCGACAACGTAACTTCGGGTCTTGTCGTATACCCCAAGCGCGTCGATGCGCGCGTGCAGGAAGAACTTCCCTTCATGATCACCGAATCCATCATCATGCGTCTCGTTGCAAAGGGCGAGTCGCGCCAAGAAGCCCACGAGCAGATCCGCGTGCTGTCGCACCAGGCGGGTGCGCAGGTCAAGAACGAGGGTAAGAGCAATGATTTGGTGGAGAGGATCCGTAGCACGGAGTTCTTTAAGCCGATTTGGGCGGAGCTGGATGGCATGCTGGATAGTAAGTTGTATACGGGTCGCAGTGAGGAGATTGTGGAGAAGTTTTGTGGGAAGGGGGGTGTGCTGGAGGGGAAGTTGAAGAGGTATCAGGGGTATATTGAGGGGGCTAAGGTTAGTGAGTTGAATGTTTAGATGGAGAGGTTGTGGGGTGGGGAGGGAAGTGGGTTTAAGGAGTTTTAGGGTAGGGAGAAAAGCAATCGACTTACGAGTATGTGATCATGTCTCATGGGAATGATATCAGGATCGATATTGTGAATGCATTGATATTGAGCGTGCATTATGCTAATACTGGCCCCGTGTAAATGCCCATGCCCGCCAAACGCCACCGCTAAAAACACCATAGATGCAGAAACAACTCCCAACAGCAAAATGGTATAAAACATCCCAAAGATGAATCCAAAAACATCACACCGTCTTCAACACTCCAGCTAATATTTCCTTCCCCTTCGTCTCGGCAGCCCACTCTCCACTCCCATCCCCACTCCCGCCGTCGTCGCACTCGGCGGAATAACCACCTTGGGCGCCATCAAACTCTTCTTAGGCGTCGCGTCACCCATGCCCACTCTACTCACATTCTCCTTGTCACCAGCCTTGGCAGACGAAGGTGTCTGTGGTAGGACAACCTTTTTGGGCGCTGCAAGCCGGCTCTTGCGTTGGACGCCTACTGGTGCTACGTCGAGAGATGGGAGTTTGGTGTCTGTTGTGCTGGAGGAGAGACTGCTGTTGAGGGATGTTGATGTTGATGTTGGTGTGGAGGTGGAAGTGGATGTGGGCGTAGAAGAAGAAGAGCTGGACGACGCAACAGCCATCTTCTTGACCTTTGTCGACTTCGGCTTCGACGATTGCTTCTCCTGCGTCGCAGCCTTTTCTTCCTGAACAGCTTCCGGGAGGAGACTAGCAGGTGCCAGAAGACCCTTTCCAGGCGTACCGTTCGATGTGCCCAGCCCGCGTACTCTGCGTATCTTGGGCGTGGACGTTTTGCTGGTCTTTTCCTTCTTCTTCTTGGGCTCGGGGGTGCAGTCCGACATGCCGAGTTCGTCTGGTGTGGCTAGGGACTCTGCGTCGGCTAGAGCGTTGGCGAGGGTCTCGGGGTTTTCTTGGTAGTATGCTAGTGTCTCGTCCCAGCGAACGTTTTTGCCAACGACGAGTTCTTTGGTGGATTCGTCGAGGGGAAGGAGGCTGGAGTAGTCCATGGCGAGCTTCATTAGTCGAACGGTGACGCAGAAGGCACCCTGTTTGTTCTTGCGTGTGTTGTTGCGGGTCATGTCGGCGAGGACCTTGGCGTCGTCCTTCTTGAGTACGACGACTTCGTTACCGTCGGCACGGCGGATGTTGATTTTGGGTGCTGGTGCTGGGCCGATTGATGCGGGAGTGGGTAACCTTGTCTTCTTTGCTCGTGCAGAACGTCTTGATCCTTGTTCGCTCTTCTCTTCCGCGGTTTCGGTCTCTGTGGCGCCGGGCGTAGGTGATGGAAGCTTTTCATCTGGCTTGGCTATTGTGAGTGTTTGCGACAGATCCAGCGTCAATTCGGTGTGCTGCTTAGTGGGCGAGTTGGGATCCTTCTCTTCAAGCACCTTGCGAGGCGACGCTAGGGCGTGCTTGATGATATCTGAGTCTCGTCGATTCTGTAGGGATTCTCTCTTGTGTGTAATGACGGCGGCCTTCTCAGCCTTACTTGCTGCAGCACGCGTGAGGAAGTCCTTGAGGATGGCGGTGTCATCATCGATAGCGACCGTCATTGTGACATCGTCAGGTCCGGATTCAGGACGTGGTGGAGGCGGAGGCGAGTGTAGTCTGCGTGGGGCGGGCGACTGTGGTTTGCTGGGTGTGAATGAGAATGTCAATCCGTCGGCGATGTCTATAGATGCTGAGGCAGGCGCGTCGGCCATGGCAAGGTCCTGGGCAGGGGACTGAACAGCCTCAGGAGAGGCTGGTTCCTCATCAGGCCGCATATCATCATCCATCTCTTCTTGCTCAAGCTCGTTGGGCTCTGACTGAACTGTTGTAGGCGCAAGACTGTGCTCTTGAAGCGCTGCTTGATAATCCCGTAATATGTTCAGCTGCAAAGAAGCTTCCGTAAACTCATCTTCACGGTCGACCGCTTCAGAGGAGTTGAGCATATCTTCCTTCCGAACTGCATCGGTCGATGTTCCTAGCTCAACCTCAGATAACTCAACATCTTCCTCGTCTTCCTCGCTAACGTCTTCGTCGAGCGCTGGTGGCGGTGAAGTCGTAGTATCTTCCAACGGCAACGCTGGGTACTGAAGCTGTGTCACCGGCTCTGGTGTCTCTGAAACCGGGTCCGTCTCTTCATGCATAGTCTCTTCTTGTTGCTTGACAACCTCGTCTGGGATCTCAACATCCTCTCGGAGTCCTCCGTCCACGGAGATTGTTTCCCCTTGGTTTGTCTCCTCTGCGACATTGCTGATCATCTCGGTGGATACAACCTTGGTCATAGCCGTCTCCGCCTCTGCTTCCAAGTTGTCGCTCAGAGGAAGCTCTGGATATTCGACCTTCTCCGGCGACGCGGTCGGGATATTCGACTGCTCCCTTGGTGGCGAACGGAATAGCTTCGCGAGCGTCGCGTCTTGTGTGGACTCTGCTTCTTCTTGTTCTTGGTCGTCTGCGTCCATGATATCGTTATCGGTAGCTTCGGCCGTCGGCGCGTCCACTGCGAAAGTGAAAGTCGATGTCTCTTCGTACGCAGAAGGTACGTCTTCCAATAGTTCGGTCTGTTCGATTATGTTTATATCTGTCTCGTTGATGCTATCCTCGCCTTCCACGGTATGAGCACTTTCTCTTTCCTCTTCACTGTCGACTTCGTCGTTTGCGCCGATCGCGGGGTCCTCGTTCTGAGTCGCTCTCTTCCCTGTGAATAGTCAGCAGATGTCGCGGCCATGCGCGTAAGTGACGTACTTGGCAGAACGCTCTTCCTGCGGTCCCAGCGCGTCGCCTTGAACGCGCGCTTCTTGCCACCAAGCTTGCTCGTTGATTTTTCCATAGCCTTTGGGCTCATGTGCTGCCGCCTCTTTACTGGTCTTGAACGCGCGTCTCGTTCGTCCTCATCTTCTGCTTCTTGTGGTGTGTCGTCGGCACGCGACCTGAGATTGAATCTGCGCCAGATCTTCTTCTCCTTTCCTTCGCCCACCCTCTTTACTTCTTGTTTCCTCTCCCATCCTCGCGGTATTTTGGAAACTGGCAGCGCATTCGGGTCGAGGAATGCCGCATTGGTCTCGTTCCAGGTGTTGTCGAACGTTGCTGTGGGTGCGGCGCGCTTGCGCGGAGTGAAAACCATGACGTCGGCCGTGTATTATTACTGTAATGAATAGATCAATGGCGCGCAAACATGGGAACTGTGTCGTAGGCTCGTTAGTATGGTCGTGACGAGGGTGTCGTCTGTGATGGCCTCCGTCGCTAGGAAGGTGCGATCGTAAACAAAGCCGGACAGGGATTAGGATGGGGCAGGCACGCTAAGGAGATTGCCGCGGCGGAAACTTTTGAATCCACCGAGTCGACGACGACGACGCCATCGCCATTCGCAGTCTGTGCAGCACCAGCACTCACGTCGCATCCAAGTCGCATTCGTCTCCCGAACCGCATCTACAAGATGGTACCGAAGCCCTCAGGCACCGCCGTCCAGTCGGCCACGCACCGACCCCTCCCACCACTGCCAAAACTCCGCGTCCGCCGACCGAACAAGCCAGAAGCGAACCCATGCTTAGGAGCAATGTCATCAGTTCTGGGTATGTGAGGAGATTGGAAAATATCCAAGGAAGGCGCAACGCTATGTGGAATTCAATGGGGAAGCCACCACGAATCTGGGCTGACATGGCTACAGGATGCTGGGCATCTTCCGGCTACAGTGTGCAAGGCTGCGCACAGCTTGAACAGAAACTACGGCAATGCATGGATGCGCCAGTACGTTCACCTCCTATCAACTCTCAAACACGTCTAACCCTTCACAGCGAAACCCCAACCAGAAGAAGAACAACATCAACTACCACCTCTCAAGAATGTACCCCAAGATCGTCGGCCCCCACAAGCGGGACTAGACCGCCCACGCATTCCTTTGTACATTATGTATACCCTTACGACGGCCACCCGTACGAAACAGCATCATGGGGGAGTTCAAGTCGATGGATTCATCGACAGGCGTTATGGTTACCATCGTTGTATATAGACGAATCTAGGAAGAGTCGGGCATGCTATCTTGAATCCAAAACAAACATCTATCAGGCCATTACGTACACATCAAAGCTCACGCAAGGGAGGCCTCAGACCACGACCTGGCCTTGGCCGTCAGATGTCTTAGCCTAACTGCAGGACGACCCTTCGCGTACGACCGCTCTGCTTTGTCTGTTGGCTTCATTTCCCAGGCCGACTACCACTCAATGATGCAACAGCGAGCCAGCTTTACGACCACGATCTGCCGAAAAAGGCAGTGCAAGTGATCCCCCACGTGCATCCACGTGCAAAACATCTTTGTATGTTTCATCGCAGGCCTGACGGTCAACTCTCCATCTCATCGCCCAATAGCTAAAGGCAACGAACTAAGGGATTACTGCAGTATTATACCCCGCTCGTCATCCCGCATAATTATGCTGTGCATCGTGCTCACTTGGGCTATATTTACCTTCTTTCGCCCAACGCCACATGCAGGCTTAGACCCACTCACTCTACACCCCACCAGCCCACCTACCAATGCGCTGCTGCGCCCCAAGCCGGCCTGATCCTACACCAACCTCCATCCGGCCGCACACCAGACCTTGCCCAACCCCCTCACTGGCCCACCGCGTACACGTCTTGTCCAGGGCGGAAAATGCCCGACGTGATTGGCCTGGTGTGCGAAGAGGTGAAGGGTGTAATGCGATGCCTTACCTGAAGCTACCCCAGCTCACCCGCATCATCGCCAGACGAAACCGCTTTCGATTGGATCGCCAGGGCCATGGCCCGATTTCTACAGCCAGGGAAGCTCTGGAGCTTACCCTGCCGCAACATGTGTTGCTAGGGTGCTGGGTTCCCTCCCACATGCACTCAGCCGCGTAAGATGTTGTGGGCTTCTTATAGTCTGCTGCATTGCGTAGCGATCTTCGCCTTTTGCACCTCATACTACTCGACGTGCACGACGTTTTCTGGTGTCTGGCCGTCGTCATACTTGATTATCTTGGTTCGAGGTTGATTTGTTTACATAGTTAAAGAGCTGCGCACATGGAATCGAGATGTCGGTTACACTTCTTCTTCTTGCCTTATTAGGATCGACCATGGTATATGCGGCTGCGTTTTCGTTACCTGAGGCTACACAGTATACTCCGACGATGGATGGTTGGAGTCCAGCACCTACGGTAGCTCCACAGTTACCGCTCGATCTCTCCAGACGGCAGGACGGCGGAGCTAATACTTGTGGATATGTCTCTGGCTCTGGCATCTCAGGTAACCTCATCCTCCATCTAGTTCTGAATCTCACTAACATCTAACAGTCAGCGCAATAACCTGCCCCAACCCAACAGATGAATGCTCTTCAAACAAGGTCTTCGGCGCACTCGGCTGCTGCCCTTCATCCCGAACGACCGAATGCAACCTAGCCACAACTTGCATCCCATCCACCGCCTTATCAGCCTCCTGCACAGACGCCGCCTGCTCAACCAACGCCTTCATCTTGAAATGCACAGAGAGCTCCGCACCGGCCTGTTACGCATACCACGTCATCTACGACAGAATAGTCCTCACGCAACACGGCTGCGCAGCCAGCCCCTTCACCAGCACCGCATACCACAGCCTGGACATGAGTCTATCGAGCAGCGCCCCAGAAAAGGAAACAGTATACGCTACCGTCACGAAGGACCAAGTCAACACGCCTACGTCCCAGTCCGACTCTGCCTCTTCTTCCAACTCCTCAAAACCCAGTCTAGGCGCTATAGTAGGCGGTACCATCGGCGCGTGTCTCTTCCTCTCTTTCATCGGCTTCGTCGTCTTTCTCGCCTGGCGGCGGCGTAGGACCGAAGCACGGAATACTGCCCGCTCTACTGGTGCTTTTCATCAAAGAGAGTCGAGGGGTATGGTCGAGTATAACGCCATGGGCTTTCCTTCTCCGGGGTTCTCGTCAACTGGCTTGTCGTCACCGGGGAGCCCAAGTAGCGAGGTCGACAAGGTGTGGCAGCAGCGGGGCTCGGGTGGAGAGTGGCCGGGAATGGGGAGGGGCAGGCAGATTGAGATTGTGGAAGTGGACGGGACGAGTAGGGCTGTTGAGGCGCCTACGGCTGAGAAGTAAGGTGGTTTTACTAATGTCTGTTGTATGCTTTGTGTAATGTTTTGTAATTTCTTCTGGACTTCGGTCTTGTTGGATGTGTTTTTCTGTTCTTGTTTGTATTTTCTGTATGGTGTTTATGGGGATGATACCCACTCTTCAAGGTAGTTTACAGACGGGGTGGAAAGGTTGCTTGGGATGAGGTTACAAAGCAACAAGGGTATTGTTACGGCAGCATGTATTAGATAGAATGATAGCAAAGGTTCGGTCATACATCATCTCCAGAATTTATCCTACGGGTGGATATCCATAAAGCTTCCTGCGACGTATAGCTGATAAGTTACCATCCATGGTGGGCTTTCTAGACGCTGGCAAGCTTCAAGAACCGGCAAGACGTTAAGGCTGTAGCCTGCTGCTGACGTCAATGAGTTCGAACATCCATAAGCAATCCATATACTAGATACGTCAGGGTCGTAAAGGTGGAGTATACAGGTCGCCGCAGTCGTAATGTGTAGGTAGTGAAGGAGGCGGAGCTGACTCCTGACGCTAAGGCACCCGCGCTAGCACACGCGGAGCAGGAGCCCCGCCCCACGTCGCGGAATGGCTTGCTGTCAACGCGTTTTCCTCGGAAACAACTTGCTAATTGTTTACGGATATGGAAATATCCTAGATCCCTTCGAGATTTGACTCGCAATTGCCGCAGGTTATTTGCCATTGGTATCTCTTGCCCGAAGCAATTGGCTGACTTCCCCGTCAAGGCACCGACGCGTTCGCCATCAACGCCGACGACGCGCTACCATCAAAATGCTAGCCGACGGAAAGATCGACTCGCTAGATACGCATTTGGAGCAGTTCAAACTCAATGATCAGGCCAGGCAAAATGATCTAACAGTAAGTCAATACCGAGTTGTCCTCACTGTCTAGGTAACGCGCATTCCGCTAACCCCGCTTAGAACCTCCTTAGAGAGTATGGGCAACTACTCGATGAATACAAAGACTTAAAGAGAGCCTATGAACAGAAAGGCAAGAAAACTATCGCTGCGCCTCCAGGTATACCTATACAAACCATAGCTGCGGCAACAACGGCTCGCAACCCATACGTTTTGGTGTTGATAGACGGCAACAACTACATCGTCAGTATCGTCATGACATTACATACTTCGCGCTAACAGATCCCAGTTTAATGATGAATTTATTCGCGACAAAGAAGAGGGCGGAATGCGCGCTGCACGTATGCTTAACGACGCCATAGAGAAATACCTCCAACAAAGCGTTTCCCAAGCCCGAACGGCTCGCATACATGTCAAGATCTACGCAGACTTGACGAATCTGTCTAAGCAACTTGCAAGATCCAAACTCGTCGGTTTGGAAAAGCGATCCTTGTCTCCTTTCTCCGCTGCATTCACCCGAGCCATCAGCCTCTTCGACTTCGTTGATGCTCTAGATGAAGAAGGCACCAAGTTCAAGATCAGGGAACATTTCAAAATCGCCTCCGAAGATACTGCGTGCAGCCATATCTTGTACGCTGCCTGTCATGATCCGGCTTATCTATCTCAACTCGTCCCGTTCAGCGGTGTACGTGACAAGATTACCCTTGTCCAAGGCGCTGGATGGAACCCAGAGTTCCACCAGTTCAACTTGAATGTCACACAATTTCCGACTGTCTTTAGATGGTCTGAACTTCCCGTTGCTGTACCTACAACCAAAGGCGGTCCAGCTACACTACCCAAACAAAAGGCACTAGCCGCAGTACAGAAACCAATTCTCACTTCCGGAACGCCAACTCCACGCAAGGAATCGTGGAGGCGGGACGACTCGTTCAGCATGAGCGACTCTGCATTCGGCGATCTATCCCCGGTAGAATCCAACAGTTTCTTCGAACAGGAACGAGTAGGCTGGGAAGACCGCTCCGCATACACCCAGACAGCCAAGAACCCCTCAAAACCAGAAAACAACTCGCAACTATGCAAGTATTTCCAAAAAGGCAATTGCCGCTTCGGCAACAAATGCAACTTCCTCCACATCCCCAAGACCCACTCCGACGCAAATGGCTCCGGCTCTTCCCAGCCCCCGAGAGGATCCTCAGGAGCTCCGTATCCGTCTCTGCCCCTTTCATCACAACAACAGTCCTCCTCCCAAACTCCCCTTTCCGCCCTCCTCCCCGCCGCCCCAATCCTAGGCTTCGTCCCCCTAAACACATCCCATCAACGTCTTGACCCCTACCTCCCCATGCCCCCTCCCTCCGCCTGGAAAATCTATAACGCGCGCTTCGCCAAAGCTAAACCCTGCAACACCTTCCACCTCCAACAGCGCTGCACCACCCCAAGCTGTCCTTTCGATCACAGCGAGCTGGAGCCTGATGTAAGACAGGTGTTGGAGTATGTGGTCAGGTGTAATCCCTGTCCCAGGAAGGGGGCGTGTAGGAGGGGCGATTGCTTCTATGGGCATCATTGTCAGAGGGATGGATGTAGTGAGGGGGATGGGTGGGGGGTTAAGAAGTGTCGGTTTAAGAGGGAGATGCATTACGGTGAGAGGGATTTAAGGGTTGGAAGTTTGGTGCCTGCTGGGGAAGATGTGGGTGGGAATGGGAATGGAGTGGGGATGAGTGGACTGGAGGTTGGTGATGGGGAGGACTTTATGTGGTAGGCTGGCTGAAAAGGATGGTAAGCTATGGGCATATATTGAGTATGTGTCGCAGTGCCTTATGAAGTAGCGTTTGTATGAGCTGGGCTGAGCTCAAGCTCGATCTGTCTTTGCACGGTGCAGACGTTACCTCTGGCGCGTCGTTGAGGGTGAACGCATATAGGAGGTCTGGAAATACAAAAAGCACGAACTAGTCTATCTTACAGACTACGCCCCAAAAGGAGGAATCATCCTAAGATCTGCAAACTCCCCAAGCACCTCTCTGATAGCGTCATTTGAATCCACAAACCCATGCCATCCCATTTTCCGCGCCTTGTTCATCGTGAGATCCAACGAAGAGCCCATCAGTCCTCCATCCGTAAAGCCAAAGATGCGATCAATATCCATATCTTGAAGCTTGTCTACCTTGAGACCATGTTTAGTAATGATCTCCTCCCATGCCTTCTGCACCTTCTCTTGCTTTGCCCAATCCGTCAGCGTGAACCGCACGCGGAGCTTTGCTGGTGGCCCGAACCCCCGCGGAGGCGGATCATGCTTTGTAGTAATGACCGTGTAGGCACTGTCGTCCAGGCTGGGAGTCTCATAGCCGATGCCATACCATCCCGCATACTTTGGCCAGAAATTACCCCACGTAAAGGTCGTACCGTCCATAGTATTGAACTTCTCGTTCTTCGCCCCATCGTTAAGCACAGCCCATTGCTCCATATACGCATTCATCTTGCTGCTCGACATGCATCTATTCGCCTCCCAAGCTTGCAGGTCAGTTGGGAACTCAAGCTTCTTGCCTAGGTGCTTTTGCACACTTGCGTAGACGCCCAGCGGAAAGACAAGGTTCATTGCTGCGTCTGGGACAGCGCCGAGGATACCCGCTGGCATGCACACATTCCAGTCGATACCCTGCTTTTTGCAAAAGTCCCAGAGGAAGTCTTCTTGTGGGTAGTAGAAGTTGGGTTCGAGAGTGACGCGTGGTGCTGTTTCTTCTTGGGGAGTAGCTGCAGGGCCGAGATGGATGCCGTAGTTCTTTGCGCCGGTCTGGAGCATGATGCGCTTTGGCTTGATGTTGGCTATGGGGAGAGCTTCACAGAAGTTCTTGAGAAGGGCGGCTGCGGCAGGTCAGCTTCGGAGCATTGGTATATGATAGATCAGTCAACACGTACTGTTCACCTTGCACATCTCCTCGGCGTCGCTCCACAAGCCACCACCCTCTTTCGGCTTGACTTGAACGTACGAGTAGAAAAACACGTAGTCGGCCTTGACACCCTTTTCCTTCAGCCCTTTCGCGATATCTGCTGAGTCTTGCAAGAAATCAAGAGGAATATGCTCGGCATTCTTCGGTAGTCCATCGGGAATCGCGGGTGGTCGCCGTGACAAACAGTAAATCTTCGTCCATCGCTCGGGAGTCTGCGCTAGCACGCGCAGCATATAGTTACCAGAGATACCATTCGCTCCGGTTATAATGGCTGTAAGCCCTTTCAATGACGAGGGGTATACAGGCAGGCCGTGAAAGATGCCTTTGCTTTCGACCAGCTGCTGATTGGACATTTTGGATGAAGCAGTGTAGAGGAAATGTGATGGAAAATAGAAAGGATGATACTCGGTCGCACAACAGTAAAAAAGATGTTATTCTCCTGATGGGGCAAGTTCGACAAATTGATGTCCGCCTGTACAACCTCGGATCATGACGTATTGCGGGGAAGTGCAGCAAAGATCGATCTCGATAGTAGCAGTGCCGCACAGCATACGGGTGGATACATGTTTGACACATGCGATTCTCCAGTCGAACAGCGCATGCCTATGTCAAAATTTTCGCGTAGTGTACGCATATTCCATTATTATCTGTAGGGTTGTCGGAATTGTAATAGCGCGTCTAGTCGCGTCGGCACAACACTCTGCGGTCAATCAGCGGTCTGATGGAAGAAGATACATGCTCCAAAGCTGCTGATGTGGTATCGACATGAGATACCGTGCAATGAATGGTTGACATTGTCTCTCCAGTCGTCGGGGGTGGCTGGAAGATAAACCGAGGCGCGTACCTAGGTACGCGTTTGGGTCGGAGCCTTAGCGCCGCGCTAAGCAGGGCCGATTGTCACGGCTGCTACGCGACATTACACCTACAACACCTACAACACCTGACCTTTTGCCACAACGACGCCCGATATTGACACGATTGGGATCCATTTCTTGAAAGTATACATCACAATATATTTTCCAGTGCTGTCTGATGTGGCTTGCTCCCTTAATCCCCAACCTCCTAACACGCACGTTCCAGCCAAGCGAACGTCCGCAGTTCATTGAATTTCCAAAAGGGTGATCTACGGAGTCTAATGTTTGGGACGACTTTTGCACTTCTATACATCAGATGATATTTCCTAGTCATTTCTGTTGGAATATTAGGGTATTGTAGTACTGCGGGCCAGCTCCCTATTGCGCCGTAGTGCTCGTTCGCAATAGCAGGTACCTCGCGCCATCTCTGGCGGAAATATTCCGTGATATCGAAATCGACCCAGGACGTCATACGAATTTTCCAATCCTTACAGTCTGGAGAACTACGTGGCTCAAAAGCTCTAGCAGGCGCGCCTGGTCGACACTGCTGCTCGCAGACAGAGCATTACGACAACCGATAGCGCGATGCCCCAAGCGACCACCCGGCCGCATAATTCTTTCGGTGTGAACGGAGGTCAACACAAGCACGGTAAAACCATGGAAAAGGACACCTCAAAGCTTGTAGCCGTTCCTAATATCGCTTTCAGGCCAAAAGAGCAGCAAGTCTCACCGACGGACCAAGGTATACCAGAGACTTCCAGGAACAACGATACCTCCGAGAGTGACCCAGCTGACATTGCATGGGATTATGATGTATACGCCGCGCCTTTCGTTCCACCAGGTCTCCAAGCAATCAACACCGAAGTGGCTACTGTCATCAACACAAGACCTAGACATTCGATCGACTTTGAGCAATATGTACATACGTTCACCGGAACAAGCTTTGTACCTCCACCCTACGCGGAGCCTGAAGATCACACGATCAGATCAGCAGCGGATTTCCCTACGTCGCTCGATGAATCTACCTATCTGCAACACTTCGACACATCGGCTGCCATAGAGCGTATAGCGAAGGAGAAAGAAAATGAATCATACGCGATGTATCAAGTCCCACTCTGGCAATACCATCCATTGGAGGGCCTCTGGTGCCTACTGACTCCAGGACTGAGAGAAGACAACCCACACATTGAAATGGGCGATGTGCTTCAGATACGTCAACTGTATGTTAATGAGACAGGAGCCTTGACGTTGATGCCAAATTATGTGGATGATTACCAATTCGGATACATCGGAACTCCCTCAATAGCATTCAGGCCCTGGACAGGCGTACAGCACAATGCCGCAGTATTTGGTGTCAACCGTGCGCAAGAAACAGTCTATTTTAAAGCAGATGGCCTCTGTCCACCGGCATCGCCCATGCGCATGTTCGCTAACGTCGTCATTCCACTGAAGTTCAACATCCTCCGAAGCCGGCGAAAAGCTCTGGCACACCTCAGCTCCGAGCTGAGACTCGTTGGTCTCTCCCCACGAACATATGGCTACCCATCCTCGAACGGTAGGCTCAATCATTTTGGCGAATCGCCCGGTGTCAAGTATGCCACACTTCACGCCGACGCCACGAGAGCCGCATCCCACGATTCTCATAACGATTGGAGTCTCCGAGTCCTGTTTCCTGATGAAACTCATGGCGAAGTTCAAACTACATTGCGCAAAGTTCCCCATCGCAAGCTGTTTGATTGCGCTATCAACTACGAACAAGCGCATGCTGTCAACGATATATGTACCAACGTGTATGGGACTGTGCCTTACTTGATCAGTGGACCGCCAGGTAAGGGAACAACTTTACGAATCGCATCCGGAACATACGCTGACTTGTATCTCAACCTTGACAGGTACAGGAAAGACAAAGACTCTGGTGGAGACGGCAATGCAACTATTAAACACTACAGATGTCGCACACATGCTAATATGCGCTCCATCGGAGGCTGCAGCGGATACACTCGCCCTCAGACTGAAGGAATATCTCTCACGAAAAGAGCTATTTCGACTTAACCGACCAGGAAGGGCAGATAACGAGGTACCACGAGAGCTATTGCAGTACTGCCATATCGAGAACGACATGTTCTGCCTACCACCATTCCGGGAGCTCATGGCTTTCAACATCGTAGTAACCTCTTGTCAAGACGCGGCGATACTGGCAGACGCAAGATTGACCAACAACGATCTCTGGACTATACAAAGGAATATGTCATCAGCTTTCAACCCGGACGACCAGATCCCTAATCCGAAGCTACATTGGAGCGCCCTACTCATAGACGAGGCAGCCCAAGCTACTGAACTAGACGTCTTGCCTGCCATTAGCGTCGTGTGCCCACCTTTCACGTATCCGACCACGTCGCCCCAACCACGCGTAGTGATGGCAGGAGATGAGAAGCAGCTGGGACCACGAACCGCATCCCGTAACCTTCTAGTACGCAGGTCCTTGTTCGCCCGGCTTTTCCAACGACCGCTATACGAGAACCACCCTCTCTCGCGCTCCAATATCAAGCCATCATCTGGCCCACCAGTACTGAAGCAGTCAATGCTACCGATCACATACCCACCATTCACGTTACTAGTCCGAAACTACCGTTCCCATCCCGCCATCCTCAGCGTACCAAGCGCTCTCTTCTACAACAACACCTTGATCCCAGAGGCTCCACTACCAAACACCCCACTCCAACAGTCCGACCTCTGGCGCGGCCGCAAATGGCCCGTCCTCTTCATCCCGCACACCGGCCTCGACGAGATCGAACGCGACAACGGCGGCTGGTACAACATATCCGAAGCGCGCATCGCCTGCAACATCGTCCAGACCCTCCACCGCTACTCCTCCGTTAAGCAATCAGACATATGCATCATGTCGCCCTTCGCCGCACAGGTCAAACTCCTTCGTTCGATGATCCGTTCATCCGAGTATGGCAGAGGCGCAGGACTGTGGGACGTAAACATCGGTCCGTTGGAAGCTTTCCAAGGACTCGAGAGACGGGTCGTTGTGCTATGTACGACTCGAGCACGAAAGAGGTTCCTGGATAAAGACCAAAAGGCAGGCTTGGGTGTCGTAGGAGACGCGAGGAAGATGAACGTCGCTCTTACGCGAGCGAAAGAAGCGCTCTTTGTTATTGGCAATGTTGAGGTTTTGGAGCAGAATCAGCATTGGCGGCAGTGGTTGGCGTTTTGTAGGCGGAACGGGTTGGTTAGTGATGAGGAGGGGGGTTGGGATGGGAGTGCATTGGGAGGAGATGGAGACGAGGTTAAGATTGGTGTACTGGAGAAGGCGTTGATTGCTAAAGAAGAGCAGGGGAAACAGATGGGGAAGGTGTTGGGTGCTGGGGTGGGCGCGCAGGATGTAGGCGAGTATGATGCTTGGGTTGAGAGTTTGAGGGATACGCTTGGGGAGGGGAATGAGGAGGAGGGAGAGGAATTGGGGGAGGAGGTTTATGAGGAAGACGAGGAGGAAGCTGTTGTACAGGCTGATGATACCATCGCTGGGGCTGAGGAAGGAGAGGCTGTGACGAGGACTGGTACTTTGGTGTCCAACCATTGAGGCGATGCTAACGGTTTGGAGTTCGAATCGAACTCCCTTGAAGCAGCGAGAAAGTAAGCAAACGTAAGGAGGCCTAGACTTGTCACTGTAGTACTTACTGCATACACAGCCCTGTATGATTAGCACAAAGTGTTGGCAAGCTGCATTTGTCTAACACCGTATAATTTTGACGTACGAACGACCTTCTGACGTTCATTACGGGGTATCAATATGTCTAGTAATTATACCCCAACTCCTCAAAAGCCAAGCACGTTCGGCACCATGACCTATACTACCCACGCCAAAGCTACCATGCAATATCAGAACTCCTTTTCCTGCACCCAGACCACCTAACCGATGGTACCGATCCTGCTCCCAAGCAACTCAGCGAAAGACGCTATTCCACCATATCGCTCAAGACGCACCAAGCCTCTAGCCCTGGAACAAGAAGCCCCTCAGTGCATTCTCCACCTGCTGATCGTCATATCCCTGACCTTGCAGCTGTTGAACCATCTGCTGCTGCTGAGCCATACGTTGTGCTTGCTGCATAACACCATTCGCACCACCATACACTCCCTCCATCTGTGCCTGAGGCACATGTTGAGCATATGATCGAGACGGATCGTTCGAAGAACCTCCAGACATGGACATAGGGGGACCCACAGAACCAGGACCTGAACCAGCGCCCGAACCTCCACCATTCACACTCCCGCTCATACTGCCCGGTGGCCTGTTATACGCGTTCTTAGGCGGACGACCCATACCAGAGTAAGTAGGTGGAGGAACAGGCTGGCCCTTAGCCAGCGCCGCCTTCTCTCTATCCCTCTTCTTCTGCTGTACGAGCGTACCCTTGACACCGCGAAGATACTTCATCGCCGCATCAACGAGCTCTTTCTTTTCGGGCGAGTTCTTAAGCGCCTCGAGCATCTCGCGGACTTGGGTTTCGGATTTGATGTGGGGGCAGGTGCGCGAGTGGCCGAAGTGGGCTAGGCCGCAGAGGTTACAGTGTTCGACACCGGCGGCTTTGAGCTCGCAGGCGCCTTGAGGGTGGTTCTTGTGACAGGCGGGGCATATTCGGTTGCCGAAGGAGCCGTAGGTTGGTTCGAGGGGGTTGCGGATGGGGATTGTGGCGCGCTCGAAGGGTTTGACTGTGACTTCGTTAGTCTTTGGGGCTTGTGGCGATGACTCTGGTGGTGGTGTGGAGAGGTCGATGAAGGCGGCTGGTGGGCGAGGTGATGACGCCTGGCCTGAAGAAGCAGTTGAATGAGTTGGGCCACCACTGCTGGGACGCGTCGAGAGCTCAAGTCTCATTCGAGTACCGCCTTTCGGTGGCGAAATTTTCACCGGCTTCAACGGCGACCTGACAGCTCTCGCACCACCCTTCTTAGGCGTAGTTTGTACAGGAACAGGTGCAGTGGGGGGCTTTGACGAAAGAACTTGAGACGCACCTGCGCCATTCTGCTTGTACAGCGAAGAGCTGGCGTTGTTTGTTGTACTGCGATGGCGAACATGACCGAGCTCCTTGGCGGCATCAACGTCCTCATGACCAGGCTCAGGCTCGCTTTCGTCTTCAGACTCGGCTTGGAAGTCAGTATCGCTTTCGGAACCTGTCTTGGCTTTGCGCTTCCTGCTCGGCTTCTTGATTGGTGACGGCGGTAATGCGGATTCCTCGCGTCGATCGTCTCCTGCGGTGGATGCTGCATCGGCGTCTTTTGGATCTATCACGTAATCGACAGTCTGCACGATGTTAGTACTTATTCTAATGGAGGATAAGACATTGCTTACTTGTTTAGCCCGCCGTCCTCGACCCATAGCCTCCGCCTTTGCAAGTGCCTCAGCGGCTGCAGCTGCTTGTCGTTCCTTCAAGATCTTGTCCCAGACACCTGGATCTGGAGCAACTTCCTCTTCCACCGTGTCGAAATCGTCCTGTAATGCGCCTTTCTCGTTGACCCAGATACGGGCAAAGCCAAACTGAGATTCCGCGGAGTCATCGTCACCAGTCCGTGTATTCTCGATCTGGCTACGATCGAGTAGCTTGTCGATAGAGGCGTCGTCGTACCGGATGTCGTGGTCGGCATCGTCGTCTTTGAAGAGCTCCGCCGCGCCATGCTTGAGTATCGACTCGACATCCTCGTCCTCGGGATCATCTCGGTCCAGATCCTGAACAACGACTTTGTCAAGGGCCATCTTCTTCTTACCCATTTGCATAATCTTCTCTTCTACAGACGCTCGAGTAGCCAGCTGAAGACACAGCACCTTCTTCTTCTGACCGATGCGATGAGCTCGAGCAATGGCTTGAAGATCTTGATGAGGATTCCAGTCAGGATCGAGAATGATGACGGTATCGGCGGTTGCAAGATTGATACCAACACCACCAGCACGTGTGGAGAGAAGGAAGGCGAATAGCGGCGAGTCGGGTGCGTTGAACTGGTCGATGCGCTTCTGCTTCTCGAGCGAGCCCATGGTACCGTCTAAGCGCTGGTACGGGAGCTGCATACCGTCCAAAAAGTCTTCGATAATGTTGAGCATGTCGAGGAACTGACTGAAGATGAGCACGCGATGACCGCGTTCCTGAAGCTTCGGAAGCAAGGTCTCGAGAAGAGAGAGCTTGGCAGAAGCCTCGACGAGATTGCGATGAGAGACAGCGGCGACTTCGCTTCGCTCTTCAATCTCTCTGCTATAGACGAATGGATGGCAAAGACACTTGCGTAGCTGCATAAGGATATTGCTCAAGTTGGCACGTTCCTGCTGCTTTAGCTGCTTGTCGGAGGTGAACAGAGCTTTGAGTAGTTCCGGGCTCTTGGACAAGATAGACTTGTAGACTTGCTTCTGGAGATGGCTCATGGAGATAGGGAGAATGATCTGACCCAAAGGCGGGAGGAACGTCAGGACCTTGGCCTTAGTACGTCGCAGAATGAAGGGCCGGATCTGGTCATGAAGCTCTCGGATATTGTCCGCTGTCATCTCAGCGTACTGCTCCTCAAGCGCAGCAGCATCGATGGTGTCGTCGAGGAAGTGCAGCAAGTTGAAGAGTTCACGGGCGTTGTTTTGCAGCGGTGTACCAGTCAACAGAAGTCGGAACGGCGCGCGGACTGCTGTAAGAGCTGTATACAACTGAGACTTGTCGTTCTTCAAGCGCTGGCCTTCGTCAACGACGAGACCTGCCCAGCTAACACCCCTGAAGAACCTCCTGCAGTTGTCATCGGCGGCTGCGTCGTAGGAGGTTACGACGATGTGGCATCGCAAGTCCTTTGTCTTCTCGGGATACATCTCGTACTGGTAGGCCATCTCACGAGCCTTGGCGGACCCGAAGTAAGCCACCACGCGAAGAGACGGCGCCCATTGCTTGATCTCTCGTCGCCAATTGGCACATGTCGAGTTGGGCACTACGATCAGAAAAGGAAAGCAATTGTGCTCTTGGATGAGGGTTGCCATGAAAGCAATGACTTGGATAGTCTTTCCGAGACCCATCTCATCGGCGAGGATGGCGTTCTTCTGATCGTACCACTTGTAGTAGAGCCAGTTCAGACCCTCGAGCTGATACTTCATCAGCTCGCCACCAACAAGGTTATCAGGCTGCTTCTCTCGCTCAAGTTTGGCGAATGATGTGCTGCGAGCCTTTTCAATGCGTCCTTTGAGTGGTCCTTGCTTGGGAATCTTAACGTAGCGGCCGGCCACCCAGTCGTTGTAAGCAGTGACAAAGTCGAGCCACCTGTCGCCGTCTTCCGGGGTTGGTACGCTCTCCCATACTGTATCTTCGTAGCCGAGGCCTTTGTACTTGATGAGCGCCTTGTCGACTTCCTTGATACGAGCTTTGTCAATCTCTTCACTACGGACTTCGACATAGCTCGTGTACTTGATGTCGAGGACAATATCGATACGGAGATACTCTTCGGGGATGGCGTCTTCGGTTCGCATCTTCGGTCCGTCCTCGCGCTTAAAGAAGGCCTTGCGCTGGACTGCAGCCGTGACACCCCAAGTCCAGGCTCCGGAGTGCCATGCGGATCGGAAGTAGGACTCGTTCTCCCATTTGATCAAGTACTGCTTATCGTCTTCGCAAACGAGTTCACATGGTGTACCCGGATGATATGTCTCAACATCCGATGGGCGCCAAGCGATGATACCGCCTACCTTCTGATCGATAGTCTCATCGCACTCCTTACAGAGCCACTTTCCAGAGTACTCGCGGAAACGCTCATCTGCCATCTCCTCCTCGTCGCGATTGACGTCCATAGCGTACTGCGACATGGGTGGTAGATGATGGTAATGCCAGGCACGAGAGCACTTCGTGCAGCGGAACATGACGTTATTGGGATCGTTGACAAGCTCAGAAGGTACGTCGACGACTGGATCATGTCCGTCGTTTTCCTCGCGCTCCTTCATCTCCTGCTGTGTGGTTTTGCGACGTCTAAAGGGTCGACAGGAAGGACCCGAGATGGCGCAATCCTGACATCTGGATAGATCGGGAGCAGTTGCGTCTTTCTTCTTGTAGAAGTTGATGCACCTCTTGCATTGTAGAACGAAATCCTCGTCTCCAATCTTGGTGACTAGATGATCGCGAGTGGAGCGGTTGCCCAAGCAGTTCTTGTGATAAGCCAGTGAGCAACCTTGGCAGTAGACCAGAGGCGCAACATCGGGGCCATCGAAGCAGACTTCACAACCCTCGGCGTGTCGCGCGCGAAAAGGGTCACTTCGAGGTAGTTTTGGAAACACTTCTCGGACGACTGAGACCTTCTGTGCAACCACTTTCGGAGCCGAGTCGGATCGGTAGACGTCATTGATACCCGCTTCCTGCATGTTGTTTGTAGCACGTGTTGCCCGATCAGATTGTCGGACTCCCGCTCGGGGTATCTTCTCAGGCTTTGCAGCACGCAGAGGACGTCCCTTGCGTTTGCGACCTGGTAGTAGATCTGAACGGAGGATGTCTGAAGCACTGGACTCGTCTGTGGTTCCGTCTTCCGAGTCTTCGTCTTCATCCTCGTTGTCGTTGGCGTTTGTTCGAATCGGCTGTCTTGTTGAACGTCGTGTGGGTTGTTGTACGCCTTTGCGAGGCCGACGCTTTCGCTTCTTGCGGCCGTCTCCAGAGTCATCCTCGCTCGTGGACAGTGCAATGAGATCACTGTTCTCTGAGCGGCCTCTTGCTGGACGTCCTCGATGAACTGCGCGCCTCAAGCCCTGTGAGCGGCCATTGCGACGGCCTGGCGAATTGGAGGCAAGCTCGTCTTGATCGTCATCTTCGGAAGAAGAGATGGGGAAGTTCGAGATATCCACAAAGCCTTCGTGATCAGCCTTGCCTGCACGATTACGAAGTCTCATGTCGTCGTCGCTACCGGTCGCGTTTGGATCGTCGTCGGGTTGGAAGATTTGTAGTGCCTCTGGGCCACCGTTGAGTTCGAGGAGCTCTTCGAAGGTAATCTATAGACACTTAGTAAGATACTTCGAATAGGTAGTTGTAGAGAAGAAGGAATTCAAGCAGAAGTGATGCTTATATAGCGGGACCAGCTGCACCCGGCGCGAGGGCTGCCTTTACCGGTAATAGTAAGGGAATTCGAGACATCGAAGATATAATCACTCACCTGTTTGACGCGGTCACCTGACAGCCTGACCTCATAGATCATCTCGCCCTTCCTCCCAGAGAACTCGCGCAGGATCTTCTCCACTTCATCTTCAGGCTCGTAGTATTTGTACTCAGCCTTCTTCACTTTCGCTGAAGGTATCCGAACGCATACCGCCCGGCGCTTGCGAGGCGGGGTCTCGATATGCATAGTAAATTCCTCGTCTATGTCGTCTGGCATTGACATTGTAGCAGGGGAATCAGACGCTTCCCTTGTAGGCGCGGGGCGGGGAGTACTCAAGGCAGCGTTTGCCTTGGGTCCTGGTGGCGGCTTCTTCTTGAATGCCGCCATGAGCGCCGCGCCATCTTCGTCGCTACTCATCGTGCGGTCTGCGATGCGTCCTCTGGGGTGGTACGTAACTGCGAGACGGCTGCTTTGGCGATGAATCTATGTCGACAGCATCCAATGGGTACCACTCGGTCGAAGGGTGCGAAAACGAATTAGGAAAAGGTTCGATATCCTTGGCAGGTACAATGTACAGCTTTGAAATGCGGGATGAGTGGGGAATGGGGATGCAGGCGCGCTGCTGTACCGTAGTTTCCGTCGCGTCTCGGTGAACGATGATAGCGCCCAAACGCCAGACGCGTGACTTCGCGTCCCGCGCTTGCCATCTTAGTGCGAACGCCTGGCTTGGCAATCAGGAACTTTTTGTCGCATCGCTTTTGCGCTGGTTACGAGTCAAGTCTCGAATTCCACCACGCCTGCCAAATTGACCTTGTTATGGTTTATTCCTGCCTCTCTAGTAGTACGCTACTGCGCTCACGCCAATTGGTCATCCCACGCACCTTCCTCCGCTACAAATCCATTACTGCCGCCATCGAGAGGGGCAGGCAGGGTGGACCAGATCGACCCTTCCGACCGCGGACACGAAACGACCGCAACGATGAAAGATATGAACCGGTGAAGAATCGTCGTGAGACTCGCCGTGAGGCACGGTTCGAGAAATTTGGTCCCCCTCGTGACGATCCAGAACCAAGATTCGGTGATCGCTCGACTGTAGCACCTCGCAGTAGCAGATTCGGACGTATACCCCGCGATGACGATGCGCCGAGTCGGTCCAAGGAAGAGCGACCGAGCGGCTTTGGAAGAGATCGATCGAGTGGTTTTGGAAGAGATCGATCAAGTGATCTGGGAAGAGAACGACAAGGCGGGTTTCAACGAGAGCGACAAAGCAGCTTTGGAAGAGATGCGCGCGGAACGGGAGTCGAGCAGGGCTCGCACCGCCCCAGCGAGGCACAAAAAGAATATGAGAGACAGTATGGCGAGAAAAAACGATCTCCGCACAGGCTTGATCCAGAAGGGAGACGAAACGGGGATATACACCCACAAAGAACTTTCCGACGCTATGATGATGGCGATAGGCCCCGGCCGCGTATGACAAATGATCGCAGCGACTTACGGAAACATAGGACAAATGATCGCAACGACTCACGGAAACAGAGACCAGAGAAAAACTGGAGGGACGACAGAGCGCCTTCATACACGCCCCGCACTCGCGATGTAGCAGACGAAGGTGTCACTGAAGCACGATCCTCCCAAAGGGGTGATGACGCGGCATCATACAGTCCGCGAGCTCGGGATGAGAATGACCGTTCCTTCGAGCCGCGATTCTCTCACAGACCGGATTCGAAGGGCGCCAGAAGAGAACGCCACGGCCGAGAGTCGTCTGATGCCGGCACGGAGACACAAAGGCCTTCTGTGCGGGGACCAGAGTCACTCCCTTACACGACTGCCGCTTCAGAGTTCGTTTACGGGTATGGGAGCGTGGTAGCTGCGATCAAGGCGGACCGGCGTAAATTCTACAACCTATATGTGCACTCACGAGGTGCAAGTAGAGAAGGCCTCATGTCTCGTATCAGGTCGCACAAACTATTCCCAATCACACAAGAAGTTGGAGATGAGTATATGCGCGCTCTGGACAAAGCAAGTAGTGGTCGACCTCACAACGGGGTGATTCTCGAGGCATCGCCTCTGCCCGTCCCTCCCATTACCGAACTGAAGACGGCGTCTCTCGAGGATGAGAGCTTCAGGGTCACACTTGATAGCCAAAGCGCTGAAGACGTGCTCGTCAACGGCAAGCAAGAGCTATACTCGTACAAGTCGGGAGGGTGGAGACACCCACTGATCCTCTACGTGGATGGAGTAGTAAGTACAGCAATACCGTCCATAAGATGATAGCTAATAACGACAGGTCGACGAAGGCAATCTTGGGGCTATTGCACGCTCAGCCTATGTCCTGGGTGCGGACGCCATCATCACGCCGACCCACCATACCGCAAACTGGAGCCACATCGCGGTCAAGGCCTCGGCCGGTGCCGCTGAAGCCATTCCGCTGTTCAAGGTCGGAGACCCAACCGACTTCCTAAAAAAGAGCGCGGGTGCAGGGTGGTGCATCTACGCGAGCGACGCCATTCCGCCTGCGCCCCCAAGTCTCTCTTCAACCGAAGACGCGCCCGAGCCTGGATCCAACAAAGTAGTTTATACTATCTCGCAGGGTAGGAAACGTCTTCCCGCCGACCACAGCCCAGTTGCCGAGCACCCCACAATCCTCATGATGGGTGCTGAGGGCACTGGATTGAAGACCAGTCTGGTCAACCTAGCGAGATACAAAGTCGGAATCCCCCATGGCCGCGAGGCCAACGAGATCGGAGTCGACAGTTTGAATGTCAGCGTTGCGGCGTCGATACTCTGCTACGAGATGCTGCAGAAGCCGAGGACACAGCCTGAGCGAAACCCCGAGAACGTTGTCTTCTAGACCGTTACCCATTCGAGGAACACGTCCTCTGTACTATATGTATACTTTTAAAGCTCCATTGTAAGCTTGCAGGCTGGACATGCCAACCTTAGACTGGCAGGTGGTCCAATAGCCTTCAACGACGTGCGTCGTTATCAATTCGCTCTCTCCTCCGTGCGAGGCATGCGCCGTTGCAGCACTAATCGTCCAATGACAGATGCAGGCCAATATGGTAGCTGCATGATGCTGCAGTGCGGAGTGCGTCCACTAGGTCCTTGCCGACTACCTAGCTCAGCGCCTCTTATCGCCGAGGCCTCCCTAGCCTAGCAAGAATAGCTTCATAGCGACATCAATCGTGAGGCTTAGAGCGGTGAGGCAAATTTCAAATGACCATTGCTGTACTCGCGTCCAGCTGGTACCGCGATTTACCATTTCAATGTCGCATCGGCCCCACGTGTTCGCTACAGTTCGCATACCGGTGGGCTGACGCTGATCGGTGGTGTGGCTGGTGTGCGTGACCAGATCCTTATCAGTGTATGCAACTGCCAATCCATCATCCCATCCAAAAATGCCTCGTACCTGTGACACGCAAAGAGTCGAAGTCGGAAGATACTGGGAAGTTCACAAGACTTGACAAAAGTTTAAGTTTCAAGGAAGTAGCAGAGAGCCTAGGATCATGCCATGTCCATCACGACATGATCGGCGATCGGAGCATGGCGCAAAGCTCAACATGGGATTTGACACCGCTTTTCTGAAATGCGATGCAGTGTTTGCGCCATTCGAAGCGATGAATCCTTCGCGCTCGCTTGGTGAAGGGGACATGTCGTATAACGTATATACGTGAAATAAGAATGTGAACACCGTGACACTGGCTATACCCACAACGCGCTGCGCGCTATCAGTAGGTGGTGTCGAGGAAAAGTCCTAGCGGTGAAGTGAAGCTAGGGGCGCGTGGGGAAAGGCGTCCAAGCGCCCCTGTCGTCATGGAGCACACGCCTCGCCATACCACGATCCTCCCCCTCCTAGCGCGATTCCAGACGGGAGAGCAGCGTTTTTCACACCCACCCATCAGCCAACTCGCACCCATATCATGGTGTCGCTCTGACCCCGTGTAGCCCCGGCTGAATCCGTCCTCCCCGCACCTGCGCCTGCCCTCAGTCACCTGGCGACTGTTTATCTATTCGCTCGGTCGCGCCTGCCAATCCACCCTTTGTACTCAACCGCCGCCTAGAGTTAGAGCCTCTCCGTCCTGCACGCACGCTGCAACTGCACGCCTCACACCTAATCGCGCATCCCGCCGTACCATAAACCCCGCAACTCCTCCCTCTGCGCCACCGTCTCGATTCGACAAGAGTCTCGGGGCGAAACTTCTCACCACCCGCTGAGACAGTAATTACACATCCACCATGACGCGAAGAATTGTATATGGCGTGGGGCTCATCCTCACACTGGCCTGTAAGAGACGATGACAATGCCGCTACAAAGGAAAATGAGACTGACTGCGCAGGCACCATTATGACCATCGCCAGTATCTCGATGCCGCGATGGGTCAGCTACAGCCCCGACGGCAAGCGCGAATACTCGTACGGCCTCCACAGTCGCTGCTCCGCCGTCACGGGCACCTGTGTCCCCTTCCCCAAGATGAGCGACTGCACAAAGGACCCGTCCTTCTGCAACATGTGGCGGACCGTCGGTTTCCTGACCTCGTTCGGCGTCGTCGTAGAGCTCTGCGCCATCGTCTCCTTCATCGTCATCATCTCAGGCGGCGTCCAGCGCCGGGCCGCAGGCTGGCAAGTCGCCGTTGGCGTTCTGTCCTTCAGCGCCATCGTCCAGTGCGCCGGCATGGCCATAGTGGTACGTGTCGTTCCCCGCGTTTTCCCTGCTTCCTGCAGGGTCCCATCCCCATCGCAGAAGCAAAGCATGCTAACAGTCACACGCCCAGGCCTTCCTCTTCGACCACGACGAGCGCTTCTGGTCCGGCTGGCACCTCGACCTCTCGTGGACCCTCTGTACCGCCAGCTGGACCATCCTCTTCCTCACCTCCGTCGCCATCGCCGTTTCTGCCTTCTACCTCCCCGTCGAAGGCGACTACGAGCTCATCCCAGAAGAATACTACGGTCCGCCAGACGATCGGTAAGGGAACACCAACATCTACATCCACATCGCACATTGCGTATCTCGCTGTTGTGCAAAAAGAATCGTTTTAATTTGGGTGTGTAGGCTTCTTTCGCGCATCTCGGCTTGGGACAACGGCTTCAAAGGCCCCGACTCGGGTATGCAGTATAGTTACCAGCGCGACCAGGATTCCATGAGCGATGTTGTTAGTATTGCGGCGAGTAGCATTGCGCCGAGTGATCGCATGAGGAGGGGGAGCAGTATTGCGCCTAGTAATCGGAGGGAGAGTGATGCGAGGAGATAGGTGGATCACGAACGACGGTTTATATGCATAATGTGGTGGGACTGGGATGGGGGAGTCGGAGGCATATCTTTATCACTTTTGGCGACAGTTTGTCTGGTCTGTGTTGCGCTTTTTTGCGAGCTTTGTCTTGTTTTGTTCAAGTGTCTGCTTTTTTGGTCTACGATACCCTACTGCCATCCACCGGTGGTTGGGCATATATCTTCTCAGCTAGTCTGGATATCAAAATGTTAGAATGTGAAATCGATTCAGCTTCCCACTCTCACTGGTTTCGACTTCGTCCAGAGGGTTTTTGGTGCGAGGTTGAGTGCGGTGTCAGCTTAGTTCTATGTCTTGTGGTGTAGCGTTCCGGCCCCTGATCAGAGGGTTACGATATATATGCTCCGATTGCCACTCGGCACAGAGTCCAGCTTCCCCGTACAAGAATTCATCACCGTTATCGTGCTACAGTATTTATACCTTGGCGATTGGTACATGTGTTGTGTAGCTAGTTGCGTGTTACCTTGGCTATCTTTCCTTGGTAGCAATGATTTTTCTTGTCTTCCGCGTGCAAGCTTCGGTAGTCATTGTGATGAGTTTTATTGCCGCTGTTGAGATATATAGCCGCATACAGTGAGTTCAATGTGTTTTAGAAACACTTCGCATTAAGAACCTTTTGTAGAGGTACCTGAGCACGTTTTATTGCCTTGTTTACATCAAAGCTCCATCGTAATAACGAGCTCATGTATGATTGAGGAGCCCAGCTCATCTCCGCTCGGAGTGATAAACCCAGAAGCGAAATGCGTAATCCATGCCCAGAGGATATGGATTACCGAGCTTACCAGGCTGATTGGCTGACCTGAACTGAGCATCTATGCCTTCATACTGTTGGAAATAGCGCGTCATTATCTCAACACACCCCAACACCAGAACACCATGCGCTTGTGCTTCGTCTATCCAGAAGTTGACATCCGTGCATCGATTTCGATCGAGGAGAAAGTCACGTAAGGAGGGATGGTGAAGGCGGAGTATTTGATTCTCATCTTCCGGCAGATCAAGTATCGCATGCAAGTCTTGGACGATCGCTTCGATACCTTCTTTCCCGACAGTCAGCAGCTCGCCCAGCGCTTCGACACGGAGAGGTTCCTTCAACACTGCGAGAGTTCCGAGCACGAGTCTGAGGGTCTCGCAATGTTTTTCCCTCTCGTCGGGCGTGAAATCAGGAGAGATTGAATCTCGCAGAACGGTGAGGTATATGTTATCGAGATGCTTTTCGGGGCCGACTGGACCGTCGTAGTCCTGTTTCATAATGGAGTTGAGTCTTTGCACCGCGAATCGTTTTCCTTGTTGTATGAATCTACACGCTGTCGCCGCCCAAATGAACAGACCACTGGCCATTTGTGTCATCTCTACGATCGTTTCGGGGCCGAGCCAATCCACAGATGGGTATTGTTGTTTGCCGATATTCGTGAGTTTCTGCTCTAGGAAGAGCGCTATATCAGCATCGATTATGCCTGACGGTATGCGATGGAGCACGTAGCGCTGAAGCAGTGCGTCCGACAAATGGTCAAAGCCATGCCGAATTGGTACTTCCGGTCTGCTCGTCAGAAGTATACGCAGCCGTAGTCCGCTCAGTCCCTGGGGTTCAGCCAGCAGCTCGACGATCTTGCCAACATTGTAATTGTCATCGCACTCGTCTAGCGCATCAATGATCAAGATAACAGAGGTGGTGTCGTCCGTCACGCTCAGTGCGGATAAAGGACGGAGGACGAGGCGATGCCACTGATCGCGCAACGAAAGGCTTGCGATGTTAGGGAATTTCGTTACCACCTCACATATATGCTGGCGTATTCCTGGAACATGACTCGCAAGCTGGAAAGCGATACTGGTCGCAAACTTGCCCGCATGACTGACATCACCGCCGCCTTTAGAGAAGAAGAAGCTGGCCCCCAGGCTATTGCGATCGTCGAGCCTACGAGCCACAGTTCGCGCGATCGTGGACTTTCCCGTACCAGCGAAACCATTCAACCAGTACAAACACCGCTCGTCTTGTGCATCAGCCCAGCTGTATATCTCTTCCAAGAGGGCGGTTCGTGTACCGGGCAGGCAGAGAGGCTCGTGCTGCCTAGCATACGCATTGAACGGCGCTTCGACGGCGTGCGGTAAACGGCGCTCGAACTCATCGCCAGAGATTTGACTATAGCACCGTCAGCAACTTCAACATATTCTCTCAATTCCGAAGCACTGCGCATACTTCACGATAGTCTGACCATGATTATGGTACGCTCCCGTTTGGATGGCGAAACGCCCACCATCGTTGTTGAAGCTGACAGGCTGAGCAGGTGTATGCAGATCCATACCTAGGTAGCCGCTATACCTAGGTAGTAAGGGCGAACGGGAGTGACATATCAACGAGAACACCAGGTATTGCAAAGAGATAGGGCAAAAATTTGTCGGGTCAAGGAAAGTATTGCGCGCATGGCAGGACTGAGGCAGTCGGAAAGGTGTTCAGCGAGGCAGACTCCTGGGCGACTGGGGGCAGGTCATGCAGCCACTGGCCACACGCAGCGGTTCAGCCTTCCGCCTGAGCAGCAACGAAAACCAGAGCCTTCCCGCGTTATCGCGATCTATCAACCCTTCCTTTCGAGGAGGTTCTTCTTCTTTCATCGTCAGTGCCGTTTTCGCTGCCTCTCACCATGGAACCAGCCGGTCTTGCACTTGGCATCGTGGCCCTAGCAGGCACGTTCAACAACGCCATAGACTGCTTCGAATACATCCGACTTGGCCGCGCTTTCGGCACCAATTTCCAAACCAGTCTTCTCAAGCTGGATAATGCAAGACTGCGACTTTCGCGCTGGGGCGAGTCTGTTGGCTTAAACAGCGACTTCAGCAACGCTCGCAACGTCAAGCTAGCGACCGGACCTCCGGAAGATGTAGCTGCAGCCGAAAGAGTGTTGTCACAGATAATGGACCTCTTCGCAAATGCTGAGGGTATCTCGACTAAATACAGAAACCGGTCAGGAGAAGTCGAGTGGAATATTACGACTCTCGACTCAGCCACAGACATGGAGCCCGTAGGTCAATTGTTACACGAGAAAATGCGCTCGCTGTCGATCAAACGCCAGAATAGTACACCGTTACGGCAGAAAGTACAATGGGCACTTTACGAAGAGAAGCACTTCAAGAGGCTGATCGAAGACATCACAGATCTCGTCAGCGACCTCGTGCAGTTATTCCCCGCGGCACGTGAAGAACAGCGCAGGCTGTGCAGAACGGAGGTATCGGAGATCAGCTCCAGAGACTGTCTCCGTGCTTTGAAAGAGATTGCAGCATTGCAAGACAAGGAACTCAACCGAGCCGTTGTCGAGACCTTGCAGTCAGAGGCTAGTAGCATCATGCCAATGCGAACATTGGGCCAACGCTGACATGCGAAACAGGATAACAGGAATGCGACGTTCAACAATCACGATTCCAAGATTGGTCAGCAAGTGGGTTGGACGCATGTCTCTGGTAGTCAGGTGTTCAATGTTTCGTAGTGAACTCCATAGTTCATGTGATGTGGGACGCACTCCGTCTGGGCCCAGTAGTTCACCTTGAATCTTCTGCGTTGTCTAGGATTGTCGATCGTGGCGATGTTAGATCAAAACAGCCGACTTCGTCTCCTCCTCTTTCCGCATAATCTCCCCATCCATATGGTCGAGCAGAAAGCAGTCGCCTACAAAGTGATAAGCATTCCCATTATCGTGCTCTTCATCTGCCTTCCGCAGTACGATAGGCACTCGCATCCCCATCAAAGCGCAAACCTCGTCCCCAGCCCTCACCCCCGGGGACGCCAACCCCGTATCGGAACATCCGGAGTAGATGTCCCCCATCATGGCCACCTGTTGCGATTCCTCGTTCAGATCGGCTTGGTTTATGCATAGGGCATCCGCCCGGAGTGTGAGAGTCTCGTTTGGGTCTCTGATGTGACAGAGGAAGTCGAAGAGATTCGTCGTAATATGTACTTCTTGGTCGTCTACTTCGATCGGTACCGTCTTGTTGGGATCACCCCATACATAAGAGACGCATGCAAAAGTTCCAGCCGCACTTGCGAGATCCTTCACGCTCAGTGTGGCTGTTATGCGGTCAGTGTTAGACAGGTGGAGATGTAGTAACCGAATTTATCGTCGACTGGCGTCTAGAGGTCTTCCTTGATACTTGAATAGATTGTGAGTGTCCATCTTGGATGACAATAGGTTCTAGATTGAACGAGGTGAAGGACGTGGATTATCGGAAAGCGAAAGACCTATGTCGCCATCTATCTACTTCGTCTCTTCAGCTTTAAGTGGCTCGAAGACCTCCAAAGTAATTATAGGCTCTTTCTCTTATAGGAAGTTGGTAGGACCTCGGGACTGCATTTGGCCTCCTTGCACGTGACATCGTGGGGCGAGGGATGAATAAGCATTCTGTTGGTCGTGCTTCTGTCTGTCGATACGCGAGACCCATAACTGCCGAGGTAGACTCGAGGAGAAGGCGCGGCGTCGACTCATATCGTCGGACTAGATGCTTTCCAGCATTACAGTAATGCAGCTGCGATTGCGAAACTCATGGCAGAGCGACTGGCCGTAGATATCACTCAGGGCGCGTTTTGCTGAGGCCGCTAAGGGTGTTGTGCCCAAGTCGTGAGTCCAGCCAGTTTCGAAGGAAGGCGGGAAGCTAGGCGAGGTCTTGGCATGCAGGCGCCTTGCCGACGACGACAGGTACACAGCCTCCACTGATCTCATACGATTCCACGAATGACGGTAAAATCGCGCTCGACGCCAGGCTGACGAGTTGGGTTGCATGTTGCGATCAAGCTGAAACACGTGCTGTGTTTGAGTACCTAGTCTGCATCCTGCACTTCTTCCGGAAGGATTTGGGGTTGCTTCGCCTCCTTATCTTCCTAGGCCTGCAGCTTTGTATTGACTACATCACACAGCTCCGCGGACCCGGCGATATACCACGTCACACGCATCTGACTGTATCTCATTGGCTGCAGTCAAATGTCATTGTAAGGCGAACGATCGGATGCCGCTATGATGAGCGATGGGGCTACTACCACGCCTCAACCTCAACGGAGGGGCTCACAATGGGGGAAGAAACACGTTTGATGTTTGACTTTGGGGCGTCCAAGAACGCCAGGGAACTCCGCCCCCCAATCTAGATGCGACGAACACGGCGACTGAGCTCCATTGAGGTACAGTGTTTGCTTCTGCCGCGTTGCATCATACGCAAAGTCTTACCTCGTTGAGTGAGACCCGGTACGGGTACCCGCGACAGCTGTCGAATGACCTCGATTGAAGAGCTCGAGACCTTCAGGAAGCAGCGTTATGCAGAAGCCGTTCAAATTGAGGGATTGTTCGACGTGTGCATTATAGACGCACTCTTCCCAAGGGCTTGGAAAGCTTCTGCATACCGCGTAAACGCCGGTCAGGCGTACCTCTACAACGTGCCCAGGTGTAGCTTGCGTAACCGACGTGGCTGCACCGTCCATCAGCGGTCAAGGCGAGATCATACACCGTTCTTGTGAGGCATGACAGAAGATGAAACGGTACCCGGATATCTGTACAATCATACACCCGCCGTGATATGGCTTTGACGCGGTGCGCTGCCGTCACGGTGCGCCTAGTATATCCTACACTAGAACCCCCAACGGTATTCCACCGATTATTCAGCAATCTTACCAGCGGATTAGAAGATTGACCAGGTTCAGTACCGCAGCACGGCGCGACACAGGCGAAATCTGGCCGAAATCACCATCTGGGGTACTCTGGCTGCAACGGCCCTACAGTACACCGACGATCCCGTCAGACTTTTCAGGAAAGAAATGCGTATAATCTTATTAGACCTTGCTCCTTCTAGGCATGCATATGCCTGTGCTCCTACCAGATTAGTCTGCTCGTGTACCTGTGCTATGGTTCCCGTCGGTGCCGAACAGTTCCAAGGTTTGATCAAAACATTCCGAAGCACGATCGGACTGCGCATGGAAAGTTTTGTGTTACTGCGACAGCATGTCTTTCTGTAAGTTTCCAGACCGTAAGCTTTGCGTTTTTAATTTGGCGTCGTTAGGCGCCCCGAAATAGCGGATTGTACCTAAGTAGGCGTGGCGCGACTGCTGCTAGCCCGGCTATTCTGGGCAAACGAGCGAAAGATCAAACGCGATACGAGCCTCGCATCAATTTCTTCATTTTCGGACGGTTATCCAAGGCCTCCAAGGGCGCATCCGAGGAGGAAATATTTGCGTATTTCACCGAGGCTACTCTGTTTGTGCAGTCTTGGTTAGGTCAGCGTTCGGCCCGTTATGTTCACGATACTCGACGGGCAAGTCCCCAGACGTACAGGGCTGAGCTGGTCTTACTGCGCCGACAAGGGGGCGGGGGCGATCATCTCCGCTGCATGCTTAACAGCTAATCAAACTATCGCATTCTCGCCAAGCTTTGCTTGTCAAGCCTGTCAGCGTTCGCAAGGGTCTGGACAGCGCAAGATATGCCGGGGTGTCCGCGACTCATGGTAGGCTGCCTACCTTTCGACGGGTTTGCCCCCTCGCATAATATGCTGTCCAACCGGATGCGGCTGGGCTTACGGGACCGGCGTGGAAAGGGATGAGGTTGAAATACGGCGGGCGTCGCTGCCTGCCGGTAAGCTTGAATCCAGTCGTTCTTTTGCTCCAGCACCATGGCGTCCATGTCTGGGTCGAAGCCCAACTGGATGAAGCCCTCCGGCTCTTGGAATATCTTTGCCAGCCCTCGATGGATCCGGATTGCGCTGGGGACGTTTGTGATCGTGTCGGCATTTGTTTTTCTCGCCGTGGAAACGCGCGCGTTCGATCACATTTCTATTCCGGAGTTTAAAAGTCACAAAAGCGACAGCGCCGCCAAATCAGAAGAAAAGAAGGAGCCGATACCGCAACCACCGCCCTATGTTAACGCCAACATTACTCTCGACAGAGAAGAGAGACTAGCATACGTCACATTTCTCTCCGGAACCGTTGATGCTGGCGATGATCTCGAGGAGGACAAGTACTTCCAAGCTATCCGCATTCTCGTCTGGCAGCTCGTGCACAAGGAGGAGACTCGCACGAAGCACGACGTCGTCGTCATGGTCACACCCAGCGTCTCTCAGGCCCGGCGCGACCGCCTAGCGAAGGATGGTGCCATCGTCCACGCTGTCGAATTCCTGCACACCGAAAACGACAGCTGGGTCCACGCCGAGCTGCACCGATGGGACGACGTTATGACGAAGCTACGCGTCTGGGAAATGACACAATACGACCGCATCCTAGTAATGGACGGCGACTCGATGCTGCTCAAGAACCTCGACGGCGTATTCGACGATCCAGGCGCCCAGCTCCTTGCCACCAAGCCCACGAACGAAACGAACCTACCCTCCACCTACCTCCTCGCATCCAACTCCGAAGTCTGGGACTCGACCCATTCCTTCCCACCCGGTCACGGCACCGGCCTGAAAAAGGCCGGCAAGATGAACGCCGGCTTCTTCATCCTCGCACCCTCGCTCGACGCATTCAACTACTACAAAGAACTGCTCAACACACCCAACTCCTTCGACCCCCGATACCCCGAACAAAACCTCATGAACTTCGCACATCGTTGGGACGGGCCGATGCCGTGGCGGGAGATCGCATACACTTGGAACATCCGTTGTCCCAACGACGTGGATATCGCCAAGGGGCTGGTCAGCGTCCACGAGAAGTGGTGGAAGCAACCGTATATTTATGAGAATGCCAAGACGAAGCAATGGCTGTTGACGAGGCGGTGGGAAATGAAGGGCTGGTATGATGCTTTTGAGGGAGCGAACTTGACGCGTGTATGAGTACTTGCGATGGCATAGTAGCGAGGCGCTTTGGAGTTAGTTGTTTGGTGCGATAATACCCAATACCATATCATGTTCATTTCAAGATCACATTATACATTTTTGGGCCCATGATGCATAGCTTAGAGTGATGTTTAGTTCACGGCGTTACTGTATCGAGGGGCGAGTTAACGACGAACTGAGGAATATATTATATCATGCGCTGTAAAGACATGCTGCAATGCCTATCCACACGTGTAGGTCGACCCAGTCAACTTACATCTGCTTAGAAATGCTATCCATACGGTCCTGAAGCGATCGCATAGCGTCATTAATGATAGTCATCCGCCCCTCCGTGATTTCCGCTCCAGCCGGGATACGAGGCCTCAGTTCGGGCTTCTGCTCCATCTCCTCAGCTAATGCCACCATATCATCCTTGATCTTCTGCTTCTCGTCACGATCGATCTTGGCTTCTTCGATCTCCTTTTGGTACAACTCTAGTGCAAGGATACCGATGTCACCAGCTTGAAGCGCGTTGTGGTACTCGAACCGTTTTCTTCGCACGTTGTTCTCTGCCTTGGCGGCGTTGATGGTGCTATCGTCCACGGCCTGAAATATCTTATCTTCGACTTCTTTCAGAGGTTTCAAAACAGATTCGACGTCACGATGTTGTGCGCTGTAGGCGGCGATTTGCTCATCTGCAGTACCTTTTGGCCGGTCTGGATCCTCTTCGCCGCTAGCAGTGGACTCATGAAGCTGGAATATAAATGCATTCTCTTGATCCTTCAGCTCTTCCATTCCAGATGAAAGATCTTGTTCTGGAGTGACCTGGTCGATTTCTTCGAACAGTTCAAGCACCCGCTGTGTACTGAGGTTCGTCAGGCAGCCTGCACGCAGGAGGTTGCTGGACCAATACAATGACGTTGGGTAAGAGAGGTTCGCAAACGAGAAGGGATCTAAGTCCCCTTCGGCAAGCATAAGCGGATCCCACTTAGCTAGGTACTGGGGGTCTTTTTCAGTAAGCTTATTGCGGTCAAAGACGTCCCCTTCCTTTCGAAAACCGATGTAAGCATATCGTTCTGCTTCATTAAGGCCTTCTAGCCCCTGCAACTCTCGGCATGTCACAGGTACGAACACCCCGTGCTTTCGGTGTTTCTTTACGAGGACAAAAAATTGATCTTTGGGTACCGCTTGGCCAAAGATGGTGGGTGTCATTCCTTTTTCTCCAATTTCACGAGGAGATGTGGTTGCTTCGTGTACTATGGCTCGAAACAAGTCACCTAGTTTGAGCCGGTCAATCTCCGCTTGTGAGAGGAGCCGAAAGTGCTTGGTGTTCGAAGCTTTAACAAGATAAACCGCCTCAATCCGCTCACCGGGGAATTCGTCAATGATTGGGCCATCGAAGCCAGGAGGTATTGCTCGCCATAACAGTCTGTCCATGTCGGCTTCGCTACGGGCACGTCTGGCATAAGGTGACCAGGTAGCGCGTCTGCCCCTACTAGGCCGAGGCCCCGCGTTTGTTCTTGCCATATCTGTCGTCAATATGCGTGTTCAGATGCTAAAGCCGCGAAGATCCGAAAACGACTTCCGTGGTTGAATTGGGTTGTAGTCAGGTCTAACCGGTGTGGATGCAAGGGGGTTCTTCGTGGGTAACACCGCAAGTGTGTTCACATTTATAGTTTCATGCAATGGTCCGTGAACATTGCGATGCATATATTTTGGCCCAGTGAAGCAGATCGTGCTCTGTGAACGTGCAACGTCGCTGCAATCATATTGCGACGCGCTGCATAGCGAACTAACACATGCCATTCACCCAACACCATTCAGACTGAGTGAATAGGGTGGCGAACACATCGGCAATGTAATAGACCGAAAGGTACCTAGTCGCCTAACGTCGTCGAAAACCGTCCCAATGCTCGAGTCCTTTTGTTGATGTCGACCCGCGGCATCATGTGTTGGGACAGTATCTACTCGCGACTTACAGAAGCGAAGCCGCAAGACACTGGAGACCTAGGACTCATGTATACAAGACAAGCTTTGACCACAATGTAGAACTAAACAAAGAAGTGCATTGTTCTCGCTTACATCTACAGTCTCAAATACCTAGTCTTCTCTTCGCCTCAGACGTAGCCCCTCCATCATGGCCAACATTAAAGATCACTTCGAAGAAGTCGCTCAGTATGAAGCGGATCAGACTGGAAAGACCAGAAAGCGAGCGCTCGAATGTGGCGGAGATAATAATAGCGATAACACCGAAAGATGTCCAGCTAAGCAGGGCAGCAAAGGCGTCACACAGAACATGCGAACAAAGAAAAGAAGAACGACTGGAGAACCGCCTCCAGATATATATCAAAGCCGGAGAAAGTTTTCTTCGTCGTTAGAAAAAGGTACGAAAGACGTCGGAAGTGTGAACATTCCAATGGCTCACAACGATACAGAAACGCATGATAATTCTACCCGAGGTTCACCTCTGGAAGGCCCAGAAATTGCGATCAGGGAGAGCATGACAGACATCGAGCAGCTGTGCACCAACGAAGCTGCCGAGATGTTCATCTTGAAGAGGGCTAAGACTGAGCAGGTGGACAGCAGCCCGCCTGTAATGTTGATGAAGGTTCCATACAAGCTGGCAACGATGATCCAAAACCAGATCTCAACCGGCCTCAAATACCGGCGCGAAAAACACATATCCATACCGAAACTGGACCAGGAATTGAGAATGACCAGGCTGTCGCAAAAGTCCGTCGAGCATCGTTTGCAAGGATTGCCGAAGCTCAGTGGAGGCCGAACGCCCACTCCGCATGAAAGTCCCACGGCTGAGCGCTTGCACCGAGAAGCGCATGAAATCAATCAGAAGATGGAAAGGATTGAGCAGAAAAAGAAAACTCTATCGCGCGACATTGAGCTTGCCCGTAAAGCATGGGAAGGTGTTGTAATGGTAGTAGAGAAGAATCTGCAGGATATCTTTGTCCGGTGCGGGCTGTTTGAGGATGATAAGGCGGTGAGTGTTCCTCCCGTCGCGCAGAGAGTTGAAGGGATGAAGGTGGCGAGTAAGCCTCCCATCGTGTCACGCTTCGATGAAAAGAAGGATTCTAAACCTCTGCCTGGCGAGAATGAAGCCACGACGAAAGCAGCAAACGAGGGAGAATTGAGCGTTGGTCAGGCCATTGCTATCGTGAGAGAGGCCGAAGCTCGGAGAGAGAAGCACGAGGCTCAAAGACAACACGACGAACATCGTAACACTTTCCGACGAGGACTTCTCGCGGCACGCGCTGCTGCTGCTGCTGCCGACCGACCGGATGCACCCGACCGCCTCATAGAGGAAGAGTTCAGCCGCGACTATGTGCGCGCTGGAAGCAAGCTTGCTGAAGCGGTGACACGCGCAGAAGCGGCCCATGAAGCTCAGTTGGTAGCTGCAGCAGAAGCAGCAGTCTCCATCATAGGCTCGGACGATGACAGGGAACCAAACTTCCCATACGATCTTGAGGAATATGCAGCAGTGAAGAAGCAGTGTCTTGACCGAGATGCCGTCCAGGAATGGATTAATGCCATTGACGCGAGCTCCAAACCCAACCTGCGGCCTTTGGGGTACCTACTGCACATGGCAGAGAAGTGGAAACGGGCAGCAGAGGGAGATGACGACGTCTCGAGCTCAGGAGAGGATATCATGCCGAATGCCGGCGTTGAGCCCTGTAGAGAGACATCACCAACGCAAGACTCCGTGCTGAGGCTGGCATCGAAAAGTAAGTCCTGGCACACGGAGCTGTACTGGAGCTTCAGCGACTGCGCGGAGGGAAAGAAACGGCGGCGGATCGACGACTGGACACGCAGGATACAACAACCCGTTGGATAGGAATCACTATAGACCTAGTAATGAACATTCGAATGTATGCACGTTTCACCGAGTTCCACGTGTGCGAAGATGGTGATGGTGCGGATGAGCGCGATCTGTGCAATCTCGATCACGTCATCAATTGATGGCATGACACATCTAAGCCCAGAACAGTTAGCGGCTTGGTGCACCCCTTGGAGGGAAATGAGTGCCAAACCTCGCGATCACACGAGCGCATCTGCATCATGCCTTGCGCGTTGTACGGGCACTTATTAATATCGATAATACTTCCACCGTGGCTACAGCTGTCTTATGCTACGTTTCTGCGTAACCCAATCGTCCACTCCTTGGCCGAATCGCAATCGCGGGATGTCCGCGAGGTGAAGAGCGACACGCATGAAACCGGGCGCTCTCAGCTTGCGCATCCCAAATATCTTCTCCAAATCCAGGCCATCATATCTAGAGACCACATCAGGCCTTCGTAGCACCGTCGCTATCGTCGACCGAGCCTTGACCAGCTACCGGTGTGGTAGCTTCTAATGGGTCAGTGCTGGTGTCTCTCCTGCGGTACAGCTGCCTCGATACATGACCAGTAAGATAGCCATCGAAATCGCGCATACACAGTGACGCGACGATCGCAAGCACCCCGATAGCGACAGCGAAGTAGTATACGTAAGCATACGATTTGGAGTAAGCATCGCTGATAGCTATGTTGGTGGTGCGAAGCAGCTCCGGTGTCATGCCATCGATTTCTAGAAGAGCTGTTTGGTTGGCGGTCGCGGCAGCTTCCATCAGCGCGCCTAACGAGCTCTCCGGCAGTCCATCCGCTAAAACGCGTTGAGGTACTATGGATGCAAGGTAGCCCGGCACTTTATTCGTATAGACTGCGATGAATGCGGCGGTAAAGATGGAACCGAAGATAGTGCGAGACGCTGAGATCACAGCTATCGCCAGTCAGCAATGGTACATTCACGAGGTTTTAAACGAAGAACTTACAGAACGCAACACCGAGGTCTTGATCCGAAACTACATACTGTACGACAATCGCGGCGATGACCTCGCCCCACCCAATGGTCCAACCCGCCAGAAACGAAAAGGCAATCGCACGAGCTTTGTTTTCCACCGTGATGCTGGCCATTGCACCAAGGAAAGCGGTCATCCAGATTGAAGATACCAGGATCTGGTACCGGATGTGGCCAATCCACGACATAAGAGGACCGAGAATGACTATCCCGCCCCAAAGACCGAATGCAGCTGTTGTTGAAAGCCATGCGGTCTCTTCCCAGGAACTGACAGTGGAGCCAAAGATATAGACTACTTGCTGTGGCCACATGACAAAGAGCGCGATGTTGATAATGCCGTACGTTGCTGAAATGACTTCCAGACAGGTGAATCCGCGCATGTCGCGGAAGAAGCGCATCGGAACGATCGGTTGCACCGGCGGTAGGAAGACCTCGTAGAGGATGAACGCGATAATGGCCACTGCACCCGAGAGCAAAAGACCGAGGATCCTTGGAGATGACCACGGCTGTGCAGGGCCACCCCAAGAGATGCCAAGCAGGAAAAGAGCCAGACCAGCTACCAAAAGGGCGACCCCTGCCCAGTCAACCTTCTTAAGTTCGGCGATCTTGCTGGACTTCTTGCCGTGGAGCTGAGTATAGGACGGCGGGTGGTAAAAGAAGAACCACAACACAGCGCCGGGGACTTTGATGATTATTAGCAAGTCAAAATGTCGTGATGGATGCTGACTCACCCATCATCATAATGTATATGTAGAAGATCCATCGCCAATCAGCTACCTGAACCAATCGCAGGCCGATGTATGCCCCAAAGCCCGTTGCGATTACATTTGGCACGACGACTAGAGCAGTACCAACATATTTGTATCTGTTACTCACGAGCTCACCAGCCAGAAGTGGATAGGCTGCTGGCACTCCAGATGCGATGCCCATGATGACTTCGGCTCCAATCAACGTCTCGATAGACTGCGCTGTGGCCGCGACGATACCACCAATGATCGCAAGCACGCATGAACCCAAGGCAAAGTTCCGTCGTCCAAAGCGATCGCTGAGTCGGCCAAACAGCAAGAGTGAAATAGGCTGTGACACGGTCCATACCGTACTGACGAGGGCAACGTTGGCGCTTGGCCCGATATCTACGTTGACGGAAGATATCGCAGCAGCTAAGGCTTGGAACTGGAAATACGTCGCAAGTACGACGATTCCGGTTCCAGAGAACGAGCCCACGATCCTTGCACTGAGGAAATAACCATGTCGCAAATTGGAGACGTCTGTTGAAAGTGCTTGTGATCGTAGCCGGTCTGCTTCTTCGGGGTCGAGGGACATGGGAGATGTGTCGGGTTCTGGATTATGCTTCTCGGGTAAGGTGTCTGGAAAATTGTTGTTGCTATCGAGGTGAGACATCTTGTTAAACGAGGACATTGTCTAGGGGTGAGAGAAGAAAGCATGGGAGGTTAAGGTGAAGATGAAAACGAGTGTAAGTGTATATAGCACCAAGAGCTGTACGAAAACAGGTTAGTGTCCAGATCAGCATAGCTATGGGCTTGCCTCAGACTGCCATAGCTTCTCACCTCGCACAGTCGATATCTTGGTCGCCAAAAGTCCTAGACAGCGGGATGCAGTAGCGCATGCAGCATCCTTCCAGGAACATTGACCCGCAAGCGCAGTGGTCTTAGCATGTAAGCCCATTTCAAGGGACTTCCGTTCTCGGCGAAGGAGATTGTACATGAAAGTTGTCCACAAGAATGGCTTCGCCTCTTACAAGCTTTGAGCTTATGCTCAACGCTCGGACCGGTAACTGTAGCATCTGTCGAGTAATGGGCAAAACATGTAAGGGCTTTCACATGTGTTCTAAGTCAGGGTATACTGCATGTCGTTTCGTGACTGTTGGGGTATTGATACTAGCCGCTGGCGTGGCTAATCAGCCATGCATCAGCGACAGGGGTCTGTTGTGCGCCGATCCATGAGCTCTAGATCCAAGTGCTATTGATCTACAAGTTTGACAGACTGGCGAAGGATGCAAGAATCCATCGATGAGAGGTAGCTATTATTTATATGTCGTGTATGATCATGTGCTACGGCTCACCATGCATCGGACGCTCAATCATCCGCTCTAAATTTTCTCTGCCTGATTGCATGTGCCCAGCCGCTAGTCTTGTTCAATGGCCTTTCGTTTTCTCATAGCTGACCTCATACTCATGGTCTATCTGTATGTTATGCGGCCCGGATCGGCTCATAATGTTGCGCGTAGACCTATCATCGTCACCTAGAGAAGAGGTACCATCCAGATCTTCTCCAACACCAACAGCTGCTTTAGTTCCTGTTCGCCCGCTCAGTCTCTTCGACAAAGTTGTCCTCTTTGTACTGCCGATACCCTCCTCAAGCTCCATGTATGCATCACCAGACGCCTGATCGCCGGTACGCTTCTTGCTGCTGCGCAATGTCGAGCCAAGGTCGAGCATCTTCTCGAGAAGGGGACGCAAGGCCGAAAGGTTTGCAAGAATAACGCCAAGCCCAAGCTCAGCATGCGCCCATGCAGCTACGGGCATAGCGTAGTAGAGGAAGTCTGTTGTCGCGCTGAGGTTGAGTGTCACGGTGAGGCGAACGATGGCTGCTGTTGATGCGAATATGCCGAGGCCGAGGAGGGCGATGATGGATATCTTGACGCGGAGATCGATTTGGACGTTCCAAAGGAGTGGAATGGGACTATGCCACGATCAGTCAAGACATGAGCAAATACTTCAGTAGGACTCACATGATTGCGCAAAACCAATCCGAGAAGATCGACACCGCAGAGAGCGCAAAGCTGAATCCAGTAATGTTGCTTTGCGCCTTGCAGGTGCCGCCCTCTAAAGCTTTCCAGTTCATCGCAATTGGCGTGCAATGAAAGAACTCGTATATAGTCGTCGAGGCCATGACACACGCGACCGCCGCCATAATCGCATATATTGACCACTCATATGCCTTTTTCCCATTGGCAATGCGAAGTAAGGTGAAGCAAATGGCCCATTTGACGGGGATGGCGGCAAGGCAGAACATGGTTTGCATGATGAACCTGTACGAAGTCAATTACTGTCGAGCTTGCAGTCTGTGACATGGCAGAACTGACCACCACTGTATATAGTGAGCATGATTAACCTTTTAGATACGCTGCGTGACATACAAACATAGCTGTCTGCTTCTCGTTGACTGTAAGTTCGTCGTCCCTCTTTCCACCTCCCGTGAAGGCGATTCCAAGCATTCCCATCGTTGAGATGATGAAAAGTGGCTGTTCTTGATAAGTAAATGTGATATTGGAAGAATTTGACATGTTCGTACAATTGCAGCTACCATAGACCAGTCATCTGGACCCCATGCTTTTCGAGAAAGTCGGACATGAAAACGAAGCGCCCAAGTGATGATATCGAAAGGAAGCAAAACAAGGACGGCCAATGCCAGCGAGGGGGAGGTAGGACTAGGCATAATGCTCGATGAAGTCTCCTCTCCTTCCCCATGACTACTTTATGTGCTGACAGTAGGAAAGCACCCGTGCTTCGTGAGTGTCCCCTTTCATGGATCCCTTGACGAGAGATGTCCAGGAAGATGAACAATACTGCTACCATCTTGAGCTTCACGCACATCCTCTTCGGAACCTGAGACAAGATCTTGCCTCTGAATGTTGGTAATCCCTCGTGCTGAGGCAATGATCCTGCCAAGGTTGCATCCTCCTCCTAAAGTAGCGCCTTGCAGCGAAATTCAAGTCTAACGACAGGGCCTGATGTGAATGTGACAAGGTCGAGCAGTCAGTGCTACCAATGAACCGCGCTTTGCGCATGTGACATGCGAGGATGCGGCATGGTCATGATATTTCCGAGTCCATGCGCCGCTGTCGGCCCCACGTCGCTTGCCACGCCCGCCAAGGATGCAGTATGTGCTACGGGAGGTCAACGAACCGAGAGAATCTTTGATGGCAAAACGAGTGACTACATGAGAAGAGGGTATGGAAGGCAGTGGCTGGTCAATACTGGGAGGGAAGCTTGAGAGGGGAGCCTGACGCACAGATACTCCGGGCGGGGAAGGCGGAAGAGCGGCCAAAACGGGCTGTAGCGCGATATCCTTGAAATTCGCCCGCTGCCGGCACATTGCATGCCATGCAGGCACAACCACAACCGGTATGGAGTTACAGTATATGCGAGAGCTCTCATGTTCTAGACAGACTTCAATTCTGAGGGCTAACAAGAAGTCCAGACGTTTCCGGAGGCAGTACCTGCAGGCTATCTGTAAGACCACCTGATTGGACGTGCGACCCGATGCACGGCAAATTTTGCAAGACTCATTGTGCTGTTAAGCCACCATCAACATTCAACACCTGTCCGGTGACCCACTGCGCATCGTCGCTAGCGAGGTAGACCGCAGCCCTTGCGTGATCGTGGGGGTGGCCGAATTTGCCGCGAGGAATAGAGGCTTTGACCGCGTCCGCTGCGGACGACAAGGCCCCACCAAGCGCATCCTCGAGCATTGCAGTTTGCGAAACTGGCAAAAGACATTAGAGTGGCCCATGCGATACTGGAAAGGGTGACTTACATCCAGGAGCAATGCAATTGGCGACTATGCCTTCTTTCGCAACATCCAGCGCAATGGTTCGCGTCATCGAAGCCACAGCACCCTTGGACGCCGTATACCCAGCTGGAACATGTAAGCCCAACGCCAAAAGCAAAATGATCATACGTTCTCGCGTGGAATAACTTACTGAGGCCCTGCATACCGATGTTGGATACCATCGAAGCGACATTCACGATCCAGCCGCGCATACCATTGGGCTGCGGCGCTTGTGCCTTAAACTGACGAACGGCATATTTGCAGCCAAGGAAGACTCCTCGTGTGTTGATACGCATGTGGGCGTCAAACATATCTTCGTCGACTTGATCGATGGGTAGCGGATTGCTGGCCTCCGTGCAGATGCCAGCGTTATTGACCACTCTTTTAGGGCCACAATATCAGTCACTTCTCTTACTTGATCGTATACATGATAGCTGGACGAATACTCACATATCAAGTCGACCATATACCTCCACTGCTCGCGCAACGAGTGCCTCCCAGCTGGTGGCTACACTGACATCGGTCTCAACGAAAATGGCTCGTCCGCCTTTGCCGATGATCCATTCGTGTGTAGCAGTGTCTTCGCCCTTTCCAATAGGTCTAAGATCAGCGCATACGAGCAAGGCTCCTTCAACGAAGAACTGATGACAGATCTCCCGCCCGATACCTTGGGACGAGCCCGTCACTATTGCAACTCGGTTTTGCAGTCTCATGATGGATTCTTCGATGGAAGGACCAGTCAAAATGAAATGATATACAAGTCTGACCAGAGGGGCTGTAAGGACGTGAAAGCTTGCTCAGATCGCAAGAGACATAGCAGCCCGCAGTTCGAAAACCAAATTATCAAGAAGATGAGGCGGGCTAGTTACATGTATCCCTTCTTCTCCGCCGATCTGGCCAAGCCTATCCCCACCCGCGGGACATACCCATGTTCTTCCGCCTACGCGAAGGATCATTGTCACATGCAGCGCCCGGGATGAGGTATTCGCCAAACTATTGGTGTTTATGCAAGATTTGTTGGCATATACGCAGGCATAAAAGTATCAAGTAGGTTACGCTCGACTAAAGTGGGCAACTAGGCAGCGACAGTGCTATCTCAACCCAGCACCAACATCGGCCATGACAAGATCTTTGGAGAACAAGTTAGCAATCATCACTGGTGCATCGCGCGGTATATATGTCCCTCCTTTCGTGAACCCGATGAAGAGAAGATGCTGATTGACCTTCAAAAGGCCTTGGGGCTGCTTTGGCACGCCATCTGGCTTCCAAGGGAGCAAACATCGTCATCAACTACACTTCGGAATCCTCAACAGAAAACGCAACCGCGCTAGCTAAAGAGCTAGAAGTTAATCACTCCATCAAGACATTAGTAGCAAGAGTTGATGTTACTAAACCCGACGGCCCGGACCAACTCATCGATGCGGCGAAATCGGCATTCAGCAACAACGATACATTTCAGGTCGACATACTTATAAACAACGCGGCAGTCGTCAACCCAGCGCCGATGGGATCAGTCGCACTATCCGACTTCGAAGCCACCTTCAACCTAAATGCGCGCGCTCCACTTTTCGTATTACAGGCTGCACTACCGTATCTCCCGAACGACAGATCCGGTCGTGTTATCAATGTCTCTAGTATCACAACCTCGATGGGCTTCTGGTGGCAGTCTTGCTACGCTGGCACTAAAGGCGCTCTTGAAGCAATGACACGTGTCTGGGCTCGCGAGCTTGCCGAACGCTGCACAGTCAACGCCATCAATCCAGGTGCGATAGCTACGGGCATGTATACAAGCCTCCCGAAGGAGATGTTGGAGAAGGCCTGGTCGCTGAACTACATGGCGCCTTTGGCTGCGACGAGAGAAGGTATTGACTCGGAGGAGACGATTGCGGCGGCAAAGGATTTGGGCGGAAGACCGGCGTACCTAGAAGAGATTGCGGGTGTCGTTGGGTTACTGTGTATGCCTGAGGCTGGATGGGTTACTGGTCAAGTCATTGGAGCTAATGGCGGTGGTGTTATGACCAAGGGGTAAGGTGTGATGGCCACTGTGAACATACACAAGGTCGTTAGCGGTTATGCGACTGTGCAGAAAGTACAGTGGACTAATCCAAGGCATAGACGGGTCACTGCATGAGCTATCAAGCTTCAAGTACGAGTTTCATGTGTGGTAAATGCTTCATCGCACTAACTTACAGTTATGCACACCTTTTTCATTCGCTGGAAATTTATGATATGCTAGAGACGTGAACTCTAACGTAAGCCGTGTGTAATATACAGTGCGTCAAAAGTCTCGGGACAATAGACGAAGATAGCAAGCCGAGCGCCACCCATTAACTCAAAGCTTTGCTAAACACTGAAGAAAAGAAACGAAACCGACCCTTTGGGGGTGTGAATTAATCAAAGCCGACCAGACCGAATGAGAAATGTGTCAGATCCTCCGAGTGCGTGATGAAGCCCTGGAATCGCAGTAAATACTGGGACATAGGATACAGCGGAACCGAGAATGTAGCGGATATACAGCCAATATTTCCAAGATACGTATGCGATGCGGCCAGTGTAAGCATCGCTGCTAAGGGAGTGGAGTGCGCCGACGTTGATCAAGACGGTTCTTGGCCCTGCGAGTCTCTAGCTGGGCCCTCGAAAATGCGCTTGTCAAAGTGTTGCACAGCTTTATCTCCTTGTCCTGGCCACGATACTGGCTCGCCTGGAAACTTCTGACGTCCCTGTGAAGCTTCTTGTAGCTCATTTCACGAACTTGTGCAATTTCAAGTTCCATCTCGACATCGTCCCGCTTGCGCTTTAGGTTCCTCCGCTCGCCAGTAGTTGACCACCGATCAGCTTCGACCGTCTCATACTCCTCTTTCGCCTGGTAAAGCATATCCTCCTTCTGGCAAACAGCTGCTGCTGCAGACTTCCAGTTTGCATGAGAAACAGATTTCGCTTTCTGTATTATTGAAGAGGGTGATACGCCGCGGCCATTGTCGGGGATGGAGAATTTGGACTCAACAGGCTCACTAGCCACCAGAGGTGGTGCGTTAACTGCCTCGATAGCGCGACGGTTGCCCTCCACCAGCGCTTCGAACTCTTCGAGATCATCTTGTTGGTTTGATGTCTGTCCCGAGGAGGTACTAGTTGTCTGGGCGGGAGGAGAAAGTAGTCGTCGATATACATCCTTGATGTGTGATAGCGCTGTTCGCTGCTCTGGAGTCAGCCTGGAGGGAAGCGGCGCTCGCAGGAATTTTCGGTCGTATCGCGATTCTACAATCGCTCGCAATTTAGACATCTGTGCCTGCATTGCCAACAACTGCTCTGTCGATTCCGCCTTTAGCCAGCCGCATGGAAGGGAATGGTCGTCGAATCCTAGGGTATGGAGACGACCTGGCTGTACTACACTCCACCCTGATAGTTGGAAGTCGTCATCCTCGTAGCCACCAATTTCGAGCGGTTTTGCGACAGAGCGGAACAAAAGATGATCTTCGGAAAGAGTATCGTAGTCGTGGCTGTAGTTGAGGTCCAGAGCGACGCCACAGCGGCCCAGAAGGTCACTCAGTGAGAGTCCGTCAAGATACTGGCGACGTCGACGACCCAGCTCTGCGACTACACAGTATTGTTTGTCTACACGAACGACCACTGTGGGGCGCCATTTTCCTAGCATCAGGCCCTCGCTAGTCCGGATTGCCTGGTCACCGCCGTTGTTGATCAGGCCGGGATCAGAACTAGTCTCGACGATGTATGTCCAGCGTACCTGACCAACTTCGTACTCTTTGCGATCACGCGGTCTAGCTGGACGATTCATTCGATCCGTAACTGGTGTGACACCCACGATGACTTCGTCTGAGTCCACTTGCTGAAGCATCGATTCCCAGCTATTTTGACCAGCTCTTGATAAAAAGTGATTGACCTCGTACCTAAGCTTCTCATGCCTGTCGGGAAGCGGAGGGTTTTGAGGCAGGTCAACTGGGACCCATCCATCAGATCGGGGAAGGTAATCAGGCCGATAACAATCGTTGTTCTCTGTGAGAGATTGAGCGCTCGATCCTGAAGTGGAAGACAATGATCGAGAAGTCTTTTGCGAAGGATGACGTGCTTCTTGCGGGGTGTCGTTGTTGGCTAACGCAACGGCGCTGGAACGATCCCGCTCGGCGACTGTGTCGATACGTCTATCCGAAGGCCGAGTGGATTCAGACGTTGCAACATTGATCTTGGAATGCGGACCTTCACGGCGTTAGTTGATGTAAAACTACGACCGGACACATAAGCCGATAGGAATAGGACAGACTATCGAGGAGTCTGGTCCACGGTAAACATACCAGTATGAGGCGGTTCTGATGACGAGCTGCGAACAGTGTTCTTCTGGTCAACATCGACGCTTGCCTGAACGCCGTTGGCTGTATTAGTACCGGAGAAATTGATGGTGATGTTACTCGAAGCTGCTAGTTTTGAAGAGGGGGAGTTGTCGGCGTTAACGCGCGAGGCTTGTGGAGAGACTGCGACGGGTCGTGGAGAGACACGGTCAGCTTGCAGGTCAGCTTGTTTGTCGCCCGATACAGGGTCGAGTATAATACCACTGGAAGTTCCAGACTTGTTCGCCATAATGTAGGCCCGATATTCGTTGGTTGATGGCGTTTGTATAGAACACGGCGGGGTCGGGAAGCGCCTTGTCTTGCAGTAATGATATATCAACCGCGACCGCAATGAGCGCAGTCAGCGACGATGGATCGTACTGCAAGTTCAAGCTTGCGCGTTGTGGAGGAGTCGTATGGATGGCGGTGCTGTGGTGAGAGCTTGCGTGACTCTGGAGGAAGCTGTCAGATCAATTGGAGAGTAAACACGGGTAGGCTCACAGATCACGAGAATGCTTACTAGACCGATTAGGAAACACTCAGCTGAGCGTTTGCGACTTAAGCCCCATTGGGAGACGAGTAGAGCATTCACTATGCCTCGCAGAGCCGTAATGAAACGGCAACAAAGCCCGGGTGGTCATTGTGAGTATCGCGAATCTGCTGGGTCTGGATGATAAAACCCCACTGACGATGGAATAGGTGTACTCATGACATTCCTTCACTCCAAGAAAGCGGAAGTGAATGAGACCCAGAGATCGTATCGCAAGCTGGTGAGGCCGACATCCGTTTGAATCTGAATAGACGATCTATACACAGAACAATAGGAACTACGGGGACAGTTGCAAAGTCCAGACAAAGACACCGGTCTCTTGGCGCGATAGCGAATAAGAAAATTGGAACAAATACGTAGAGTACTAGTGAGGCCAGTAAGCTAGAGCCCGCTAGTACCGCACAGTCGTCACTGATACGTGCAGACAAACTGCGACCACGCACGGCATCCTACCTTTGTTGCAGCTTCCTACACACGAGCGTTGGCCAAAATCGATACGCGGCAATACTTTCCAGCCCATACAGTGAGCTACCTGTGAACGAAGTCGCCGCACAAACAGCGCCAGGACCATCAACATACGGAGACATGGCCGCACCCATATCAACATTGCCAATTGGCGCGACGGCAGCCTCGTCTCTGGCTAAAGGCGGTGAGTGCTCAAAGGCAGATTCCCGGGAACTAGAAGGCGATACACGCGCCCACGACAATTCTGCGTCGGTACCGAATCTCACTCGACGCGAAATCGAGACGAGCGAACACAATTCTGAAAATCCTTCAGAGCTTTCGAAAGGCTCCCCAGTCGGCGCGGTCATGAGAGCAGATTCTGTAGTCGATACTTGGGAGTCTCCAGACGGGCTGAACTCTGAAGACCTGTACACACGAGGGGCCCCGCGGCTATTCCAGCGAGAGTGCAGCAATGGGGACAATGGCGGTCTTTGCTTGAAGCTGTCGTATGAATACGCTGAAAGGATGAAGGAGAAGGTCGAAGCAGGCCGTCATTTGCGCGCTTTGGCCGACGCTGTGGCTCAACGCGCGGAGGACTTGTCAAATGAGGAAAGTCGTCTTAAGGAGCTCGAAGGTAAGCAGCAAGAGAAGCTTGTGGAGATGCTTGCAGTTGTTAAACAGAACGGCCGAAAACCCACCCAAGACGAAATGCTGGAAGTTCGGGCACTTTCAGCAGATATCAGAACCGCTTGCCAAGTGCAGGATGATCTGAAAGCTCAGCGGGATTATTTGCCTGGATACTTGCAAAATTTCAGACATATATGGCTTGATCTTGTGCGACAAACAGAGGCCATGGAGGAAGATATCCTTACGAGATCCAATCTTCTGCCAGAGTCGGAGGGAAAGATCCAGCCGCCTTGGAAGATCAATCCTGAGAAGCCCAACCAACCATCACTCAACCCCAATCATGCTCAATGGCCGCTCTCGGTACCTAAGACGGACAGAAGCTGTTTGAAAAGCGCACCAGCACCAACACGCAACCACCGTGAGCTCACACGCGCACGAATTGAGATGAAAGAGCGGTCTAAACGACGTGCATGGCAAGCAGCCCACGAGAAGCATGAGGACCATCGCAAAGAATACAGGCGCATGCTAGAACAATACATCAGTCAGCAAGTGAACCGCCCAGTCGTCGACCTCCAAGCAGAGTTCTCTCGACACTGGCTTGAAGGTTGGCGCCCTCTTATCCGTGGCCTCGACGAAGCTGAGAAGGCATATGTCAAAGTGATGGAAGAAGCTCGAGCTGCTGATGTCACGATTTATGATCCTGAGGACGATGATGACCCCACCATTGCATACGACATAGACTTGTGGGACCAAGTGTCGATAAAACAGCTCGACCGAGGTCACATTGAGAGATGGCATGCTGGTGTTGCCGTTGGTGTCTATGGGCCAGAGCAGCCTGCTGGGAAGGACGAAGCCGAGCTGGAAAGGCAGGCCAAGGCGCATGGGCCGGGACAGTTCGCGGCGGATGACCTGGATGTGGCCGCAGCTACAGCTCCCAAGATGCCCCCAGGCGAGCTTTCTGCCATCAGAGTTGAGTCCACGATGGCCCCGCCAGCTCTTTGTGCCCCAGAGGAAACGCCTACTTCAATACAGAAGATCGAACAGATTCTCACCGACGTCCAGAGGACTCTAAGTCGTGCCAGTGAGCCGACTAGCCAGCAAGCGAATGGGCCCGGCCTAGTAGGACAAAGAGCAGAAGGCGAAGCTGCCATGAAAGACAACCAGCGGGAAACGAAGGGAGGTAGTAATATCACCCCGAATGAAATCCTTTTCGGTGCAGGTGGTCAAGCATCTTTAGCGGAGGCGACAAGGGAAACTTCGCCCTTATGCTCGCAGACTCCAAAGCGCTCACTGGAATCCATGGTTGAGCGAAACCCTGCGTCGCACACGGAAGACGAGAAAGAAACACCCGAAAGAACGGGTCTTGATTTGACACCTATACACCCCGAGAAAAGCTTAGGTAGCAGGGCGCAACGAAGCGACATCGGCACCTCCGTCGACAGAGCTTTTCAGACACCAGCAGAGAATAAAGACCAGAGCATTATTGCCAGTGGACATGATGCGATTGAACGCATCAACAACAGTGCAAATACGACTGATGTGTCGGCCGCACACTCTCAGTCCGACGGAGTAACGACAAGACTGGCAGAAGAGAGAACTAGGGGCGGGCTTGGGTCAAGCATGAGTAACGCGACGCGCCTGATCATTGAGAAGGCAGACTACGGCGACAAGATAGAGAGACACCATCAACCTGTTCTGACGGATGCAATCGCCGGAGATCCCGCGAAGGTGGCCAAGCCGTCATCAAAACGTAAAAGGGCCGCGGTAGAGGAGGCGGTCGTGGTGGAGCCGCGAGAAAAGAAAGACAACGAGGAAACGGATTGGAAGTGGAAGATGTATCTTGAGGAATACATGGCGAAGTACAACATCGAGCCGCCCCCAATTTCTAAGAAGAGGAATCAGGATTATTTACTCAGCAACCGCGACATACTCATCACCGACAGCGAGCGCGCCTACGGACGCAAGCGGAGACGCATTGATGAGTGGGGTAACAAGGTTCGAGGCGGTGATTGTTGAGCATGCTCATCGCAATTACAACCGCCCGATCCGGGGTGGGAATGTCCATGTGGTCATGAGATTGTCGCAGCGTCAGGCCATCGTAGCGCTCCGTCTTCGCTATGTTCAGTGACAGCGACGAAGAACAGGTCGGGACTCGCAGCAAGTGCTCTTAGTAGTAAGGCGTCGTGGTAACAAATCGTTCATCGAGCAGGATGCTGGAGGACGAGAAGGAGGAGCCGCTGGCATCAGAATGGAGCGAGCAAGCGAATGAAGCTAATCTGCGCGCAACATTGCGCATCGTCGCTTGCATCATATTGCAAAGACACCACAAGGGTGGTAGGGGTGGTATCGGGATGTATCGAAGAGGCTGATATCATTCATGGGCGTTCGGCGAGCGAATGGGACGCGTGCGTCGGGGTATCCGAGTTGAACGTGAACAGGTAACGATGCTCTGCGGAGGCGTTTACGAGACAGCTGTTGACTTGGTTCAATAGCCACCGCGTGGCGTACACCAGCGATACCTGTGATCTGTTTATTTATTAGCATGGAGTGTCAACGTGCGGGTCTCTTGTGATGATACCTCGTGACAAACACGCTTTCCGAATGTGATGCCTGCATTAGGGGCTGCGGTTGGGACGAGCAATACTCATAACGCTGTCCATGCTGAGATATAGCAGACACGGATGTAGACATTTCTGTTCTGCATAGATGCGGCTGGTTGGAGATGGGATGCGGCAAAAGCTGGAGTGTTCCAAGGTTGGTTTGACGGTTGGCGCCCATGAGCTCCCCTGTTCACAGCACCAATAGGATGTGGCCCAAGCGCCGCAGCTTAGCTTTACACGGTAAAGCTCCAGAGCGCGTCAGCCTCCAACACCACAATGTTTCAGGAACTCAGCAAACTATACGAGATAACCATAGCCATCGCTATATAACTGTTGCAATGCTCCAGAGATGGATGTATTCAGGTTGGCTCATAGCCCTGGAGCGCTTTGAGAGGTTGCGTCGAGGTCTGGGCAGTATCATCCCGTTTTGAGGATAGCGCGTTTTTCAATCTATGACGCGTCGCGCCGCCGTCCTTTGTTCGTGCTCCATCTCAGTGCAACGCCTCCATCCAAAGCCGCTTTGTTACCCCAGGACATGAGGACAATACAAAATCGAGAAGGTGTAGTTTTACGTATTCGACATTCTGACGACCCAAGAAGTGCGTCGCGCAATTCGACGCGTATCTTATGTATCTACTCGTTTTTGATGACACGGGCACATGCCAAGTGTATTGGTGGTAGTGAGCTCATCCCCTTCTTCTTCCTCTTCCTCTTCCTCCCCGGCCTCTACCCATCTGTGTACCACGTTCCCAAGCGCCAGGCCTACCGCCACGTCCTTGTTCCCTACCACCAGGCGAATCATACCGGCGATCGCTTCTACGATTCTCACTGTCCGCAAAGTATCTGTTAAGAGGCATAGGGTCCGTATCACGGTCAGATCGATGGTCCCGTTCGCCATATCTCGACTCCCGTACCGTGTGACGCTCCCCTCTATCACGGCTGTCTGGCCAGTGCCCTCCTTGCGCACGTATGGTACGCTCGTCCTCATAGGTGCGAGGTTGGTAGCGTGGCTGGTCACTACCTCCATGACGGTCATCGCGCTCACGAAATGGATGAAGCTCTGCACTTGGGGATTTACTGCGCCGACCTGGTTGCGGTGTTGTCCCATGCACAGACACAGAATGCAGCCCTGGGATGATTAACTCCGCCATGCAATAGATAAGACATGTAAAGTCGTTGCATCTCAAACTACTTGCTTAACAGACTGAGCAAGCCTAATTGACGTAGGCTTCTTCGCAGATTTGGTGTCAAAGTGGCGTCACTTTGCTTACATAGACAAAGAGGGTTGAGCGGACAAAGACATCAAGAGCAGTATTGTGTGTTTGTATCGGGCCATGTATCCAGCGCTTGTTGGCTATATGCCTAGATCATGCGACACCGGAGAAAACTCTCCGTGGATTTTGCTTCATTGACTGACAGGAAATACATGCGGCATGGAGAACCGTTCGTCAGCCGCATCTGAACAGCCTGTTCCAACTGGCGAGCAAATCCACAGCTGTGTCGCAAAACATGGCATCATCATCTATAACACCCATCATCATCATTACCATGGTAGCTCAAATAGCATCAGCCCAGGAAGACATCAATCTGGAGCGAGCCAGCACTCACACGAAGATATTGGTACGCGGGGCGGTAGAGTTTCGATAACTGTGCCAGCTCAGCAAAATCAACAAGTAGCCACTAAGAGCCCCGTCGAAGCTTTCCTTCCCAGCTCGAGAGACAACGTATTACGCGATGAAAATGATGCTGCGAAGGGACGCGGGAAGAGAGGAGTAGCGACTGGTACGATATCCGCCCTCCAGGACTGGTCAACAAAGGGCGAACGAGAAGCAACCAGGCTATTCCCTTCGAGCACATCTCGCCTGGTATCCATTAACAATGGTGGCAATATCACCCCCGCAATCACAGTGTCGAAAGAGTTAGGGGAGTCTATCAGCAAAGCGTTTCGCGCAGAACGCCACTACAAAAGTCTTTGGACAAAGATCGATGAGAATGGAGCTGAGACAGGAGAGAAGAAGGCCCGAGCGGTGAAGGATGCGCAACGATCTGATGAAGAACTGGCGAAGTTCGATACAGCGATGGAAGCATTGTCGACTGCGCCTACATCAGAGCAATTTGAGGAACGGAGAACGCTTGTTACCCGAGCTTATCTCACTCGCGTAGATCTCAATCGACTATTAGATGCAGAAACTCAGTTATGGGGAGATTGCAACTTGGCTGAGCAAGCTTGCAGAGACGGATGAGAGGACGTCGGAGCATCACTACTACCAGCCTGGCTGCGAGCGGGTGTTATAGAGTCTGATCCAATTGATGAAACAAGACTTCCCAAAGGAGATGAGAGAGGTATAACCAGACGAATCGACTGTGAGCCGCCCACAAGCCTTCGTCGTCTTCGCGATGACGTTAAAGAGTCTGCCGACGCCTTGCGTAAGACGCGTACCCGGTTTGAGCATATGTGTCACCACTATTCAAGCTGGGCACCATGGGATGATGGTGTTGCTGCAGAGTTCAGAGACGACGTAGTGAAGCCAGCGTTTTTGGACATGTTACGCGACGAGAAGGTAAAGCTGGAAGAAGCCAGAGTTGCTTATCGCCGAGCGGTGGGTCGAGCCTGGCGTGAGAAGATTCCCGGTGTGGAGTTAGACTTTGATTGTGGCGAGGAGCTGGAAAGTACCGAAACGCTATTACTTGACGAAGAAGATGCGATGTTTTTGAAGGAAGTGCCCATGAACGTACTGGAGGCTTGGAGACGACGGATCTTGAACTGCGCTCCAGCTGAAACGCCCCTTTACCCAATCGAAGAAAGAGGTTTTGCAGAGGAGGTTCAACCATGGGAGAGCAAAAGCAAAGCGCCGACTGAACCTCATTCGGAGCAAAACAATCCAATTGTTCAACACAAAAAAATCAAAAATGAACTGGTTATCGACGGTGACAACAAGAACGGCACAGGCCACAAGACAAGGAGACGAAATCGCATCAAAAACAGTCCAACGGTGTCACCAATCTCGATAAAAAATCGAGACAATAGAGTTAGACGAGCCTCACGATCAAAAGAAGACCGATATCCTAAAAGATCACAACGACAAACTGACCTACAGCGCTTTGCTAACATGGACCGCGATCAAAGGCACGACGTCGTTGCCAAGTATAAGCGACGTTCAGTCACAGACTTCTTCAAGACTTCTAGGCGCCGTTTGTAGCGACCAAAATAGGGATAACTAGCTGCTACTAAAGACGTTAGTGGTGTTTCACGACGCGTTCAGACATCTTCAGGTCATTCGTTGCAACATCTCCGAACACTTTGCAATGATCTTAAGTCTAATTACTTGCTAACGTATAGTCACGACAGTCTTCGCAATTGCTTGGTCATCTGAACATACTTAGCACGGGTCTCTTGCGTTCTTTCCTGCGAACTAATCCAAGCAGAAAATCTCCCCAGGTCCACATGAGTCTGGCATTCACTCTATGTGTCCGTGCCAACTCGATGGACACTCAGCGTTTCTGGTGCCTAGGCGCTAAATTCTCGACCATGGTCTTTATATACTACAAGGTCTCTTCTCATCTACCTGGGTACTCACAGTCCAGCAAGTAAGCCCGCTACGCGCCTAAATACTTCGAGCGACCCCCAACCGAGAGATGGACCAAAGCGCTTTCCTCAAAGAGATGGACACAGCCGCCCGGCCAGCTGTTTTTGGACGCCCTCGAGCTTCATCAAACCCTGTATTCTCAACATCAACGATCCATGGGACGCACTATATAGATAGGACTAGCGGCAAACGCGTGTACATAGACTTGAACCTCAAGACATTCTCGAGGCCCAAGGGCGAAGAATGGTACTCCCACATGTACGCCAACGTCAACGCAGACAAGATCGTCTGGCAGGGCACCTACGAGGATATCTATCCCAGCTCGGACGAGGTCTCCTCGGCTGAGGGGTACGCACTTCTCTGCAGCTACAGCTTCATGGACGAAGCAATGTCCACGATCGCTGTCCCTGGATTACCGCCAGCGTTCAAGAGGCCAAACCCTAAAAACTTTCTTCTCAAGATTGCGCCCGACTCTGGCTACCATTTCAGCGACGAGCATGCGGAACGCGCTCCGCAGCAACAATACGAGCCCGCTTTCCAGGCCATCGCAACGATGAACCCTGACATTCGCTTTAACGACGTAGATATCGTGATAAACCGCGCCACGATGTTAAATCTGATGAAGTGCGTCAAAAATGCTTCCTTCCAAGCGTTTCATCTCGATCTCGACTTCGAGAAGAACACTCTCTTCGTCGGAAGGAAAGTACGCAACGCAAAAGTCAGGTCCGCTGGCAACACCTACGGTCGTAACTTCGAGACTGCCCTCACAGACACCGAGATTAACGGCGCAAAAAGCCACCATCGCTTCATCAAATACAAGCTTGGTAGTCTCACCATAGTCGTACGCCATGAGGCCGACGCATACGACCCCACGATCGAGTCGCCGCAAGACCCCGATGCACCACCGAGTACTCTTCCTACCTTTGTCCCTGGTGAGCACGCCGTCGAAACCATCCAGCACGAAGGCCCACAGAAGACGCTTGTCCTTGTCCAGGGTAAGGTGGTACCCCAACACCAGATCCTGGAGCTGAAAAGCAACGCAAGTTCGCGACCCGTTGATCAGATGTGGTTTGGCAGAACTCCTACTTGCTGCCTAGGCGGGAAGCACAACGCTCACTTTGACGGAACATACAGGCAAAAGGACCTTCGGATCAAGGAAGTTACCCAAGCTGGAAGCAAGTCAGACAGCTTCAAGGGTTTCAAGAAGTGGGAGAAAGGCAACCAAGAGGCGCTACAGAAGGTTGTGACACTGCTCCAGCTGTTGCGAAAGACCGTCGGGGAGGATACTGAGCATCAGTCCGCAGTTTTTGTAGCGATGGGCAGTGACGATATCAAGGTACATGAGACGAAGGAGAGAATTGGCGCACTGCCTAAAGATATTGTGGAGCGTTTCTGGGATTAGGAAGGTCCTGGTTCAAGTATGCGATACCTTGATCGATGTAGTAGTGGTAGCTACTTCCCAAGGAACGAGAGCATAACTAGGTAGAAGAAGACGTCTCGGTAGGCTTAGCCTCGTTGCAGATGTACAGACAATGAATTTCGTTGTTCCCATTTTTATCATGATGTATCGCAAATCTGCGAGATACTCCGTCAAACACAAGATGCTCAGACTATCGCTGAACATTGAGCCACATGCCCGTGAAAAGCCCCATATTTCGCGCCAACACTCCGTAGTGGAGCGTATACCAATGAAACACCCATATCTCGCATCAAAATTAACTAGTCAGATCGTGTCCATCAAATCGTCAGCATGTTGTACCCATCATCAAAGCCTCTTTACGGCCGCTTCAGTTTTCCTTGCAAACCATTTCCCTAGCGCCGACGACTACCTTTGCGCCTCTTCTCCTTTCGCGAACGCCGATCTCGTCCATCCCCACGTTCAGTTCGCGGGTCCCGTGGCCTCGATTCAAAGCCCCGGTCTACACGGTCTGAATCTCGACTACGACTCTGGCGGCTGGTTGTACTTTGTCTAGAAGTTGCGAGTGTGGTGTTTCCCTGCGACTGGAGATAGAGATCAGTGACTGCAGGTCCCTGGATATGGTAGTTCGAACGTTCACGAGAGCTCTCATAACGATTGTCTTGCCTGGCCTCCCAGTTCTGTTCGTCGCGAGGGTCTCGACGTGGCGATCGCATGCGTGTTGTGTACTCTGGGCGGTTGGACGGATGTCGATATGGGGAGGGAGACCGGCTTCGAGTATCATGGCGACGGTGCCTGTCAGTTGATGACGTATAATCCAATCGACCGTTATCTGTAAATGACAAGAGTTAGTACAGTTTACACATAGCCCGTCGCCGATGGCTTTCTGGTGGAGTATTATGTTCATACCTTCAATGCTCTCCCGGCTTTGAGCAGCTCGAGTGTTGTGATGATCACCCTGAAGCTCGCGAGCGCGAATGGAAGTCTCGCGGGCCTTCTGTTCAGCCTGCTCACGTAGTTCCGGGTATTGGGCATATACTGCGTCTACTGAGCGCTCACCTTGCTGCTTGTAGAAGATGTCTAGCCTCGCCCAATCGAGAATATTAATTTCGCCAATGATGCGAACTTTGTTTGTCAGACGTACTAGCACCAACTCGCCACCATGGATGTAAGCTTGAGGGTCGATGGTACTATTGAACAACGATCCATAGACAGGCCGGTTCCCAGTGAGACTTGTTTCCTCGTAACTACCTCGTTCGAGCAATTTGAACAGCTTGTTCACTTCAGATACTGACATCAAATTAGAGGGACCTTTCTTTTGGTACGTGTAATGGCGTAGACAAGTCGCAGATTTTGGTAAATTGTCTTCGTCTTCGTGAGTTTTCATGACGGTCATGGGACGAAGCTTGTTAGACACAAGGCCTTCGTGTGTCGGTATACCACTTGCGGTTCGTGGATTGTATGCTTGTTGTGGGTCGGGTGCCAAGATGATGTCCCCAGGGCGAACGTTTCGACGATTTTGTGCAGACATTGGGGGGTTGACCTCCCACATATAATCCTCCACCACGTAGGAACGTGGTTCCGTCTTCGTGGCTGCCCCGTATGCGGTTTTCGTGTCGTTAGTCGAATACGCGAATGTATCGTTGTCGCTATATGTATCAACGAGATCGTTGCTAATCAGACCAGCATCTTCGTCGTATGGAAGCCCGATATCTCCGCCTTCGTCGTCGTAGAAAAGTTGGTCGTTGGACCATTTCGCGGAAGCCGCAGGCCGCGCGCCATTAGCTCCGATAAGACCCACGACGCCTACTATTTTCTTTGCCGAATCGGGAATGTCGCGTGATGAACTGATCGGTGGAGTTTCGTTCGGAGTCGACAGTGCCTCGCGATCTCGCTGCCGTGGCGGTGCGGGCTGCCGTAAGGCGTCGCGTTTGGGACTATCTGCGACGTGCGAGATACCGAAACCAGCGGAGTCAGCCATAGCTCCTGATTGATGCGGTTCGTCTACGCCGATGATACGGACATCAGCATGTGAAGAAAGCAACAGCCGCTTGCAGCGAAGTGAGCTACTTACCACTGAGCATCGCTCTGGAGCCGCAGTATCCGCGCCGAGAAGCTTCCGTTAGCAATTTGCAATTGATCTTGGGCCTTGGTGGGTGCGGAGTCTATGAGCCGGTGCACGACCACTTATGACCCGAAAGGCTCGGTCCACGCTAGCGGACAGGCAGTGAAAGATCCAGCCAGCGTACGCGCGCAGGAAGACATGAACGCGATGAGAAGACTCTGCCGAACATGTTAATTGATATGTACGATTACGTCGCAACATGGGCCGAGGTCTCCATGGCAGACCATATATCTCGATGTACCCGTATCTCGTGTTGCATCTCTATTCACAGACTACCGTAAAAGCAACCACTTCCGGAAGTCGATAGTTTAGTAAATCGTAGCCAAGCATCGTCATGACTGAATTGGCAACAATGGCTCTGTTAGTGGTCCCGGCTGTGTGGACGGTCTTGGAGAATTCAACAAAGAAACGGCCCTTTGTTCGTTCGACAAGTCCAGTGTTGTCTGTAGATATGTTAGCAAGCCTCACTCCACTGTCATCTTGACACCTTCCCCTCGTCATAAGCCTTCGGGTGTCTCAAAAGATCGCCCCAGCCACTCAATCATTGGACACACACATTACGTTAGCCATGGCTAGGACCAGATCGCGGCATGGCCGAAAGGAAAACTCAACCGCCGACTTCCATCCCGCCGGAAGGAGAGAAAAGGGCGATATATACATTTCCAGACGCAGAATGAACGTCTATAACATAACCAATCACTATTACAATAGTGACGAATCGTGGGTACGTCGCAACTCATCTGCTTCAACCCCACGGAGAGAAGATCTCAGATATGGAGGCGATAGCAACACGAGTGTGAGTTCGAAAGCCAGAGGTGGCGAACCACCATCAAGCGCTGCTGGAAGACCCCAAAGTGGTGACAACGCCTCACCACTTCAAGCTGAGGCAAGCCCCTGGCAGCTAAAGGGTGATTACGACCCAGAGAGACTCATTTCCAGTAGACCCGCTGCTATTATAGCGATCAAAGAGAGGGGAGAATCGAAATTGGCTATCCGACTGTCACCTGAACTTGCAACGTCACTAGAACGCGCGCTTCAATTCGCCGAGATATGTCGTAAGACCTACTTGGCAGGGCAGGAACGACATGAGCGAGCCAAGATATTAGAAGTCGATCACACCGAGGCTGTGGCTGGAATCGAAAGGCGCCTTGCCAATTTGAGAAGGGAAGGACAAGTTGAAGATGAGGACCAGGCTGAGTACAAAGATTTGGAATCACATCGTCGACGCGCAATCGAGGCTCGGAACATCGCCGAAGAAACGATGAGGCTAATAGAGGGTCAGTGGAGCAGTAACGATTTTGGATTAAAAGCTCGCTGGCAGGACGTAGAGAAGTTGTTGAAGCAAGTGTGGGCAGATGCACATATGCCTCTACGAAAGATAGCCCGAGCACTACCGAGGCAAAGAACCCAAAGCTCATCTCGTCAGAACCAAGATAATCGGGAGGAGATGGCAGGCCGAATAAGCCGACGGGAGGTTGGGGAAGAGAGGCCAGAACGGAGCAATAACCGGCGTAGTGCTCATCGAGCAGAGACAAAGACACCCTTTGACAAGAGGAAACTTGTTGATCCGTATAGTGCAGTTCTCAGTGCTCTAGCGAGACTTTCACGTCGTCATAAAGATCTTATCCGGGCCCGGGATCGATGCGAGAACTATTGCCATAATTACGATCGAGAAGGAGCCAGGTACCGCAAGGCCGTACAAAACTCAAATAGTTCGAGGTCCTCCAACAGCATCAGGCAGGAGTTCAACAAAGCATTTCTCAGCGACGTGATACTTGACAAGAAAAGCTTGCAGGCCGCTAGAACCGACTACCTAGCTGCTCATGAGGAAGCTCGCAAACTCGGAATTCCCAAGAATTGCATTGACTTCGTTGAGTCTATCGATCTGCAGAGCTGTGATACCGGTATCGTCATGGAGAAAGATGCTGTGAACCGCAGGGCCACCGGAGACGATCAACACAAGCTCGACAGCCGTATAAGAGCTTGGCGCACGTTGACTACTGCGGATCCATTACCGCAGCAGGTTATTGTCGAAGACAGTTCGGATCGATTGAGCTCGGCCAGTTCGCCTGGTCGTACGGAAAGTTCTGTAGACACTGATGTATCCCGAGGTCTGTCGAAAGGCGCCGTTTTGAAAGGTGACGCTGGTAAACGAACGCGCGCAACACGTGAGCGCTTACAGGGGCAGCGTTCAGACGCAAGGACTGCATCCTCCGTAGTTCAAGGAATTGACACTGGTGTGAATGCCGACAAGGAGCTGAAGTCAGGCTCGGGGCCCAACCCAAGTTCGAGAGCCAGAGAAGACGATGGCCCAGAAGTCAATCTTTGGAAGCCCTCGCATGGTATCAAGTTTTCGCGACCACCAGAAAAGGTACCAGATGCGAACGATAACAAAGACACAGTCAAGCCCAATTTCCCTGTCAGAGTTTCGCCACGCGGAGGCAAGAAGTCGATTGCTTATTTCTTCAAAGCACGGCCGAAAACGTCCAAATCAGTTGTCGATCCTAGGAAGGCGGCCGATACTTCGAGTGCAGGTGAAGCAATGTCTGGAGAGAAGAGGAAAAGTAGCTCCGAAGGATCGCCTTCCAGTAATAAACGGAGAAGGCCTGAAAGGCGGACCGCACCAGACTGAAGTGCCAGCATCGCTGAAGATTTAGACTTCATGCAGGTAGGTGGGTGGAGACGAGTGGTTCATTCGTTCTCAGACCGTCGCAGTAGAGCAACGATCACGGGGCGTGCCATGTGTATAGATAGTAGCATGCTGGACTGCAAGCAATAATGCTGAGAGGCTGGGATGAACAATGCAGATAGTCTCAGGCTATCGTAGGGGCTGAAAAGCTGCGAATGAGGATCCACGGGGCCGCGAGCCGAGCTCGTCGACGATCAGAGTGCACGGCATGATGAGGCAGCATCCGTGTAGGTATCGCGCATCGTAGACGTGGCGTTTGGAGATGAAGCTGCGATGACTGTAGATGGAAAGAGGTAAGGCAGGCGAGGATGCCTCGCGCATGGATGACGCTTGACGACACATTACGTAAGCGGGTGGCCTTTGCTTCGGCATCGTCGCACGACCGTGCCTTCCCGATCTTCTTCCTCCTCAACCTACATCACGTGGAAGAGGCAACCTTGGAAAGATATCAACATGTTGTTGTGGATCTGCGTTGCATTACAGTAATTACAGCTCCAATTACCTCACTATGGACCAGTCTGATCTCGCACCTCCAAAGCCTTTACGCACATCGTGCAGGCGGACAGCTCTTCCGCCGTCGACCAACACTACGATCTCTATAAGCGAGATGCGCACACTACCCTCGACCTACCAGTCACTGTACTCACTCTCATCACCATAGCTATAGTCACTTCCGTGACTCCCATATCCGTCGTCATCATCGTAGCGCGCACCAGCCCGGCTGTCACGTGCAGGCGTGTTGCGACGGCCACGACGCTCGTACCTCTCATCGTAATCATCATATTGGCGATCATCACGACCGTTGTACCCTTCATCGTAGCGATCGTCACCCCAGCCATCTCGATCGTCTCGGCCGCCTACTGGCGAACGATATTCTGGGCTGTATTCCTGACCATTTTCGTGGTCGTTGCGGCCCTCGTTCGCACCATCGTAGCCTTCGTCGCCGCCACCGCCGTTCCCAGCATCGTGATATTCCTGAGCAGTCTCTTCATCTCGATATCTGCGATAGTCGTAATGCGCGATATTCTGCTGCCCAGTACCGGTGTTCAAGTGGATGTTGTTGTAGTCACCGCTGACGGCGATGTGACGGACGATCCCACCAAACTGCCTGGACTCATGTGAGCGGGCGGAAACGATCGCGTTGTCTCCATTGAGCGGCACGGGAGGTTCTTCAGGGTAGGCAGGAGGCGGCGAAGCTGATTCGGGCTCTTCACGTCTACCAACAACCTCCGCCGTGCTCGTCAGCGCGGTCGAACGCTTTGGTAGATGGACGCCGTTCGAAGCATCACGAATGCGCTGGCCCTCTTCTGTATACGACTGTAGCCCCGACTCTAACCAGTCGTTGATTTCATCATGGGCTTCGTCTTGAGTTGGACGAGACACTCGCATGGCAGCTGGGCCTCTTGGTGCGTCTTTTGGTATGTATGACGGCACTACGTATGCGTTCATGCGACTTATGACTTGAGAATCAGATTCTGACATTGTCACGTGCTCGAAATGATGATGATGCGTGTTGAAAAGATAGATGTTCAGGCTCAGTGGTGAGTTGTACTGCTTCGTGGCAGAGGGTGCAGAGTTGTAAACGCTGCTTTATGTTCAAGAAGAAGAGATGGAGGTTGATGGGAGTATGTGATGAGAGCAACTGACACATTCACAGATGTCAAGTGATTTAGTTTCACTTCTCCGGGTTGCTACTGGGACCAGGTTCGATAACGTTCACTCCCATTCCAAACATCCAGACGGAACCATCTTTCTGAAGTCATAAAGACAAACTCAGATATTACGAGCGTGCATTTCTCAAGGGCCAAATTCGCGTCCAGGCTGATCCATTCTTTGGAATGCGCACTTACCGTCAAGCGCTTTGTACCGCAGTGACAATGACAATGCATTCACGCAGGCTGGACAATGAGCATTGTATAAGCAAAGTCAACAGCTGCCTTGCATGGACCACCTCATCAAGCTACCCACACACGTGCATTCTCACATTCACGCAGGGCATCTTACATACTTTCCCTTCATCCCACCCCAGCACCCTAACCAAGATGCCCCAATGGACATGTGAAATCTGCCGCTGGCCCAATGAAGAGAACGCTGAGTCCTGTACACAATGCGAAAGATCGACACGTGACGGTAATCCGGGTATGACAGAAGGTGAATCTAGCTCGGAGGAGGAGCAACCTGAGACACCGGAAAAGGATGAAGTGCCGCAAGAATATGAGCTACCGGATGAGGACGGTGAAGAGGTGGGGCAGGATGAGGAAGAAGAAGGCAACGGGGACGGAAGCTCATGAAGAAGAACCTGTCGGATTCACTTCAACAACAAGAGTGTAGTACCCGTTGCGAACACGGTCGGAGGTATCATCAATGCTCCGCTGATCCGCATAACTTCCAACCTCCTACAACAACGCCCAAGCCAATACCGCCGCGACCATCCCGCTTCCAACAACAGGACTAAGCCTACCCGCCGCACCAGTCGGCGCAGGCGACGCCGCCGCATCGCCACCTTCTTCCGTCGCAGAACCCACATTCGCAATCGCCACACCACTAACATCCGTCCCATTCTGGCACTGATCATCCGACAGCAACTCCGCCGTAGCGTTGAACATGATATCCGCGCACTATGTCACTGTTAGCACCACATCCCCTCCTACCCCAGACCACTAGAAAGAAGATCCTCACTCACATTATACAAAGCACTCCCACTATGCCCCAACTGAATAACTTGGACCGTCGCCATCAACCCATTAATCCGCTCATCATCCAGCCCACTATACCCCGCCGCCTTGAACCCTTCTTCCAGATTCGCTTTCCCGGTTTCCTTCATGCAGAACACGCCGGCGCCGGTTTGGTTGAACATTTCCAGGAGGGTGATGTTGAAGTTTGTGGCGTTGCTGCCGAGGGCTAGGTTCACGGAGGTGAGGGCTGAGGTGTGGGATCCGTTGATTATGGTGGAGCCGCCGGTGGGGGGCCAGAGAGTTCCTGGGGGTGGGTTAGTTGGTTGAAGGGGGTTTGGGGGGTGAGAAGGTATGGGAGGGGTTTGAGATGGGTAGGCAGGATGTTGGGGAGAAGAAAGAGAAATGGGACGCGTACGGTTCGCCATGTCGGTTGTTTCGTTCACGTTGGCGCAGGGGTAGATCCATTGGCTCGCTGGTTCCTCAAAGGAGCTACCGCGCCATGTGGGTGCGAGGAGACGGAAGTGGGCGTTTGCGCCCGCGGCGAGGGCGGCGACTATGAGGAGGGTGGTTGACAACATGGTCGCTGTAACAACAAGAAGGTGATGCTGCAAGTAGGTTCAGTCGTAGGAGTAGGTAGGGACGAGGAGATGCGAAAGCCGAAAGATGTAGAATGCGAAAAGAGATCCGTTCACTCTACCAGCACACAGCATCTGACATGCAGCTGCCAGACCCTTTATACCCACTCCAACTTCCAGTCCAAGTTCCTCTGCAGATTCTCCGCATCCAATTCTACCCACATGCCTGTCGTGCTAGCGGAATCCATCTACCTCTGTTCCGCTGCCAAGCAAGCACGAAGAAGCCTTTCCTCGCCTAACCGCGACCACGGCATTGGGAAAGATGTAAGACCCAATCAAACGTGATAATCTTGGTCAAGGAGTCTGGAACCGGTGTGCACGCATCCACTCATGATTGTAGCGAACATGTTGTGGCGCGAGCTATAGCTGCGACCCTGCATACGGACCCCAGGATAATGTGCTCAAGTGAGCAAGTTTATGTCTTGGCGGGGTTGGACGGCTTCGCGACCAAGTCGAGCTGAATGGAAGCGGAGATGAGATGATGGCACGCCTCTCAGGGCTGAGCTTTGGGGTGAATACAATGAATGCGAGATCGAAGAGGCTGGAAGCTGGTGTCGGACCTTTCGTGAGGTGGTTCTGAAGCTGATTGTAGAAGTCGCGCGAACGCTAACACCAATCAGGCATGGCTTGAGATAATGCATGGCATCTAGGTACTGTAGATCAACACGAACACGCACAGAAAACAAGAAGCTTGAATATGAACATGACTGTATTGCAAGGTCTGGTATCATAAAGACTCACTACTCAAAAACTCCATACCCAATGCCATACCCAATGCCCTGACCCAAGCGCCAAAGAACCATTCATCAAAACATGCTACTTTTCTTCTTCTTGATCTTCTCGGCATTGCTCTCACTCTGTGTTCTCAACCCCCAGAAACTTTTCTTAGCCTTGGCAACCGGCTTGGGTAGTCCATTGCTGAAGAAGCTGCTCTGACTAGCAGCGGGCCGATGTTGTACAGGTGCTTGCAGGTATACACCTTGCGGTTGCTGCATGCGCGGGGGTTGTGCGGGAACGGGTGCAGGGCGGGGTGCGGGACTGGGTCGTTGATTTTGCCATCCGCCCTGTACGAGGGGCGAGGAGTGTCGCTGAGGCTGTGGGGACGGGCGCTGGAGGAGGTTGGACTGGTCTCCGAACTGCTTCTTCAAGCGTTCTGTCTCCTTGTCGATCTCGGCTTGTTTCCGGCGTCGCTCCTTCTCTTCGCGTTCCTTCTGCTTTCGCTCCTGCTCGAGGAACTGCAGCGTCTTGCGTTCTTGTTCCTCCTCCTGCCTGCGCCGAGCTTTTCGGTTTGCTTCTTCTTGGCGCTTCTGCTCGCGTGCCTCGGCCTCCACTTGTGCCTTCAAGCGCGCCGTCTCAGCATCAAGCTCCCATTGTGCTCGTGGATCTAACCTTGGCCCCGGCTGCCGTTGTTGTGTTGGGCGCTGCGGTTGAGGCGGGCGCTGCTGTTGAACAGGTCGCTGAGGCTGAACGGGTTGTGGAGGCTGGCTGGGACGGGTCTGATTCGTGGCTAGCGGTGGAAGCGAAGAGCGCTTGGCGGCATTGTTGTTGCTGGTATATGAAGGTGGAGGTACTTGTGCGTTCGCGCCAGCACCGCCGGCAGGCTGAAGGGCAACCTTCTCGGGTGGGTATTGCGACGACGACGGGGTGTAGGCTGGCGGTGGAGGAGGCTGTGGTGTCATGACTGGTGCCGTGATGTTCGGGCCTTCGAGCGGCGATGAGCCTTTCCTTGCGCGCACACCCGCGCTGTTCTTTCGAATGTTGGCGTTGATGTGGAACTGGTCATTCAGATCGCTGAAAAACAGATCGCGTATTACAGCGGCCCCGATGAGCAAAGCTACCTCCAGCCCCTTGTAGTCCTCGATCTCGACGCGGTAGAGGTTGGACTCCATGATTGTGAGCTCTTTCAGGCCAGAGAACAGGGCAACGGCGATATCCGGTTCCTTGCTCTTCTTGACCTTCTTGCCGGTGGGGTCGGTCGATTTGCCTGTCATGTAGCATGTCATATCCTTGCCCAGCCTGCCCTCCTTTCGCCAGGCAAAGTTGACTTTGGGCGTGTTCGCATCGCTGCCGGGGTCCGCAAGGCTACGATCGAGCGTAGAGTTGCTCGGGGTCCTGAAGGTGACCTGGGGTATGCTGAACTCCCAGCTGACGGTGCTGCTCCACTTCGCTGTCGAGTGCTTAACGACAACGCGCGAGTCGGGGTTGTAGAGTTGGATAGCGAATTCGGTGGGGTAGATGGGCTGGGGCGGGGGCGGCACTCCGCCATTCCTGCGAATCTCCTCCTGGGACAATGTTGGGTGCGACCATCCCGGCTTCGCAAGCACTTCGCCGTATAGGACCTCGGGGTTGCGCGAGTCGAACAAGGCTACGGCGTATGTGTTCTTCGCCTCGTGGGAGGCTGGGTCGACGTGGTGCAGGGCATATTGCGCCTCGGGCTCAGAGCCGTTCTGGGTGAAGTAGAAGGATTCGTGGTGCTTGAGCTTGTCGGTCGAGGCCTTGAGAAAGAAGGCTAGAGAGTGGTTAGTACCACTACCGCTATTGACATGGCGATTGGCCCGGAAAGCTGGGAACACGTACTGGGGAGGTTCTCGTCTAACATTGCGTCATGTTATACCCGTCTGGATACTGCGTGTGGTTTGTGATGCGACCAGGTGCCTGGAACGAACGATGAGCTGGCAGGTTAGTGGATGTGCGGCGGCGGCGTGGACATGTTATGGCTGGTCGACCGGATACGCGTCTCCCATGAGGCTGTACGCACATCCCTGCAACTGCGCCGGGAGCCGCTGCCCAATGACGCTGATCTGCCCCGCTTATCCGCTATTCTTGGTCAAGTCAGCCTCGCGCGAACCGTTCTTCGCGCATCCACGTGCTGCTCTCATTTTCACTTGTTCATTCGTATATCGTACCCTTCGCCATCCCACCTGCCATTGGACGTTCCCAAGAGTCGACCCTCTGATCTATGACGCCAAGTAGGCTTGTTGCATGTTGACGATGCTTGCGCAATGCACCCCAGCGGCGTTTCACCACGGCCCGCAGCACAGCCGACCGAGTGATGACCGCAGCTCATCGACATCTCCAAGCTCAGCGCTATAGCTAACGTCGCTTGCTAGTCGCCTTGCGATCGAGGCTTGTCAACGGTTCACGTACTTGGCATCTTCGATTGTCCTGGAATTACGACACGCCTACGCGTCTTTTGGCCAAGCAGCATACGTGCATCTCGCAAGTCATGCTACATTGAGATCGATATCCACCCCGCAGAGATGGGGAAACGACCCTCGGCCCAATGGAAGCTCCAACCTTTCACAGGATGCACAAATTATCAAAACTCAGACTCCGCTTACCAACGCAGAGGTGCTTTCCTCCGACCATTGACAGCTTGACGGTAACGGCTATCTATCTTACCATCACTAATCAGGAGAATTTTACGTGAGTGCTAGAACAGGAACACGTACTCACCCTACCACAGTGTGTCTCTCAAGCACGAGGGCGGGAACAAAGACGAAGGAAGGAAAACAAAGCAATGGAGCACAAGGGCTTCATAACCCCAGAACCTCCTCTAACCCTCATCGGTTTCATTTGCCCCTCGCCACCGCGTCTGTTCAACACAGAGTACACATACCAGATCGTTCCCTGGCTGGTATGACCCACGCCATGCATAATTCATTCGTAAGACCTGAACGTCGGAGAGGTCTCGCAAGAGGCACACACTGGCAAATTCAGCGCTACAAAGCTCACGGGGTGGCTTTGTGATGAGGACGTTGATATCGAAAGAGCGATCTATTGACCGCTCAGCCATTCACCACCAATGCACCGTACTGGAGCGACTACTTGAGCATAATCTCGTACCCATAATCGCAAATATGCTACGATAGGAGCTAGGACACTGCGCGGAAAAGTACACATCTTGATCTCTTTTCGCGGATCTGGACGCCAATTTGGACGAGGAATTATTCACATAATGTCATCGAAACAATGCAACAATGGATGGGGTAAGGGTTCAGACACATTCTTATTCAGGAAACATGTATTCACTTTTATTGAGACGTCGGATTCACGAGGTGTTTGACGCACGCAATTTTCGACTTGGTTCCGCGCTAGCTGCTATTGTCCAGCTGGACCCTGATCCTACGTTTGCACCTTCCACCGACTTGCATTACCACATATTGCGACATCACTTGTCAACGTCCGCAGACCAACTATCCTCACGTGTCCGCGGTATCCACATCACCAGTCATGACTGAACGAGCACCCGCCGCCGACGCACGCCTGCAGCAGGTTCTGAAACATGTCAACACCACTTCTGATATCGGCGCCGTCGCAGCCGAGACAACTCCCCACGATACGTTTACCAGCGCAGCAACTCTACCAGGAAGCAGGCTTTCTAGTGCTGCTACATCATCGATTAAACACGGCAAGTCTGGGTCGTCAGGACATAAGGCGGTCCCATCGACAGCCGAGGTGACTACTCAAGGACACGTCCTGTACCGCAGTGCTGGTATACAAACACTTCCACCAAGCAATGCCGATGGTTTCCGCAAGATTTACGATCGCGAGCCTACACACCAGGAGCTCGTCAGCAAAATTGGATCTGCAGCACTTGGTCGCTACAAGCCGGGACCATCAGCGCACGACGTCGTTCAGAGCGCGCCATTCCCCGCTCCAGACGTTTCCAATAGGCGTGCAAACTATGTCACCTCATCGTTCCAGACCAAGGATGTAGCGCAATGCAAGAAGGATCTTCTAAAAGCAAAGGTCAAGGCATCGCTGTTAGTTAACAAACAGCGCGACGCAGCTCTGTCGGCAGGATACAAGGTCTGGTCGGAAACAAGAGACGACTACATCGTACACTCAGAGCAGCTCGACACCAGTGTTCAGTTTGATCACCAAGGCAACGCGACCAACGCGAATGTTGAAGGCCTTTCCTTACCCAACATCTACGGTGAAGAGGTCGAGCCGCGTCCTACCATCGCCCATCCCACGCAACTCTCAAATCGTGGAACGCCAGAGACAGAGGCTGGTGTCGACGCAAAATCAAGAGAGCACACCTTCAGCGCAGCTTCAAGTCTTACGCCGCCACCAACGCCGCCCTCACTCAAACAACACGACGCCAATGCCAATGGAAGCACACCCCAGCGCATTCGTACTGTCGAAACCTGCATACCGAGTGAGAAGTCCGACCCACCGTCTATTGAAGATTACGGCTACGTTCAACTCGTCCCAAAAGAAGCCAAAAAGCAAGATGTGGACGGGGACAGTGGACAGGAACAAATGCGACAGAAGAGAAAGAGCTCGGAAGTAAGCGAGGAGGACCCCATAGAGGGTCAAAAACAGAGGACGGCCGTCATTGAAAGCAATGAGAGGACCGTCATGGTGTTTGGCGGCGAGAGATTTGCGGACGAGTACATTGTTTACGACGCCACGACGTCGAATACTGTGAACTCCGACACTTCATCTCGATCGCCTTCTAACATAAGCAAGAAGAGAAAGTCTGCCGACCAATGCGAGCCTGAAGTAATTACCAGACCGCCCAAGCGCTTCAAGTCGTCAGCCACTCATACCGATTCTTCCCCTATCAGAACGGATACTAAGACAGACCGTTTTGTACAAGATGGCAGTGTCGCGCGCAATGACGCGTTGACTGCCAGTGTTAAATCCGCACAATGCAATGAAGCTCCTGGGGAGGCGAAACGACACCGTGCTCGGTCGATCCCTCCAAATCGGCCACGCGAAGGCCAACATCACTCCGAGGATGATCGCCACTCACGCAATTCACGACGAGATCGGGAGCCCAGACGGCGAAGCCGATCTCCCGCTTCTAAACATAATGATGATCGTTATAGGTCAAGAAGCAGCACCAGACAACCGTCTGAAAGCCCATACCAAGAAGGGCGTCGACTCCACATGACAGAGTCGCAGCCGCGCCAGACAGGCCCAACACATGGTCTTGCCAAGATTGACGCGACAGAGCAGAAAGGAACGGAGAACCAAGCACAACGCTCAAGTGACTTGGACGAGACAGTCCTTGCACGTGAGAAGGAAGACGACAGGCGAATGGAGCGAGCGAAGCAGATTACCGACGAAAAGCGAGAGAAGCATCGTCAACAAGAAGAAGTCGAGATACAGCGGGCGAAGCAGATCACCGACGAAAAGGTGGCGAAGCGTCGTCAGCAGGAAGAAGCCGAGATGCAGCGAGCACGTGAAGCCAAAAACGAACGGAGATCGGAGATTGAAGAGAAGAAGCGAGCTCAAGAGGAAGAGTCTCGTCGCCGAGAAGAGGAGAAGGACAGGCAACGCCGCCGCCGCCATCACGGAGACTCACAAGACAGGAGTAGCAGCAAACGTGCGACAGTAGTGGAACCACCAGCGGAGCCAGCTGCGCCGGTCGACAGATATGCACTGGCACGAGAAGTTGAGGCACGACGCCGAGAAAAGATGTTTGCAGCGCGTTCTACTGGTGAGGTGGACAGTCGAGCACATGAACGGTCAGCTGCCACAAACAAGCGTGGCAGTAGATTAGAAGTAGAGCCAAAGAAGCCAGAAAAGAAGGTGGAAGATGACAAGGTAAGTAAGCCGAAAGCGAAGCCGAGACCGAGTCGGACTGCTCGCGGAGAGATCGAGCGTTACGATCCGAAGAAGAGGTTTGGACGTGGCGAATAGAACTTATTTGTAGTGTTGAGGTGGGTACAGTGCGGTGGTATGAGGATCACCCCATACAAGGGAAAAGCTGAACGCCCAGGAGCATATGTAGCTGTTAGGCCACCAACTTCGCAAGCTTTCATCTTGATGTAGGCTCTAGAGTGTTCGGTTTTTCCCTTGAATAGTGTGGGATGGTGTTTGGAACAAGGGCTCACTGGTGGGTCTTTGTCATTTGGATTGATGGAAGTCCGGAGGTAGATAGCTAGTCTTTCCGTAGTATAAATGTACAAGAATTTACAAACGTTTCTTGGGTGATAGATGGATGTAGTATACAGATCGCAAAGTCGTCTTTCCAACGATCACCTCCTCAACGCCCTCGCTGCGCCGCTTCTTCCCAACATGTCCTGTGTCCATTCAAAGACATAGTGACCGTTCTTTACAATGCGTAGCACCTTATCGATTTCCGATGCAGCGACTAGGCGTGTGCTCGTGATATCGGCCAGCTCGTCCATGAGCTTTTGCTCCCCTTTCACCTCCATTCACTTCGACTTTGACAATCCTTCGCTGCTGCTGATCACGCAGCATTGAGGGAGCTAGGGACCCACACTGGCAATACGCGGTCACCGTCGCATTCCTATCTCACGATAGACCCAGCTGGACAGACTTGCTATCGCCTACCCGCAAGCCACGTCCTATCTATACCAAATCTCTTGCGAAGACCCATAACAACACCCTACTATCTCTCGTGTTCTATCCACGAGCAAGATGTTTGCATCATCACCACCTACCGCCGCCATGGCCCCCAAGCACATCCCCAACGCCATCTCCCGCACCCTCAACTCCCGCGTCTCCAAGACACACGTCACCCGTGCGCATATCCATCTCAACCGCAAGCCACATCCAGCAGTACGCACGAAGAAGAAGCGCGACCAGAAACTTCGCCGAATAGACATCCAACCCCCTTCCCTTACCAGCTCAAGCTCGAAGCACAAGCCATTCGACTCTCGCTTCACGCGACACAAGTCCACATGGCGGTCCATAGCACACGGCTTTGTGGAGCAGCAACAAGAGAAGTTGAGGAGTACGGAGGGAGACGAGATGGAGTGTGAATACGATACTATGGACCAACTGGCCGCGTTCTATGCGACCGGTGGTGTCTTTGGTAGTCCACCTACATCTCCCGCGTCGTCACCTTCGTCGTCTTCAAGTAGCAATACCTCTGGAAGTTCGGCTGTGTCTTGGAGCACCGCGTCGACCTTCAGTGCTCGCACCCTCGCCAGTTCGATGGCGTCACAGCCCAGCGCGGCGTCCTTCACCGCCATCACAGGCACCTCAACCGCGGATAACAGCGGAATGTCCTCTCCAGAGATCGACATGGCAGATGCGCCGGACGTTTCCACAAGCCATGTCGCCGCCACGCCTCCAGTTCTCACAGCACCTATACCCGCACCACCACCCTTGCAGCCGCCACAGCCCGTGACCACGGCCCCCACCGCCAAGGTCAACACACCCCTATTGCCGGGCTTAGCCTACTTACCATCCAAACCCCTACCAACCGAGAAGGCGGCAGCCAAACCGCGCTCAAAGACCCCCTCTCTACCCCCCAAATCCGCATCCAAACCCGACGTCGAACTAGGCATGGGCTCTTTCTCCGCCTCAAAAATCACCTCCTCATCCACGCTCGTCTCCGCTTTTAGCAACCCCCATTTCAAAACCTTCTTCGCCTCCGAAATGATCTCTCTCCAAACCCATCTGCAATCCAACAAGGAAATACGCGGCTCCCACCTCGTCTATCTTAATAGGTCGCTAAAATGGGTCATCGATGCGGCGGAGGCAAAGTGGTTTAATCCCGACATTGACTTTGAGAGCGATGATGTGGCGGATTGGAGGGGGAAGTTGAATGTTTTTATGGAGGTTTTTGGGGGTGAGGTAGAGGGGGTTGCGAGGGATACGAAGGAGAGGATTGAGAAGGTGTTTGGGTTGTTTGCTGATGAGGAGGGGGTTAATGGGGGGTTTGGGGAGGGGGCGGTAGCTTGATGTTAAGGACTATGATGGTGGGGGAGGTCTCTTGGAGATTAGCGATAGTGAACTGAGATGTATACAAGAGTATGATTTGCACTAGAGACGCTGTCAACAAGGGACCGAGGGGGATACGAGGCGGCCATGCGTTGCAAGTGACAGCTTGTGGAAAGCAACGTAGGCATGATGAGTAGTGATAAGCATGAAGAACAGGAAGCTTGACGAGATAGTAGCTGCCAGGTGGTAATCGAATCTTGCACCAGAAATGATACATCTAGATGTCTTCACGTCTATGCCTCTAGTCATACTCTTCCTTCTCCCCCTCAAGCAGTAGTTCATGTCCATTCCCTTCTTTTACGCCCTGTGCAAGCACCCATCCAGCTATAGCTACAGCAGCCATACACCACCAGGCCAGTCCGATCATTCCCATATTCAGCCCCCTGCCGAATACCCAGGAGAAGAGTATTGGCCCCACGGTCCGAGTAAGACTGGACACCGACTGGCCAATACCATGAACGGTACCCAAGACCGATGGATGCGGACTGACGTTGTTGATAAGTATAGCCGTACATGGCAGAGCGAAAGTGCGAGCGAGGACTTGTATGAACAAAGCACATGTAATAGCGATCCATATCCACGGACCGCTGACACCGTCGGGTGGGGACGTCCAGCTGGGAACCAGACTCAAGAACGGAGCTGTAGTGTACATCACTGGAAAGAGAGCGAGGAAGATGCGGTAACAACCAACGGTACCTAGACGATGCGCAACTCGTGGGTAAACGAAGAGTTGCAAGGGTATGCCGATGACACCGATGATGGCAAGTGCGATACCGATACGCGCTGGAGGCATGGCTAGACCGCCGGTAAAGAACAGGCCGTGAGGCGTGAAACCCGGGGGATATGGGTGACTACGGTCGAAGCGAGGCGTGGAAAGATGGATAGTCCAGAGACCGTTGAAGGTACCTACGTGCATAGCAAGAACGCCGTGCGCGCAGAGTGTTGTGACTAAGTTGCGAGTCCAGATACGACGGAAGGGTAGCTGCTGTCTGACGAAAATCCTCGGCTTGTCAAGACTAGCAGATGATGGTGCATGCACCGATGTTGGTGTGGGTTGTAGCTCAAAGTCATCCTCCGGTACAACGTTGTACCCATCTTCAGATGCGATGTTCTGTCGAAAGATCGTTCGACGTATCCATCGGCCAACGCGGAGACCTGGGTCGGGCCGGTGTTTGCAAAGTTCACCTGTCTCTTCAAGGAAGAAGAGAACAGCGAAAGATGACAAGCATAGGAACACGGCGCTCGTGAGATTGGGTAGGGCGTAAGGGTATCGCTTCATCCACTGTACGCCGTCTTTGCCACCGAAAGTGGAGTTGGGCCCAAATAGAGAAGGGTAGCTGGCAAAGGGGTCTGCGAGTACACCACCTGCTTGCTGTCAGTACGTTCTCTTATGTAGACCGCTCAATGATACTCACCCATTATAGGCCCGACCAAGACACCGACGTTGAAGATCATAGGTAAGATCAGGAAGGCTCTACTCTGGTACTTCTTTTCCTTGATGATCTCACTGATCATAGTCCTGATCACACCAACATTACCGTTCAGTATACCACCAAGACATCTAAAGGCTACTGCCATGGCGAAACTGCGTGAGAAGCCAAAGCCAATGATGCTAAGCATTGTGCCAAGCAGCCCAAGATATATCGTTCTCTTTCGGCCACCGTACTCTGCATCCGAGAAGCGTCCCCATAGCATGGCGGTCATGAACTGAGTCGCTGGGAATGCTGCGCCGATTATGCCAGCTTGGTACGAGATGGTCGACTCTGGGAGTGATGGATCGAAGGATTGGAGCTGGTAGTAGAGATATGCGCCCAGCGAGGTCTGAGTCAAAGGTTCGGAAAGACGAGCAAGCATCAGGACGAAGAGCTGGTCTTTGCGTGGTAATTCGCTCCATGATACTGGTTGGCTCGTAGGCTTGTCTTGTTCGACTTCGTCGAGATCAGAAGATGTGGTGTTCGCCTGGGTGTCGACATGCAGGTCACGCGACCATATTTTCTTTTTCTTGAGCTCATATCCATCGTCAGATGCTATTGCATTCGCGAGAACGCTTGATGGCAAAGATGTGACATCGTATCTTCCGCGGTCGAGTCTCATGAGAATGGAAGAGGTGCAGATGACGAGTCGCTCTGTAGCGAAGAAGATATTTTGGGAACGACGAAGAATGGGTACGCCATTATCGCTATCTCAGGACCGTTGTTAGCGCCCGGAACCAGAAATGTGCCGTCCCAAAGATTAGTGGTGCCATCTGATTGGTGAAGAGATAATGGGTGGTGTGGGTGGTCGCCTGCCTGGAGATGTCGGAGTTTAATGTTGCGTCGCCACTTGGCGGGGTAATCCCGGCGGCTTAGGTAAGCGCATCGCAAAATCCTTGTCGCGCGAGGAAAGAACGAATTCGGCACCTGCATATAAACTGGAATGGACGCTATGGTACAAGCCCATGGCACACAACACCACATGCTCAGAAAAGATGCTTCTACGGTCTACGCCGCCGAAATCTGCCATTCTTGTTTGATCATGATCTTTTGCGACTCTTGACTAGCAATAGATGCACGCTCCGCTCGCTGACCTCTCATGCAGTCCATCCTTGAGGGTGGGAGGGTCGATTTTCTGGAGCTCTCCTGACCCCTTAAGCGGTCTAGTCTTGAGGGTGGGAGAGTATCCTCTTCGGAGTTCCCCTCGACTGTTGTGGTGGCATATGCATCCGACGGCGTCAGCTTCAGCGACGAGAATTTCGACTTCGATCGAGTACTCTTCGTCAGGGACTTGAGTTCATAACTGCCGCCTGACATCCCACTACCTCCGCCTGTTGTTCCCTCACGTAAGTATCCTAGGGATACTCCTTGTGTCATGAATCCTTGGGTGAACCCTTTGAGGAGTGGAGTTGTTGCGGATATGAGGTTGAAAGAAAGAAGAACGCTTTGCCAGGCGACGGTCGGGACGATGCGAATGGCTGATTCACGGCTCTCTACGAATTTGGCATATGCAAGGAAGTGCATAAGAGCAAAGACAACGTTTCTAAAAGGTGTAAGTGTCGTTGCCAGCTCGATCCGGGGTTCATACGTACGGTATCCTCGTAAAAAAGGCCATCACAACGATGAATTTACTTTTGATCGACATGAGAGACGAGTGGAAGCCTATTATCGGCAAGGCCATGATGGTTACCTCGGTGATCATGTCACCGACAGTAATTGCTTTGAGCCAGGGAATCTGACAAGTCAGTGTTTATGCAGAAACATGTGTGGATCTGACAAGAGAACATTGACAGGGACGGCACCAGATATGAGGCACCACTCATGCGAGCTGCTACTGCCTTTCGAAGCAGACGGAGGTTAGACTTACTAAATCGACGCAATACTCGTCCCCAGGCTTCGGTATGACGGTATCGACTGAACACTCGGTCGTGGTTGCAATGGCTCCGATCAGGCCCAACACCACTACGACCACGCCGGTGCCAATCGCTAGTATGGAGACTTTGACGTTCCGCGCGAATACAGACCGGATGAGCATGAGGATAGAGACTTTCGAAAAAGCGAGTGCAATGTACAGCAGGATGCAACTCGTATAATAAAGCTGATAATATCCAAAGTGTCAGCGTATATCATCGTATTGGATGAAACGGAGGTAGAAAAGAGACCTTTGGCTGACCTCTTGTGTTTTAGATATCTCTGCATCTTCTAAGATGCTATACGACTTTCCGAGACCACTCTTCAGCGCTGAAAACAGGAAGGCCCACATGCTGAACGCCAAAAGCTGTGTTGACGTCAGCTTCGGGTCATACTGATAAAGGCAGTAAAAGCGGGGGGGTTCGCGACGCGTACATGTGCAACTACGACGACAAAGTCGTCCCAGGTATGCGCTCTCCATTTCGTGAACCCGAGACGAACTGCGAGTACCAGGATCGCATAAATCATGGAAAGAAGCGTGACGACCCAAAGCGTCGCGCCCCGATCGGTGGTTGTGATGCGGGCAAAGCGGTTGTCCGACGCCCTGGCCAGGAGCGAGGAACTGGATGAGTACGCCATCTGTCGCGTGAGGCCAAACCGACTGGCAAAAAGGCGTTATAAACGACTGCTATGTTGCGCACGACATGCAGTAATAAGGTTCTGGACACCGTTGGTTGTTGGAAACATGTCGGGCCTCAAAGAACAGATCTTACCGTGTCACTCATGTCCCTCCATCACACTCGCGAACGTGAGGCGCAAGAGTGATCCCGAATACTGGGTCGCTACCTTGGCTCCTGATAGCCGCTCGCCTCCGGGACTTTGCCTGCATTGGTCGCCAAGGGCTGGGATGCCGAGATGATGATACCCAGCATCCAATCCCGATCGATCTTTCCTCGTGCGCAACCGGCCGAGCCCTGACCGAACCGTGCCGTGCCTGTATATAGAGAGCAACAAGTATGCAGTACGGCCCTACTGTACATACATAAAACGAAGAGGTCGGAATTCCCGCAGCCCGCTCCCACCGGGTATTTGGGGCTGTACGGGAGAGGGCGAGTCTGTCGTAAGACTCTCGGTGCTTCTCGCGTCAGAGATTTACAGCGCGCAGTAGACAAGATCACGTTAATATGTATTTGGCTCGCTTCACTCGTGGAAGTATTTGTGAGTTGCATCGGCGTGGTCTGATTGTTAGCTCGCAATGCTGTCCTCGAGTCCTGACACGCGCGGCCAGCGGCCCGGGCTGACTCAAGCTTTTCCCTGCGCTAAAGGCCTGAAGTCTCCAGAAGCCCACCAGCCGTCCCGTCGGCGCCACTCACCCCACACCATCATTCAGAACAATCTTTCATTTCACATGTACCACTCCACCGTCCCCATCTTCGATCTTCGCATCGTATCTCTGGCTGCATTCCACGCATGGCAGTTTCACGAAGATGTTGCAGATCAACATGTCGCTGTGTCATCATGCTTGCAGTCGCCAAAGACGATGTTCTCATCCGGTTAAAGCTCCGACGCAGGAGAAATGCAGTCGAGCAGCCATCCCACGCGAGGGCTTCCCGACCCGTCAGGATCCTAGACTAACGGCAGTTCTGCGGCGCAAGCCGGTGCGCAAGCCGGTCCTTCTGTGACTGCCATTTCTCTGCGCATAAGCGAAGGGCATCTAGATCCTACAATACGTGCTGCGGAGCATACTGAACCTGTCCAGTGCGTCCAGAGAGTCCCACTGCCACATGAAAACCTGCGAACACGCGAACAAGCTCGTAGCATGCGCCAGGCCCCCGGTCTCCAATCTGATCCTCAGATCCTTTGATTCCCAACATTACGTACCAGATACCCTGCAGTATCGCCAAGCGAACGAGACAGCTGAGCACGTTTGCTCCACCCAGCGCCACCCTCTCGAATGGGATAGTCCGTCCCGCAGCAGACATCGGAACCACCCTGTCGAATTTCTTTTCTTCTGATTACTGGTTACCGACTACACTCCTCCATCTACTTGTGGCATGCACGCATCGCGACGATGAACGACAGCATGATGAAGGGTCCTTCGGAGGCGATCGACTCTCCCAACAGCATCGAGCTGGCAAACCAGACTGCCGTGGGTGAAAAGCATGGCACGCAAAGTGATGAGAGCGATATGGACCGCATGGGCAAGCTGCAGGAGTTGAGGGTATGTTGAAAACGCCCGCCGGAGAGGTTCCGATATACTGACAAGAGATCAGCGGCAATTCAAGTTCTTGACCATCTTCGGCTTTGCTGTACTCCTTGGCAGTACATGGGAATACGCATTGATGTATGTTACTGTTCCTCGAAGACGAAGAAGACTGCTGACGTTTCTGTAGTGGTATCGGAATCTCACTCTACAATGGAGGAGCTGCCGGTGGTATCTGGTTACTTGTCGTTGTCTGCTTCGGCATGTTCTTCGTCACGCTTTCATTGGCAGAGATGGTGTCCATGTAAGTGATTGTGAAACTGATAAGACATCAATGCGTCTCACTAACACAAACGTAGGGCTCCAACAGCTGGTGGGCAATATCATTGGATATCAGAATTGGCTCCAAGGAAATATCAAAAGATACTCAGCTACATCACCGGTATGCTACCTCTGGTTGAACGCAGCATGTATGCAGTACTGACCGAACCATTCAGGATGGCTGTGTGTCATCGCATGGCAAACAGGTATGGCTGGTACGGCCTTTGCGGTCGCCGATCAGTTCACAGCTCTGATCGTGCTGAACAAGCCGTCCTATGTTATCCAAGGCTGGCATAGTACCCTTCTGTCCATCGCCATCACCACGTTCTCGATCCTGTGCAACACTGTTCTCGTCAGGAAACTTCCCCTGTTGGAAGGCTTCGGACTCGTCCTCCATGTGTTCGGATTCTTCGCCTTCGTCGTCGTACTCTGGGTTATGGGCGAGCGCTCGGATGTCACAACCACATGGACCCATTTCGAAGACCCCAGTGGCTGGGGTAATACAGGTCTCGCGACTCTCGTCGGTATTCTTGGTCCCATCCTTACTCTTGGAGACCCTGACTTGGCCGTCCATCTCGCTGAGGAGGTCAAGGATGCTGCGTGGGTCAGTCCTCGAGCCATGGTCTCCACGGCTGTTGTGAACTACTCATTGGCTTTCATCATGACCGTCACTGTCTTCTCCACTCTCGGCAACGACCTCGACACGCTTCTCGCCACCCCGCTTGGCCAGCCATGGATCCAGATCTTGTTGAATGCGACGGGATCTATTGTGGCCACCAACATCCTGGTGGTACTCATCTGCTCATTGCTCATGTTCAGCTCGGTCAACCAGGTGACAGCTTCATCCCGTCAACTCTGGTCCTTCGCCCGTGATCAAGGTCTCCCATTCTCCAACTGGTTCGCTTACGTACGTTCATCCTTCCCGCTTCCTGATCCTTTCGCTAATCACGATCCTAGGTACCACCAGGCTGGGACATCCCCGTCAATTCCGTCATCGCAACCCTCGTAGGAACCGCGCTCCTGAGTTTGATCAACATCGGCTCGGCCATCGCCTTCAACATCGTCATCGCTCTCGGAGGTCTTGGTATCTTCACTGCCAACATCATCGTCATCGGCTGCATGATCAGGAAGCGAGTCCTCGGAGAACCACTCCTTCCGTCCAAATTCGACCTTGGCAAGGCGGGCCTTTACATCAACATCATTGCTATTACATACCTCTCTCTGGCTATCGTGTTGATTTGCTTCCCCGAGGTCCCAAACCCGTCTTTGGCAGATATGAACTGGTCCATAGTCATGTTCGCGGTACTTGTCGTCTTTGCCATGGGTTACTACTACGTAATCGGGAAGGACAAGTACGATGGACCTGTCGAGTACGTCAAGCGTCAATGAACGCTTCCAAAATTCTCGGGATATTGATCTACGTAGCCCCGTAACCTTCATACCTATATCTTTGTACATATATACCTTCTGTTTATCTAGACTTCTTTCCTAATCGAAAACCACTCCAAAACAACTCCTGCATGCCAAAAGGTTTCCTTCGCTCAGTGGCGCCACGCCGCCGCACACCCAACTTCAACACCCACCACGTAACCCCAGAATAAGCGCACGCGTATACCAGTATCGAAACCCAAATTATAAGAATGGTCAACCACACCAACCTACCTACTAAATCCAAGAGCACGTTGTCGGATCCAATCGAGAAGTAAAGTCGTATCGCACGACCCATGAGCTCTACCCCAAGGCCTACCACGAAAACACGGATGCTTGCGTATATATCACGCCGAGACACCGGGTCCATGAACGTGAAGAAAGAAGCCTTGGTTAGCACGTAAACGTCCTCGTCTGTGAGGGCGCCCTTAGCTAGCGCTTCCACGGCACACAGTGCGCGCCTGCGCCATTTGAGGGGGGTGAGAATCTCAAGGTGGAAGTCGTGGTGGTGGTCTATGTGAGTTATCCATGTGGTATGCACCAACCAACGGAGGAACTTGACTTCAAGACTAGCGTCTGAGGCTGAGGCTTTCAGCGTGGGAGGGAGATGGTGGGACCAGTATGGGCACGATTGGGGTGCGCGGTTGATCCATTCGGTGAAGCATGAGTGGCCGATGATGTGGCCGCAGGGATGGAGTCGGATTGCTTGGCAGCCTGAGGGGTCGTGTGGGGAGTAGGGTGTTTTGCAGATGAAGCATTCGGCTTCGGGGTCTGGGTTTGGGAGTGTGGTGTAGGTGTAGGTGTATTGGTCATTGAAGACGTTGCTGAGTCGGTAGCGGGACATGATTGCGGGTTGCAACGGTGCAGGTGTTGATGGTTTGTGTGTGCAGTTGCGTCGTGGTAGTTGGTCAAGGCAACCTAGGTGGAGTTGTCGAGGTACGTGAGAGGGTAGTGTATCTGATCAATGATCTAGGCATGCACTGTGAACTAATATGCTATAGGCAGGGAAACCAGTGAATTGCATGCATGATTATAGTGAAGATTGCTGACAGGTTCGCTGGCTTCAAAGCTACTAGAGTATATCGATCTATCGTTGGGTCTGAATGCCAGTCATTATTCTATTAGTATACATATCCATGGGCCCCATTATGTCCTGAACGAACACAATCCTCGCAGTCAGATCCGTAGCATTCTCCTACATGTCTAATACAGAGTAACCTCCGCGACCCATGCCAGTAACGGACCCAACGAAGTACAATCCACGTCCCCTGACTCTTGTCCGAATTCAGGATTCCACCCATGGACACGTCCAACCTGACCACCACGGCGAAGACCGCCAACATCTGGCCCAATCATTCTGGCAAAGCACATATTGGCTGACTGCTCCATGGAAGCCGGACCCTTGTGGCTGCGCGACTGACCCTGGGACACTGGATCATACTCGATGCACAAACCCTTTGTAAGGTCCCGGTTCTCGCCGCGATCACCCTGGCCGCGGTCATCCTGCACCACACGGTGATCTGTTATGAACGAGTCCGCTGACGAAGGTGATCCTGGAACATACTGCGCTAGATCGTCAGGATTGGGTTTCCAGGTGAGACTCTCTCCGTCCATGAGAAGCCAGATGAATCGTGGTTTGGGCTCATCGGCAGGGAAATATAGGGCTCGAAAGTGTTTTTCGCTTGGCCGGTTTTGAAAGTCCTTGAAAGTGCTGCAGATGGTATTATGCTGCGGCGCGTCTTCTTGTCGACATTTATCGGAGCAGTAGCCGATATTGCCGCATCCAGTACATGCGGTAGTCCATTTCTTCATGCATATGGCGCAACCGTCGACTTCATCGGTCCTATGGCAGTCTTCGCTTTTAGATGTCATCTTACCTTGGAGTGTCTGTTGTAGACTGGATGCGTAAGGAAGTTGATAGATATAGGAACAACTAATGTTTGCTATCAGCGTCGCGTGACGAGCCGTGTGATGAATCCACGGACGCACGCCAACCAAAAAAAAACTAAACAGGCCTGCAGCCTACATCAACTTAAAACCCTACAAGATAGATAACTTAGCGTTGATGTAGGCTCTAGACCTGTTCAATCTTTTCCTTGTATGAGGTGGATGCATCGGCTTGCTTGTCCAGCTGGGTCAGCCCAAAAGAGCAAAAAAAGAGGAAAAGGGCAGAAAGAGAGGCATGGGTTCGAGAGTCCCCATTTCAGATCTGAGGCAAAAAAGAGCAAAAACATACAACAGCGGGGATTCGCTAGTGGTCACCCACCTAACTACTAATCCGCCGGTATCATGCTTGTATATGGCTGAGCGGACGGGAAGCCTAATTCTCATGATCCTATGGTCGTATGTATCAGTTCAAGCAATCTGCAGCGTCATAAAGTTGTTTGAGGTGATGTGAGGAACCAAGTGGCTGAATCCAGTCGGCCATAAGATGAGGAACGCCATGCCAGCAACCACTGCACGTCATGCGCGAGATTATCAGAGCCGCTGATCAACGTCGTCTCTCATTTTATCGTCACTAATACACTTAGTACTACATCCCCGTATGTACACCCCTCAACTCATCCTACCCATGACCAAGAAGTTCAGTTCTTATCATCAGGACTAAAGTTAATCGACACGCCGTTGACACAGTGTCTCTCATCCTTGGGGTTACCAAACCTCTCGCCCTTGAAGATATGTCCCAAGTGACCCCCGCAGTTGTTGCAGACAATCTCCGTCCTCATCATGCCAAGACCAGGGTCAGGCTTCTGTCCCACCGCGCCAGGAACAGCGTCCCAGAACGCAGGCCACCCGCAGCCAGAGTCGAATTTGTGGTTTGCCTTGTAGAGGGGCGCTTCGCAACCGGTGCACTTGTAGACGCCGGCGTCGGGGTAGTGCTTGTCGAGTTTGCTGGAGCCGGGCATTTCAGTGCCTTTCTTGCGGAGGATGCGGAATTGCTCTATCGTGGTGTTAGTGGCTATGCGCTGATGGTTGGGACGGGTGGTATCGTACCAGGCGATAGCTGTGCTTGCCACTCGCCCTCGGGCTTCTGAACCGGGTAGTTTGTGTTGTCCGCCATGCTGCTAGAAGTTCCGAAAAGGGCGCCCAAGAAGGGGATATTTGGCATCGAACGGTATATGACAGCGCGCTGTGGCGTGTTGTAGATAGTGCGACCAAGCGTGCTAGCGGGACTCGATCGGATGAAAGCGCTTGTTGTGTTGGTGACCGTGTGGAAGGCGCGGAGGAATGTTGGGAAGGAAGGGAAGCGCATATGGATTCGTTTTACAGGAAGGTGGTGGATGTTGTTCTAGTGGAGTAATTGTTCTTCGGCGGATTGGAGATGATGCGGAGGGGTGGCGGAGAGCTTCCGCCACCGAAGCTTTGACAAATCGAGTGCATGGCGTCATCAATGTCGCGCACCATCAACACCATATTCCTTCCGATATCCTGATTATCGCGACTTCATACCTGCCTAGGTAGAGTGTCTTCTCGTGGCTGATGTCAGATCTAGTACCTTGTGAAGCCTGAGATCATACTGGGTCGACTTGTTGCCGCGACTCGGGGTTCTCGGCGCGTCCATCACGGCCTATCATCGCATATGTTCCTTTCGCATTCGGGTGTTCGGCACTGGCAGGTGGCAGGATGCATCGATGATACGATGCTGACTGCAGATGTGGGCCAAGGCTGACTCCAGCTCGCTACAGCTGCAAGGTAGCATAAATCGCGAACATTGTGTTGCCTATACATGAGCACCGCCAGATTCCTGTTTTTGTACCCTGTAAACAGTCAACGTACCTCGAACCTAACGCACGCTGAGATTGCGCGTATGCGCTCTCCACGCGATGGACTCCAAGGACAAGGAAAGCGAGAAAGCGAAGGAGATTGCGACATCGACCCCAACATCGTCGGGCACAAAACCGAGTCCAGACCCAGACCTACCAATATCCTACGAGCCCAAGCCTTCACGTAGGCCACCGCCGCAATATGGCAAAACCGCAACTGGAGCACCCGTCAATCCCCAGACTGCTTCTGCGCTCGCACAGTCGCGTCACAAAGGCAGTGGCGTCCCCGCATCAACCCTCGCTGCCCTCATGGCAGAGCCCGAGCCTGAGTCGGACGTCAAGGAAAAGAGATCGCTGCGCGAGCGCTGGAAAGACTGGAAGGAGAGGAAGTCACATGACAAGAATGACGAAGAACCGGCATGGCAGATGCGCGGAAGCTCCACGCAATGGAATGTTTTTGGTTCACCTGTGAGCGAGGGGAAGATAGAGAAGGGTAGGAGTTGGAAATAGGCGTATCGAGTCGGAGAAATCTTGGTAAGTTGTCTTAAATGAGTGAGGGGAGGCAGATGCTAACGAGAGGATGTAGGAGGGGTAGAAGCCGAATGATTAGGGCATGAACCATGATGGCCGATGGTACATCTACGTTAACCTAGGGAAAAGCTGAATAGGTCTAGAGCCTACATTGACGTTAGGGCACGTACTTTGCAGGTTTCTATGTTAATGTAGGCTGCAGACCTGTTTAGTTTTTCCCTTGTATGAGGCGCATTATCGCTCCTTCAACGGCATCATCGAATTTAGCTACACAACTCCTCATCTGCGATCTCATCATCGCGCTTTCTCTTGCTCAAATTACAACGTCACAACCCCACAACCCACCAAGTCGCTTTACTTGAACTGTCCCTCAACATCCCCCATCGGCCCCAACGCCATCTCAACCGCCCTCTTCGTCGCCCCATCCAAATCCTCCTTCTCCGTCCCCAACACCCCATTATCCAAACCCCCGCTAGTCTCATAATCAGCCCCCTCACTCCTCCAAACCCCCACATAAAGCGCCTTCGCAAACCCCAACATCTTCCCCTCTCCCAACTCCCTCATCCCCTCCCCAAACCTCTTCTCCACATCCTCATATCTGATCGTCCAATCCGCATCTCGCGTCCCGAGCACCCGGTGTAAACTATCCAGGATATCGCGTTGGGAAATAAGGAAAGAGGAAATGTAAACGCCCTCGTTCTTCCACTTCTGCAGTGCTACACCATCGGTGGCATCTTGACGATACACGGGAAGAGACAACAACCCCGCAACCGCCCTCCCACAAGCCTCCCACGTACTCACATTAACCTTCTTCATCCCGTCTCCATACATCGTAATACTCCTATCGCGGATCCGGAAGCCAAACCACGGTTCGCCCATTGCGAGACTGAATTCGTACCAAAAGCCGCATACAAGTGCTGTGTAATCGAGTCCTGGCGTGCTCTTCACATCGTCAATGAAGCGCTCGAAGTTGGCAGGTAAGTCAGCCTTGCCACTGAGTGCGCGATCACCGATGCCGTAGCCGAAGTAGTTAGGCATGATCCAGCCGATTTTGGCGGCGGCAGCGCAGGATACGATACGGGAGTGGAGAGTCGGAGGGGCGCGTGCGGAGAGGGTTATGATTAGGAAGTCGTGGTTGGAGAGGGCGGAGGTGAGGGCTGCGTCGTCGTCGTAGTCGACCTTGACGACGGTGAGGTGGGGGTTGGTGGGGAGCGTGGCGGTGCTGGTATGTCGGGTTAGAGCTGTGACTTGGTGTTTGCCCGTGGCGAGGAGGTGGGTGAGGATGTGGGAGCCGACTTGTCCGGTGCCCTGATGGTGTTAGTGGGATGGACGGTGGAATGGACGTGGAGGGGCGTACGCCGACGAGGGCGACTTTGCGGATGTGCGTTAGTTGCTGGGTTGCGGAAGACATTGCAGATAGTGTTTGATGCTTCCAAAGTTATATAAGTGCGAGGGAGCGATATCTCTTTGACTGAGTTGGCAGAAGGGGTTGATGGGCTTTGTTGCTCACAACAGCTGCCTCCCGCCCATCTTTATATCTGATCCCATCCACGTCAACAACTCAGCTACACGTGAATCCAGTTACAGACCTGGGATGACACTGACCTCACGTCGTATACCAGACTGACATCAAGCCACAAAGGTCTCACGTCCTCCCGATCTTGTCAGCCAGCATAAGCTAAGTCCGCTTAACGCCGAGACTGGGTAAACAGCCACGCTGGAGTGGTGTCAAAAACAAGCTTGGTTGATCCTGAGCTTTGTCCAGGAAATCTTGGATGGAAAATACAAGGTTAATGTTTTTTTACTTTGTTAATATAGCACTAGCAACACAAAGAGTACAAATATTATTCTATACCTACTCTAAAGATTATAATCTCTTTTATTTAGTAAGAAGTACTTTTACGTATATAGTAGTTATATAATTTAAAAATTATAAGTAGCTTATTTTACTTTATATTATTATAATACTATAAATAAAATAAAAAAACTAAATTTTAAAATTATATATATACTAAAGTAAGTTAACTATAAAAAAATATAAAATATATACTTTAGTATCTTTATTACTTATATAACTTATATAACTATATTAGTATTTTAAATTTTTATATTTTAAACTAGAAGAGGTAGTAAGCGTAATTATAGTAGCTATAAACAGAATAAAAAGTATAATTATAGTAAGTATAAGTTAAGTAGCTAGAATATAATAAGTATTCTAAATTAATTTAAGTTATATTCTAAAGCGTAGTAGCTAAAGAGCTAAAGTAGAAGAAAGAGCTTAAAGAGTAAAAGCTAAGAGAGTAGTCTAGTTATAAGAAAGTAGTAGTAAAAAAGCGCATATTATTTATAAAAACTTTAAGGTAAGAAAAGTATTCTTAAATATCTATAAAAACTTCTAAATATTTAAAAGTATTAAATAAGATAACGTTTTCTTTTATTCTAGAACTAGTTATAACTAGTAAGTATCTTTATATTATATATATATATATATATAGCTAATAATAGGTAGTATTAAGAGTATACCTAAATAGAATTATAAATAAAGTAGACTTTAAGTCTCTAAACGTAGAGATAGTAGTATATAGAAAGGTAGCTAGTATTAGTAAGAAGAATAAAAAGAATAAGAAAGCTTTATTATTAAGGCTAGTGCTAAGGCTTAGACTATTTATATATCTCTTTAGAGATATAAAGAATTAAGTAAGTATATAGTATATATATATATAGCTACGCAGCGTAGGCTTATAAAAAATAAATAATATAAATAGTATAAAAAAGGCGTTTATAGTAGAGTAAAGTAAGCTACTAGAGTTATTAAGCTATAACGTAAGTAATAAGATTAATCTAAAAGCTTATAGAACTAAGTTTATAAAAGCGCTTAAGGTATAGAATAGTCTAGAGATATACTTTTATGTTACTTAAGTAGCGCTTATAAGACGCGTATAATATATTAGTTAAGTATTATATTAGTATAAGTAGTATTATAATATTACTAGTAATAGTATTTCTATAAGAGTAGCTAAATATAAAGCTATATTTAGTATATTAGTATATGCGTGTAATATAATATAATATGTATAGTATATATAAGTAATTAGATATTACGTAGTATATAAGGTAGCGCGTAAGGTAGGCGTATAAGTATAGGTATAGATATAGATATAGATATAGGTAGGCGTATAGATATATTATAAAGATGCTAGCTAGATAGCTACTTAAGGTAGTAGGCGTCTAAGGCGCTGCGTAGCTTTAGTAGGCTTAAGAGCTCTAGAGCTATATTAAGTAGGCGTACGCAGGTAGGTTATTCTAACTTAGACTAGAGAGTCTAGGTTAAGAGCTCTATTTTAAACTAATACTTAAAATACTATAACTAGCTTTTATAAAATATTAATACTAACTTTTAATATTTTTACTTTTTTTACTTTACTTAGTACTTTAAAAAGTATTAAAAATTTAATTTAAATATATACTAGCTTTAAAAATACTAGTATTTTTAATTAATATAAGTAGTAGCTTTAAAAAAACTTTATTTACTATAGCTATTTATAAAGTATATAGTAATACTATTTACTATAAATATAGCTAACTATATAAGTAATACTTTTTAAGCTAAAAACTTTTTAAAAAAAAAAATATAGTAAAAAGTTTTTTTTATTAACTTAAATAGCTTAGCTATATACTAATAAATTTTAAAAAGTTATACTTTATAAGTAATACTTATAGCTACTTACTTTAGAAAGTTTATACTAATAACTACTTTTATAGTTATAATTTATAAGTTAACTAAAAGTTTAGAAAATAAAAAGAAATAAAAATAGTAGTAGCTATTAAGTAATAGAATTTATATTTAAGTAAATATAGTCTTATATATATCTTATATAGGCTAAACGCGAAGAAATAACTTTATTCTACACCTACTATACAGCGAATAAAGCTATAGCATTATTAGACTAATAGAAAGCAAATTAGAAGATAAGCCACTGCTAGATGTTTAATTACCTTGTTTAAAATCACAGCACGTAGTGGTTGCGATGATGTAAGACGCAACAATACCCATCGGACAATCGGTGGCAACCACCCACCGAGCTCACACATATCTACCCGACCGCTCAACAAGCCTTATACAAGTTCAAATCTATTGTCCCGCTTCTGATGTAATAAATACCGACTACATCTCCCGTCTCACCACTCGCTGATTATGCGGTCTAACCTTGTTCCGCATCGCAGTCCTTCGCTTGGTCAAACACCATACCTAGTAACTACCAACCACATTTTCAATCTCAATACTAGGCTGAATATACGGCACAACCTTCGTCCTAACCATAGTCCTCTGCTCAAACGCATACGCAAAGCCAATCAGACTCTCTTCACTCCACAGCGCACCCGCAAAAGAAATCCCAAACGGAATATTCGGTGCCGTGGCATTCAAATCACCGCGTGAGTTCGTAACAACCGTTGTATTGGACGGCAGCGCACCGAGCGGAACAGTGACAATAGGTCCACCAATGATAGCGGAGATGCCAGATGCAGAGCGCGAAGGAACAACGACGGCGTCAAGGTTGTATGTAGATAGTGCGCCGAGGAGCCCGCCTTCGCCACCGAGGTAGAGGTCTTCTTGGTAGGCTTCCCAGAATTCTATGTCGGTGTTTGAGAAGTTTTGGGATTGCGCGATGGAGCTGTCAAAGTCTGCTGTGTCTCTGTCGGGGTAATCCTCCTGGGGGAAGTTTTGGGTGAAGTTACGGACGTCTTCTAGGCTGTGGACGTCGTTGGGGTTGTATGTGAGTTGCTCAAGGTAGTGCGCTAGGTTGGGGACGAAGTCGCCGTCGAGAACGATGCCTTCGGCGTTGGATTCGAGATACTGGTCCCAGGCGGTGTAGTTGGTGTTGTCGACAATGACGGCGCCGGCGGAGCGGAGGACGTCGAGAGCGGCTGTGAAGGCAGCGTAGATGGGCGCGGACTGGGGACTGGGTGTGCCAATAGCGTTGCGCGGTACTCCGATGCGCCTTCCTTCTAACGCATCCAGAGTGCATGCAGCAACGTAGTCGGGCTTGGTGGCGTTGGTTGCATTGCTCGCCCAGGGAATCGCAGACGTGTAGTTATCGTAACTGTCAGGTCCGGAGATGGCTTGGAGAATGTAGGCTGCATCTTTGACGGTGCGGGCCATTGGCCCAACGGTGTCTTGGTGCTCAGAGATCGGGATGACAAGTGCTCTGCTTGTAAGTCCGACAGTAGGCTTGATGCCGACAACATTGTTAAGCTGGCTGGGGGAGATGATGGATCCATCCGTCTCTGAGCCGAGTGTTCCAAAGGCAAGACCGAGACTAGCAGCGACACCGCTACCACTACTGCTGCCACTTGGGTCTTGGCCAGGGTAATACGCGCCATACGTTTGACCACCTCGAGCAGTCCATCCATTCGAAGAGTTCGAAGATCGATAGTTGGCCCATTGCGAAAGATTGGCCTTGCCGAGGATGATAGCACCAGCTTCCCTCAGTTTCGCAGCGACCGTCGCATCACGTGGGACTTTGGCACCCATCAGTGACCAAGATCCAGCAGTGTTGTTCATTTCGTCAGCGGTAGCGATATTGTCCTTGATGAGAATCGGTAGTCCATGGAGAGGGCTGCATTCAGTCAGCGAAGGATCATGCAGATTCTTGCAGCACAACTTACCCACGAAGCTTTCCACAAGCTCGCTCCTCGTCCAACTCTTTCGCGATCGTCCAGGCATCTGGATTGATCTCCAATACTGCATGCAGAGTCTTGTTGACTTCGATGATGCGTCCCACATAAGCCTACGTTATGTCAGCGATGCTGTCCAAGGTAGATCCATGCCTACACATGTTGGCAAGAAAACCGGGAACCTACCTGGACTAAATCCAAACTTGTAAAGTCACCAGCCTCAAGACCAGCAGCCAAGTCCTCTGCGGTAGCATCCAGCAATAAAGGCAGTTGAGGTGTAGTGACGTTGTACTGTGCGTACACAATCGTCGTCAGCGGCGCAAAAGCCACAAAGACCTTTGTTAGAAACCACGCCGAAACCATGATGACGGTTGCGAATGCTACCGTTCGGTAGGAGAGTGACGAGTGGATGCGGTATCGAGCAAGAGCTGCTTTATTACTGTGTACGATATCATGTGTCTTATAGTCATGCTTCCCGTGGTGACCCGAGAAGGACTGCCGCCGTGCACCCATGTCTGACCGGGATTATGCTGCGCGCGCGTCTTCCCCGCGGTGCAAATGCAAATTCAATCCTGGAAGTGTATCGATCTGCATGATAAGAAATACAGATATGCGGTGTCACCCTCCAATTTGTGGCCGTTGTTGCGAGGTAATGGTTGGCATGCAGGTACTGTCCATCTGATTGACCCGCCACACCCTGGTACCTGATCAGCGCAATACACCGGTGTCACCCGAACAAGATACTCGAGTAGCCTGTAAGCCTGGGTCTCTCACTCAGTCGTTCCTCAATATTACAAACACCTCGACAGTTCATTGTGTAGGCTTGAAGCTGCAAATGCGATTGCGGCAGGTAGCAATGCAGATCATAGACGAGAAAGGAAGGTGCTAAGGGAAAGAATCGTGGGATCGAGCTTGACAAGTGCCCGCGGATGTCTAACGGGCTGCTGGCGACGGATAGTTATCGATACGGCTAATGCATATTTTCCATGATGTAAACATGGAGTTCTGTTTGGAGTTTTGGGGTAACCATTGCTATCGACCTGCCGTAATCGGCGCCTCTGGCTGCGTCTTACCTCCAGAACCTTGGTCAGCCGTCGGGTGCATGCATAGATTCTTGATCGGGGTAGGTGGTTTCGCGTCACTAATATCGGAGTATATCGTAGTCAAATGTCATGCGCCTTTGTCAATGGCGCGCTTAGTAGCATTTGGCGTTCAGTCAAAGTAGCCAGGGAAGAGCCATTGGAGCTTCTTCTCAGCCTCTGATCCGCGTCCCTCCTTCTTTGTCATGGCGCCTGCGAATCTCATCTGTCCGTCGAGGTGCTTAGCGAGCACCTGTTCCGTGTGCTCCTCCTTGCTGAGCTCGTTCAGCACCGCGCCAACGAATCGCCTGGCGTTCTCAGCATTTGCCTTCATGTGTGCCATGACCATCTCCACATTGACGTCCTCTGAGCCGTCGCCCCTCCAGCAGTCGTAGTCTGTTGCCATGCAGATCATCTGGTATCCGATCTCAGCCTCGCGCGCGAGCTTTGCTTCAGGCAGAGCAGACATGTTGATGACGCTGCCGCCCCATGAACGGTAGAGGTTCGACTCGGCGCGTGTGCTGAATTGCGGTCCCTCCATGCAAATGAGGAGTCCCTTCTCGTGGAGTGTGATGCCGTCTCCCTCCAGCGCGTGTCCGCACTGCCTGACAATTTTTGATAGCTGCTTATCGAAGGGGTCGCCAAAGCCAACGTGTCCAACCATGCCTCCCTCAAAGAAGGTGAATGGCCGGATGCCCTTTGTACGGTCGATGATTTGGTCGGGGACGACAAAGTCGCGCGGTCGCACTTCTTCTTGGAGAGAACCAACGGCGGAGAAGGCAATGATGGTGCGTACACCGATGTGTCGCAGCGCGGCTATGTTAGCCTGGTTCTTGACCTCATGAGGCGCGAGTTCGTGGTGAAGGCCGTGTCGGGAGATGAAGGCGATGGGAATAGGCTTGCCGGTCGAGGGCGACGGGTGTTGGAGGATAGAGACGGGCGATGATGGTTTGCCCCATGGTGTGTCGACGTCGAGTGTAGCGGCGAGGGTGAAGCCTGGTAGGGAAGAGATACCAGTGCCGCCTATGACGGCAATGTGAACGGGCGCTGTATACAGGGTAAGCATCTGGCCCGACGAGCACGGGACGGAAGGTGCGTACCATCGTAAGTGCTAGGAACGCCAGCCATCTTGCGATATGGAATTGAGACGCGTCTAAACGAAGTGCGAGGCTGGAATTGAGGTTTGAACAAGTTTGGAAAATGTTTAACGCGTAGAAACATGCGCTGAGGGGTGTCGCGATAACATTTTCTGCCATGGCGGGGTGCTCCTTCCCCCGGGCCCTGATGGCGTATGCTTCGGCCAATCGGAGCTGACAGGAGTTACACGCTAGCGGCCTTCTTTGGGCAGCTTTCCCTCACACGCTGCCCATTACTCTCACGTCCTCAGCATTTGGTTGCAGATTCAGACTGATGTTCTCTATTCGTAGCAAGGCTTCACCCATGAATACCCATCCACTCCTCCCTCATCGCCTCCGCCAAGTCCCAAACCTGCCCCTCATCCACCACAAACTTAACCTTATACATCTTCATCTTCTCCACCTGCGCGTCGTCAAATAGCATCGCCATCGCCCCCTTGCAATGCTCATCTCTCTCCTCCTTAGTCTTCGCCTCCGTCACGAAGCGAATCACTATCTTAGCGCCAGGCTTCAGGTCAAAGATGCCATCGAGAGCCTCACGCATTCGCTCCGGTGACTTGGGTATGCCAAACATGTAAGCGCGGAACGAACCGCGGTCATGCGAGACGGCATTCAGGCCGATTTCGACGCTGGAGACTAGTGATTTTGGGAGAATGCCTAGTTTCATCTCGTCGGTGGTGAGGAAACGCTTCATTACTCCTGGGTCGTCGCCGAAGAGGAAGGTGCTTGTTCGGTAGTAGTTCTCCACGAGCTCGCGATAGAAGGGCTGGCCAACGTAATCGGTATTCCAGTAGTGCGCGGGGAAGTGTTGTGCTTTCCATCTGTTGAAGTCGTAGGAGTAGAGCCTCGTTATCGGATCCAGGGTCGTCCGGAAGTGTTCGCGCTCGATGAGCTCGCGGTCTCGTGTGCTGAGGTGGAAGTAGATCATATCGCGAATCTCACGTGGTAATTTGGTCATGATGTTGTTGGTAAGCTGCTGGCATTCCGTCCGAGCGACTTGTTCGACTGCGTGTCTTGTTGATGGTGTGGTGTTGGCGAGATCTTTCTCTAGGCTTGCAAGCTCTTCCTGCAGTCTTGCGACACGCGCTTTGCGTACATTTTCTTCGGAGAGTGCTCTATCATTTGTGTTAGTCTGACAAAACATCGTTCAAGATGCGCATCCACGAGCTCGCTGACGTACCTCAAAGCACGCTTCCGAAGGTGCACGCATGTACAAGCACCCACACCACCAATCTCATCTGTCCTTGGGATTGCGTACATCACGATGCACATACTTTGTCGTTTGCTCAAGATTGAAGAAGATCGCGAAGAGAACGTGTTCCTATTTCAAGAAGTCGTACTATGGTGGTCTATCAGGGTGCTGCTGATCGCTTATTCAGGTACTCACGCCCTGCGTCTGCAGTCTGGACCCTGCATGACTTACGATCGACAGCATACTCCGCTTACGCCAGCCATCAGGTCCTCGAAAACTCTACCCATATATTCGAGGGCAAAACACACCCGTTAGGACGGGAAGGAAAGAAGCAAGGAGCAGACAACCCCATCGCCTAGCATTGCCAGCAGCTTTTGCCAGCTTCAACATAAGGAACTGTCAAAACTGGCTCATTTTCCAATCTTCTTCGACAAACCGCTCTTGATCTCCTCCATCGTGACGTCTCCACGATCAATAGTCACCCCCCACCCAAAATGATCAAAACACAACATGGCCTTTGTACCAGCAGCAGCTAGCCTACGCAGCGTCGGCAGGATAGCTGGAACGACGGTGTCGCATTCCCAGTATTCGGCGTCGTGCGCATTCGACAACCAGTCACGGTTTACAAGAAGGTGTAAATCGATCTTAGTGTCAGCCTTGAAACCGAATAGTGCTTCGAGGTCTGCGAGCAGCGCTCGCCGGGGTTTGAGCGGATGTCTCCCGTACGGAATGGTCAACGGTGCCGTTACCCCGTCGAAGTCGTACTTGTCGCATTGTATGCACAAGGAAACGTTGAGGATGTAGTTGGCTGGTATTACACCAAGGTTTCTCCTATCCAAGCTCCGGAAAGCGCCAAGCCTTGCAAATTGGTCTCGTAGGTCGAACGTGGATGTGCGATAGTACTTTTCGAGCAGCTCTACGGAGAATTCTGGAATGACGTATGCGGTTTTGAAGAGATGACTGTGGGGTTCAACGAAGTAATACAGTGTTTCGCTTCCCTTGGCGCAGGGCTTGCTATCGCAATCGCGATGGTCGCAATGCTCTAGGACGACCGGGGAGTTGGGCAGGAGGTACGCGTAGATGTAATCGCGTATTTCGCGTGGACAGACTTCGAAGATCTTGTCGCAGAGGCTACGGCAAGTGACCTGAGCGTACTTGTTCAGTTCGTTGATGGTGTTATCTTTCTGTGCTTGCAGCTGGGCTTTACGAGCCTCGTGTTGCACACTCTCCTTGATCCACCATTGTTTGAGCTTGACCTCTGTGCGGAGTTGCCTTGATGTATGTCAGTAGCTATGTGTCGCGATGTTCGTGCGGGACTTACTTGTAGCACTTGTCGCGGAGCTGCTTCTCCTGTTCTTCTGGCCGTAACGGGGCTGTCATTTTGGTACGAGTAAGGTGGATTGTAATGTTTACGATTTAGCAAGCTGAAGTAGTGGTTGAAGCGGGGTGTGGAACCGTGTAGTGAGACCAGGCGACCAATGCCGAGGATGCACCCCAATTTGTAGGCGAGGAAAGGAGTGAGAGAAACGGTCGTGCATCTGCCTGGCGACTGAGACTGAGACCACCCGCAATCATTGCGTCATGATGTGGTTCCCTCGCCTGGTCAGTCTTGCACTTTGTGGCCGTTATGGTGGATAATGTCACTTTCACGGAGTCTTTGAAGAGCGCAGGCTTACATTGAGTAGAGTGAATTTTGCTGTGTCTAGATACCGGAGTTGAACCAAAGTAACTATAAAGCTTTTAGAGGAGATGGAAATGCCAAAAGACTGTCTCATCACGGCCTGGCCGCTAAGTTCGCAGAGAGCAACTATGCAACCTTGTCTTCGCTATAGGAAATGATTGAATCGAAAAGAATGTGACCGCTCGCATAAATGAAAGGGATTACCACTGGGATCTCTAGAAGAGTCAAAGCAGAGATGTTGGTATGCGCTTTTGGGAATCGACATCATCGATGTCGCTCATCTGTAAGGTCGTCATTCTATCTCCGGGATGGACAATCATTGGATACTCAGGATGGAGCATTATCCCAAGATATCCCACCCCAGGCGTCGGGGGCGTTCATTGCCCAGGCGTCGGCGGCGTCGCTTCCAAAGGCAGCGCCATAATCAGAATCCTCGAAGGGTTCCCCATCAAGCTCAGCTTGTGTGATGCGCTTCTGTTCGACGTCGACATACTGTAAATGTTAGCTCATAGAAAACCAACTCGCAATTAGCACCTCAAACGTACCTCCCAGAACTCTTTAGTGAGACTCTCGAGTGAAGTCTGACCCCACTCCGAAGTGAATGTGGCGTGTGATCTAGCTTGACTCGCTGTGAGCACTGTACGGACCCGGGAACCCGCGTCTTTCAGCCGTTGGAGAACGGGTAGGATGACAGGAACTACGTTGTGCGACATCCACTCTTGTTGCTCAAGCGGAGTATGTTTTGCGCCATGACGTGATGAGAGCCTGATGGTAAGCGCTGTGCCATGTTTGAAACCGAAAAGCGACTCTAGCTTTACGAGAAGGTGTTTCTGAGTGTTTTTGGTGCCCACATTGTTGTTCTTGCGAAACTTTGAAAACGCTTGAAAAGTATGGTGGTTGCCGGGCACCTTGGTGTTCGGGCGATCGACAAGCTCGAACTTGTAATCGCCGCAGAGGATACTGACATCCACCTTGGAGACAAACTCGACTGGCGGAAAGCCGAAATCCCATACGTCTGTTGCTCGGAACTGGCCGAAGCCTGCGAGATTTCCCTGGAAAGCAAAGCAGGAAGTGCGATAGAAGTTTTCACCCAGTTCGCGGACCATCGCTGGGCCGACGTGTTCGGGCTTCCACCAGTGGTCTGCCCCATCATACGCAGGATCGAGACAAACCTCAAGACCCCACGCCAAGGCACCGTAGTCGGTATGCTCAAGGTTTCCGTGTTCGTCACAATCGATGCTGACATCCTTGAAACCAGTGATATAGCTGTAGATGGTGTCTCGAATTTCGCGCGGGAACGTCTTGTGGACTTGGGTACAGAACTCTAGCCAGTCGTTCTTTGCAAAGGCCAGGAACGCGTCGGCCGTCTTGGTTTTGTCGTCATCAGAGGTCTCTTGGAGCTTCTTGCAGCGGCGTCGCAATTTCTTGACCTTGGTCTTCGCAGCCGCCAGCTGGAGCTCGGTCTTGCGTTCTTGCTTCAGCGCCCTGAAAACTAAGATCAGCGATGGCTAAGGAGCGGTGAATACGACTTACTCGTTGCACTTCACGCGTAGGTGCTCACTCGTGCTTGGAGTTGTTCCTGAAGTGGCCATATTGGTAGGTGATTCAGAATGTGGGTTGGTGAAGGGTAGAAGGAGAGTCGGCCCAAGAGACAGATTAAATAGTAGACCAACGATCAAGGGACAGTCGGTAGCCGCGCGGTGAGGATAAGGTCACTAGCAAGTGAGTCCGTCTCCAAGTGATTGAAGGTAAAAGATGAAGTCGTTAGGCCCTTGATCTCAAGTAAAGGTAGCTAGTAATCTTCCCTTGGCGACTATGGAGACACGCCACCCATTGGATAGCGGAGCCCACAAATCATCGGGCACCCAAGGCCCGCCATATAATCGTATCCTCCTGACACTCGCACAACTCTTTCTCGATTTCAAGAAGCTCATCTCTATCAAGAGGCATGTATTCGTCGCGCTCGTCATCAGTACCGTCTTCTTCCTCATCCTCATCCCCTTCTTCGTCTTCGTCATCTGCTTCGTGCAGTGTATCGTCATAGTACTGTTCAAGCTCTTTCCGAAGCTGTAATTCCAAAGTCAGCTTGCATAGTGATGTCACGGTAAGATCATTCCTTACTTGTCTGAACTTGTCCGACCACTCATCGAGTGACATAGCTGTTTTCCCAGGTATCATCAGGTTGACATGATATCCTGGTATGATATCTTCGAATGCATATCCTTGCCATCCTCGCGATAATCGACAGTCATTCGTGACCATGTGCACAACGAATTCGATCGTCCAACCAGGAAGGTCCGGAAGCAGTTGCCTGACATTGTGTAGTAAGATCAGGAGTCGGTCGTCATTATAGCGCACAACGCCCTGGATGTCATGTAGGTAAATTCGTAATCGTGCCGGCTGGATCCGTAGTGTAAGATCCGCCAGAGCACGGGCCAGAAGTCGCTCGGTTTCCGGCTCGAACTCGTCGTTGCAGTCGATTGTAATCTCCAGCTGGCGGACTATCTCAAGAGCTTTGCAACTAGTACCGGCAGCAACACTGTTGAGGAAGGCTTTGAGGAGATGCAAGTCTGTGCCGAAGTCGAATGTACTTCTTGTGTACCAGTACTCCGCCAACTCTTGCCGTGTGGCCTCGCCAAAATGGTCATATCCGCCGCTGGCCAACAGACCGATGCTGTTGCTGACAAGCTTGAATGCGTCCGAGACACCGAGATCCTTCGATGCTACCACAGGTACGGTATGTTGGCCGTTGTGCCAGGCTGAGGGGCCCACAACTTGCTCATAGATCATGTCGCGAATTTCGCGTGGCAGTTTCAGCTGCATAGCTTCGCATAGCGGGCGGCATTTGCTTTGTTCCACTGCCATCAGCTCCTGCAGAAGTGGCTCTCCCTCAGGATCTTCGAGACGTTGCCTCAGATTACTTTCAAGCTCATCCTCGAGCACCATACATTCATCCTCGAGTAACATCTTCTCGGCCTGAATCTCGTTGATTCTGTCACGTATACGCTGGTCATCTGCCAACAGGACTTGTGTACGGTTCTGCTTCGCTCGAAGGTAATGGCGTAGGCGTTGCTCCAGACTGCAAATGCGTCATTACATTTCCAACACTTGGGATGGCTTCCACTTACGTCTCGCCATCAGATAGCTTCTTGGTGTTCGGCATATCTACGTCTTGCGCGAGAGAGTGTGGCTCTCAGATTGCTGGTGTTGGTGGTGGAGGCTGTGGAGGTGCTGCTCAGTCGACGCGGTCGGTCTTGTTGCACGGAGCGAAGAGTCGCGTTGGGATCCGCTAGCTGAACCCCACGTCACGCGAAGTCACATGGCAATCGACGATAGCAACTTTGGAAAGCCGAGCGACGTTTTGGGGTGTCAACCAGGTGGCCTGGAACAGCTGCGGGGGACGACGCGCCGAGAAGCGCGTGATCACGCGTGAGGTTTGCCCAGACCTGGTTAGCTTCCACGCTACCTAGCTTCCTAGGGAGCCCCCGCATCACATCGGTCTCCAAGCTGTCATGAAGTAAAACCACAGTCGCCAGCCTGAACGACACATGATTTTGATGGATTGGATGTGGATCAAAACAAACGAAAGCAGAACAATAGGTACCCATGCAGCCTGTCGTGAATATGCCTGCGCCGAGGCGCAGGTGCTACATAACCCCGCTCTGCGCCCCTGACTTTCCGCTTCTCATCGCGACGGGTACTTTTGGTAATCTTGACGCTCTATCCTACTTCCGCCTCGAAAAGCGCGCCTGCGATTCATCTTGGCTGCTTCGCCACTGCTGTAAGGATCTCACAACACGAAATGGAAATGTCCGGACGCTCTGCCACAAAGGCCATGAACACCAATCACGAGTTTGCATGTCGGAAGCTCTGCGAGAACGTAATTGCGACACTACCAAGGGAACTCAGAGACATGATTTACGAGTATATCTTGTCTTCAATAACACGCGACGTTGCCGCATTGCCAACAAGCGAGCCAACATCCTCCAAAGGGGGCCCTCGCTACTGGCAAGCCGAGAAAGTTGGCGACGCGACCTCGAAAGAGATACTCGAAGTCTGGTATCGCTTGGTTCGTTTTCACATAGGCCAGGATCTGGGTTATCTCGAACGCTTCCTTTCGTCTCAACCAGCACCCTTGGACACAACCCGCCAGCTGCTTGTCACAAAGATCAGTATCGCCTTCGACCTCAGAGATGTGGGAACTCACATGCAACCCTCGGGAGGAGGGGTGGTGAGGGACTCCGCATCCCGCACACGCATGCTGGAACGACTGGAGCACCTGTTCTTGTTGAAGGAAGGCGCCTCCATCCATGTCTATGTCATTGTACCCCATAACTACACCATACTCGCAAGGACACCAGATCGATATGCATATCACGAAAGAAAGGTATTGCGTGAGTTTACCGCCACTATAGCTGAGGTACTGTCGCGTTTGGCGGCTGCTGGATACGGCCTTTCCACCGCCATCATGCTATCATCAACATGGCCGAACAACGGCTCACTCTATGACTCGGTTTCGGAAAAGTCGACCAATGATACGCGAAGTTGCTTTTCCACTGAAGATGGCTCAAATCTGGTATGGCTGTAAGTGTCCGGTTGAACATGGCGGTAGGCTCTCGGCTGACAACGAATAGGAGACGCACACCACCTACTACTTCACGCTGCCAATGTCACGATCCAACTGGGATGACATTTGCGCCCCGCGCATGCGTGTTACAGTGCCAAGACGCTATCTAGATACCCGCGCTGCTGCCTAGCCCCGCACGATGTCAAGTCGTCCTTGCGCACCATCTTTTCGCACCCCAAGCAGATCATCACCACCCGGACAGGAGCACACCATGCGTAAAGAAACAACTGCTGAAGAAGTGAAGAAGCTGTATCAACAGGCTCTTGCGTAAGTCCCGACGATCCTCGCCCATCCGGACTAGCATTGACGCAAACCACCAGGGCCCGTCAGCATATCAAAACGCGATATACCTCTGGAGAAAATGAGGCGACCAGAAGAGCCATGGAAGAGATGAGAACCTTCAATAGCTATGGACAAAATGAGGCCGCCACGCGAGCCATGCAAAATTTGAAAATCTTCGATACCTATGGAAGAGCGTCATGCAGGTACATGTGCCAAAAGATCCTCATTTCGCTGCCCCCAGAGTTGTGTGACATGATCATCGAACGCGTCATAGGCCACAGTCGCAGGGGCGTCGCAGCGGGTGGAACTTGCGAGCCCATATATGCTTATGGAGACCATCAACCAGCCGCGCATTACTGGAACGTCGAGTATGTCGGAAGGACCATGCTGGCGAGGATGATGGCTGTTTGGTACCGCATAAACACTTTCAATATACAGTGGCGCCTCAGATCCACTCTGAGGCGATTCCTTAACGAGGACGCCCCTTGTATACACTCCCCGCGTTATCAGCTGATTACGAAGATTTGTATCGTCGTATCTCCAGATTTTCTAGCGTTCGACCCGAAGAAAGACCGTCCCAGTACTATACTCTATCGGATGTATTCTCCTCGAAGCTGGGAAGAACAAATTCGAGATCTCGAGCTACTGTTTCAGTTGCGAACCGGTGCATCGATACTCATTCTTCTTGAGTATCTGGATACCTCGGCGATGCCCGATGATTGTCAAACTACTCTCCTCTTGGAGGGTACGGCGCCCATGATTGAGTGTCTGTGCCGGTTGAGAAATGCTGGCTACGTTGTGGGTGCTAGCGTTGCTGGTTTTGGAGATTACCGCGGCTTGGTAGACGAATTTCAGTATCGTCTAGAAGAGATGGATACGTTGGAGCAGGAAACAAACTGCATGCCTGTGAACGCCATAGGTATGGCTTGGCGGTGAGTGCCCAACCCTTTACTAGCCTTTGGCTCCCAGCTGACATACATTGGAGGCCATCACCAGTGAAGGCTCACAGATTGTAATGCGCGCTGTTGATGTTATGCTTGGCTCGTCGGTATCAGGTCTCGTCACGCGTCATCCACGTGCTGGCAGGGCCGTGACTGCCCCGGCGTCCGTTTGCGCTATCTAGTGCGCAATCAACAACAACCACCAAACTTTGTCGCGCTTCCTTACAACCACAGCTAGCACGCCTATCACGTTAAGCCACCACCGAGAACCTCGTCCCGTCACTCGCTGAACCTATCGCGACTTTGTGTGCATCAACGGGAACTTCCACTGTCCCTCCCCTCTCATCAGATCGACGAGCAAGGCTTCCATCAGCATCCCCTAAGAGAACGCCGTTGTGGCCACTACCGGGGTCATGAGCTCCGGTAATTGGCGTATTGAGGCCAAAAGGTAGGCTTGCTTCTGCTCACCGCGTGCACAAGGCTGACATGTTGACAGGACGCTCAACACGATCGCGAGTCTTAGCGAAACCTTCAATGACAAGGCGGCCAAACTTGATCAGATGAAGAGAGCGAACCCCAAAGCGAGGCTCATTCGAGAGAAGCAAGCTCTGAGGAAGGCGAGAGGAGATCTACACCTGGCACGGACCAGCTTCACCGATCAGATAGAGGCTCAGGCTAAGGCTCACTGCCGCCCTTTCTGCGAAGCTGTCCATCAACGACTACCGCAGGAACTACGCGACATCATTGCTCGGCATCTTTTGACCGAAAGCTCTGTCACTTTCCTCTCCAGCAAGGATAACAAGATCTCTTTCGTCAATGGCCTCTCGACTTTACGACACGCTTTCGAGGAGGAATACACCGGCATCGGACTGCACGTGGATATCATACGTGAGCTGATAAATCAAGACGCCCGTTTCGATTTTCGCGCTCGGTACGAGCTACTGGGCAAGGTCTTCGAGCACTACGCAACCGACGAGCGCGGTGGCCTCGATCTTACTTCCAAAATAGGACGGTTGAGTTTGTTGGTGACAGAGCATCATTTGAAAAACCGTGAGGTTGTCCTCACTCGCCTTGAGGAACTGTGCAGACTCAGCAAAGGCGCCAAGGTTTTCTTTATCGTCGAGACCGGTCACGGTACGAAGGCTCAGACCATCCGCAAAGTGCGACGCGTTCTGCGTGTTCTCTTCAAGCTGCTTCGACGCCTTCATAAGCTCGGTATCCACATTTATGTCGTCGTCAATCCGGCGTATTCCGCTTCACAGGTCAAGAACGATAGCGGTGACACCTTCGCGGTCATGCATGAAGGTCCCTGGAGGTATGTCATGACGCCAGGTAATGCTACATTCACGGTTGAAGGCTTTGAGAGACGTCTTAGATATCTCTTTGGAACATACGGAGAGCGCTGGGATTCACGATTTCCGCCTTAGGATGGGTGAGTTGGGAGGCTTCAGGCCATCATGACGGGTTGTGTACGATAGTTACAAAGCTGAATATAGTCAGTAAAGCAATTTTGTATCGCAGTCACGGTTACAAATCACAGCGCAGAGCAAGTCGGTGTCTACTATATTGTATCCCGTAATCACATCAACACAACGTGCCCACAGGCTACGTCCTACTAGTGACCCTCTTGGGACAACCCAGTATGGTAGTCGTCTCGCATCTCAATAAACAACCCACTAACACCCCTTCTAGATCATCGTCGTCGTCACAGGTCCCATCTCTTTCCCAAGTCCACCAACTCCAGTAGTCACCGGAGCGTGTATTGTCTGCATCGTCGTCATCATTGCTGTCCCAGTATCTTTCATTCTTTCACTGATAACAGTAGTCACAGTAACCTTTATCGTTCTTGTAGAGCGCACCATAGTCGCACCATCCTTCAGGTGAAAGCTTCCCTTCTGCAAGAAGATTATGAGAAAAGCTGCGCCTGTGGCTGTACCAGCTAGTATGATGAGGAAGCAGGATAAGGCCATCGCGATGCGAAAAGTATCGCTAAGCCACACACGTTTCCACAGGGGCGGCGGTGGGAGGCGGTATGGGAGGTGTTTGGGGAAAGATGTTGGGGCTTTGGCTTGGGTTGCGGGTATCGTTGGGTTTGGAGTGGGTGACGCGCGTTCTTCATCAGAGGCACTATCGCTAGCCTCCTCCCAAGAGTCTCTTGTTGACGCGTAAAGTGGAGGTGGAGTTGACGGATGGGTGAAGCCTCCAGTGTCTGGAAGGCTGATCTTTTCGTTGTGGCTTTGCGTGCTGGACATGATACGAGTGAATAAAGTCCTGGATCTAAGGGCTTAAGCTAGTAATGTGGCTTTGTGGTACGATAGTTGTGATTTGGGAAATACAGATGCTTGTCTTGCGAAAGGTGCGTTGGACTAACGATACGATGGGTCGTGTAGTGAACACGCCCAAAGACTGTAGTTACACAATGCCGAACTACATCACAAAGAAGGCCTGACACCGATAGCCGTGCTGAGAACACTGCAGTATGTGCACCGACACCACCGAAGTATAGATCGCTACATATGAGACGTTCGAGTCGTTATTCGTGCTACTTATGTTGAAGATCATCATTCCAAAAAGATGCTAGCTTTGACAGCCACATGTTCAGCATTAGTAGAACGGCGTCAACTCTGCTGCTGTCACTAAAGTTCAAAGCCTACGCATGCGCAGACGAACAGATCCTACACGTAAATCCTCCCGTCCATGGTACACACATCGCCCGCTCGAACTTCCCATCTGCGAAGCAATTCCCTCTGCACTCCTCTACAGAAGGCCAACTACCCTTCTCACTGCAAATACTTTCCACAGGCTTCACCGGCGTCTGTCGAACCGGCGCTTCAAACGGCACCGTCTTCGTAGGCGTCGCACCGATCGTTGTTGTCATAGTCGTTGGATCTTGCGTTGTGTGTACTGGTGTGGATGTAACAGTAGTCGTTTGGTAGACCGGAGGTGGCTCGTGAGGACATCTTGATAGGCCGATCTTGATGCCGCCGAGTAGGGCGGCGATGAGTAGGGCTGTGATGAGTATAGTGCAAGTGGGGATAAGAAATCTCTTCTTGGTGAAAAATGAGTGTCGTTGATAGAATGGACGTGGGGGCAGTTGGGCTTCGTCGTCATGGGGGAAGTAGGGGTGGTTGGGGTCGATGTGGTCGGCGGGGACGCCTGTGCGTTGGGGTGCGATGCCGGAAAGCTCGATGTTGGGTCGTTGAGACATGTTCATTGGTATTGCTGCGCTTTTATGGGCTACTGGTTCGCTGTATATCGATGTTGGTCTTTAGTAGGCGGCGGGCAATAGGTTGCATAATGAGGAGGAAAGTGGCAGAGGACGTTATGTAACTGCTTTGACTACAGTGAAAGAAAGGAGGCCAGCGAAACATCATGATCATAGTGCAAGCACACTGCTCCAAGATTACACAATGGAAGTTTAGGTCAAATTACGGCAAGAGATGCAATATCGCTGTCATGTTGATGCGTAGAGCTGACACTTCACCTATTAGTGTCGCATCAATCAGCTCTTCATCAGAACTTAAATAGACTTGTAGCCCATTATACGTCGATGGTCTTGTAAAGATGTACTCGGTTTACTATCGCAAGACGACCGTGCAAGCACAGTTATGACGTCTCATCTACATGATCTCGAGGAACATACTTTTTCCAGTCCTCTATCAGCAGTCTCATCGTATCATCTACCAATTTCGGTATTTCATCTGTGCAGTGAATGGAATGTCTTGTCCCTTGGAAGTCAAACCAAAACCGATCTACCTTGCAACCAGTCATTGCGGCCTTTTCAAGGCCTATTGCGGTGATCGGACAAGCATGACCACAAAATCGTCCCAGTCTATTACTTTGACATATTCCATAAAATTGATAATCAAAGTTGTTCTTCTGGGCCCATGTAATGTCCATCGCAAGAGCAGTTTGCCAACACACCGAGAAAACTCTATTTTCAAGTGTATCTGCCGCTAATCCCTCGAGACATTGATGTCGAAGTACGGCTAGAGCGACGTCCATGAAGAGTTGATCGATCGACTTCTCATAATCGACTGTGACGCGCTGATCAACACGAACAAGACCGAGTAAACCGTAGATTTTGTCGAGCGGATCTGCACATCCATTGTCGATATAATTTTCCAGTGCGGCGGATATGTCGAAATGTGTGAATCCACCGGTTCTTCGCAAAGAACTCTTGCAGATGATATTATACGAGGCTTTGGGTACGGAGTGCCAGAGATAGTGATCGAGGGTTTCGAATCGACACTCCCATCCACGTGTGTCATTCACAAGCCAGACGCCTTTCACAAGGACCCTGATCTGCCTCGCTAGTATGAACTCTTGTACAATCCAAAGTCTTCCGAAGTATTCATTGTGAAGGATATAAGCCAACGCTGCTTGTTCTCCAACATCCTTCCATGCACATGCAGCATCGTACATGTTATCGAACTTACCGCATCCGCGTTCGGCGAGAAGTTCGGGCGGCGCGCAGGCTTTCTCAGATCCGTCGCCCAACCAAGCAATAACTGACGTAGCTTTGCTGTAGATATCGCTCATCATCTGCACCTGATGGTTGCGCTCCGAAATAGTCCACTGGTTAATGCATATCTGATCAATCCACAGATATTGATCTGAGGGCGTCTTGTCGCGGCATTTCCGGAATTCAGTGAGAAATCTGAAAAGATTGTCTCGGATCTCCAGCCTTCCGTCCGCGATGTAGATGGCATTGCTTGATGGTGGACCCCAGACATAGGATAAGGCTGTATACGGCGGGGCTTTTGAGATTTCGAAGACGTCGATATCCAGGCGTATAGTATCGTCGTTCTCCAGCGGATCCAGGAGCGTGACAAGACGTATCTGCTGTGTCGCATAGTCTAACGGCTGGTATTCGTAGTCGGCAGTCGTCGAGTTGGCTGCGGAAGACATGTTTGCTCTACGGCTGCCTTGCACCTCGAACTAACATGTTAGTACGTGTCATGTATGCGCGACAAGCACCCGTGTCACCTACCAAGGCACCATGCAGCAGACAAAGTAGACTTGGCGTACGATCAAGCCTTGGAAAGACCTGGGGACTATGTAAGGTTTGTGGTGATCGCGATAAGGAATTAATACAGCATATTGAATGTAAGCGGGGAAGATGCGCGTGCCAGCATGTTGCTGACTGCGTGGGCTGTGCAGATGTCTGTGGCTTGCACGATTGAGAGTCTGACCAATGAACAGTGAGGCGCCCGAGCAAGCGCTAGACCTTATCAGGCTAGTAGCTTCAGGAGCATGTTGAGCAGATGGCAGTGCAGTGACTTGAAGGACACCGAGGACTAGAGTCAAATCAGATCAGCGGGTAGTACACTTAACTCAGGTTAGCGATCGTGTGGACATAAATTTGATGGGTATATAGCGCCTTGGATGGGTATCGCATGGAATCTCTCAGAGCTCCAGAGCCAGGAATACCAGTTTGGTGTAAGGAAAAAATCCCGCTTTCTTTCGACCTTTGTGTTTCTCGGGACTATGAAGACCAAGACAGTCTGTAGGCCTTATCCGTGCTCTCTAGGTATCATTACCATACCGATCATCGGTGCCACTGTTGCGCCTACGCCGGGTCTCGGTGCTTCGATCATCGTTGCCTGGGGCCGGCTCTGGACGTCCATTGGCTCGCGCCTGATCCTCAATGATGTTTCCATGGCTCCCAGAGGACCGTCGAATAGGGCGTGAGTTGCCTCGGCGTGGTTGTCGTGGAGCATTTTGCGGGGGGCGGTTGCTACCGTCGTTGCTACCAGGTCCTGTAAAGCGTCGAGCTCCGTTAACGCGGTCAGGCGGAAGCTGGTAAGACGGGCCGCGCCATCGCGAACTGTTGCGCTGCCCGTTGATTGCTTCGGCCTGGCTGCTGTCTCGAATCGCGGGGGCGGGTGTGAGCATGCTGATATCGGTCTTTGCGCGCTTGGTAGGGGCTGTCCTCATTGTAGTGTCACTGTCAGGAGCTCGGCGCCGAGTGACTCCATGAACACTTCGTCCTTGTAGACCTTGGTCCTAGAACATTGTGAGCTTTGACCTCGACAACTACTAATATTCGAAGATATACCTGAAGCTGAGCACCCTGTTGGCGATTTTGACTAGGCTGCTGATCCTGCTTCGTCTGCTCCGGGCGGGTCTTGTCGTCTGCATCTTGGTGAGTGTGCTTGTCCTTGTCAAGGCGTGCCTCCAATTCCTCAATCCACATGTCCTTGGGGGTGCTCGTGCTTTGTTTCTGTAGTAGTCTTCGATTGCGCTTCTTTAGAATCGCGTTGAGGACGTCTTCTCCGATCTCCCCGCAAACTTGGATACGGGAGTCGTGTGGGAGGGGAATAACGTCTAAGACATTTCCAAAGGCGCCCGTCTTGGGTTGGTATGGGCAACCTACTTCTATGTCATAGACGCCTTTTTCTGGGGTGCACGCGACCTTACTACCCAGCTCTTCGTCCCAGCAGTAGAATTCTGCATCTTCTGCTTTCTTGAGACCGAAGCAATCCACGCGGACTTGTATGGGCTTCGATAATGGTCCGCGTCCTCCGGAAGTGCCGAGCTTTAGGACCTCAAGTTCGGTGGTGTTGTCGATGACGATACCGTATCTCGTCTTGAAACAAAACCAGCCAAACTGCGTCTGGACAGCATTGGGACCATTCGCTTCGCAAAGGACCACATGAGGGAAGTTCACAATTGTGCCCCTCTTGTAATTATCCTTGTCGACAGGGGCGTGATTGTTCCATCGTGTTTCCTGGGATTCTCTCCGCCGGGGCCCGCCGGTTTGTTCAGGCCCAGAGACTTCTCGTGCAGATAACATCATTGGCGCGCTTGACTGTCGATGCGCGATTGCGGAGCAGACGTCGTGACAAAGTTCTGAGAGAGGGTATACGCCGCTGGTAGAGCCGCCTGAAGTAGCGAGCGCTTAGATTGGTCGGCGCTGGATATTGGACTTCCGCAGTGTAGGATTCTGCGCTGATATGGCAAACAGTTAGCTCGCTGTGTTCATGTACTAGGGGGTATCGCTGGAGCTACTTCGGTCGTGTGGTATCGTGTCGCTCTCGGAAATGGCAACAGCTTGCCTATGAGCGAATTCTTGGCGTTGCATAGTGAATAGGGCGGCGGAGGGACACCGCGCACATTCCACGCTCACCTAGCCTGTAAAGTATTCTACGTAGTCGAATCTGCGCACTCTCTCCGTAATCCTCTGTCCTACAACAACTTTCTCGCCTTAATATCAAACTCGTCGAGAATAAGACATCCAAACGTGGCGACTTTCGTAATTTGACGATCGACGCTTTTACTCGACATCCGGCTTACATTATACCACAAACTCCTGAACATGTCTACCACTCAGGGTGTTTTAAAGACCGCGATAAGCCTGTACAGGGCGGTAGCGGGCTATATTCCTCTCCTCCGTCACTGCGAAGGCAACATTCCCCGCGATAATGGACGTACCGGTGATGGCGCTGGAGGACAGTCAATCTTATCTAAAATCGACATGTCGTCATTGCCTACCCAGCTTCTGATCACCTCCGTCCAGTCTGGAAGAAGCAAATACGAAACAATGCTGGAGCTCCGGTCCAAGTCGGACTCGATCAAAGCGGATATCGCGATGGTGAAGTTGAACGAAAAAGACGCCCGGTCGACAATCCAATGCAAAGAGGCGGCTATCGAGAGGATAAATCATCGGATGCAACATCCGAGTGGCAGTGGAGAAACGAAAGCCCAGCAACGTTGCCTGAAGGTCTTCTCGCGCGAGCGCGACGCAGCGATGAAGACCAAACGAGAGATGCAAAGATTGGTCAAATCGCTTACGAAGGAACGCGATAAGAATCTTTGCTTATTTGCTGAAGTCGTGATGGAGCTCCAGGATACGTTTCTTTTGCCAAAGGAGAAGGGTGATCCTATCATATCAGAGCAGCATGGGCATGATATCGTCCAGGAAGAAGTGGTGGACCAGATACAGGAGCACGGACAAGCCCTGATACAGCAAGACAGTAATATACCAGAAGTGAACAATGTTCAGTCGAACAATTCGCCAGGCGCCGCCCAAAGAATCGAAAGCGGCAACTCTCCCATCCGTACCCAGCCTGTAGAGGCTTCGCAACCCGACGTCCGTAGCATTGTTCTCGACGATGGCTGTCCTGATCAGCAAGCCGAGACCCAGTCCATCAACATCACTGCTGACAACCATGATGTATCGTTGGACCCGCTAGTGGAAGACAGGGGTGGCTCGCCATCCATCATAACGAGTTATTCTGCTATCCACTTCGAAGACCCGCAAGAGGTGCAGGGTATGGCTGAACCAGGAAATGATGTCGATGCTGATGGTCGGACAGTCGATGAAGTGCAAGAAGTCGGAATCGAACACGAGACCGGAGAAGCACTTCCCCACCAAGATCCGTATGTCAAAAGTTCCAAAGAAGAGTGGGATAGGATTGAGCAGGCCATCAAGAAGCTTGAGCGATGTGAGAAGAGTTATTGGGAGAGGAAAGAAAAGTTCGAACAGCACTACAAGACGTTTGATGAAAAGCTGGATAATTTCTGCTCGAGCAACCCACACTTGAGTAGAGGGGATGCAGAACAGAGATTCGGTGCAGCCTTCCTCAAAACGGGGGGACATCTCCGTTACTACTTGACGGTAGGGGAAGAATGGCTGAAGAAAGCCCGACTTGAGGCGAAAGAAGCAGGGGTCCATGACTGCAACTCATGGGACCAGGAGTCTGGCTTCCTTTCAGTGGCGGGTGAAGGTCCGGATCCAGAAGACACTGGATATATGAGCGATACTCGTGATCACGAAGTGGTGAAGGAGTGGCTGCAGATGCCTGAGGGCCCAGAAATCATGCAGCCTTCTGAGTTCAAATTCGCGACATCGAAAGTGAACGTCGATCCTTGGGAGAGCCATTCCACAAGGGGGGACTCAAGCAAACGGAAGAAGATAGACGAAAATGTCGACACTTGGGAAGTTCAGCTCTCCAAAGCGTACTCAAGCAAGCGGAGGAAGATCGATGGGAATGTTCCTTGGGTGGCGCCCAACGACAGCAATGATAGCGCATATGGCACGGCCAAGGAGGACAGGGGAGACCAGAAGCAATCGCAAAGCCCAAGGCAGAGACCTCGCGCAAGGGCAGAGGTAGCCCGCAAGCGACGTGCCCGATCATTCGACGCGCTTCCGGGTCACAAGGTTGTCAAAGAGATGTTTTCCGACATGCCTGTAGAGGATCACAGCGTGAGTGTTGACCCCTCTATGATAGTCGATACCGAGTACTGACAATTCCACAGGTCTGGATGAAGCGAGATTACCGAGAAGACGTCATCATGGTTGATGACGAAACGACCGACGACGAGACCTGAGAGACCAGGTAGCAAATTGACGAATTGCAAACATCGAAATCGGTGGAGTGGGAGGTGATGAACCTGCAAATGAAGCAGCTACACGCAGATGCCGGATGTAGCAAGTCGAAACCGGAGGCATTGGGTACTTCATCCCACTGGCAGCAGCGACACACGTCACCAGAGTCGCCACGCTACACAACAGCAGAGACTCTTCCGGTACATATGAAAGACTCGTATAGCAACGCGTCGAACGCGTCGTTGATGCGGAGGCGGAAAGCAGATGAGAAAAAGCTGATGCAAAGACATCGGCGAGGGCCGCCCGATGCAAAGAGGTTCTTGGAGATGCGATACTTCTCTCTTTCCCCGATGCAAAGACAACGGGAGGTACTCCAAACAACACCGCCAGACAGCTCGAGAAGCCACTGGACAAAGTTCAGGGCGTTTAGTACGCATGCAAAGACATGCCGCCGATGCAAAGATATCGCGGAAGAACTTGGTGCAAAGACATCGGGGATGAGCTCGGTGCAAAGACATCGGGAAAAAGTCCGGCGCCAAGACATCGGATAACACAACAGCCGAGAGGCCTGTGCACAAACTTCATAACCCTCCACACTACAGAAGACACACAGCACAAAGACTAGAGCGCGGATTTGGCTCGAACTACGGACTGATCCCGATTTGCGCTGAGTCACCACACACAATTACAGTACTGCGGTGACACGCCGGACACCCCAGCGAACAACATCAAAGCCCTCCATCGCAATCACATCGTATACCAACCGGGCTGGAATAGACGTAGTAGTAGTAGTACCTTGTACCAAAGAAGACATACAGCGCGCCTTCGCATGAATCTTTACACAAACAAGCCACCTATTCGGCCCACCTCCTTAAAGCACACCCTCCTGCCCTCCATCCTACTCCCCATATCTCCCAATCAAATCCTTCATAATCCCATAAGATCTGCACCACCATCAAGTCAGCAACAAGCCCTCCCATCCCTCCCTCCAACACAAACTTACTTCTCCCTAAACCTATCTCCCCCATGACAAGCACTCGCATGCAAGTTCATATAAGCACAGTAAAGCTTTCCTCTATCCTCAAACCCCTCGACCGGCTCACTCTTCCCCATAATCTTCACATACGCATCCGTATACTCTTGCCGACCCAAAATCTTACTAGGATCCCCGCGCCAGATCGCAATCTCCATCTCATGGTGCGCATAGTATGCACAGGCGTCGAAGGCGTAGATTTCGCCTGTTGTGGTGTCGGTGCCGATGTTGCCGTCCCAGAGGTCGCCGTGGATTAAGCTGGGTTTTATGGTGCGGCCGTTGTCTGTGAGGGGGTTGAGGAGGGCTGGTACGACGTGCGTGATTAGGCGATCGGTGCATTCCTGCAGGTCTTTCCAGGGCCAGTTGATGGAGTGATTGAGGTTCATGGCGCCGGCGAGGAGCTGGATGAAGAAGTCTTTCCAAGTGTCTTGCCAGGCTGTTTGCTGGGGTAGGTTGCCTTGGCAGGTGTTTATGTGGAAACCGAATTGTCCGGTTGGTGGCGCGCTGGAGAGGTGGAGTGTGGTGAGTTTCTTGCATAGTTGTTCTGGGTTGGGGGGTTGGGTGGTGTCCATGTCTAGGAAGGCGCAGAGGAAGAAGTAGGAGTCTGGGGTTGAGACGTTGAGTTGGCCGTATGCAAGGGGCTCGGGAACGAAGGTGGGTGCGGCTTTGTAGAGGGCACACATTGAGTTGTATTCGCCTTTGAGCATGGCTTTGCCTTGGTCGCCATCTGCGCACTTTATGAGCGTTAGCTGGGTTGCTACCAGAGTACCTTTTTATCGCCAGGAGGTTGTAAGTACCTTCAGGAAGTATGATTTTGGTGGGGCGTCTGCGCGTGTGGTTTCTATCTTTGCGGTGACTGTCCATTTTGATGCGCCGTGTCTGTTGCAGCTGTGGACTTGAGTACCGAGAGGTAGTTCTGCTCTACGATTAGTAGCTACCTAGATATATTACGCAGTGAGATGTATGATACATACTGTCAATGACGACCTGATCGAGTGGGAAATCGCCTTGGACGGATTTACCACAGCTTGTTCCCCGGGTGACCAAAGGAACTCTGCCTAGTGACTCAGTGGGCGGCTGCCACTGCTCTACTCCTTCTGGCGTGATAGACATGACCGATTTAAGTAGTTTTGCTTGTTAATCCTTTGAGAATACGGAGTTATGCTGGGGAAGTCCTGCGTGTTTCTATGCTACAACGGTCTGTGAAGGCTGACACTGGGTGTTCGCGCTTATGACCCATGACTACGTCGTCATAATTGGAATTCATTCACAATAACAGGGGCGCCCTTGAAGGTTTCAGGTACGTATCTTGTGGTTGGATGAGTCATGTGCATAGGCTTGTTGTCGGCTCGCGCTTTGTTCAGCATGGGCTGTACTACATTGAATACCTGCAGTCACCGAGCTAGCGATAATTTACATATAGTCGAACGACGACCTGGGTATCTCCCATACGAACAGAAAAAATGCGTTTACCCTATCCCGAAATGCTTTTGAGATGCAAAATGACCCTCACGCCCAAATACGCCATGCTATGCCTTCTGCTACGAAGCGAAATCTCCCACTAGAAAGTGTAGTTGTTATTCCCACCATACTCCATCCCCGCATCGTCGCCCAAATGATCAACATGCATGAACTCGTCGATAGAAAACGGATCTGCCATATTACCGCCACCCATATTAATATCCATTCCATCGTGCGACTGCTGCTGTTGCCCCATAGGCTGGCTCGGAGGATCCAGACCCTCGACAACGCGGGTCCCCTTGGGCACAGAGGCTCCAAAGGCACCGATACGGTCGGGCTGCGCCACACTGGCTCCTTTGCCCTTGCCCGTTGCATCGCCACGCGAGTTCATCCAGATACCGTTTCCGCCCTCGCCGTTCTTGACTGCTTTGGCAAAGGGCTCTTGGAAGACGAGACTTGTCTCGTACCAACGGCCTTTGATGTCGTCGATGTCGATCTTGTAGGCTGGCTGGATGAGCTTCCACCAGGCTGCGGTGCGGGTGAGGGGTACGAGCATGCGGTTTCGCCATACCATGTCGTGGACCATGCGCGATGGGATGTTGTTGTTCTGTTGGGGTGGTTTGGGGGGAAGGTTTGCGTCTGGAGCATCCAACGTGGCGTAGCTGTAGACATCGCCTATGGCAATGACTTTGGTGGTGGGCGGGTTGACAAGGACTTGCTCGATAATGTCGGTCACGACCATGAGATCGGTTCCAGTGGCCCCTATGCGCAGACGGACAGCCTCGCCTCTCCAGATCTTCTCGGCGCCCAGATACATGCCGTTATACTGTCGCACTTCGTTTCCCTTGTCGTCCTTGTTCGTCTTGAGGCACTCGAAGAGTGTATACGTGGTATCGATGGCTTTTGCAGCTAATATAGACGCGTCGACAGACGCTATGCCCTCGCCTCCCTGTCCACTAATGAGTGCTCTCCAATCCGTGTTGTGATATTCGAATTGGGGGTTCTGCTGTAGGAAGGGGAAGGTGCAGCTGGGTGCAGACCAGGCGAGCCAGGGCTTGACATGGTCATCGGTTTGCACGAGTTCTTGTGGAGGCGATTCGAAAGGATGCGACAGAGGCTGGATCAGGTATGCCCTGCTCATAGGCACCTCTTTGGTAGCCCATCTTCGCACCACCAGTCCCAGGCCCCAGGCTGACGTCTTGGGACGGAAGAACCACACCACCTCGCCGCTCCGGCAGAGGAATTTGTTGTATGACAAGTCGGCTTGTTGTTCGATGGATCGTGGCTGGGGGAGAGGTGTTGACTGCAATGTCGGGGGAGCTCTGATCTGTGCAGCGGCGGGTGTGGGGGTAGGCCTGGGACCGGCAACGGGCGTAGAGGGCTTGACGATGGGACTTGGGATAGGCGCACCGGTCGATGACCTTCGGGCAGGGATTTGCACTATGGGGTTGCGCCCTGTGACGTTTGTGTTTGGTATAGCGCCGCTGGAGCTGTTTTCGCGCTTGATGGGTGCAGGCTGTTCTTGCTTGACTTCGACCTTGACCTGGGGCTTCTCGACGTCGCCGGCGGGTGAGCACATCTTGCACGTGCAGTTGGCCATGTCGCTGTTCTCGTCGGTGCACAGCCACAGGAGATGGGGGAAGAACTCGACGGGGCTCCTGAAGCGCTTCTTGGGGCCTTTGGGGTATCCATAGAGATAGGCGTCTTGTCTGTCGTGGCCGCCGCCCGAGTGGTTCTTGACTGTCTTCAGCTGGCCGTCTGCCTTGGTCTTGATGTGCTCGTATAGGACGTAGTTCTCGGGCAGCTCCCACAGAATGCATTGCTGCCACCGATCTGTCACATGTTAGTGCGCTGCAGCGAATGCGCCTCGCATAGCCATACCTTCGAACTGCTTCCCTCCGATCTCGCGCAGGAGCATGCCGCCCAGTTTCTTGCGCCAGTCCTGGTGCTTGGGGTCTTCCTTCTCGATGAGGCGGTAGAAGTCGCGCTGGCCCTGGTCGTTGGGCGACGTGTTGAGCTGTTCCTCGGTCGGGCCATTTCTGAGCGGCCGGCCTTTGAGGTTGACGATGTGCTGCCCATCCGACTTGGAGGCGAAGATGGGGAAGAAGGGCGTCATGGGCTGTTGCGCCATGGTGGTCGAGGGTGGTGCGCCAGATGCGCGGGCGTGGGGACTTGGTTCGCGAAATGTCGACGTGTGGAGGTCGCGGCGTTGGATAGACTTGATAGCTCGGAACGGTTCCGGAAGGAACGCCTGCAAGTCGCGCTAGGACGCGTCGGCCGCAATCGACGTATCGCCTCCGCGCCTGGCGATGCGGCGACGCTTCACTTCACTTCACCGTGAAGACGCCCAGTCGTCTTATCACGCTCCTTTGGGCACGCTGCGTCGTTTCATTTCATCCTCACCGTCACCGGCCTTGTCTCAGACTTTTCTTGCTGTGCTTTGTCCCTCTTTGCCCTGCGACAACACTTCTCTGTCAATTCCGTTGTACTGTACACCCCTGGCCAATTTACATTCACTGCGCAACATTTGCCTACAAGATACCCCACATTCGTCGCCATGGCGGGACATCCGGTCATCACCCTGGGTTCGCCCCAGCCCATCACTCCGAAGAAACGAGGTGGCATCTACGAAGACCTCCTGGCGCAGTTTGGCTCCGAGAGCTCAGCCCAATCGGCCACCAAGAGACGACGCATCTCTTCGCAGCAGGCGGCCAAGCAAGACGAGACTAGCGACAACAAACGCAGCCTGCGCGCGCAGCCAACGCCAAACTACGTCGCCTCCGACTCATCCGCAAACGAAGCCTCGCCATCCACGCCTGACCACAAGCCCAGGACCGTCGCCGACAAGTACCCTCGCGCCTCCACAAGACGAGCTGGCGCCAACGCGGGAACCAGCGAAGACGAACTCGCCCCATCAGCTCGCCCGAACCGCAAGACAAGCGCCAGAATCTCGGCCTACACCGAGGAACTGAAGATGGAGAAGCGTAAGAAGGAGCGCCAACAGTCCGGTGGACTTCGCCGGAGCACGCGCGACAGGAAGAGCACCATCCTGGAGTCCGACACCATGCCCACCCCGTCACCACCTCGTCGCAAGTCAGCCCGGCCGCCGCCCAACCTCGACACCGCTCGTGCTCGTCTCCGCGATGACATTGCTAAGAAGACCAAAGCGAGAGCGAACAGCTTCCTCGTCGCCAACAAAGACCTTTTCCTCCCACTTCTGCCTAAGAACAACCAGGTCGCGAAGCTTGTCGCTCAGGGCGATGCGCAGCCCATTGTCGAGTACGAAGAGCTCTCGGAGCAACCCAAAGGCGTCACCGCTGTAATGAAGCCATACCAACTATCTGGTCTGTCATACTTGGTCCATCTCTACAACAACGGTTTTTCTGGTATACTCGGCGACGAGATGGGTCTCGGAAAGACGCTACAGACATTATCGCTGTTCCAGTATCTTGAAGAGCTGGACGAGAAGAACGGTGTCACGTCAGAAGAGCTTCGGCCTTATCTCGTCATATGCCCCCTCAGTGTGCTCAACTCGTGGGTCACCGAGGCCCAGCGATGGGTACCACAACTCAAGGTCATGCGCTTCCACGGCGCCGTCACCGAGCGAACCCGCTTGAAGCGCGTCATAGCTGGCATGGAGGACATGAAGGGCAATGAAACCTCGCGTGCGAAAGATCGGAAAGCCTCGCGCAAGGCTGGCCGAAAGGCGGCCAAGCTCACCTCCAACGATCAGCAATCCGACAACTATAAGATTGTCGTCACGACATACGAGACTTTCCAAGCTGAGCAATCATGGTTCAAGCACAGCTTCGCCTGGCGCTATGTCGTCTTGGATGAAGGACACAAGATCAAGAGCAGTGTCACCCAGATCTCCACAGCCCTCAAGAGCATCAGTGCCGAGTATCGTCTCATCCTGACTGGAACACCACTTCAGAACAACTTGGTCGAGATGTGGTCGCTTCTGACATGGCTGTACCCTAACGTCTTCGATGACAAGACCGAGACACTTTTCAAGGAGTCTTTCGATCTCAGCAAGGGCAAAGCGAACAAGCAAACCATGACAGACGCTCGCCGCTTGCTCGAACTCATCATGTTGCGACGTATGAAGGACTCTCCTTCAGTCAACCTCGGCCTACCGCCCAAGGAAGAAATCTTGCTATATGTTCCTTTGACTCCCATGCAGAAGTTCTGGTACACCCGTCTGCTGACACGTATGGACGATGGTATGCTCGACGAGCTCTTTGCTGATGGCAAATCCAAAGAGAAGGCCGCTATCGAGCAAGACATCGAAGAGAACAAGCTATTGGCAAAGATGGAGAAAGTGGACAAGGTGGTCAGCGCTGGCGGTGCCGAAGCTGATTGGGAGGAAACCACCAAAATCTTGCAAGAAGCCGTCGCCAAGGAGCAGACCGACACCGACACCAACAAGGGCGCCTGGAAGAAGCTGATGAACCTTGTCATGCAGTTACGCAAGTGCTGCTCGCATCCGTACTTACTCCCCGGTGTCTCGCCCGATCCCTACTACCTCAGCGACCACATCATTCGCGCATCCGGCAAGTTCATCCTTTTGGAGAAGCTTCTCAAGCACACGGTTTTCAACGAAGGCAAGAAGGTCCTTATATTCTCTGGCTTCACTCGCACGCTCGACTATTGTGAAGATCTCTTGTCTCTCATCAGCAACCACGGAGAGCGCTTCAAGTCTCTTCGTCTGGACGGTAGCACAGCTCGAGCTCGGCGTAACTTGGATATCCGCCTTTTCAACCAAAAAGACTCCAATTACAAGGTCATGCTACTCTCGACCCGCGCTGGCGGCCTGGGTATCAACCTCACGAGCGCTCAGGATGTCATCTTCCTTGACGAAGACTGGAATCCGCAGATCACACTCCAGGCCGAGGCCCGAGCTCATCGCATTGGGCAAACCAAGAAGGTGACTATCTACAAGCTCTGTACCCAGGGTACTGTCGAAGAGCAAATGATGGGTCGTATTCGCAAGAAGCTTTACCTCTCGGCAAAGATCACCGAGTCGATGCAGAGCGTGCATGGCAAGCAGATGGCCGATACGAAGAAAGCCGGACGTCCGTCTCTGAGTGAAGACTTGCCACAGATGGATGCCACGCAGCTCAAGACGCTTGTACGGCGAGGCGCCCAGGCACTATCGCATCCGGAAATCGATGTCAAAGAGATGGTATCTTGGGATCTGGAGACTATGATGTCGAAGTGCCGCGATGCCCCTGCCGATTTGACCGACTCAGCGACACACTCTGAAGTCGATGAGGACAAATGGCTTTCTACCATGGAGAGAGTTGAATGCGCCGTGTTCGAAGGCAAGCGTCATCAACGCCAGCTTGACACCACCTGGAAGGCCAACACATCCGCCGCAAACATCCTTCCAGACACCATCACTCGCGAGGATCGCCGCAAGGGAAAGAACACTACCGTCATGGTTGACGGCTTCGCTATCAACAAAGAGTCCATGAACTGTGGTGACTGGGAAGCGGTGCCAACATTCGCAGGCAAAGATCCCCGCCTCGCTGAACCAGTCCGCGAGAAGCGCCGCGAAATCACCCATGAAGACCACTGTCTCGGCTGCTTCGAAGACGCAGATGCTGGACACCTGATTGAGTGCAAGAGCTGCCCCCGTGCTTACCATTACGACTGTCTCGATTCCCAGTACAAAGCCAAAGTGAAGGGCTTCGCCGGCTTCTACTGTTCCCAACACAACTGCACCGACTGCGGCAAAACCACCAACGACGCCGGCGGTCTCATCTTCCGTTGCCGCTGGTGTCCACAAGGCTTCTGCGAGGACTGTCTAGACTGGGACGAAACCGAGCTAATCGGCGACACCCTCCCCGAATTCGAGCTCATGGGCGAGCAGCACACAACCGGTGGCTTCTACATCAAATGTCCCACTTGCGTCGAGTCAGGCGAGGAGAGCGCGGAGCAGAAAGACTGGTTCGCGAATATGGAGAAGCAGTATAAGGATCAGCATGACATCTGGTCGCAGGAGCGCGAAGAGGCGCAGCGGAGGCTGAACGAGATCGACGCTGATGATGAGGTTACTTCTCCGCCTGCTCTTACTGATACTTCGCTGCCTACGCCTGCGGTTGGCGGTTCGCGCGTTGGCACTCCTGTGTCCGTGGAGCTCATGCAGAGTACCAAGAAGACTGGTAAGAGGGCTGAGGCATTCGGTGAGACGCGCGAGGAGAAGCGGGCGAGGCTTGATGCTCAGACTTGGACTGTTGATGAGGATCCGCTGATGCTAGGTATTGAGATGGCAAAGGGACGGAAGGGTTAGGTGGCGCAGACTTGGCTTGTTCAAAGGAGAATACTCTGAAATGATGGGATTCCTTGAATACCCAACATGGGAGCGATGGCTCTGGTTGTATTCCAGAGACTTATTCTGGGCGTTTAGGAGCTTGACCTGGCATGCATGGATATACCCCCTCGATGTTCAACGCTTTTCATGGTAGTAGTTGAAACCAGTTGATACGTTTAGTCGTACTAGCGATGGTTGAAAGGACTGAGCGAATAGCGCACTAGCGCGGCATGCAGCGATAACAATGAAGTCTTTGATTAAATCTTGTTGTTGAGGTGGTGATTCATTGCTCGACTCTCGGTATCGATAATGCTGAGAAAGACGTCCCGAAGGCTGAGATACGGACAGAACTTTGCAGATACACAAGAGTTATGAGCAAAAATTGTGATCATAGAGTGCTACTATTCACACTCTAGCATACTCTTTGCCATATGGATATATTGATAGATCAGTTGAAAAAAAGAACCATGAGGCGTACACCCGCCTCACCCAAAACGCCTTTGCTGCATCGCACCAGGCCGATCAAGCCTTCATAACCCCTCTTCCCCATCAATCCGACCAAACTTTTCCCCACTTCCCACACCACCTAGCCGCGCCCCGTCGAACCGTCACCTAACGATCCCGTATCCAGTCCTTCAAGCTAGCAATACTCGACCTCCGCCTCCTCCTCGACCCACCCCCCTCCATCCCAATATCCATACTCCTTCTCCCACTATCTATACTCCTCCTCCCCTTACTCTCCGTATCCAGCACAACAACAAGCACAGTACAATTATCCGCGCCCTTCATCTGCCCCTCCCTCGACGTCAACTCCTCCGCAATCTCCTTGGCTTCCTTTCCAGATTGCCACGCATCCACCGCCAGCCGTGTGCACTCCTCCGCCTCCTTCGCCGAGCCCACGCCGTCAGACGCGAGGAGGATGAGCGACTGGCCGTGCAGGGTGCGGGTGGTGAAATGCGCTTTGTTGGAGACGAGGTCGTGGACTGCGGTTTTTCCTGGTGCGAGACCGGTTTCTACGCCGATGAGGTCGGAGAGGTCGTGGCCTGCTAGGCGGTTCACGCGCGGTTTCTTGTAGTCTAAATCGCCGAGGGCGCGCGACATGCTCACGCCGCCGATGCGGGCGATGCCGGAGCGGTAGTTGATCTCGCCGCCGGCATTTTCTACTCGTCGTTTCTCCAGCGGGCTGTCGGGTGCGTGTTCTTCGCTGAGGGCTTCGACGTTCCAGCCGCTGGAGCTGACGCCGGAGTCGACGCGCGTGGGGGACTGGGGTGATAGCGATTGTGGGGATTGGGGCTCGTGGTCTGCGAAGAAGACGTGGCTGTCTCCTAGGTTCGCTTGTATGAGCAAGCTCTGCTTTGTGTCGATGAGAACGAGAGACACGGTTGAGCCCCCGTCTAGGTTGGCGTGGTCTAGATCGCGGTCGACAGCCAGCAGAGCTCCTTGTATCGCGTGCTTATACTCGGCTACATTGGACGGCTTTTGGATGGCGATGTGCTGTTCCAGGTGTGTATGCAGATGCTCTGCAACATGGTTTACTGTTTCTGTACCCCCACTGCGACCCAGTCGTTAGCTTACAAGCCACAACATTTGGGATTTTGTGTGACGCTGCTTACTGTCCATCATATACGGCAAAGACAGCGAGTTCTTTCCGAGCTTTGATTGAACCCGGCGTCAAAGTAACATAACGGTCTTCTTGATCTTCTCTCGCACCCAGAATCTGTGGGGAAGAACAACGTTAGTAAAGAGAGATAGATCTCGGTCTCAGCTCGGAAGAACCGGCATCTAGAAGAGCGGGAAGAAGCATGCAAGGAACACACAACGCACCCTGCTGACACCAACGTCAATAATGTTAACGCTCATACTTGGTTTTTCGTCGTAATGAATGGAGTTTTTCGCGTGGGATGTAGTAGTAGCAGCAGCGACAGAACGGGGCTCCCTATGTTTGTTTTTCACACGCATTATACATCGTCATAGGCCAAGCCTTGCCCAGCAACAGCTGCTTGCGTTGATAAGCGGGCGGCACACGCGACCCTCACAAACAAGACGTCATCTACCCTTTCTACCTACATACGCTGGAACCAATCAGAAGTCCGCCCGCGCCACAGTTTATTGGCTTATGTACTCAGCCTCAATAGCCTAGACCGTGGAGATGCGCAAGTGTGTAGCTGCTTCTGGGTCTAGAGCACGGAGAACGTGGAGAAATCAAGGGTCATTATGTGGGGCACGTGACGTCGTGATCTGTACTGCGCGAACGGCGGGCCCCAGAATTATATATGAGCAAACGGACCTCGCGCTGAGGATGCTTGTTGCCGGTGTATGCACATGCACGCCCTTACTTGGTGTTGAACGCGGCTACACTTGAACGACGGGGGCTGTGTGCGCGATATTTCTCAATCGGCGGGGCAGTTTACCCCTCGTGATGCGTGGTTTTTAACATTTGGTATGTCGATCTATCATTGCTTGGCTGTTGAGCGAGCTTTCCTCGTGAAGCTTGATGTACTATGGAGTATACTCGAGAGAGACTGAAGTGGTTGAAAGAAAATGCCTCATCAGCTTGCACTGCCTCGTGAGCCAAGAGCTCCTAGATACGAGCTGCTCGTTCGGCCCTTTCCGATATCCACGAGATCCGCATGCCTTCGTCCGAGCCCACAGTATTGTGTTTCTTGTTGAACATGAGTCCGAAAGTCCGAGCAGTACCAAAGGACTCCCGGCGACATCCAGAGGAAGGGCGGTCCTCCTCCTCAAGCCTTCCGGGTGACACCGCTGTTCATCCATTCGTCTCGCAGCCTTTTCCAAATTCCATTCCCCCTAAATCCCCAAGCCCGTTTCTCCTTCTCCAGATTTGCAAGTTTGTCCTTCAGTATCTGGTCGTCTTGCTCTCCGTCATTCCGCCCAAGCTCAGCCGCCAACTCCTCGCAGGCGATCTCTTCGCTCACGCACGCGCTGATGGCGCTCAGACACTCCTCCAGGTCCATATCATACCCGTAGAGCAACTCTCTTACTGTCTCCATGGCTCGTCGATCGGTCTTCAAATGATCGTGTAGCCCGCGAGGTACTGAGGGCGACTTCACACCTTCGATCTTGACACGGCAGCACGGACATGTGCGATGTGGGTATTTCGCTTCATCGATCTTCGGTGTTCTCATCCACTGCTCTAGACATGACTTTCCAATGATATGACCGCACTGCTTGATACGCACTGGATAGTCACCTAGTAGTTGTAGGATAGAGGAATCTTGGAATGAGGTGTATGAGAGTTGGCAGATCGGGCAGCAGCCGGCGTTGTCATCGACGACAGAAGCGTTGTCTGCTGTGACAGTGAGTAGTGACAGTGGAATGGCGCACGCGAAATGGTCGACATTGGTCAATTCAGTTCTGGCGACTATGATATCGCGTGTCTCATCTAACACAGCGTCCATGTCGGAAGCCCGCTTCAGACGCTCGTCAAGCTTTTGGGCGACCTCATCAACATCTCGCCGGCGTTGCGGGTAGTCAAAGTGAAGGACGGTCACGAACGCTGCCTGCAATCGCTCCTGTGGCGATGCGAGATTGCTGTTTGCGAGTGTCATGTACAGTCGTTCCAGATCTGTCCAGTCCTTTTCTCGTTCTTCCATCTGCTTCTCCACAGCGAATCTAAACATTCTGATCTCGTGTTCCCGGGTCATTGTTCTGTCATGGCAGTCGAGCATACCCAGTAGCCACCGCCGCGCGGCATCGGCTTGTTGTTCAGTCTCTTCATCGCTCATGCCGGTGAGACGAGAGATATCTGCTGGACTTGGAAAGTGCTGTTGTTCTAGCTTCCGAAGTTCCGCGGATGTCATGGCAAGTACGTCTTTGGGGTTCTTGTGCCTGTACCCGAACTTGCGCAAGTCTCGTAAGCTACGTAAGTGTGTACGCACACGTCGATATACTGCCATCGTTAGCAGAGGATCTCAATATGAAGAGGTACGGCGTAAATAAATTTCAGGGTCGATGCAGGGCATGTAGGTGAGTTACGTACCTGCGGCGCTCGCCGGCGCCTGATTTATTGGTGGAACCAAATCTTGAGCTTCGGCGGACATGATTGCGCAAGCTTGCAGAGAGTGCTATGGAATTTCCACGGTCGTGATAACTCGAGAGCGGGATGGAGTGGGGGGGTTCGGAAGTGGAAGGTACCAGCCTCACGTGTTTGCTCTACCACGAGGATGGAGCGACCTGAGTGGGGCAGCCCTTTCACACCCCGCACGTGACTGGTGCCTGTCGCGGGGTGAAAGAATAGCCCGACTACAGGTGCAGATAATTAAGTCAGGAAAGGACCATGAATCATGCTGACTATGTAGCCATCATGGTATGCTGAGGTGATCGGTGGCAGCTGATCACCTGGACAGTTTTGCCGAACGTGCCTCTTATCCTTCACCTCGCAAAGTCCAGGTGCATCTTATGTTGTACGAGAAGTTACTTCTACAGTCAATATATTAAAATCACAGCCGATTACCTAGTTCTGCGCCACAGGCCCCGCGAGTGAAGCTATCTCTTCCCCAAACTACCCGAAGCAATGAGTGCGCCTATCTTTCGAAGCCACTGTAAGTCCAACTTCTTCATCTCTGAGCTCTCATACCGCCTCTGCATCGCCAGCTCACCCCCAAACCAATCCGCCGACTTCTGTATCCAAGAGAGCCAGTACATCTGGTCCTCAAAGTCGTCAAGCTGTTGCTCGTAGTTACGAAAACGTTCCTCATCCTTGGGCCGATACTCCGGTTCGGGAAACAACTCTGTGCGACAGTAGGGGCAAAGATGGCTAGCTCCTTGCGCAGCGTGGATCCAGCGTTCCAGACACTCCTTGTGATAGGCATGTTGGCAAGGAACAGTTAGTACTCCGGCGGAGGGGCAGATGTCAGACCAACAAACTACGCAATCTATACCTTCCGGGTTGTCTATCTCTGTGGACACATCGGTGACAGGAATCATCGGGCCTACCCGTTCCATTTCTGACGCTTCCGATAACCTTTCTTCGATTTCGTAGTGTTGCTGGTCATAGGCCATCTTAATCCGTTGCAGTTCTTCGTTGAGATCGAATTCCACTGGTATACCAAATTTCTCCCGTATTTGACGCATGCTGGCTTCGTATTCATCTAGCGACTTTCCGTAAAGACGACACTCGTTGAATATAAGTCGCTGGATGAAGGCGTAGTCGTTGCATCGACCGAGGCGGCCATCAAGAGCGTCGTCGTATGGGTAGTCAGTCCAGACAATTCCCTTGACATTGTGGAAGGCTTCAAGAAGTGCAGTGAATGCTTCCACTGTAGCTCTAATATCCTCAGACCAATATGACTGAGGAGTGATTGCAGCTGCGTCCAGAAGAGTCAGGGTGTGAGCCTTCCCCATTGAACGCTTGACGTGGTCATTCCAGTTGGCGTACACTGGGCTGTCTTTTCCATAAAGCTGATCAAAAAGCTCCTCTATGCTGTCACGTAGAAATATCGCGTTCCAATCATCGTCATCTGTCCAGGTAGCGCCTTCCACGTCATCGATTTCCCGGTCGACCCATGTATCAAATACTCCGGTTTGAGATGGTATAGGCTGAGACGGAAAGCCCAGTCGTTTCAATGGGACGCGAAACACGGCGGTCAGAAATTCTTGCTCCTCGATTGGGCCTCGTGGAAAAGCATATAGTCTTGTTGTGAGAACGAGATTGAAAATGCTGGAAATCGGGTTTTCGCTCATCTTGTTTCGGTATCTTCGTGTCGCTCGAATGAAGCGGCCTGGAATTTGTTTGCTGTGGGGTCGAACTAGTGGAAATTTTTGTCGCCATTTCATTGCCTGCTCTGACAATCTGTCAGATTACAACGTGCGCCGTAGTGTCGGAGGCCCATTGTGAGAAAGATCTGCTAGCATGCGCAACGTAAGAAGACATTGCCAAACAGGCAACACAGAGTGAATGACAGTACAGGGGATGTCCATGTGGTTTTCCGGTTGGTATCCTCGATCATCCTCCTGGAGTAGTCGGAACTTTGAAGAAGATCGCGCAGCAGCCAGATCGACGAAGCAGTGAAAGCGTTCGCTCATACAATGCTCAAAGTCTCCACACTCTCCGCCTCTTCATCCCAACTGTACAGTGTCCCTTTGCCAACCCTTCTAAACACACCGTTCCCGGTCTCGACTGCCGCCAAGACTAAAACCTCAACGTAAGAATTTACTGAGTCTTTCCAAGCACATCCTTTGATGATAGTGAGTTCCTTCGGAACATATGTGAAAATCTCCGGTACCGGGGGTTTCCTAAGGCCATTGGTGGAAGCATGAAATGTGGTACCCTCCATCGGAAATCGGCACGTCAATCTAGAGTCCAACTCTTCTTCCGAAGGGGAAAGACCAAGAGGCGGGCCAGGTAGAACACCATGCTTTCGGTCGTCGTAGCGCCAGTACCCAGCCGAAGTACCGTCAAGACTATCCGAACAGGAGAAATATAATGTGGCTGCACCTAGTACAAGTCCTAGTGAGTTTGTTTTAAAGCATCCCACCAACCGGAATTTTGCACGTTCGGTATCCCAGAAAGCTTTCACGCAGTGAGCCTTGACAACGAGTTTCGCGTCGCTAACGGATCCAAACGGATTATTGCCATCGATTCGAGTGCTGGCATCAAGTATCTGGATAGGTGGAGGAATGGCTCCACCACGAGTCCAATTATGTGAGGGCGAGTTGATGCGCCCGTCAATGCTTGCCCAGCTCCAGGAAGGCGCTCGATAATTGGCCGCTCTCGCGGGAGGATCGCAGAGATCATTTGTGAAAGCTTCCCAGAACAGCGAGCGCTCCATTTCTCTGCGCCAATGACCTGCGAGATAGGAATCATGTGTGATTTCCTGTACGCGTGCTGCTATGCCTGCCATGGCTGGTAACTTGTCTGACGGGAACGTAAGCTGGCGAAAGCTGTACGCATCTACCATGGAGTACCATAGTTCGTGTATGGAAGACTGTATGATACGTATGAGGAAGATGTAGAAAGCGCGGTCGTCGCTTGGTCGGATCAGCGTCGGTGGTGTAGGACTGCGATACAGAGGCGCACGAAGATCGAGGACATGATGTGTCTTTCCGTCCTGAGTAACATGGGCCAGAATATGCAGTGGCTCTGACGTTACGAGACTAGTATGCTCTTTCAAAGCACCCGCTTGGTTAACATCACATACGAAGCTGTCTTTCGAACATATCGTCGTCTTCCAATTTATTTCTTCTGGGTCGTCAAGGTACCAAGACCTCTGGAAGGCTCTGGCGAGGAACCCCAGATTGTTCCGTACGCTGACGTTATATTCCGCTCTCATGACTTGCCCATTCTGATCTTGTGATGTTTCGCAGCAGCACCAAATTGCCTCGCGTTCAAGGAAGCATATCGTCCTTTGAGACAGGCACATCTCTTGCATCACCCATGCTCTGGAGTCCAAGACAGTGGAGCCAAGTTTATCGGCCGAGCTGTGTACCTGCATGCAGTCATCGACGATGGTGGGGGCGGTGATGAAAGCCTGTCCTTTGTAGTCTCCAAATAATGGCGGCAGTGCGACAAAATCGTTCCTGAAGTCATTAGATGGACGCGACGGGACAAAGATCCCGGTTGAGGAGTCGTTGGATACTGATGCTGCCAGTGTCACGGTGCTATCATGATAGATCGAACCCATGAGCGCCGAAAGCTCTTCCCAGTCGCTTTCCGAATCCTGCATGATACACAGCCTGTCGATAAATATGTACTTGATACCAAGCCGACGGCAAGTAATTATGGCGTCTTTGAAGGTCTTCGGAAGCGCGGCCCAATCTATGGCATGCATATGTGCTTCCAGGTTCTTGGTCGTGGTCATACCTTCTCTTGAATGGCCCCAACAATGACTCAGAGCCACATAGCGAGCGTATATACCCTCTCCTCGTACAAGATATGGGCTCTCACCCTCTTCGGCCACATATATGACTCGCTTTGGCAATTTTGGAGTATCGTTGCGACACCTTGTGTGATTGGTCTCACAGTTGGCCAACCAGCGCTTGAGGACATCGAAATACGCCTGGGAAGGCAAGTCGTTTAGTTGAACACGACCGGAAACGAAGGAGTATTCTTTGCCGGGCAGAATGGGCTCTGAGCCCAACTTGTCGCCTAGAGAAGGTAATTAGACAATGGCAGATAGAACAGCACGCTTCAGTACCTTCCTCGACCGACAAAATCATACAGGCTACCGCCTGTTTCCGCTCCGTCCAGATACCTACATATGAAGCGCCCTTCATCTTTGGGTGCCACGGGTACAATGTGCCCGGGATGATTTGCAATTTTACAGAAGCCTTAAAGCCTTTGCTACCTTCAGGAGAAGGGACCCCTTGATCACTGGCGCCTCCAAGATATAGTTGCGGTAATGAGTAATCATCGGGGTAGTTGATGCCACCGCGCAGCATCCTACAGAGACGACAGCCTGCGGCCGACGCTTCCAATGCAGCCAGATCATCGGCATGGCGATAGAAGTTCGGGGGGTAGAGATTCGAGAAAGTCAGGCCGCTGCAAAGATAGCAAAGTGACATTGTGAAAGCATGGAGCTGTAATCCGATGGCGAAGCAGACGTTGAGCCTGAGGGATGGCCATAGTGCTGCCTGGAGTTCACTAATGCGGGGTATAGCTTCTAGGCCAACCAAGGAATGAGCTGAACAGCCTAGAGCCTACATTGACGTTAGGTCACCTACTTTGTAAGGTTTTGGCTCAATGTAACCTGCAGGTGGATTAAGATTCGATGTGCAGTGGAGAAGATCAAAGGCCCCAGGCATAAGTACCAGCGTTGCGACTGTATGGGTCTAGTGCGTTGAGGGGTCTTGGCGGGCGGGAAGAGCCGCAATTACTCTGGCATCACCGAGACGCGACCAGGACATAGCACGCATACCCCTCGATCGCCCTTTCCTTGCGCACCATGACCCGATAGCTGATTCTTCTTCTTCTCTTCTTTACATCACTCACACTCTCTCACCATGGCGTCGGCGGTGTTTTTTCTCGACCTGAAGGGCAAGGTATGGCGGTCAGGCCTCTGGGAGGGCTACCTATTGACCATCGCATAGACCCTTCTGGCGCGCAACTACCGCGGTGACATTCCCATGTCAGCCGTCGAGAAATTTCCCATCTTACTGAGCGAGGCCGAAGACGAGAGCTCAGCAGTCCCACCATGCTTCTCCAGCGAAGGCATCAACTACCTCTACATCCGCCACAACAACCTCTACCTCCTCGCCCTGACCAAGCGCAACACCAATGCGGCCGAGATTCTTCTGTTTCTCCACAAGATCGTCGAGGTCTTTACAGAATACTTCAAGGAGCTCGAAGAAGAGAGCATAAGAGACAACTTTGTCGTTATCTACGAACTGCTAGATGAGATGATGGACTTTGGCTACCCACAAACCACCGAGACCAAGATATTGCAAGAGTATGTATTCTATACAGCCGTAGTATGGATGTGTGTTAATAACAGTCTTGCAGATACATCACACAAGAGTCGCACAAGCTCGAAATCGCACGCCCACCCATCGCAGTCACAAACGCCGTCAGCTGGCGAAGCGAAGGTATCCGATACCGCAAGAACGAAGTCTTCCTCGATGTCATCGAATCGCTCAACCTTCTCGTCTCCGCGACCGGCAGCGTGCTACGATCGGAGATTCTCGGTGCTGTCAAGATGAAGTGCTACCTGTCGGGTATGCCTGAACTGCGGCTGGGTCTGAACGACAAAGCCATGTTTGAGACCACCGGAAGGGCTACACGAGGAAAGGCCGTTGAGATGGAGGATGTCAAATTCCACCAGTGCGTGCGATTATCGAGATTCGAGAACGACAGGACCATCAGCTTCATTCCACCAGATGGCGAGTTTGAGCTGATGAGCTACCGTCTGAACACACAAGTCAAGCCCCTTATCTGGGTAGAGTGCATAGTCGAGAGCCATTCGGGCAGCAGGATCGAGTACATGCTGAAGGTAGGCAGATCTCTGGACAACGGGGTGTAACAAGCTAACATTTCGCAGGCACGAGCACAGTTTAAGCGACGAAGCACCGCCAATAACGTCCAGATCTCGATTCCGGTCCCCGAAGACGCAGACACCCCTCGCTTCCGAACAAACATAGGCACCGTACACTACGCGCCTGAGACATCCTCCATAGTGTGGAAGATCAAGCAATTTGGTGGTGGCAAGGAGTTCCTCATGCGCGCTGAACTTGGTCTGCCATCGGTGCGCGGTGATGACGAGAAGGGTGGCGGTATGATGGGAGGCTTCGGTGGTAGCATGGGTGGTGTTGGCGGCGGAAAGGCCAAGAGGCCCATCAACGTCAAGTTCGAGATTCCTTACTTTACCACATCAGGTATTCAAGTGCGGTATCTGAAGATCATCGAGCCAAAGGTAAGGACAAACTATCACGATCGAACGGGCATTGGCTAACATGCGCGCAGTTGCAATACCCGTCGCTACCTTGGGTACGATACATTACACAGTCAGGCGACATCGCTGTGCGGTTACCCGACGTGAACTAGGTAGTGCTAAGAGAGCCTGGCGATGAATATACCAATACGATCATGACAACCGCTTTTCATGTACACTGCATCGTTGAATGCGTCTCATTAAGGAGATGCGGTGGTACATGACTACGAGTGAGGGCTTGCAGGGTCTGGGAAATACCAATGGACTTGGCACATTTGTCAACGTGTTGTGCCTGACATGCGCGCACACGACATGTTAGTACCAAAATCCATATGCGACATAGGACAAACTACTTCTATGCAGTGTGGCCGTGCATGCGCAGTCCGCCTCATTTTACTTGCGACTCTTGATCTGCTGAAATTCCTAACTTTGACCTTTATCATCTTTGAGGATTGTCTCGTGAAATAAAAGCGACACTATCATTACGAGACAGTGGTTCAAAGGTAACATGCATGAAGGTCTTGCAGCTCTATAGGTTAGTCAGCGTCACGAGACAGTATATTACTCAACTCTGATATCAACAGGACGCGTACACTGTCGCATACAAGTCATACTCGAGCGTAATCGAGTAGCGATGGTGGTGTCAGAGTGAGCGTCTCGTCGGTGCTTGCGCCTCCGTCTCCTCCGATGATCGACAGTGGGGTCTCTGCATCATACGTTTGGATGTAGTTCCCTCGACTCAACCTCAACTTACGACATTCCATTGCCAAACTGGATGCGCGACGAAAGCAACGGCCGCAATTCAATGATTCTGTTGAGCAATCCTACTCTCAGTTAGTCCCTTTGACAACGCGATAGACGCACGCAATTCCAACAACCGACATATGCACGCGCGGTAATACCACAGCACGTTTCTCCGCGTTTTCTCCCCACCTCCATTCTCCGAAAAAGCACGCTGCAGCACATCTCACGCCGCCCTTTCTGTTTATAGTCACAAGCCCATTTTTCGATATACGCCATCTATCCAATCACCTATAGCCCTGTCCATGTTCGACCAATGCAAGTTCATCGTCAAGCTTTGATCGCCTGTTTGCCAACTCCACCACGCTCTACTACGCTTCGCTACGGCATGCCACAAGGCTGAAAGCCTGACCCTGCATCACCACCATGCCAATGACGCTTTCTCGGGAAACACGTCCGACTGCCGAGACAGTACGTGTATAGGCTTGCGGACGCGTAAGCTTGTAAGCGTTGTTGCTTGTCATCTCTGATCGTAAGCTTCTCTACTGCTGGCCTGGCGATCCAGTATAGGTGGACTAACCTCAGCTGAGCCTCGCGGGCCCCCTCCGGACGTGTTTCTATGACGGAGTAGCAAGTAAGCTATGATGGCGTCCAATGAACGAGTGGGCCGCGTATGTCGTGTCTAAGGGTATTTGTATGCTGCGGTGTTCGCGTGTGGGAGATGTTTGTTTCTGGAGTTGAGAATACACAGGCAAGACCGACACTGACAAGGCTGGGTATCGTTGCACGGAGTCGGTTACTGCATACTGTTTGTTATTACATCTACACGGCATAACAACAAAAGTTTCTCCAGACACAGGAATAAACACCACGACGCCTATACCACCACCATGAAGTTCACCTTCACAACCATCACAGCGCTCGTAGCGCCCATCCTCGGTCAAAGCATCACGCCAGCACCTACATCGACTGATCCATGGTATGGTTCCGGTCCACCATGGGCATCCCCCGATCCAGGGAAATGGTCTTCAATCTATGAATCCCTCCTCTCAGCCGGAAAGATCCCATCGACTCTGACTGCCGCTCCCTGGCCAACTGGTAGTTACGGACCGGGACAAGGACCTTGGGGGCCAGGTGAACCTCATGGCCCTGGAGGACCGGGAAGACACTGGGGAGGTAAGACAGCTTCCATCCCAATCCCTCTCTCATAACCCCTCCCCTCCCTCCCAAACCCAAACCCAAACCTCTACTAACCCACCCCCCTTAGGCCCAGACGGTCCCGGCCCCTGGGGCTCCTCCAACTTCGGCCCCTACAGCGACTGGTCGACACGCTCAGACTGGCGATCAGGCCCCTGGACCGCATGGTGGGACGGCAGTGCATGCCCGCCGTCTGACTGGCCTGGCTGGACAGCGGGGCCCTGGAGTAGTTCTGCGCCGTGGACCAGCTGGAGCGGGTGCGAGGCTAGTACGACGGCGACGAGCGTTGTTACTACGACGGTTAGTGGGAGCTTGGTTACGACGACGGCGTATGGGTTGCAGGTTAATGCTGCGAGTGGGAGTGGGGGTGTGAGTGATACTGGGGATGCGGGGAATGCGGCTGCAGGGAGGGGAACGGTGGGGATGGGGAGTTTGGTTGCGCTGGTGGGGTTGGGGGTGGGTGTTGTTGTGGGGTTGTAAGAAGATGGGGGAGGTGGGTTTGAGATGTTTGTGTCCTGAATGTCTTGGCTGGAGACTCTTCTTATACCACGACGTATATGGTCATATTAGTGTAATTACGCAGACGAAGTAACGCTCTTTCCCTTCATATATCCTCATTGCAATCCATCGAATACAATTCACCTGTCGAATTGAGCTCACTTTGCATCTGCCTGTAGAAGGGATGCATTGAAGATTGAAAGAAGGTATCTCCCAACGCTTAGATATATCTGCGCAAAACCAGACGTAATCTCCCCATGCCTGGATCTTCAAGAACTCATGCTCCCATCTACAACATCCTCGTCATCTTCGCCTTCCACCCCGTCTTCTCCGCGCTCCCTTGCTCTCCACTCCCCACACTAATCCCCTCATCCACCACACCCGCCTCATCATAAATCTCGTCCGGATAAACCGCCCTATCGATAAACGTCTCCTTCGGCGGCGCAACAACCATCTCCAACAGCCCATACACCAGTGCCGTCGCCGTGAAACCCAGCAACCAACCGAAGCTATACGGCCTAGCACCCACACCCGCATCAATAGCCGGATTGATAGATTGAATGAACCCCGGCATATTCGGCGCAACACCAACGAGAAAAGCGACAATAGCGCGCCAGTTGCAACCGGAGGTGTACTTGTAGATACCGTGATACTGGTACAACGCCAAGGTATCATACTTCCCACGATGCACGACCCAAAAGTCGACAACCATAATCGCCGCGATCGGACCCAGGAAAATCGCATAAGCAGCCATGAAGTTGAGGAAACTACCGGCGGACGCGAGAATCTTCCAGGGGACAAGCGCCCAGCAGAGAACCGCGCAGAGAAGCTGGCCGCGCCGGATATTGACGTAGCGGGGAAACAGGGCGGTTAGGTCGTTGGCAGCGGAGAGCGAGTTGGCGGAGATGTTGACGCCGAGGGCGGCGAGGGCGAAGGAGAAGGCGGCGAAGAAGCGGGCGGCGCGGTTGTCCCAGTGGGCGATGAGGGCCATGGGGTCCCAGTCCAGAGTGCCGTATTTGACGGCGCCGGCCGAGGTGGCGGCTACGCCGATGAAGGCGATGAAGGTGAAGACTATGGGGAGGAAGGGCACGTAGATGCATTGCCATTTTACCGAGACGCGGGAGTAGCGGGAGAAGTCGGACTGTGGTCGTCATTAGCATGTGTCTAGGTCTCCAGACGGAGCTCCGAATGGGAACCATGGAGGGTTAGGGGGGGGAACTTACCTGATTCACAGACAAGGTAGCATAATTCCCAATAACACTCGTCAAACTCGACAAGAACCCCCACGAATACGCACTCCCCGTCAACGTAGCCTTCTGATTCCACATCTCACCTCCCCCATCCGTACTCACAAACGCCCAGATCAAAATCGCAATCCACGCAATCGGCACAATGATACTCTTAGCCATAAACAGCCACCTCAACTCATTAGGATGCATAACCAGAAACGGTACACTACCGAGCCAGAAGATGAAGAAACTGATCATGGTCGCTGTATCGATGCCTTGGCTCTCCGGGATCCCGTTCTCCAGTGTGAGGAAAGAGGGCCAGATGGCGCCGATCATGACGCGCACGGAATTCGCGCCGTTCATGTTTTGGATGGCGAACCAGAAGATGGCGAGGATGGCGCGCGAGACGATGGCGATGTAGGAGCCCCAGAAACCCCAGGAGGCGCGGGCGATGACGGGGAAGGGGACGTGGTGGAGGACGCCGATTGCGCCGTTTAGGGCGATGACGAAGGAGATTATGAAGAAGGCCAGGGCGACTATGCCGAGGGATTCGCGCCATGTGAGGCCTGGTGGTGGTGTTAGTGGACGATTCAGGTAGTACATAGTGCGGGAGTGGTTGATGTACCGATTGCGATGATACTGGATGCGAATTGCCATGTTGCGGCGCTGAGTTAATGTTAGCATTTCTTACTTCATTGATGTCAAAAGTTTGGTAAAGGCGTACTTGAATGCATCCGACACCCAATACGAGATGAAGCTCGTCACACCCCACTTCCTACCATGCCTCGGAACAGGGTCAAGATCTTTGTTCGTCCTGTATACCATCAGTCAGTACAAAAAACCCATTATCGCGCATCTCCGTTTCCAATTCGGACCTACCATCGCGCATTGCCTTCCGCAAACGTGCTCTTGGGTTGCTCGACCCTGAGCGTCCAATGCGGCTTCTCGATCAACGGCATCCTGAAGCCTACCGTGCCAACCACCAAGAACGTGGAAGGGCTGTAAAGATGGGAGGACCTTTTATCCTTGAGGGTCTTTCCGCGCGACGGACACAAGCGCCTTCTTATCCTCTAGCAGCACGCACAGTCTCAGTGCAGATCTCCGAACAGCGGGCGCCCAGGATTGACGTTACGTCTATATCTCTGGCAAGGCGACGATAAGATAAGCGCCACGAGCCGACCATGTCAACACTTCGTCTAGAGACATGGATCGAGACTCAGCTGGACTAGACGAACGCCTTGAGCCTTTCCTCGCAGCCTTTTGCTCAACAAACAACCACTCACACAGCTTGTCATGATGGTTGGCGGCTGTACCCAAGGTCTCGGTCCTTGGGAAATGCGACCGTTGGTTAGATGGGCCGGCTGTCATTCGACGGTCGTGCAGGTGCAGATAAGCACCCCAGTCGGTTCGGTCTTAGCGAAGGCGCCGCTCGGTAGCGCTTCGGCTGAAATTACCCCAGAGAGGGTGATCCCCACGCGACGCGATAGGTACGATGTCTCCTCCACAGATACACATATATGTGACGGCTCTAATCAATACGAAGAGAGTGATATAGTGTATCGTAGTACCTACTAAGGATGCAAGCGTTTGACGAGCTTTGTGGAGGAGGGGAAAACCAGTGTGTCTCGGTACTTGGGGCGCATGCACGTCGCTGCCGACTACTGCACAAGCTGGCCTGGATTCATGGGTCAGTCGCGTAATCTCGTGCATACGAGAAGTGTCATTGAGCTGAACACATGTCAAGAGCCTCGAGCGGCAGATTGAATGGGGGTCATTTGGAAGAAGCTTCGTGAAGGCAAGTACGTTCAAGTTCATCGCGTTTTGCTCAATGCGCTAGCTACACATACGCCAAAGTATGGTCCTCTCGGATGGTCGCATTCACGCCTAGGTGGACCTCACCACCCACAACCGATGAGCCAGTGACGACTAGCTCGCCTGCGGTCTGCTCGTCTGTTGTCTTGAGATGTGGTGTATCTTTCAACTTGATCTCCACGCAGCTGAGGGGCACACCGAAGTGGCTGTGCTTGTTCGATGTTGTCTCCCTCCGGTAGTCATAGATGTTGGTTTGCGCAACGGCTCCCGCTACCTTAGCTGTGGTCAAAGCGTATACGACACGCGCTTTGGTGAAGATACGTAGATCGGAGAGGTCCTCTGAGCTAAGTGGTGGCGTGTTCAGGCCTTGTCGTTCAGACACAAAGACCAAGCGCAGCTTTCCAGGTGTTGTGCCGACAGCCGCCCTCTTGGGCGCATTGAGCTTTGTGAGAAGATTGTCGGTAGGCAGGCGGCCAGCAGTTAACATGCGCGTCTCGAGGTAATGTGCCAACTTCTGGGGGCCACCGGTTACTGAAGTCTTCGTGGTGTTGTGGAGCTTCGCAGCTGTTTCGGCGGACACCACTGTAACTGTAGGGGCGATGGAGCGTGTAGCTAGTTCAAGATCGACACCCGGACCGGCAACTGACTGGATGACAACTGTCGCGTGAGAGAACAGAGCAACCAGCGTCAGGCACAGACAGTAGGAGTGTGTAAAGGCATCTGCGGGGAGGAACGTATCCGAGGCATTTAGACGGTGGGCGGCAGGAAGGGACGTGACAAGTGCACCAACGGCGGCGGTCAGATTCTGTTCCTATCAGTATGTGTATATGTCAATATGGTAGGTTTACGTACCTGTTGCGTGAACTCGACAACCTCTGCCGGCTTCCCAACGGCTTCTTGCCAGAGGAAGACAACGCTTCGGGGCTTGCCGGGATTCGACGGCAGTGGTATAGTGGTATTCTTCTGTTCCTGTACAAGCTCATGCCAAACAGCAACATCGATCTTTCCGCCGATGCCTTCGGGTACCTCGCTCCAGTCCATGTGCCTGCTTGTCTTCTCCACAGTCCAGACGATGGAGCGCAGGCCGGACACGCCCTGACTGAGTTCGGCAAGAGGCACAGAGCCTGCCTCAGCGATGAGGGCATCGGCTTTCGTTTGAAGAAGGAGTTCGGCAAGGGTCTCGTGTGGCTGGTTGTATGGGATCAAGATAGGCGTGAAGTCGAAGAAGGCACCGGCAAAGAGTGCAGAGAGGAACTCGAGACTGTTGGGGAGGTAGATGGCCACTCTCTTAGCACCGCGATCCTGTAGATGCTTTCCGAGAATAGCAATCTCCTTAGTAACGTCTTCAACTTTGTGCTCGGTGACGCCTTCCTTTCCAAAGACCGTCATGATATTTGCAGTGCCGCTGGACTTTGCGCCCTTCTCGAGAGGGATCTCGCCCGTGACACGTCGCCAGATATCGCGAAGATCTCCATCTTTGCCGGCAGAGTACATGGGAGCGCCCGGGGGTCTTACGGCAAGACCGGTACGAAGAGGATCTGCTGGATGTTAGCTGGAACGTCTGCAAACGTATGGTGGGGTGCTCATACAGCCATGAGGAGTTTCGGGAGAGCGGAAGACAGCAGACTCTCCCGGCTGCCTCACGTATGAAGCTACCGCCTGTCTTGCGAGCAGCAGCGGGTGTGTGTCGGCATCGGCGCTGTCATAGATGATCCAGGCCAGGAAGCCGACGATGGTGAAGGCGATGAGGGTGCTGACGAAGTTCCAGCCTGCGAGGACCTCCCCGATGGTCTGATCAAGCTGCTCTAGAGTGCCCGCCATGGCTGTAGTTGCATGAGTGAAGTGAAGTTGGAGGGCTGGCTGGCAGCTGCGGGATGACGGCGGGGGTGAATTGGTCCGCTAGTGAAGGGACCCCTGTCGGCTCGCATGTCCGTCCTCCGATCGCCCTTGCCAAAACATGGTTGCTGTACAACCACTCTGACCTTCACCATCGCGGCACCCTGTGGCAGACAGAATGTGCCTGTAGCCGCGCGACGCTATCCGAGACTAACTACTAACCCAGCAGCATCAGTGAAAGTGTAGTCCGACACGCGAGCCAGCCCATATCTTGCGACTCCCTTTCGGCCAAACAAACAATCAACGCGAGTAGCTAAAAGCTTCACACAACATGTCGGTAGCCCGATACGCGCAGCCTGCGACTCCGCAAAAGGCCGCGACACCATCTGCCCAGACAGAACAGCCGTACACGCCCAATGGTTCCTGGCGGCATCCCAAGTTTGACGAGATTGCGCGCCGCCAGTACGCTACCACGTTTGATGAGCGCAACGTCAGGGCCATCGTCCTGAACGCAGGCTTCCTGTTTCTCTCGGTATATGGTACTAGAGTCACTGAGAAGGTGAAGCTATTGGAATATGCTGCGTATGCTCCTCACGACATGTCATCGTGGATCATGCTAACATGCACCAGAACACCGATCAACGCTGTCGTAAAAGCTGTTCCCTACAGCGCATGGGCCGTCCTACTCGTCCGCATCGTATTCGCCGCAAACATCGTCATCGCATTCCTCCCTCTCATCCGTCGCTACTACCCCGATGAGATTGCCGACATACCTCTCACCCCCTCGCAGCGCGCCTCCATGGGCCTGAAGGCTGGCGTCCAAGCGCCTCAATCCCCAGGCTCTGCCTTCGCATCGCCGAACTATGTCACGCCTCCCCGATACCAGCGATCAACACCGCGCAGCAACAGCTTCAGCAATCAGGAATACGGCTCCGGGTCGCCAAACCTCAGAAGGTCTGGTTCGGGCTCACCGTTTTCACCAAACAATGGAGGAAACTTCCAGAGATCAATGAGCGGGTCTTCTGCGACGAAGCGGTTGAGCTATGGTGGCAGTTCGATGAGCAGTAGCTTGTTCGGTGACAGCTCTAGCAGCATGACGGCACCGGGTACTCCTACGCCCTCTACTGGCAAAGCAAGTGTCGGACTGAACAGCAAATGGCTGTACGAGAAGCGGAGAGACAGCCGAAGCGGCATGTTTGCGCAGTAAATCCTCATGGCGTATGATGTACAGAGACGTGGGACGGCAACATATCGCTTTATACCCTGATATATCGCGTGGGCGTTTTGAATGATTCATTTAGTTTAGCATAGCTTGGAGCTGGGGCATTGGAATTGCCAATGCGTTGGTGTACGATAATACAAAGAGTGGAATCTTCCATGCCATAACGCCATCGATGCCTCGTATCTACGTGAACTCACTCCAATAGGTGCTTCATCCTTCCACTGTACCGTTAATCCTAAAAGCATCCTCGTATGTCATACCTCATGAGAACCGATCCCCCTTCCGACTCCGATACACCTCAGGAGCCTCATACTTGCTCTTCTCGCCGACCCTCTGCCCCTCGCTCTCCGGCGCATGTCTCGTCGGCGCCGGATCCTGACTCGCCTGCATACTGGGGTTGCCCTCACCCCCCATACCCCCATTCCCTCCTCCCTCCGCTCTCAGCCTGCCCACCTCGCTCGTCACGCTCTGCGGCGCCGCCTGTGTAGATCCTGGTTTCGCAGTTGGGTTCAGCGGTGTGGTGGTCGGAGCAGAGTTTTGTAAGCCGTGCTCGAGTTCATAGAGGCGGATGCGTTTTTGGCGGTCGGCTTCGGCTTTTGCGGCGCGGTCTGCGTTTATGCTGCGTTTGGCGAAGAAGTAGGCGCCGCCGCCTGCTACTATTAGGGTCGCCCAGCCGTAGCTGTGGGGTTGTTAGGGTGGGTTCATTGGAGATCTTGGTGGGATGGTGTTGGGTTTGGCACGTATGGGGTGGGTGGACATGGTGGTGTGTCTGCGAGAGGTGTGACGTACTATACTGATTTGACCTGTTCGATTGTTAGTGCTGATGACGGGGTGGGAAGTACACGTGGAGCTTACTGTGTTCATGATGGGTTGTGTATTATCGGTGTGAGAAGGGAATTGGTGTGTGTGGAAGCTTGTGGCGGCTTTGCGACAGCTCGCAAGTTTTCTGAGCGATGGATGATGAAAGTGGTCTGATTGTTGTAAGGCTGCCGGCGATTGTTCGGCGATTAGACATGGACTCGCCGCCGCGGGGAAGAACGATCGACTGGTACAAGTCAACCTTCTCTATTACACGACCTTTTCACTGCTTGTCGCAATGGCACCAGGCTTCGCTCAGATTCTCTGCAGGATATCACCGTGACTTACGCTATCTCCAACAGGGACATGACGAGGCACGCGCCATTTGATTTGCACTGACAACAGCACGTCTCAATAACAGCATTACTGATCATGATACTCAGAGCACCTTGTCATTCCAATAAATACTGGACAGGCCCGCAATGGAATTTGTCAATAGTTGTTGCTATCGAACAAGCAGAAACCTGCTATCCGCGGCGACAGGCTATGCCTTCAGTCGCTCTCCGTTGGGTTTGGCATTTGGTAAGACGAAAGGGCTTCCGAAACCACAAGACTTAACACAAAGGATGCTCTCATCCCAAAACTAATGACCTCGGACAATGCGCTATCTTGAGATGGATGAGCATTACAGCAGTATCTTCAAGCCATATCGGAAGAGTGGACTTGCTGCACGGTAAAAGTGTGAGCCCTCCAGGAGTGTCATCGCTGCAGCCAACCTGGCTTTGAAGAGAAGGTGCAACACTTCGGGAGGATAGCAGCGACACCAACGAAGAAGAAGCAATGCTCGCAACCACCACCTCCACAATACGGTCGCTTACTACACTGCTCGCTCCATCGTTGAGTCCGGAAGTCCGGCATGATGCGCGACAGAGATGCCTCAGGAGTGCGGAGATGACAGGTCTAATTCCTGCGTCTGCGCTATCGCGACATCGAGCCCCTTTGCTTAGGCATTGTCGACAGCGACCAACAGGCGATTCTACGCGAGAGACTGTGAGCCTATCTGCCGAAAGCGCGGCGTTCCTGCTCCAACGGGTGGCCCCACAGCCATGTAACGGGAAGATCCACTTTAACGGGCGCCTGATCTCGAAACACCAACATCCCGAGGCTCTTCGCATTTCATGGGACCGCCACTCACCATCTGCTGTTCCTTCGCACGAGCATAGTTTCCGGAATTGAGCCGGACATACGGCATGGCACTGTGCCAAGCCGTCGTGTTTGCATGTGGCGTGCGACGTTCTGATTCGAAACTTGACTTTACGGTCGTCGAAACCTCCCACGCCTCATCGCTAGCGTACTACGGCAAAACGGAGGCTGAGTTGTTGGTTCAATGAGCGCTAAGTGACGGAGGGCATGATCTGGTCCAGGTTCTCGAAGTTTGAAGCCTGTGGAGCAGCCTCACCACAACGCCTCTACGTCCATGACAGGCTAGGTGTTCCCGTCACGGAGGCACCACAAGCTCCTGCGAAGTCTACCCAGGGTGCTTATTCCTCACTTGGCGGTATTCCGTACTCCACTCTTTCATTGCCAAGTCTCTACTCAGGCGCCTAGGCCAGCACGACCATACACCAAACCCTTGACCTATACCGAAGCACGTCTCATGCAAGTGGACACCACCATGGATGTCGAGTAAGGGATTTCACGATGTGGTGGTTCGACTGGTCATGGAGGATGGTATATAGATTACCATCCGTTCCACTGCTGGTAATCTATCTCCATCAACGGTCTTCACTTCTTCACAGCTCGACGCTAGTCCTTCTTTACTCCACATTCTATTCTATTCTCAGCGCTGAGCGCCAACTTTATTTTAACTCCAATCACTATGTACTTCGCTGCCTCTTCCGTTGCGCTTGCCGCTCTCTTCACCACCGTGCACTCGCACGCCGCTATCTTGGCTGCCGTCGGAGACTCTGGTGAGAGTCAAGGTTTCCTCGTTGACCCTGCTATTGCTCGCAACTGCACAACCATCTCTCCTTGCCAGCAAGATGCTACCATCATCCGCGACTCAGAGATCAAGCAGAACATTGTCAACGCCTGCGGAAGGACTGAGATCGCTGGTAACATCGACATCGGCGAGCAGACCGAGAACGAGCTTGCTGCTGGCCGTATGGCCCAGGTTTCTGGCGGCTCCATGCTGGCTGTCACCATCCACCAAGTCAACGCTGATGGCGCCGGTCCATTCGAGTGCGACATGGACGAGACTAGCAACGCCGTCACCACCTTCACCCCCCTGAAGGTGTCCAACAACATCCCTGGTTCTTTCGGTCTCTCCCAGGCCAAGGAGAAGGACTTTGTCATCAACGTCCAGATGCCCGACAACTTCAACTGCCTCGGTGCTTCCACTGGAAACATCTGCACCATCCGATGCCGCAACAACGCCATCGCCGGTCCCTTTGGTGGATGCTTCGCCGTCCAGCAAACTGACGGGCAAGGTCGCACCGACGAGGCTGCCTCTGGTAAGTTCCACATTTTCCATAATCATCGCGAAGCGTCTGCCCCATCCTGTATCCATACTCACTGCCGCTAGCTGTCGACACTGCTCAGACACTTGAGGGTATCTCTGCACAAATTCTGCAAAACAAGAAGGATCTTCCTGCTGCTATCGCGGCGAACCAGGCTGCTGGTGCTGCGGGTGGCAACGAGGGTGCCAGTGCCATTTCCGGTGCGTTGCTTTCTCATCCGTCACGTCTTTACTTCCATGGAGTTCATGCTAACGTTTCTCTTAGCTCTTATTCCTGACGCCACTCAAGCTCCCAACGCTGGCAACGGCAACAACGGTGGCAACAACGGCGGTAACCAGAACAACGGCAACCAAAGCCAAGGCCAGCAGGGTCAGCAGGGTCAGGGTCAAGGACAGAACCAGGGCCAAGGCCAGCAGAACCAGGGCCAAGGTCAGAACGGTCAAGGTCAAGGTCAGGGTCAAGGCAACGGACGCCAAAACCAGGGCCAGGGCCAGGGCGGCTTCGGCGGCCAAGGCAACCGCGGCGGCAACAGGTTCAGGCGCGCCCTCAAGTTCTTCAGCTAAACGCCTCATCCTGACACAACGAAGAACATCAAAAACAACAGTGAACAGTACATAGCCGATTGAGGTTGGTTGCAAAAAGCGCGAGAATTATAAAGGCTGGTCCGTTTTTTACATTACTTACCACACTAACAATGTATATACCCTTTTTTAGTTACATATGGAGATATAGTAAAGGAGGATGGAGAGTGCAATACAAGACTGCTTCACCATTTTTTCGGGCTTTGATGTGTTTTGATTTGGTAGTGATTGAACTTACAGAGTATTTGAGAGGGGAGAAAGATAGCGAGACCAGGATAGGTACCTACTAATCTGACATAGTTCAATGCTCTGGGACCTCCGAATAATAGCAGCGTTGTCTACATCTACGCAAGCTATACTTTCACCCTCCCCGTTTTCTTCCCGTCAAAACTCGTCCTTTCCATCACCAACAACATGCGCTCACACTGCAAACATGCCCATGTTCCCTCTTCATACCAAACTCCACGGTAAGACACTTTCATTCCGCACCCGCTGACTATATCACATGCACCCCGCCTCCTCCTAACCCCTCCTCATCCACACCCACAACTCACCAACTCAACTCACAACCAACAACTACGCTTCTACAACTCCCAACATCATGAATCCTTTCGGCAACTCAGGCGGCGACGACTTCTTCAGCGGCATGGGCGGCCCCTTCGGCGGTCCAATGGGTGGCATGGGCGGTGGCCCCTTCGGCGGTATGGGAGGCATGATGGGAGGTGGTCCCCCTCCCATGATGGGCCGTGGCGGCGGTGGTGGTCCTATGGGCGGCGGAAACCCGCGTCAAGGCGGCTACTCCTTCTCTTCGACTTTCGATTCTACACGCCCAGAAGGCCAGCAATACCAAGAGCACCACGAGCCCTTTGGCGACTACGCTGGCAGCCGTGGTGGTGGCGGTGGCCCTATGAGCGGCATGGGCGGCAGCAGCCACGAATCAGCCCCGCGTGGTAGTAGTAGCCGTGGCCTCATGTTCTCCGGTCTCTCACGCGCAGACAACCCATTCAGACAGTCACGCACTACCAATACAAGCCGCGCCCAAGAACAACCTAGCTACGGCCAACAGCGCTACATGGACGATCGAGATTACACCCGCGGTGGTGCTCAAGATCCGCGGTATGGAGCCGGATACGAAGACCTGCGTGCCGGTGGACAGTATGGTCAAAGTGGAGGTCCAGGCCGTATGTTTGACTATGGTCGTCAACAACCTTCTCGTCAGCAGGGTTACTATGAAGATGAGTCGGATTCAGAGGATGAGGGGTATGGGCCGCAGCAGCGTTATGCTCCTCAGCAGGCTTATGGTGGTGGTGGTGGTAGTTCGCGGCGTGCTGGCGGTGGAGGAGGAGGTGGTGGTCGCCAGTTTTTCAACTTTGATCGTAATGGGAGGAGGAATAATTAGAGGAGATGGGGTAGCTGAGGACGTATGAGCCCACGCTATCGTTGCTTTTTCTGTTTGTTTTTTCCGAGCCGGATGAGCTGAACTAGCTTGAACGGCGTTTAAGTTTAGATAGTTTTTGTTTCAAGATAGCTTCCGAGGGCTTTTCTCGAAGACAATGCGAATTTGTAGTATGAACTTTAAGATTGTGGAAATGATGACGGTGATGACTTGTATGAGACTACAGTATACATCAGCTTACCACGATGATGCCTAGAGACACTGCAATGATGATCACAGTCATCGATGCCGACATTCTCGTTGTCTACCAGACGGAAGAGATTGGTAGTCGCTTAAAAGACCGACAAGGAAATGCAGACGAAGGATTGAAGAAGCTATAGACGCGACCTATCCAGGCCGGTCAGGGCAAGAGAGCCACAAGTGTTGCCAATCATCGTGACGTTGTTGTGGTCACAGAAAGAGAAGTTGCAGCGAGGTTGCGCAAGGCCACTGCTACGCCATCCACCAATCAGCATCTGGTCGTTCCTGCTGACAGCCACCCGGTCCGCGAAAACCGCCGATTCGTGACTGCGAGCAAAGATGTCGTGACCAACTGCTCACCAATGCGCCGTTTGTCGCCAAGAAGGACTCTTTCTGCACCCCGGTAAAAGCATCTACCGCGAAAAAGCGGCGGCTCGCGCGTACTCGCGCGAGGGTGGTGTGACCCGGATCGCCAAGATCCTGAGGCATCCTCGCGAATGCACGCCTGAAGAAATGTGGCAGAAAGATGAATAGAGAATCTACGCGAACACATTCAACGATTACTTCAGAATTGTTTTACCAATACTCTCAGTATGTACACTTTGCGCTTTGATAAGCCGAATCCGCAAGAGACGCTTTCAAAGCAAGATATAAGCAACGGAAACGCTTCCTAGCGTCAAGGCAGCCCTAACCGCAACCCACAAAAATGGTGACATTCGACTCCGCCTGCATCTCCACGTGCAGGTCAGCCGCGGCCGTAGTGCGAAGGACCGTTCGTTCACCCCTTGCTCGAAGCCTCAGGGCAGACGTCCTAGGCAACCATCTTGAAACGTATTAATACCCTCCGACGCCCCCATGCTATCATTTTTCTACCTGTCTTGACTTGCTTTAAAGAGGTTTATAAAGCAGAGCACAGAATTACCGACACAACCAAGACCCCACACGCGCCGACACGACCGAACCTTCCTGGCCCCACATTCCGAGATCATCTTCCGTAGGGCTGGTCACACGCGAAGTATCTATAATCACGACTGCGACGACGATACAAAGGCACATCCATTAATCCAGATCGAAACTTCATATACCATCTTCCTTGCTTCTTTCCACATACCGGCACACAAAATGGCAATCTCAACACACGCCCTCTCCCACCTCCGCACATACTCCACCCGCCATCTCCCACGCGACCCACACTACCGCCTCAAAGCCACTCTAGCAACAAGTTACGTAGTCTCGGCTCTTGCACTACCGTTTGTGCCGCCGCTTTTGGAGACAAGGCGGGCGAAGGCGGATGGAAGTTATTTGACGAGGTATGTTTGTGGTTCTTGGATCCTGATTGCGGAGGAAGGCGGGATGCCTACCGGATTAGGAAGGAATGGGATGAATGGGGTAGAATGGGGTAGAATGATTATGGAATGGAGGGCTAATATGTCACCAGAGAGAACGCGTACTGTTCGTCACAGACTCTTGGGTGTGCGCGGTGATGGGTTTGGTGGAGGTAAGTTGATGGGCGATGGGAAGTATGAAGTCATGGCTGACGTTTATCGCAGACTTCTTCTTTAGCGGTGTATTAGCTGCAAATTTTTCCGCGATGCTTTTCTACATACCCGGCGTTCGTTCATTGTTAGGAGGATCCACATAGAAACCGTGATCCAATTTTGCGTGTGTGGCATAAGCACATAGCAGCTACTGTTGGTGATCAGGATAAGACATTTGATAATACATGCATCATTAAAACTATTTTCTAAAGCCAACAATACACAAGAATACGCTATTGTGGTTGCGTACAGAGTACCGAAGTCGAACATAAAGAGCTACCACTCTCCCGGGACTGCTTAGTCAACGTCGTCGTTGTTGGTGTTGGTGTTGCCGGGCTGTTGCTGGGTTTCCAACGCGTCGTGCATCTCGTCGTCGTCATCATCCTCATCCGTGTCCTCATCCATATCACTATCATACTCATCCTCAGTAGCCACCTCCCACACGGTTGTGAAGAGCTCTCCGTCGTCCTCGAACACAGGGTTGCCGTCCTCGTCAAACACTGGATTGCCATCTTCGTCGATATACTGTTGAACGACATCGTCGTCTAGCTCAAGATCGAGCGCCATATCATCATCCTCATCAAGATCGTCGACCTCGAAATCCTCATCGCTATCAGCCGACTCTTCACTTCCATCATCTGAGCCGAATATTTCCCTGAACGATGGGAGTCGGCCGCCGCGATTGACGAGGCTATGCTTCATGGAAAGCGTAAGACGTCGTGTCTTCGACTTTAAGAGGCTGATATCCACTTCGCTTAGTTGGTCCGTTTCAGCTTCTTCTCTCGCAAGCGATTCAACTGTCTCTTGGTACTCGTTGGTAACTTCTTTCCTGACGAAACTTCTGAATCCATCCATGCTCGCATCGTACAGGCATTCGATAATAGGAACGCGCTCTTTGTGCAGGTACGGTGGTATCAAACCTTCGCTTTTGTGTAGTTCCAACGACATCTTCAGGTTGATGCCAGCCTTGTGCAGCTTGAACGCCTTTGCGTGGCGATTGCGAAGACGTTCCTCATCGCAGATGTACTCAGATTTTGCCGTGTCGAGCCTATGAGCCACAGAGGGCAAAGTCAGCATATTTCTAAAAGCAACGTCATCTTTGTTGTCAGAACTTACCACATGTAGGATGATTGCAACAATTCGAGTGTGTCTAGAGATGGCAGAGCGGCGTAGTGATCGAAGTCAGGCGGCTGATCCCAGAAGTCGACCGGAACATCCCAATGCCGACGGATACGAAGTGTTTCCAGGCTAGGGGGCGCCAGATCACGGTTCATGATGATAGCCTGATGTAGGAAGGAGTTCGTGTCGCATTCAAGGTACTTCAGAAGGTGGAAATCGCGCATACCATCACCAGGTGGGCGTATGCTGCGGAGCACCTGAGGGCTCTTGTCGAGCCTCCAGCCAGGATTTAGATGTGTAAGGCTTTCCAGCGAATGCGCGACTGCAGAGAGAGCCTCCAGTGATCCGCCTGCGTCTTTGTTCAGTAAAGGCTTAGCCCGCCTTGACCGGTTAATATTGAAGACATTCTCGCCCAGAGTCAATGACTTCAAACGTGCCGGAGTGCGAAGGATGCTGAGCAGGCTTTTGGACCGCAGTTCGCACTCGTCAAAAACAAGCGAGGTCAGAGGAGTTTTCTTCGTATGTGTCGCGAGCTCAGGGATTTCGAAGTCTGGGAAGGCTACACAGGAGACGTGAAGGTGTTTGAGTGCAGGGTGTCGGAAGAGGCAATGGAACCCCTCAAGGTTCCAGAAGTCGGTAGCAGTACCGTGCGAGTGGATGGTCAAGTTCTCGAGAAGACCCAGCCCAACTGTCCGCTCGAGATTCTTCCCCAAGCGCCGTTCAGCCGCGATCTTGGCCGTTTCTATCGGGCCCTCCACGCAAGCTGTGTCGAGCGCACGGCGGAAGCGTTGCATATCGCCGTTGACCCAAGCCTGTCCACCATCGTTCTCCCAATGAAAGTTATCGTACGGGCTCTCAATATGCCACTCCCGGAGGTTTACCATACGAGCTACGCACTCGTTGAAAGTCGTCCTTATCTCGGCGCTGTCTTTTAAACTGTCATCTTTGTATGAATACAAGATTTTGAGTGTTTGTACGGCGCGGACGCGTTCGGGACGCGATGTGAAGGCTTCGATGATGGCGTGGAGGTCCTTTACGGATAGAAGCACGATTCGCTTGTAGAGTCGCTCTTCGGCGAGGTTTTGCATATCGCGACATGTCCGAGCGAGAGCGCATAAGGCCTTGTTGTTGCCTTCGAGATGATCGATCACGACGAGAGCGAGTTCGTTGGGGAGCGCCGACGCCGCCGTGGCCAGAAGGTTGGATGTCATGATGCGCGTGGTACGCGATCGCGGAGGCTCTCGTATACTGAAGAGATGACTTTATAGCGATGATCGATGATTGTACTACTTGAGTTGATTCAATTATTAGAATATTGATGCCTAAGTTGTCCTAGATATCTCAAGTCAATAATCGCGTGGCGGAAGGCGTTGATTTCTGGCCGAGAGCAAACACGTACTGCAGGCGATGGAAGGTAGCCGTGTTTGGCGACTGTGATATGAAGTCGTTAATCGGAGAATTTGTTGTGATGCGTGAGGAACGCGATTTTCCCACGGCGAACTAAATTATCAGATTATGCAGGGACGACGACGAGGGGCCGAGGCGGGGGTTGCAGCGCACGGGCCAATGACGTTGACGCGTCGTCCACTCACTCATCCACGCCTTCACATACACCTTCAACACCACCGGATGGCCATCACCGACCCTGTCGAAGCAATTTCGCGCGTTCTGCTAGAAGGCGAACGTGTGAACATGCCGTAATTTATATAAAAAGCGCGTCTGAGAGGAAGAGCCTGGAGCATCGCATGCCTGCAGCAATGGTGAGTGCATATGTCAAAATTTCACTGCTACGGTATAGTATACAGCTCTGCTCCTTTCTATTTCGTGTACACCATGTTCATTCAGTAGGGCTGGGATTCATGCGGATGCTGGAGCCGGGGCGAGCTGTCATTTCCGTTCACGCAAACCTCCCTTTTTGATCCACACACGCGTCTGCAACGAGTATCGCATATTTTGGATGTAGAGTCGCCGGAAAACTCCAGGCAGTCGCCTAGTTCTACTCTCATCTCAGGTGCTCTGAATTTGCTGTGTAGTTGGTTGCCTGGGCGTCCCGCTGTTTTGTTGGCACGACGACCTGACAGCTTTATTATTTGCCTCCCCACCGTATTGACAGCAACTATTATGTGCGAAAAGCCCAAACTACGTACGCGACCACCCTGACCTGGGTGGGAGTACATCTTCGAACTAATTCCGCATATTTACTCGAGCGCACCTTGGTCTCACCTAGGTGATACTAGGTCACGAGGTCAAGCTTTACGACAATCATGGAGCCTCCACCAAGCCCGCTCTATCTCAACGCGAACGCGAAAGGGAAAAACAAACGAGCAGTCGAAGATGGTTCTCCAACTACTGCCAAGCTTCAGGATTCCTCCACAACCGAGAGTAATGCGCCTACCGTCGTCCGCCGCCGCCAACACCGCCGTCACAATATCGCCGCCGAGATCTGGGGCCCAGACATACCCTCCACGCCCATACCCCAAACTTTCACCGGTGGACCTGCCCCGAAGCAGCTTTTCAGTGTCTACAAGGCCATAATCCGCCACCCGAACCTCTTCTTCCAATTCGCGCTCCGCCTACCTTACCCGTCCATCGTCGACCTCTACGCCATCGACAAGGAATTCCACTACCGCCTGAATCTATACAGCGTTTCCCTAATACACGACTACGCCCGCTATCATGCGCCACTCGCCGGTCACATCTTCAGCTGGGTACTGTACCCTCGTACATGCATTTCCGATCCCATGCTCCGACCCATGGACGGCCGCGAGTGGCTAGCGCGCGACGTACCAGGCTTTCGCTGGGTTGGCATGATAGTCTACCGCCAGAAGGTCGTACGAAGCATCCTTACATACATGGCTCTGGAAGGCCATCGCGTACCGGAGGCCTGCGAGGGCGCGCTGATGAAGTACTGGTGCGTCATGGAGCTCAAGGAATCAAGGACGCGTCGCTCTTTCCTCGAAGATGCCGATATCTGGACCGACGCCGATCTCATCAACATCCAGCTCTTCTTCATGAAGCTCGACATGCGCTTCTCCGATCCCATACTGGGCAACGGCGTCTGTCAGCTGGGTCCCATGTTGCTCGCCCAGAAGAGCTTGACTCCGCTGTGGGAAGCGCTCAGTGGCAAAATGAAGTTCAACTACGATACCACCAGTGCGATGGTCGTTGCGACATACCTCATGGATGATCTGGACTTCGAAGCCCATCCCTGGCTCGAAGACGTAGAAGACCATAGCGTATTGGAAGACCAGTGGGGTCTACTGAGCCTTGAGGGCTGGAATGAAGACGGAAAGAGGATGCCGCATGCTTTGGATCTGGTCATCGCTGAGAGTATTAGGAGGGGGCTGGATGTGCAGCAGTACTATCTGGACTTTGTCATGTATGGGTATGGGGATAGCAAGACTGGTGAGAATGTTCCTGTGCCGGTGCAGTTGAGGGGCGATAAGAAGGTTAGGGTACCGGGTGAGGGTTGGCCTTCCAAGGAGATGAGGCAGAGCACGATCAGGAAGCTGGATGCGCGCTTTGGGTCCAAGAAGGCTGCTGCTGGGGATGCGATGGACTTGAGCGCTTGAAAGCTGCAGGACACGTCGCAGTGATTTAGCCCATGAGCTAGGCACTCTCTAACTAAGAATTTGGGCTCACGAACTTGCTAAATAAACAGTGAGTTCCATTGAGTCTTTGTTTGTGCATGAGTGACTAAGTGCAAGGTCGTGAGATGACGGTTGTATTCGGTGATCTAACCTAATTGATGGACGACCTTCTAAGTTCAGAGTTCCACAGTCTTCGTGAAACTTAGTTCTCTAGTCCAAGCAAGCCCTTCTTTGCTTCAATAATAACCAAATCCTCCGTAAACTTTCTTCTCCTGTATCGCCTGCTTTCCGCGCACTTCCTCCCACTTTGTAGCCATCTGCACAGTCAAGTCCATAACATCCTGTAGCTTCGTCTTGCCACCATAGCTCATCGAGGCCATCTCATTACACATGTCCTTCGCGTTGACCAGAATCTTGTGTTGCTTTTCGTCCACTTTGTTGGTGTCGAGATTGAAGATGGCTTTTTCGGTGGCAGTCTCGATGACAGCAATGTACTTGAGAGTCGGCGGCTCGGCGGGTTTGCTCTCGGTGGCGCGGTCAGCAGTGGGGTTATCCTGACGTTCGGTGGGGGCTGGTGAAGGAGCGCGAGTAGTTGAGGGTGTATCCATAGCGACAGTGGACGCGCCGTCTGAATGTTGTTAGCTTGAGACATGGCAGAAGGGATGATACACATACCAGCAACGCTCAGGCTCTCGAGCTGGTGCGACAGTTCCCCAATGTTGGTAACTTTCTGATGGTCTTGGAACTCACCCTTGAAGTCCGATTTGAACAGTCGCGCAAGGGGGTCGTCCCGCACCCACATCAACTGAGTTAAGAAGGCGCGGTAATTCCGCTTGTTGGTCTCGGGACTGGACAGGAAACAGTGTTGGCTGTTGATACTTTTGTAGTAGTCCCTGGTAGGCTGATTGAGAAGGATGGTTCCTCTGTTGAGGATAGCACCGTTGTCCCTCATTTTCAACTTGCTCACGGAGAATCCGGTTGGCAACTCCAAGTACAGTGCAAGTTCATTGCGTGTGTCATCGAACAACGGAGAGCGCGACAGCCAGTTTGATGCAGACTCGTATACTTGCTTGATAGTCGTGTGGCATCGCGAGTGTTCTTTTACGATCAATGGCCAGGACGCTATATCGTTGATCAAAGCGGAGCCGACATTGTGAGATGTTTCGGTGTCGTCAGTAACTCTAGGGACCTGGATATGTTGAATCGATTGAGCGACACAGTAGAGAATGAAGTTGCAGGCAACCATAGTCTCGATTGGAACGATGATGAAGTCAATCATCTCTGGGGAAGTCGCGTCCATGGTGGCGGGTAAGAGCGAGATCAAAGTTTGAATCTATTATCGGAGGAAATGTGAATGTGCAAAGTCCAGAGCTGAGAAAGTCGCGGTGTTTTTGGGCTCAGACTAGTGCCCCACTGGAGCAAACAAATGACTGTCGCAACCCGCACGGTCTTAGGTGACTTTGCTTGGCAGTGAACACTAATGAGGAAGGCAGCAGCCGGAAGAGATCACGTCTATTAAGCACTCTAGGGAAGCGAATGGTCGGAATGTAAGCATATTAGAATTGGCAGCGCCATCCTATGATATAGTTCACTACAACTACCAGGTACTTAAGTATGGATTGATCCATAGCTACTACGGCAGGTTACGCTACTCCCAGTCCACTGGGCGCTCGAGAGCTGGCGATGCGGTGCGAGTGGTCGACGGAGTTAGCGTGTCGACAACGGACTCAGTGTCTGGAACGGTGTTAAACATGAGCTTGAAGGACCGGAAGAACGTCTACTTACCGGTCAGACTAGCATAGTCGGAAGCGGGTTCGTCCTGGACTTCTGGTTCGTGTTCCAAGTAGGAGCCCTTGAACTCCTCAGTGAACATACGCCTGAGAGGCTTCTCTCTCGCCCAGGCCAATGTCATCATGAAGTTCTCGAAATCTTCCTGCTTGTGGTGATCTGGGAGCCAGAAGCACTCCGGTCGATTGGGGTCATTCTTGTAGGCGTCCATAACCCTGCGCTGCTCCAGAACGATGAGATCCCTCTTCAGAACGGTACCATCTCGATGTATGGCCAATCCGCTGGCGTAAAAGCTTCGCTGAGGTTTCAGGTACTCCTTGAGCCTCTCGCATTCCTCCACGAACGATCCGAAGAAGGAGCCCACAAGGCACTCGATTGCAGTCTTTATAATCCCGGTGATGTTGTTGTAGATGTGCGATTGCTCTTTGACAATGAGCGGCCAGACGGTGTCTTTGGAGTCCACTAGCTCTTTCGCTTTGATGTAATGCGCTAACATCTCGCTAACATCTGAGATCGAGGAAATGCCAATTGAAGATGTGCTGTTGGAGATGATGGTATAGACTTTAGCGAGGATGTAAATGCAGGCGGTAAGAGTCTCGATGGGGAAGAGGGCGAACTTCACCATCTTCTCTGCGGACGCGGCCATGGTGGGGACCGATGGTGTGGAATTGAGTGAGGCCATTGTTGCACGAGCGTGATGGAGTAGAAAGAAAGTATCAGGTTTCTGTAGTTTATATATGGAGACTGACTTACGTGAGTGCCGCTAGAGCAAAGGAACGTTAAACCCCGCACGGTTCTGAACTGATAGTTACCTGGGCAGTGAAGGCTGACAAGGCTGAAACTGTAAACCGCACACCGCTTGAGAGTTTCCATGACACTGTTTCTCAATATAGACAGAAAGAAATAGACGAAGGTGATGACAGATAAATGGGCAAGAGTTTTGAGCATCGTGACATTGACATTACCGTCGATCGAGTTAAGTTCTGCGATCAACTAGAACCAAGCCCTTTGCAAGCTTCACCATCTATATCCCGGTGGATTATACTCGAAGGGATCATCTTCCGGGACATCCAAATGCGGTGCACTGATATACATGCGCTCTCGTGGCGCCTTCTCAAGCCAAGCCAGCATAGTCAAATATTCTCGATGCGCTTTCCCATGTTCTTCAGCGCACAATCCCTCGACCGAAAGTGTGCAGTCCAAGTAAACCTGAGGTACCTGCTGTCGAAGCCCAATCCTCTCTTCCCTCATTTGTAAGAGACCACCATTATCCACGATATAGCGTCTCGGTTTGAAGGTGATCGGGGCTTTAAGGTAAAGCTCCAGATCGCTGCGATGCTAGAGGAAGAGCGGGGATTTGTCTAACCACATGCGCGCCTCCGCCTCTATCTTGTGTATGTTCGTGGCCAGGGGTGCATCTCGATCAACGAACAGAGGCCAAGTGTACTCATTTTGGAGGATCTGTTGAGTTACGGAGTAAGAATCATAAAGCGTACATTCGCTTGGGTTCTTTTCGAAGTGGTCTTTATTCGTGTTGTTCAGAATGGCTTCTCTTGCTGCTCTCAGGATGGAATCACAAGCTACCACGAACTGTATCGGGACGACTGCGAGTATGACATGGTTTGGGGCTTTCGGCGGTACATAGGGCGGGGGATCGTTGAATCGAGCCGCTGAACTCATTGTCGTGTTGATGAATGATGTTTCGTTTCGAAGATGAGAGGTCAGGATCCGAGAGCAGCTCTTATACATAGCTGAGGCGGTAAATCAACAAACGGTTTGCGATGATATGATGGACAGATCACACCTCCATCAGCGCGAAAAGCAAAGAGCAAGCAAGAATAGGCATCTCCCAACCTCCTCCCAACTCCACAGCTTCTCCACAACGCCCATCCGCACACCCCACGCCTACCGCCCCCCAAACCCCCTTACCTCCCCCCTCCCCATCCGTTCCATATCCTCCGTAATCTCCCCCAACACCACCTGCCACGGCACCGCCCTAGGATCATCTCTAGGATACCTCCATATCATCTGCATAGCATACCTCGCCTCCTCAAACCGAGGATGTTGTTGAGCATACTGAGGAAGTTGGGCAAGCCTGTCCGAAACATTCTCACTGTGGTGTGAGCCCTCGAAAGGATTTACGGGAGCACTTCTGCTGCGGGAGTGGCCTGGGCCGTGTCGGCGTGTGGGGTTAGGTGGGTAGGAGGGAGAAGGAGGGGGAGCGTCTCTTCGGGGGTCGGGTGCGAAGGAGACGTGTCGCTGTGGTGGAGAGTGGACTGGTTGGGGAAACGGAGGGATAAGCGCGAAGGGACCGTGTCGATTAGATGGAGGGTATAGCATTCCAGGATGAGTCGGAATGGGGGCGTAGCCTGAGCCATCGATGGGTATCAAACCATCTCGCAGCATGGGTCGATTTGGGGATCGAAAGTCATCAGTGTTGTAGCTTGTCTCTCGATTCCTCCAGTGTTCAGCTTCATACGTCGACCGCACGGAGGCGGGGGAGATGTCGGCAGGGACGGTGACTGTATAGCGATCGCCGGTACTCCTATGACGAACGTGGTAATGTTTTCCCATTGTGTTTTGCTATCTTTTAGTAAGAGCTTTGTCGAGTAGAGTCGAGGGTAGGGGTGGTTGACGTTGCGTGTCTAAACAGTGCTCCAGTTGAGGGAGGGCGTGGTTTAGGTCGAAGAGGCCTCGGTGGGAAGGATTAAATCGAGTGAGGTGTGCCCCGATTGAAAGTGAACCTCTACGCCCAAGGACTGGGGGAGGTAGCTGCTCGGCCATGGAGACTTTGAGATCGGCAGTGCATGGCTAGAGTGAAATGCGCGAAGAGAGGGTGAACGGGAGTGTGCAACGGAATGAAGAGATGATGTGAAAGTAAGGACAACCGAGACGATATCGTGTATATATGCACCTCTAAGTGATAGTAATGATATGAAGATTGGACGTGTACGAAGGAACGCTCTTGCCACAAAACCCTGTGACCTATGCCAGCAATGCTAAAAACGACCATGGATATCCAAGCACCCGAAAACGCCATGTGAAATGCAAGAAAGAGCATTTATACAACCATCTAGACAACAATACATCATCTATGCAACATATAACTCAAGTCTGGTAGCCCAGCCAGAATACTCTTGATAACCTGTTCTTCATCATTTTTCCGTCGTTGCGCAGAGTTCGTAGCTCCAGTAAGCGGCTGGATAGGCGGAGGGGTTACATTCCGCGGAGGAGACCGTGTAAACGTCTTAGCGGAAGATGCAGCACTGCTCGGTCTTGGAGGAGTCTCAAAGACGGAAAACGGATCTGATGGATCGCGCGTGGCTAGCGCAGACGCTTTTGTGGCAGGAGCAGATTCGAAGAAAGAGAAATCTGCGTCTACCCAAGCATCTATGGTGGGTTCGTCTCGTACTATGGGTGCTGGAGGCGGAGTGCTGGGCCTGGCAGGCTCCGGCTCACGTGTATTGGACGTAAACGCAGAAAAGCCGTCATCTTCCGTGCCGTTCGTACCAGTCTCTTCGACCTTCACCTCGTTGATAGCGAGTTCGTTTGTATCAAGCGCATCGCGCGCCGGCAATACATCAGCTTTGACTTCATCTTGTGGAATGACATCTGAAATCGGTTTTGGTGGAACTTCGACTTTGCTCTTCTCCGACGTGGCAGAAACAGAGCGCTTGGCGGGTTTCAAGAGTCCAGGCCCAATAGGTCCTTGTTCAGCGTGGAATGGAACAAAACTTTTCGGACCAAATATCGCTGATGTTGGCGATATGGTACTTCGCAGGCGCACGATATGCATCGCTTCGGCTGAGCGGTCCTGGGTTGGTGGAGTCTTTGGTGGTGATGCTGAATCCGACACGGTGCTGTCGAGCGTCGCGGGTATAGAGCTTGAAAAGGCTGAGGGGAAAGTAGATACTATAGGGCTTGATATCATCTCACCCCAATCATCGTCATCTTCTGCAGGCACATCCGTACGTTGTTCCTGATTGGAAGTGTTGGTGTCGAGAGCAGCAATGTCTCCCCAAGGACTTGAAGAGGTCGTGGTTGGCTCAGGAGGTGGGATTGCTTTCGTTGCGACAACCGGCGTTTCACTCGGCGTTTGCCCATGTGTTTGCCCAACATCGCGTGTCAGGTCAATCGAAACTGCACGAAGCTCATTCGCTTGTGTAATTTCGACAGCATTATGCTTAGGCGCGACAGGCGGGATTATAGGCGGTAAACCGGGACTGTTCTGCTTCCAAGGGTCCACTGTAGTAGTTGGAGAGCTCCAGTTGAATGCAGCCGGGGTATCGGTGGACACTGGAGGCATACTTTGTCGAGCTGGTGCAACTTCAACTGCTCGCGGCGTAGGAATGGTAGTCTTCGTGCGTAGATGGCCTCTGGCTGTCTTTGGCTCCGGAGGCGCAGGCGTGTCCCAGTAAAATGACGCTCTGGCTCCGGGACCTGTGCCAGAGAGACGGTCTTCGCGTGCCCATCTTGCCACAGTCTTGTTGACTTCCGATCTGACTTGAGAGCCTGCCCATGTGACCCGGATGTAGTTGTCATCTGCATTCCCGCTGTTGAACTCCCTCATGGTCTGCTTGCGCGTGAGCCGGTACCAAGCTTTGCGCCCAGACGTGGAATACACGGGATCATCTGGAGCTTCCTCAAGTTCTTTTATATCGCCGCTGGAAGGGAAGAGGTCGCCGAAGAGGTCTGTATCGAGTTGGTAGGTATCGGCGTCTTTTGAGGCAGTAGCGGCACCCGAACTGGCTGCTGGCGATCCAGAGCGAGAAGTGGCTGATTCTTCTAAAGTCTCCTTAGAGTCCGCTTCAGCGCTCTGTGTAGGTTCCGGTGGACCAGAAGGAGCTTCCGTCAATAGGGTATCTTGCGTGAAAGTCCCAAATTCATCGTCTGTGCTGTCGCTGCTCGAGCTTGAAGCATCCACGTCACTGTCCTCTTGACTTGCTGCCGCAGAGGCTTCTTCCGGCTTCGGCTCCTCCACTGCAGTCTGTAGCCTGCTCGCAATCTCTTCTTCGAGTGAAGTCCGTGGTGATTCGACCGGCGCTTCGGTGCGGCTTGTCTCGGATGGGGACGTGGAAGGTCGTGCAGAAGAGTCATCGTCGGGCTGTAATCGATTCGCAGGAGTGACAGCGTCTTGACTGGGAGATCTGTCGGGCTGTATCGTAGTCGACGTGTCGGATGTGTCCGAGGTTACATTGTCCACATCGGAAGTATCTTCTTGTCCACCCCATGCGTCTTCTCGTGTCGGCGATGCATGCTCGTTTTCTTCTTTCAAATCCCATCGCGGCCCATCGTCAATTGCCCTCTCATTCTTCAGTGGACTGGGCTCAGCTAAGCGCGTCTCCGTGAGCGTAGTAACAGCGGCATCATGTCCAGATGACGTAGTCCAGTCACCAAAGCTCTCGTCCTCATTCCCCCACCCAGCATCGTCCAGAAAGCCATTCAGTAGCACGGGCGCAGGCGCAGGAGTAGGCGGCGGTGGTGAGGTCACCTCGTGCTTCGTCGGCGACTTTTGTTCGTCGGCATTGTTGTCTGCCCACGGGTCGCCCCAATGATCCATGGTCGGGCTGCCGCGTCAAGCGTCATAGTGAGTCGCTTCTGCTAGAGAAGCATCACCAAAAGTGCAAGCAATCGAGAATTAGTGGGCGAGGTAGGGCAGCTGCGAACGGGCGAAGGCCAGCTTACCTCGGGGACTTGCAGGCTCTTGCCAAGCCGGGAGTCGGACGTCGTGCAGCCGGCGAACTTCATTCGCGATCAGGCGGCCATGGCTTTCACCCACACCCGCGACAGTGACGATGCGCAATCACAAAAGTTCACAACGGCATATTGTGACTTGCAAACGATGGAGGTTACCTTTCTTGGGGCTGTGGTAAGGGCTCACGGCATGGCCTCTTTACTGGGGAAATATCCTGCACATCGCGAACTCACAATGCGATGAATACTCACCAAGCATCTTTTTGCTCTCTACTTCCGCTGAGCCATATGCTCGCGAACCACGAGGAATCATCAGAGCTAGCATGTCAACTTCCTCCAAAATTCAACGGTGTCATCCTCCATAAACTTACGTTCACTTGGTCCGCCAACTCCGCAATCCAACAACCGCTACTTCTTACACAACATGGAATGCAGGTCAAAACTATGAAAAGAGGGGCATAGTAGGTTCCCGACCCAGGGTCCTAAAACGCAGAAAGCAGTTACCCAGATATACCCAGCCGCTGTTGCCCGTCAAGGAAGCTGGTATAGTCGAGATGTTCCTGCAGCGCAATCTAGGAAGCCTCCAAACCATCTGTGGGCTTTCGCTGCTCATGTCGTGGTTCTTGCTAGGATTCTTTATCGCCAGAATGCTGAACCCCTATTAATAATCGTACGGCGTGCACACTTCCTATTTTACTCCGGCTGGCCAGTGAATAGACCACGATCACCACACCGGATGTCCGCCATTCCGTCTGCAACACCAACCGAGTGGTAGGACCCACAGCGGGCCTAGATCGCCGTGCAGTAGGCAGCAGTCTGTGCGTACTCAAGGTAAGTTGCACGGACTACCCAAGCGGGCCGATACCCAAGTATATATCGACTGTCAAGCATCACATACAAGGATACCAAGGTCCAGATTTTGTCCAAGACGCAACATGAGTGGCATTGAGCTCTATCAACGCGCTATGCAAGAAAGAAAAAATGCTGTGATGCTAGCATCAATGAAGAACATAGAAGACCAGGCACTCAAGACATGAACATGTCGAGGGAAAACCAATCAAACGCCGAAAGACATGCAGCGTCGGAAATCAAGACGCTCTAGATATTACTCCAAGATCCACCGCTTTTCAAGCTTGTTGCTGTCGTAATCGTTTTGAGCGCTGTTATCGTACAGACTCAATGATGGAAATGTCGTCTACCGCATCCTCGTCCATGTCATGATGTATAACCTTCTTGAGGGCGTTGTCGATTTGAACAGCGCCGACGTCTTCCTTGGGGACCCAGAAGAGCTGGATCATGCCAAAGATGGCTGCGGCAGCAAGAGCGAACCAGGCTGCTGCAGATCCGCCGAGCGAGTAGATCAATCCGATCAGAGGAGAAGAGATGGTTCTCGCTAAGCAGCACGCTGACATGGCGATACCGTTGACGCGACCGAGTACCAGAGGTGAAGGAACGGCGTTCTTCATCAGGATCAAAGCGCATGGGAAGACAATGATACCGAAGAAGGCCTGCAGGAAAAGCGAAACGTATATGCCCGGGGTTATGAGTCCGTGGGGAAGAGCGCTGATGAAGGGTACGATGAGGTATGTAATCGGGTAAAGGATGATCATCCAGAGGAAGGAGTTCCAAACACCAACCCACTCTACGAACGGCGGGAAAATGAAACCCTGGACGAAAAGCGTGATGAAGCCGTTGACCGTGAGGAACTTTCCAACATCAGGCAGGTCCAGTCCCAGTCCGCCCTGGAAATCAAGACCCTTGTTTGCAGGTGTGTCCAAGATGTAGACCGGGAGAATCGAGATGAAGGCCATCTGATGGAAAGCGAAAATGGCCATGGCGAGAACGATCATGACTACAGTCCGGTTGAATGTCTTTCGGGGTTTCGGGGTCGGTCCACCTCGGATCGGGAGCACATCTTGCTGGACCTTGATCGAGTGCATGGTTCCAAAAGACGAGCGGCGGATATCGAAGTTTTGAGCAAAAGGCATGGGCATACCCTCTTCCAAGAAAGAAGCTCGTTTGCGGATCTGTCGAATGCTGCCTGAAACCGACATGGAGGCCAATCGATCGCGCGTAACGCTCAACATGGAGCCACGATGTCTCATGGAGCCAGCGGTCGAGCCTCGTGCGTCGCGGTTCGCATGCTGGTGGTTTGAGGGAGGGGGAAGGAGGCGGCTGCGCTCGTTTGCGGGGGTCTCGTTAATGGTGTCCAGATGGTCGTGGTAATCGTGGTGGTCCTCGATGCCGTTCTCTCCCTCTGGCTTCTCTTCCCGGACCAGGGTCTCCTCCAAGAAGATCATACCCTGGAGAATGGCCAGCAGAATTCCAATGGCGGCGATCAGGTTAGGCAGAAGATACGGGTAGCGTCCAAAAATGCCATCCTGGTCGAAAACGTTGGGGTAAAGTCGCGCTGGTTGAGCGAGGAAACCACCCATGGCCGAACCGATGATACCGCCCACTGTCCAGACGAAGGGTTGTGTGGCATATGCGCGCGCTATCTCGTGTTAGCTTCACCTGCCTGATGCGGACTGCGCGATTTACTTACGCTCGTGGGCTGGGTTCTTGACCGACTCAGCGACCATAGTTTGCATGATTGCGACATTTCCATTCAGTGCACCGCCGATGAAGCGCGCAAGCAGGGCGACCCAGTACGTTTCCGCAACACCGAACATGAGACTCGATGCGGCGACACCGAGCAAGCCAATGAGCGCGACAGGTTTCCGGCCGTACACATCAGACACCATTCCCCATAATGGGGCCGTCATGGCCTCGGCGATGGCGTACGCTGACACCAAGAGTCCCGCGTAGAACGAAGCATCGTGTTTGCTGATGCCCAGATCCCGCACCATAAAAGGTGAGTAGGCGAGGATAGAGTTGAAGGCGAGAGGCTCGGAGAATCGGCATATCCCTAAGCGGTGGTCAGCGACGGTCCAATCAACATGACATCACCTGCAGCCGCCATACATACCGAGAATCAAGAGCTGCTTGGTGGGGAACGGCGCGTCCTTTGGATCAGGAGGCATGATGGCGGTATTACGATTAGTAGAGAATGGAGGAGGACGAGTTTCGCATAATAACAGAGGATGGGAATCAAGGTTTTACGGGCAACAGCTTATCATAGCGCCACTAGGTGAGAGCAAGCGCGGGCCGACAGATTCCCCTCAATACAGCACCCTGCACCGTGCCCCAACTAGTGTTTCCCGCACTCACGATAAACGTGCTGCAGCCTCGCCGTTCCCTGTTAGATGCACACACAGGCTCGCTTGTGCCGCCTCGATTCCGATTGCTCGAAAACCCCCGGCCGTTGCGCTCGCGGTTGGGCAACACCCCTTCGAGGAGCGCACGCTGCGAAACTTGGGACCGACCGCGCGCAGCTCGCCGACTCGAGCAAATTTGGGTGGCAGATTGGCTGTTTGCAGGTGTCAAGCCGCCGATTGACTTTTACTAGGCTAGATCTCGGGCGCGCTGGGGGTGGGTTACCCTTGTCGTTCGATTCATACGTCATGGTGAGAGAGGCTGCCAAGGGGTGCTGCAGTTGAGGCAGGCAAAGCAACCCTGTCTCAACTATTGGCTTGCTCACCGTACTTTCCACCGTCGCAGCTTGTACGGCTGGCGCGGGCCATGGAATAACGCATTTGCTTTGTTCGACAAAGACAGACATCGACAACGGAAGCACCGATCACTCTGCTAGCAATGCCTCTGCTCCGCGGTGCGAGCATCTGACGGGCTGCGGGCATTTCCCACAAGGTCGTGGTTCGTTTTAGATTTGTTGAGTAACATGTCAAGTCAAGCCCACGCGTTGCTGGGTGGCGCTACAAGCGTCACGAGGCGTCTTTGCTTCGACACACCTTCCTGTGTGCCATCAACAATTTCACTCTACTCTGCAGCCGATGCGAACCCTCACATCTTTGCGTAACCTCGCGCGCCAATGGCAGCCCCAGGATGCATGCTCTTGCGTTATCTGCTGAGGCTCACGAGACCCAATCGCGCCCAGCGCCTTTGTCTACCCCGCGAGCGCTGTCGCACCTCTCTTTGTGAGCGGTGTGACGGAGCGCTACTCGTACCCGGATCCGATGATCGCTGGGCCGCATAGTCGTGATGATGGTTTGGTCATGTGATATCGCGTCAAGTCCATGCTTAGCGCCCGCATCTACGTCAACGATCTTTACTTTTCTCAAACACGATCGTATGCCGCGGACCACGACCTGTACCTGGCCACCTCACCACAACTACCGAGATGACACCAAGCAGCGTTGCCGCGGCTTCGCCAATCGATCCGATCATCTGTGTGTGCGGGTCGCTTCCGTGCGCGAAATGAGCAGCGATCCGTCTCATCTCCCAGTCCGGTGCCTGACGCTAGCAGTCAAGTCAATAGAAGTAGGGGCTCTTCCGTTGTTCTAGATGTCTTTGTGAGTTTCGGACATGAATTATCGCGGTTTCATCTCACAATTCTTCCATTATACTCCCAGCTGGCTGCGGATCCCAATTGGAGCTCGGCACATTTCGACATCTCGTTGACTTCATCGACATTACCTCGATGATGATGACAGTGTTGCACAGCCTTAAGCCACCCCCACCTCTTTCTTCGACGCGCTTGGACTCGGACCCAAAGTCGTGACGAAGATGACTACCAGGTCCATGCATGTATCCCGAGGTCCCATCTAAAGCGGCCTAGTCGGCTCGCTTCGTCCCGACGCGGCTTCCCAGCACCCAGGGCATACCTTGAGAGAGTCTCTCGTTGTCAGCTCCTGAATGACAGCGTTATGCGACGCCACCATGGGGCGGTGTTCTGCCATTTGACAAGTACAGTCGCTCACCCCCACACTATGTGCTGTCAACGAGTGCACTATTACTACCTCGGTCTCCGCACTTGTCTAGATTGTCCATCGCCTTTGTTCTCTTCATCAGCTCCCCTTAATCCTGTTTGTTGTGTTAGACTTCCTGGCCTTGATCTCCTATTTCGCACAATGAGTAGCGCATACGTGGCATAAAGACCTGTGATTAAGCCGATATTGTCACGCCATCAATGCAACAATCACAAGCTCGAGGAAACCCAGCTCTAGACAGCAACTTGTAGAGATGGGGTGCGCCTAGGTTACAAGGTCTCCCCGTCATCTTTTGGGCATCAGATGGTTCGTAAGGGACAGGAAATTGAGGAAGCTGGCGCTTAGTCAGAGGCCATGAGAGCTATCTTCCAAGTAGACACGTAACAGCATCGCAGAAGATACCTGAGCATAGTGGCTATGAAGATGCTGATCTCGATGACTAAGTCTGCTGACTGCACGAGACGCGGCTACTGCAGACATACCTTGTTTACGCATGTTGAGAGAACTACGAGCTCTTGCAGACCTATCGCACTTATATCTTCAACCACGGCGTCCTTTAGCAGCTCATCAACCATGACGTCTCAATACGCGTATTGTCTTCCGTAGTTGGCTGCCACCTCGAATTGAAGTCATAAAACAGTCTATCCAACAGCATTCTTTTCTATTGTCTCCGATTGACCGTCATGCTCCTTCACTTCCAACCTGCGTTTGCTCATCGCTCCTATTCTTCTCCCTCACCAGATACACAGTCACCACGTTTTGAACACAGCTTGGCGGCACGATAACTCAACTCTAGATCTCATGATATCTCAAAAGTTTGCTTCACAAACCCATCCACCTCATTCAAAAAGAAGCCGCATTACCAAATCCTCTCTCCTCTTCATATCCCCACCAAACACCCTACAATGTCGACCTCAACCCCCCACCCCTATGCCCAAATCGCCTCCCTCAACAACCGTCTCACCGCGCTAAAAATGCTCATTCTAGACTACCGCAAGCTAATCGAGCGAACCCTCCTCCCCATAGCCCACGACACCATCTCCGACGCCAACAAAGCCCAAGCGGACACCGAAGCCCATCTCGACGAAGCTCCAAACCGGAAAGAAACGCTCGAAGAAACCGCTGTGTGGATGGATGGCCGCACCCACGCCAAAGCCCTCCTCACCCGCTTCGAAGAGCAGATGCAGGCGTTGGAGGCATATCAGAAAGCGCAGCTAGATGACTTTTACGCTACTGATATGGGGTTTGGTATGCTGAAAGCTGACATTGCGCCGCATATGATTACCCAGGAGGAGACGGCGGTTGTGTTAAAGGTGCGTCAGGCTGGTAGGCAGCTGTATGAGTTGGCGAAGAAGGCGGATGAGGTGTTGGTGAAGGAGATGGTGGAGGAGAATAAGGTTTGGAAGGAGATCTTTAGTAAAGAGGAGAAGGAGGGGTTTGCGAGGGAGTTTATTGAGGTGGTGGCGAGGTGGAGTGGGGTGAATCCTTGAGGGGTTGAGATGCAAGGTAATTTCCTGATGGCCTTGTTAAGTATCTATGCGCTGAAGGAGGGTTCTATATGCCTCTCGGTGTCTTTTCTGTCATTTTGAGGGGACCTTTTGTCTTCAAACCTGCTGCAAAGTAGGTCAGATATTTTGCCTTCTATCTATTTCCACGATTATGTAAACGTGTGTACATGTTTGATATCGCTAGATCTTGCTATTTCAAATGTTTGAGCCATTCAAGAAGCTGAAAGAAAGCCCATCTTGTATTAACCATACCACTTTACCCATCCAATACGTATAGTCTACCCAAAGCCATCTAACCCAGTAAATAAGCGCCTTAATGACATGAATCCCTTTAACTGAACCTCTCTAATTGAACCCCTCAATCCCGCTAGCCCCCAATCCACCTAACCTTGCAGACCTAAGTCTCATACTCCGTACCACGTCTTCTCTCCTGGGAACTCCAACTCCTAACCGGCGGTTTATACGGCGGGTTCGCGTCTCGGGGGACTCGGCAAACAGGGCAAACGTACACACCATCGACACGCTCACATGAATTGATTGCGCGGCAGTCTCGGTTAGGGCAGATCCAGTCTCCCTTCATCTTCGGACAATCGAAGTAAGCATTCTGGCATTTTTCGGTGTTGGTCTTGTAGTTGAGGTAGTCGCACAGGCCGCATCGGTAGTGTTCGCTGTGAGGCATGGTGTATGTTGGCTGTTCGTGCGGTTGAGATAGGACTTGGTGGTCGTGATTGGGTATTGGTAGATTTGTGTGCGAATGTACTGTCCAGTGAACTCATGGCTTGGTTAGCTGGGCAATCTATTGTTGTTAGAGGATGACTTACGAGTTCGAAGTAGACTATTAATAGGGGTTACGGTTGTAGACCTGCTGACAACCAAGGAGGATAGATGATGGATATTCGTTGTTGTTGATAGTCTTGAGTGTTGTGTTGTATGCGTTGTATTGTATATTAATAGAGGCAGCCAGCGAAGTCTTTTATGCCAATGAAGATTCACATATCGTACTGAGAGGTGATAACCGCACTTCATAAGACACAAACGAGACGTGAAGTATGCCATCAATTAATGGCGGATGGAATGATATCTCGACGTCACAGTCGATTGCACCTGGCTCATCACATCATTCAGTGCAATCGAAACATCGAATCAACCTAGTATTTCAACGGTGTCACGACCTGCAGGGCATACTTCTGGCTTCAATGTCGTCAAAGTAACGCAAACCGTTTTTACAAGGAGGACTGGGTTCTTTACTCTTCACTTCTTTTCCAGTTCAAAACACAATTGTTTAACCATTATTACCATTATTACAACCAGTTAAAAGACCGTCATGTATGATACATACTACCTCCTCCGTTGACCAAGATGTATAAGGTACCCATATTCCGTCTAGTCCAACGCGGAGATACCCAACCGAAATGAATGACCTTGGCCGATATCTCCAACTCCTCTGCACCTTAATCTTTCCACCTCCGCCCACTCTGTTATTGTATTCAGATATTTGGCGGTCCTGATTGACCAGGAGGGTGCGAGGTGAAGGTGGACTTCCCGTGCCTGTCTATAGCACCAAAATGTCCAGGCGGCCAGTCCGGTTTGTGCGGGTTGTCCTTGTCTTCACGGGTACCACAACCGCAAACACCGAATTCATCGTCTGCACGTCGGTGGTCGGACCGTACGATGTTCTTGCAAGACGTGCAAACCCAGTCATACTTCGTTGCGGAACAGCTTTTCATGATAGGGTTCATACATTTTCCCTTGTGAGAGTCCGGATTGGAGTAATTGCACCAAGCGCAAGCCCATGTCAGTTCCCCGGGCATGTTTGGGTTTTCTTGCTGGGGGATTTGAGGAGACTTGGAGGACGAGGTAACGTGGTGGTAGCTTTGGGTGATGCGATGGCGTTTTCAGGATTTACTTCGTGAAGTGATAGGTCGCCTTCTGTTTTTGATTGAGGGATGCTCAGTCGAGAGCAGTAGTTTTGACAGGACGAATCAATGTCGCTACCTTGCTCGATGCAAATTGTAAGAGTGTATAGATGCTCGTGGTTGATAAGCAACTTCTGCTGCTGCGATGCACCTAGATAGAAGGCGCGCAAGAAACGCAATTTATACCGGTGAAGACTCACACATTTTGTATACTCACAACCACATCTGGCTCATCAAACTACTCATTACAGTCAAAAGATTGACTCTATCGAGGGTTTCGATGGAGTCGTTGCATTTAAGTCACCGACTGATGATAACGTCTGAGTGAACATGGCGGGGCTGTACTACCTACAACACAACCAAAGTGATGAACCCAAAAGACTCATAGATATAACACGTGTTGTATATAGATAACGCCTCGTTTCTATCCCGCTAGTTGGTCCGTGATGTCGCACTGACCGAAATGTCACTCATTGCTGTTGATGCGATCTATCATGCCCTTCTAAGTTGCCCCTTATGAACTCCGTATAATCCAATCCAAACTAGTACTGCACGGCTTCGTCGTGTACGTGTTTGGCGTTCGCAGCTTCGACGCTGGATAGCCCTTCCCTGCGCACTTAAGCGAGCCGTCTCCTGGACCCTGACTTCGTCATATTACGAAATGTTCCTTTGAATCCTTCGCATCCTTCGTACCGTTACGCCATGACTGCTCATCTCTCCCACTATATCCTCCAACACCACTACCACCACCACCACCACCACCACCACTCCTCTTGCTTTCAACCCCACGTCACTCACCCAAACACACCTATGAGAACAATCTTCAACCCATCCCCGCGTCTTCACCTCCCCTCATACTCCGTCCCCTTCTTCCTCTCCGCCGAGCTCCAACTCCTCACCGGCGGCGTATACTTGTACTTCGCATCAAACGCCGCGCCGCACTGATCACACCTATACACACCGTCCTTATCGCAGCCCAGTGTGATGCGCACAATGTTTGGGCATTTGGCGCAGAACCAGTCGCCTTTTGATTTGGGGCAGTAGGCGATGTTGTTGAGGCAGGCGCCGCTGTGAGAGGCCGGGTTGGGGAAGTCGCAGCCGGAGCAGCGGTAGGGGGTCGCTGATGGCATAGTTGAGTTGGCGATTAAGACTTGGAGGAGTAAAGTATGTAGGTAAAGGGACGCTGTTGGGTCGAAGTTGCGGGTCGGAGTTTAGCGGTGGTTTGATCTCTCGAGGTTAGTTGTTGTGTACGTGATGAATGTAATCGGTGTGTAGACTTGAAAGTGTGGACTGAGTGAGTGAGTGTGGATGTGCTCGAAAGTATCTCCTCTAACACCAGCGTCGGAACATCCAGTATTTACACTCTCAGACCTTCGAATTCGGATAACCCAATGGTTCTTTTGACCAAAGTTCTTTCTTTCGGGCTGTGTTCCGTCGTATTTCCATACGTATAGCGAGCGAGAAGAAGGTTTGTGCGCCGTGGGGTGTTCGGCGAGGACGAACAACTGCTAAACTACCTAGGTACCTAACCAAGACGCCGTCTCATCATGAACTACCCATCTAGCCAGCCATCCATTCCCATATTCCCTACCACACTCATCTCCTTCAGTACCCTGTTGCTTCTCATACTCGTTCTTCCATCTCATCATCCTGATGCAAGTACTTATCATGACTCGCGAGATTATACCTGCAGCGCAACTCCGACTCACTCCCCTCTACCCCATTCGCCACTTTTTTTCCATCTCATTCTGGAAACCAGCCTCAGCCTCACGCAGAGCCCGAAGACTCGGTCGCTGAAACACCTTTTTCTACCGCACCGTTCCTTGATGTTCCTTGATATTCACCTAGCGCCTCCAACCTGGACCTACCATTGGCTCTTGGCTTCAAAAAGCAACTCCAGCGCTGACGTGCACGCCGCTAGTACACGTGTACTAACCGCAACAAAGCCTACAACAGGTCTATCATTACATCTTGGCTTGTTTCCGCGAAGCTGGTTTTGTTCCCGGCCACGTTGTTTATGTTCCGTTCCACGTGGAATCTTCCATGTGGCAACCATGGCGCATGCAGATCTCAACGTAGAATGACAAATAGAATAGGTGTGGAAGGGGAGGAAGGTTCGAGAAATGAGGCGGTGGAGGTTGTTGTTTTTGTGTCATGTTGATGGGTGAGGATGGGGGTTGAGTAATCTTAATGATGCGGCCCAAGGTATTATGGAGGCTGTTATGGTGCGGTGGTTGGAATTTAGAAGGCACTTTGCGTACTTGTATCCATGAAACGCTTATGGGTACTCGCAATTGTGATCTCATCAGACCCTTGTCGAGTCTCCTACGTGAACCACTCTACCAACGACGAGAACTGCACCCTTACATGGTGTACCAAAACGCTGGAAGACTTTTGGTGCAATGCCAAACTATGATTTTCGGTACCAACGGAGCCAATGTAGATGGGAAGCTCCAAGGTGAATCTGGTCCGGGATGTACCCCAAGCCATAGATGGGCGTCTCCTTCTCCCCGACAGTGATGGGCAGAGGCGCCGGATCACCAAATTGAAGAGGCACCGAAACAGCGGTCTGGAGAGCGAGACGGGCGTGCCGAGGTTGGTCGGCAAAACAGTGAGGACACTTTGGGTCGCAAAGTGATCCGGGGTAGAAGCTTGAAAAGAATAGTTATAAACTAAGACGAAGGAAACGAAACCATTGCGAAGACCATCATCTCCAGACCCATGCATCAACAACCAAGCCACCTACACGTTGTTGTCGCCGACTACTTCTGATGCGTATGATCGCTCCGCGCCCCAGTAACTCCAATGTTGAAGTCCTCGCGTATCCTCGAAAGCGCACTCTGTTCCTCTTCATCCGCAACTTCATCGTCGACTTCAACTTCAGCAATGCTATGTCTGCTATCCGAGCCATCGCTACCATCAGCGTTGACCAACGCCTCCTGCTCCTCCTCATTATCGGACTCGTCATCTGTATCGTCGTCGTCGGCTTTATTCGATTCGCGAGGATCGCGGCCAAGCTCCGGTTTCGTCTTGCGTTCAAAGTCCTCAGCGTGGGCGTCGCGGAAGATTTCGCCGACATGAGTGAACGCGCGCTGGAGAGGAGAGGGGCGGAAGTCGTCTTGAGGGCCGCGGCGCTTGCGCGTATTTGATTGGGAGTGTTCGAGGTCTGCTCCTGAAGCTGTAGCTGGGCGGCGGACTTGGTTATTGTTCTCGGTTGGAGTGTAGGGACGAGCCTCGTCGGGCTGTTCTTCGTCGATGAGGGTAGGTGCTCGAGGGATACCAGAGGTGTGATCCTCTTCCTCCTCTGCGTCCAGGGGGAGGTAGTACGGCAGTGGTACATCTCTGCTTGCGCGGAATCGACCGACGTTCGTACAGTGCTCGTTCTCGACACGGAATACGGACCACATGCCTCTTCTGAAGATCTCACTGAGGGAGACACAGAATGAAGTAGTCGCTGAGTGCTGAAGCTGCAGGGGTGTGACAAGGTACATAACCCAGTTGTTCCGCAAGATTGGATCAATGCACATAGCAGTGTAGTACCACCACACTTTCTTGTATCCCAGCTCCTTGCGCAGGAAGGGATGCTTGGCATGTGGGTCACCGAGACTCCAGTCGTAGTAGATGTCCCAGAAGCTCGTGTAGATGCCGTTGATGGTTGCGAACAGTATGAAAACTGCCTTGGTAGATGGTTTCTGGTCCATGCGGTAGATGCTGGTGGAAACATAGAACAGGATGGTTGCGATGTACTTTCCGCCGTTCAGCAGATGAGGGAACTTGTTTCCGGTGTCTTTGTATCGTCGCAGACATTGCATCAATCGCCATATACCCGGCAACGTCGTCATAACCCCGGTAACGCGTAGGTGAGACGAGTTGCACTGGTTGGGATTGTCCCAGCCGTGCGCGTAGAGACAGAAAAACAGTGCGATGCCCTAGACGGGTCAGTGATTTGTAGCAGAGATGGGTTCGGCGGACTTACACTCATGCTGTAGGTCAGAGAACAGAACATATCGCCCAAGTAGAAGTCTCGCCATTCGACAGGGTATATACCGGCGAGCAACAGGCGCCACTGGCGAGCCATTAGCAGTGGTTTCGCATGAGTTGATCAACAAACTTACCAGGGAATACAGCAGCCACATGCGAGTACGGAAGTACATTATCCTCAGAGGATTGAACAAAAGCGCGACCGATATACCAATAAGAATGACGGGGTAGTAGAGATAGAGTCGATCTCCCCCAACCTGATGAAAGTTGATTTGCATAAACAGACCAAGCATAAACAAAGTCCAACAAGGAAGCTATGATACGTCAGTGTCGGTGTGCCAGATACGGAATGAGTACTAACCTCCGCAAGTTGCCTCCAGTCCAAGTGGTGGCGGGTATCATATTCGAAGATGAAGACGTAGTTGATCTTGTGCTCGTGCCAGGTCCGACACGCCAGAGTGAATAGGAGAAGAAGGAAGTTGATGAGGAAGTAGCCGGCATATATCTGAAAACATTAGCTTTGCCCTATCCATGGTTTGGATGACTCACCTGCAACAGATAGCTCGTGTTCACTGCGAACTCGTTCCCGTCAGTATTGTGCAGATCTGCAATAGTGTTTGCTTTGATGAGACCCTGGATGCCAAGTATGACGCCCGCCGACAATAGCAGACCGTTACGGAATGTATTGTCTGTGTAATCGCCTGCTCGTGCGATCTTGATGCGTAGCTTCCCGATGGCGACTTTGTGGTTGCCCTTCTCGAAGTATCTCGCGTATAGGTCCTCCGTTGCTCGAATGTGCCCTTCGATTACGTCGCTGTTCACGAACCAGGCTTGGTTGACCTTCTCATTCATGTACCGCGACGACGGTCGCGCGTTGACGGTCTTGTCATACTTCTTGTTGATTTTCCGGAAGGCAGTCCGGTTCAACAACGCGTAGGACTTGAGAAGCTCAAGCCCTCTGTAGTACTCCTGCAGTGCCACCTTGAGCTTGCGCTTCGCTGTCTGGTATGGCACGTCGGGCAGATCTGGCCGTCTAGCAAAGTCGCGACGGCTATCGGGATGGTCCTTGGGCTGAAGAGCCGCTGGGGTCGCAAGCTGTGTTATATTCTTGGTGCTCTTCCCGTACTTGCCCGCGTTAATAGCGTCCAACGCGGCGTCTATGGGGTTTAGGAAAGTGTCCTTGAGAGTGTTTCCAATATTCCCATTCCCGTTGGCCTGCTGATTTTCGTCGCCCGAGCTGCTGTTCTGACCGTTGCTCAGCACATGGTGCCCGTCGTGTTTCTTGTGGGCCTTCGCATTGATCTTGTCCGTTTGACGCTTGATGACCTCGTCGATACGTCGGTCTCGCATGATGTGGAGTTGGTCGCGTAGCACGTTCAGGCGCTTGGTAGCCTCGTCTTCCTTGTGCTTGTAGAACGACTCGATCTTATCCAGCTCGCCATCGAGGAAGTTGAAGAACTCGGCTTGTCGGAAGTCAAGGTCGCGGTAGGCTTCGAGGGGGACGTCGCCTGGGCTGTCCGGGGGAGTCTTGCTGCTCAGTGAGAATAGACGGCGTACCGATGGGCGCGACTTGTGCTCGGTGATAGGGCCGGGCAGCGAGTTCATGCGCTTGGGGGTGAAGACGCTCTTGTATCGGTTGGGCAGCGAGCTGTGATGCTTGTGGGGCGACACCGTCTTCCCAACCTCGAAAGCATTGTCGTTGTCGTTCTCTGCTGGCGGAGGAAGCGTGACTGTCTTCTGCTTTCGCAGCGATGCGCCAGACGCCGCTCCTCCTTGAGGGGAAGGGTTCTCAGGGTCGAGCGCAGCCCCAGGCAGCTTCAAGGACGGCGGTGCCCGGGACTTGTCTGCAGAGGTGCCTGTCTTGGTGGCGCCATCAGATGTGCTTCCCTCAAAGCTGCCGTAGTTGTGTGCCCAGTCTCGGCGGTTCGTTTCGCTCTGTGCCAATGGCTCTTCTTCGGGCGTGCGGCCGCTCTGGTTGCTGTTCGCCCTCTGGCGCAGGCTGTGCTGGCTGCGGCTGTTCGTGATAGCAATCGCCCTCAGGTCCTCGGGGTCTCTGGCGCTGCCCGTCTGGTCGCGGTTGAGGTACGTGTACTTGGGCGCGGCGTCGAAGGGCGAGGGCAGGATCTGGGTGCCGCGTCGGCGGAGGCGTGGGGTCGATTCGACATTGCGGAGGGCGCGACTGATGGCCTTGAGCTTCTTCTTGCCCACCTGAGGTCTCGTCAGTCGTCTGTGGTATTAAGCGTCGGCTAGCGGAAGTCGGCATCACCTTGTAGTCTAAGTACTTGAGCCGCCACTCCGGTACCAGATCGCGCTCTAGCTCTCTACTGCAGTCAGTCCCATGGCCGGAGTTATTTAGGTGCGTCGTCTCACTTTGCGAACTTCATGACCGTCTCGTCGGCGCGTCAATACCCAAACACGATCAATGGGGGGCACAAAAGCGCGTTCGCGTTTCTCGTCGATGCATGAGGTTCCGCGCAGACACACTGTAAAATGTTTCACGGGCGCGATAAGGGTTAGTAAATGCGAAGATGGTCGTGTGCTACCTCCAGCAGTTAAACCGTGGTTGCGAGGGCCGTCACGATGAGATTGAGTATACCGCGGAGGAGATTTGCACGAATCATGTTCCCCTTGGCAGCTATTGGCGCATTGGCGACAACGTCATACCTAGGGATCCTGTATTCTGCAGGTGTGGAAGCCCCTCAGAAGCCTCCAGCACAAGACCGGATAAACACACACGTCGATAGAGACATACAGCTGCCACTGTTCACGAAACACGTTGACGATACCGAGGGGCTGGCCAGAGCACTGGTCTCAAAAGGATTGAGCTAGTCCTTCATTGGATTCTTGGTTGCTTCTATGGGTCTGACCAATCATAGCCGTCTCTCCTCCGCTACCACCCGCGCCTCTCAAACTTCTCTGGGCGACCATACTGCTGGGGGTCGTACTGGTCCGCGCCATGGTTGTCGATGTAGTGCTCGTCGTACATGCGCTCTGCATGATGCTCTGCGTCGCGCTTGGCCTTCTCGCGGTCGAACCAGTCCTCGCCCTTGGTCTCGGCGAGCTTGTCAACCTACAGACGTCCAATTAGCCGCCATCCCATACACCGTCACACGGTGATGCTTACCTCAGCGCCTGCGAAGCCGGCAAGAAGCTCTTTGGCGAACTGATGGGATACCGGCTTGCCTAAGACGACGTCAGTGTGCGATAAGATCAAGTATGTGAAGATACATACCTTCTTTGCGCTGGTGGTCTTCAAATGCCTTGAAGCCTGCGAAAGCAGCTCCTCCAGCGATCATCTCGTGTCCCAGACTTGACTTGTTCTCTTCGAAGTTGTCATTCTCGTATACCTGCTGGTAGTTGTCTTCGTTCCTGTCTGTAATGGAGTCAGTGGGAGACATCTTCGATAAGTGAGACAGACGAACCCCAGAAACCCATTTTGATAGTTGATGATGTGAAGACGAAAAGATGAGGGGTGAGATTGGACTTGTCTGTAGTTCAGCAATGGTAGTTGAGTGTAGTGTCCATTTTAGAGGCGTACTTTGTCAGCCTTTAAGTATCTCTCCTCGGACAACCGCTGCCACGCGGCGTCATAATCGGCCAGCATTCATGCATCTGTTGGCAGTAACAAATCACTCATCGAGGCCGATCGTACCCCTCTCTTCTCGCGCTCAGCCATCCAGGGACCACTTGTGGCTCAGCTGTGAAGCACATGCAGGGTCCTTGAGCTCATTCTTGCGCCACTTTACGCACCAGACCGCTGACATCTTGATCTGAGTGGCTCATACTTCGTGTCGGCACGTTTGAAAGTATATTGACGAACCTGTTGTGGTATAGACGCGTGCGTAATGGGCCAGGATGTGGACGTCAGATCAACGGGACGCTCGGCACAGTCAAACAAGCTTCCTTGGTAAAGCTTAGCCTCGCATGACGGAGCGTCTAGGCTCGGGAGCTGAGGGGCTGCGCCTGCAAGAGGTTCCAAATACTCATTGAACAGTACCACAGGATGCGAAACGAAAGTTGAGTTCTCTTGCCAATACTGTAGCTTGGCCTCAGGTAGGATACCTAGGTAGTTGGGGTTGTTGCTTGTTCCGTGGTAGAAAGCTTGGCTAGTTAGCGCGCGATCATCTCCCGTGCGACTCTCAGGTGCTCCAACTCCACCATGTACTCAGCCACAACCCCATCTTCACGACAACATGCCGGGCCGACTCCCCACGAAAGCTGACTTTCCATCGTCGGTGACCTTGAGCATCACGCCACGTACGTCGCAATCTCCAGAGTCGCTCTTACCCTCGCTAACTCGTGCAGCGCCGGCTTCGCAACCACCCACGAACATCTTGATCCTCCTACACGGCCTCGGCGACACGAATGCGTCCTTCACGAAGCTCGGCGAGCAGCTGAACCTCCCAGAAACAGCATGCATTGCGATACAGGCGCCGAACCCTCTGCCGTTCGATCTCGGTGGAATGCACTGGGGTGAAGACATGATCTTTGACTCCACCACGGGCGAAATGGATATGGATACCGGCGTCCAGAAGTCCACACTTCTGGTCCTAGATCAAGTCATTCGCGAAGGTCTCATCGGCAAATGCGGCTACAAAGCACGCGAGATCATGATCTTTGGGTTCGCGCAAGGCGGCATGGTCGCACTGCAGGCTGCTGCCCAGCTTGAGGAAGAACTAGGCGGGGTAATCAGTATCGGAGGACCTCTATCACAATCAGTGCCGCTGAAGGCTTTGGAGAAGAAGAGCAAGACCCCGGTGCTAATCTGTAAAGCAGACAAGAAGTCTGCAGTCACCGACAGTGCGACTATGAAGCTAAAGGATGCTTTCCAATATATCGAGTTCAAAGAATGGAAGAAGAACGGCGATGGCATGCCGAGCAGCCGCGACGAGATGCTGCCCATCATGCAGTTTTTTGCTCGTCGGCTACGGAGTACTAGAGGAGTTCCGGCAGGTAGCGTCGAGATTGCATAGGCACGTCACTGAGGATATCGCGAAATGTCTTGTCGAGGTCAGTCAAAGCCCCCTTGGGCCACTACGCGCATGCGGCGCCTTTCCAAGTGCTGGGTAGGTAGCAAAGCAAGGACACCAAAGAATATAATCGGCTCCCCAAGCATCACGCGATCTGGACTTGAAAAATCTTACACCCACACACATTCAACGTCGCTTTCCCCACCACATTCCTGTCATCGTGCCTTCCTGCCCTCGTGATGCACGTGGCGTGGTCCGAGCGCCTTCTACGTCACTTCCATTCTTGAACACCATTCGCTCATCGTCTTCCACCTCCCGAAACCTACACACGCTTCACCGCTAAACACAGCCATGGCGGTGCCGAGGAATTCTTTGCGAGCCTTTCTCACACACGCGAGAGGCGCTCTCCGGAGCGCCATTGAAACTAGTCAGAAGATTACATTCGTCATTGGCAATGAGTCTGCGGGTGAGCATGACTCCTGCTCCACAATGGCGCTGCATACTCATGAAATGCAGACCTTGATTCGATGTCATGTTCCATTTTGTACGCATACCTCCGGTCCATGTCGCCGCCCAAGAATGCCTTTAGCCCACTTTACGTACCAATCACAAATATTCCAGCGTCCGATATTCAGCTACGACCGGAATACTTGGCCGTGTTCAAGCACGCCAATATTGAGTCAAAGCACTTGATCACGTTGGATGACCTTCCTGCTTTGTCAGACATACAGTCGAAGCTCGCGCCTGAAAATACCAAATGGATCTTGGTAGACCACAATGCGCTGCAGGGCCAATTGGGCAAGATCTATGCAGAGCGTGTCGCTGGTGTCATTGATCATCATGACGATGAGAAAAAAGTACCGGAAGACACAGGCGACGAGCCGAGGATAATCGAGAAGTGTGGCAGCTGCACTAGCTTGATTGCAAACTACTGCCAGCCATCATGGGACATGGCTTCCGCGTCTGGCTTGTCTTCGGGGGCAGCCCATGCGCAGGGTGACAGCATGTCCAACGACGCTGCCTTTGTCAAGCGCTGGGATGCAGACGTCGCCCAGTTGGGACTGGCCAGCATTCTCATCGATACGGCCGATCTCCACGACGAGAACAAAACGACCGAGCATGACCGTAAGGCTGTCGAGTACCTGGAAGCTAAGATCATGCTCTGTCCCCCGCTGGCTGCAAGCTTCGACCGCGCCAGCTTCTACAAGGAGATCAACGCAGCAAAGAAGGACATTGGAAGCCTAAAGCTGCAAGACATACTTCGGAAGGATTATAAGCAATGGGACCAGGGTAGCCGAAAGCTCGGTGTCAGTTCTGTTGTCAAGCCTATAGAGTTTCTCCAGAAGAAAGCTGGCGACGAAGCAGGTGCTCAGGCATCCGACGCGTTCCTCAAAGCGTTGGAGGACTTTGCAAGGGAGCGTGAATTGGACATGTATTCCCTGATGACCACGTCGTCGGGTGCAGATGGGCAATTCCAGAGAGAACTGTTACTATGGGCCTTCAACGACGGCGCCGTGTCGGCTGCCAAAACATTTGCCACGAATTCAAAAGATGAGTTGGGATTGGAGGACTGGCAGGGCTCCGACGACATTGACAGCACGAGCGAGTGGAGAAAGACTTGGTGGCAGCGACAAGTGCAGCACAGTCGGAAACGTGTCGCTCCTCTACTCAGGGAAGCCATGCCTTGACTATGGGTTCTGGGCAAGCTGTGATGGAGTCGCGGAGGCAGCGATCGGGTACAATGGTGCCGGTAGAGCGCTACGCTGGCGCGTTGGTGTCGGATTAGCGGGGATCGCCACGATTTCGCATGTCTTGCATTGTAGATAGGCGCTTAGCAGCGATTGGGCAGGGCGACCGTCAGCCCAAATGCCGTTGGGTAGAGTACGTGGAATGGCCATGGGTACCTGAAGAAGGAGCGGTCTGTATGCGGCAATCGTGTGGCGGGGTATTACACGCGACCGGCAGATGGTCGACGATCTCCGATAGCCAGCTGGAAACGAAACATGTTCAGTGTAACATTTCAACGCCCACGCAGGATATTCTTATCTCGTAATATTACGATCGCGATTGAGTTGCCATGCACCAGGATATAGCGGCAGACGCACTGCGACTGCAAACATGCAAAAGGAACGAAGCTCCGCAGCGACTGCAGCGATAGCCCCAAGCAGGAGATGCTGCAGAGAGTTTAGTATGTGGTGTGACGGTGCGGCTCATTGGATGGCGACTGGATATGCATGGCGGAGTGATGAATGATGTCGAGGATTGCGAGGCACTAGGCATGCACTGGGAGATGAATGGGAAAACATGGGTTCACAGCGGTGCAGCGCGATGCTTTGGCGTGCAGCATGTTGCATGGCATGGTCCTTTTTGACAGCCATGCGCTGGCAGCGCAGGGGAAGAGGGCGACTCCACTCGCCGGCCGTCACGTCAGGAGGGCGAGCAGAGCTGCGCGCAGGCGATTAGCTGAGGGGCGTCGTCTGTATTGGCGCTGCAGCTGCAGCGGCGAAGCGTGTTTGAGAGTTTACGAGTTGCGCTGCTCGTGAGGGCAGTGTGCCGTGGTGAAGGGAGGAGGGGTAGCGTTGAGGGGCGGTCGCAGAGGCGGCCAGCGATACCGCCTAGTCTCTCTATGGCGACATCAACACGGCCAGCACCAGCGGCGGGAGAGCGTCGCCGAAACTTCTACCAGAGCGACGACGGCGCCGATCCAAAGCGTGCGTTGTCGACGAGTCTCTGTGCGAGGCGGGGATGGCTGGTGTGGGAAGGCGAGGGTCTGAGCTGAGGCATTCGGCGGGCTGGTCCTCATTCGTCCCACTGCGATGTGCTGTTCCTGCAAGTCATCGCCTGGACGGCTCCATGGCGACATGGAGGCCGTGGGCAAGTCTGGCGGTCTGGCACGGCCACCAATCTGAAGCAGCTCCCCCGCTGTATTTCGCACACGGTAGGCTCTCTAGGCGGCTGGCGGCTTAGCAGTAGTATGGGATTAGTCGGGGGCCGTTGAGCTGCAGTCGTGACTTGTTACAGGGACTCGAGGACGAGGCCCAATCACGCTTCTTTTGCCTCGCTTCTGTATCATTACCACCTAAAGAGTCAAGACGCGCCAGCGCATACGTCGAGCGCGGTGGAGAGGGCGCGCCCAAAGCAGTTCTTCTTCTCCCAAGACTACCGCCCCATCTGGCAATGCCGTAGGGGATCTCTGCCACCTTTCTTGAGGTCCGCACCTTCCGTAGGGCTTCCATGGGGCTCTCTCATGGCGACATGATGCGACGAACCCAACTCACAGCCTCGCCGGCGCAGGCTGGCAGCACTCCGCGTAGGTGCCCATCTCCCTCCCCGTGCTCTGCTATCCCCCCCGTGCGCGAGCGCGTCTCCGGCCAATAGCTGGCGCGGGCATCAATGCGCTGCTCTGTGCATGTACGATGAGCTGGCAGGCGAGCCGACGCTGACTTTCTCGTAGCCGTGTCGCCCACCGTCACCCATGTGTCGTCCAGATGCCACACGCCCTCGCACACTACTTCTCAAGTCGACGACCCGCCCGCTGAGGCTCCGCCTAGGTCTCACAGCCCGCCCAGGTCGCCCTCACCTCGCGCTCCCAAACCACCACCGGCCACCATGGGCAGCCGACCTGGCGGAACTCCAGACGTCCACGCCGACCGCCATGGCCACCAGCAACTCCAGCGCCCCCAGATACCCGCCTCCATGTCTGCCCCCGCCGGCCGCCTGCCGCGCCTGCTGCCCGCGGATCTCTCCTCCTACACCGACTCGTACCTGCCGACTGCAGCCATCCCACCGTCCGCGACTTCCCTCGCCGAGCTCGCCCACCTGATCCGCCTCCAGGGCTACCAGGAGCAGCGCAAGACGCATGCCCGCGTGCGCCTGCACCGCTGGCTGGTCTCGAGCGCCCTCTCCGCACGTCTGGTACACTGCGGCGAGCTGGCCTACCGCACGCTGGTCGACAACTTCCGCTCCGACGACAAGAAGTCGTTCGCCTCCCTCTACAACGCCCTCAACGACGTCCGCAACTCGTGCGATGCCACGCGGCAATATGCCCTCTTGGAGCCGGATCTGGAGTTTGGCAAGTCCAAGAACTTCCGGAGCGAGAAGCCCCTCTCTGCATCCACTTTCCTCAATGAAGTCCCGTCCAAGATTCTGGACAACCTTCTCGATTTCATTTCCGAAATCCGTACGAACCCAGAATTTCTTGCTGCTCGTATTTCCAGTCTTTCGCAGCAAGAGCTCACTTCTCTTACGTCTTTCCGTCAGACCATGGACCCGATTGACTCGGTCATGTTTGCAAACGCCCGTAGCCGCAACGCTCCCTCGCAGAAGGCCCAACAGCAAGGGACAAGCCCGGTAGAACGCCTCCTATCTTTCCAGCGCCACGATCCGCTGTCTGCCCTCGTCTACACCATCTTCGCTAATTCATCCGGACCCGACTCGGCAGAGGACCTTCGCCGCACAGATGTATGGGCCACTGTTTGTGCCAAGCTCATCAAGAACAACAACCCTAACTTCATCCGCACTGTGCTCGATGTCTGGGCCGGCATGCGAGAATGGCCCGGAAAGACCAACTTGGAGCTCTATCTTATGCAGACCCTCCAGGATGGCCAGTTTCTGCTCGAGAAGCCCGAGGAGCAGGCCGCACGACCCGGAATGCAAGCGACCCCGCGCTCCAGCAAGGACACCATTGCAGCAGACGAGTTCTTTGACAAGGCTGTCAAGCGTCTGTTCGAGGTCGTTGACGATGAGCCCAGTGCCGGTGGCATTCCAGAAGGAGTCTTGGAGATTGGAAATGCCATCCTTCGCAAATTGGAGGACGAGAAGAGCCTGCGCAGGGCTTCGCAAAATTTCTTTGTCTCGCGTTGGCTCTTCTCTACCTTCCTCATGAACGCCATCATCCATCCCGAGGCATGTCTACCCTTTCTGACGCAAGAATTGCGAAACTAACACCCAACAGACCCATGGCATCATGATTGGCCACCACATCAGTGAGCATGCTCGCATCAAGATTCTGAAAGAGGTCGCCATCCGAGCGCAGAAATATGTCGTGAACATGACCTACAACTGGTATGGCGATATGCTGTAGTACCCTCTGGCTATCAGCTAACAAAATTGTAGGAAGCAGAAAAACGAAATCCTTCCTGAAATCCGCACACACATCGAGAACATCCTCGCTCGGTTTAAGCACACCAAAACACCCTCGAAGCCAATTTTGCTTCCTGCAAAGGCTATAACATCACCCAGAGAGACTGTGGAAGTTCAGCCATTCATTGTCTTGTCACCAGCCGACATTGTCACCCTGGTCAACGCTCTGTTCCCGGAGCGACGTCCGTCGTCCAGCCACATGGACAATGACAGCCAGCGCCGTACTGGTCTGGCTTCCTCTGCTTCTTCCATGTCTGGGATGTCGGTTCCATTCCGCAATGCCGCCGCTTCTGTGACTGACGCAAGCTCTATCCTGAGTGCCAGTGCTTCTTCAATGACCAGCGACCAGACCTCGCGTGAGCCACTTCTGGACAGCAACTTGGTATCCGGCGAATCACCGACAGAGATGAAGCCTGCACCAACAGAGCAATACGGAAGACAGCTGCGAATGGCATGTTCTGAGATGACTCGCCTCCTAGGTTTCGAAGCCACATCAGGCTCTTGCCATCCATGCGCAGAGCGATGGGCTGTCCTTTACATCTCCGCCGATGGAAAGCAGCTAAAGCCGCGTATGCGCAAAGACTTTGATGATGAGGATGAGCACGACGAGGACTCACCAGACAGCGACAGCAGCGACGATGAAGAGGGCGGAAACAGGTTCGATCTTGGCAACGACTACCACCAGCTGAAAGAGGCAATCGCCAAGCTGGTGGAGGAGTACGAGATTCCCAAGGATCTTGCGCCCGACAGCGAATCGAAGAACTTCAGCAACAGAATGACGACCCGCAAAAGCACTCGTGGACGTGGCCCAGTACGCAACGTCAGCGAAAATCTCGGATCACGCAACCCATACAACTCGACTCAGAGCCAGAGCCAGCTTACCAACATGATTGCCAGCCAAAGAAACGTCTCATCACGGCGCTCACCACAATTTCCTAGGAGTCACAGCAACCCTCAAGTCGGCGAGAAGCAAGAGAACAACTCAGTTCTGGTCACCATGCTTGAGACCGCCATGTACCAGTGTCAAGCACGATCCGATTTCGTCAATGCGCATATGTATTACAAGACATTGCAGAGTCTGAAAAGACTCAGCTCTCCGACACTGGTCAAGAACGGCTACGCAGCCCTTCTCAACTACTTCTCTCGCAGCCCGCGCGACCTCCTCAGCAAGGCAGCCAATGCCATTGAAGAGTTCGAGGCCTGGTTCGTGTGGCTCAAGCAGTCCCAGGAACGGTCAGATGGTATGGTCGAAGAGATGATGCTCACGTTCAGGAATCTTCGAGACAAGATGTGGTACATCACAGATGTCCGCACTTCCAAGCCATACGAGGACGCCAGGAACGTTGCGCTTGCTCTTAAGATCATGGACCAACAGTCAAAGATGCTTAATGTCAGAGGTCCGTCCGGTTCTCAACCGCGAAACAGCAACAGCTTCTTACGCCAGAACGAAGCTCAGCTGGTTGACCTAATGTCAGCTTCTCAAGATTTCGGTGGCCCGAACAAGCTGTCAGACGAGCAGTCGCAAATCACGCTGAAATGGCTTATGCAATACAGCGTGGAGAACTTCTGTAAAGGCGAAGAGCGGATACATCGTTTCTGTCTCGAAGTCGACAAGTGCGTCACCAAGGTCATTGGCGAGGGCGTTCTCGACGGGCCCGTGCTCTGGGCCAGCGATCTCTACAAACGCGACCAGCAGATTCTGGAGAGTGGACGGCAGAAGGGCGACCTGTTCTTGACTGGTGTTGGCACTCTTTCCATCGCCGGTGACGAGGAGTACGAGACCCACGGCCGACCTGGTTCTCGTAGCCATGACTTCTCACAACGACCAAGCCAAGGTAGTCTGCGTGCCGCAGCTAACCGCAATGGATCTTCCAGTTTCGACCAGAGCCCCTGGGGAAGAAACCCCATGGACGCCCCCGACTACTTCGGCGGGTCTTCACCCGTTCATGCAATCGACTCTATGGCTACTTTCTGGTCACCGTTCCAGACCCAAGCGCAGTCTCCTACCAACGCCACAAGCATCCGACCACGTACCGCATCATCATCGAAGGGTACGGTGATGCTGAAGCAATCTGCAATGGTCAACGAAGACAAGCGCCGCTTCATGCTCGATCTCAAGCAAACACTCACAGGCCTGCTTCTGAGTGACCTCGGAACAATGGTCTTCGCCAACGGTAGCGAGACCGACTCATGGTTCGGTGGTGATTTGCTAGACGACTGCTTCGAACGTAGAGATGAAGAAGAACGGAAACGCAAAAAGCAGCTCGCCAAGAAGAGCATGAAGAACATCCGGAAGCAGACCCTGCCCGATTCACGCAACTTGCCGCTGGAGACGCTCGGCCGCAACGAGCGTGGAACAGCGGCCCCGCCTGTTGCAACTTTCCAACACGCCAGTGCATCCGACGCTCACCAATCTGCCGGCGAGCAATCCTCGGCTTCCAGCGACGCGACTTCGCGTTCGGTTGGCAATGCCACAGCGAAGAAGGCTGGGCTACTCGAGTTCCCATACAACGTTGCTTTCCGACGGCTGTTGGGCAGGTTCCAGACACATCCCAACCCATACTCTAAACTGCATGCACTGTATGAGCTAGAGCTGCTCATCATAGCATCACTCTCTTCTCGAACGGGCCGCTCGTACAACAACCGTCGGGAGACTCTTCCCCCAGTTCCTCAATCACCCACCCTTGGCACCATGCCAGAGCTCAGTTCTCGCGAGCCAGCTACTCAAACTTCGCGTGCACAAAACCTCGAGGAAGCCATCGCCAACTGCGAGGAGCGCCGCTCCCACAGCATGAGCGTGGAACGCGTGAGCAACGCTTCCCCCCTGCCTCGCAACGGTGCACGCTCCCCAGTTGGACCACCAAGCACAGACATGATCGTCGAAGTCATCCAAGGCCTCTTCCGCGACGCTAACATCCGACCAAAGACCCTGTTCCGAGACCTGCAGTACATTGCATCCTTTGTGCCTGCGCAGATGCTGGACAAGACTGCACGAGGCAAGGCATTCTGGGATGTCGGTCTCGCTGCTCTTGGCCTCAAGCAAGATGTCTGCCGGATCATGGTAGAGCTCGTCGATGAGGTCATTACCCAGAACTCGAAGCGCGATGCAGGCAAAGTCAGCAGTGGAGCTGCTATCGAGAAAGCTGGTGCATCGTCCACTACACCAGCTCCGGTTGATGAGCCGCTATCCAAGTACACCATGGAGGATGCCGGACGCATGCTCCTTATCACTGCCAAGGAAGGCGATGCTGTAGCTGAGCGTGAGCTTGCTATCTTCTACCTCACCTCACCCGAGCTTGTCCATCGCACAGTCCTGCCGCTCACCAGGCCCAGCGAGGTCTTCAAGACTGAGCTTCTCAACCGTGAGAGGAAGGCGTCGCAAGACCCCGCCCGCAGCGACCCAATGACCATGTGTGTCGCGCAACACTGGATGGAGCAGTCCATGAAGGGCGGCGACCAGCTTGCCGCCAAGTACTTGCGCCAGCGCAGCGAGCTGGAGAACATCAACCCGAGCAGGGCATAGTATGTCTTTTTCCGCATTTGGTGTTCGACTCTGCATTGATACCCCCGACCCGTCGACCTATTCTTCATTACCAGCGATACTGCGCGAACCTTTATTCATGCATTTCCGCCATGCGCACAACATCTTTACGGCCTATATACAACCATGACGGCCGGTCAAGCATAGCGAGGAGTTTCCCCATTTTATGTCTTTCACATTACCATCAAGGTTTTCGACTTTAAGCAAGCATGATTCCCCCTGTCGCCTTGATCTTCTTCTATTCGCGTTCTAGTTCATGTCTTCATCATCTTATAACTTTACTCTTGTTTTTTTCCTCAAACCCGGCGCAAACATGAAGGCTTCGACGATATATGACGCTTGTAGATCCACAAGGAAAGGGTACAACGGATGGGGATACCAAATATACCAGGGCTCTTCTTCGGGAACATTTATGGAGCTCGCGCATGGCCAGTGCTCCATTACTTGTCTTCTCCTCGGATTGTTTTCCACCGATGGGCTTTCTATATGCATGAGAATAGGCTTCCTTCAAGGATACGACAACGAATCTCCTTGGACATGAACAATATCCCTTTTTTTGGGCTGGTATCTGAATGTTTACATACCATATAGCGTAGATTTCTCTAGCTCTGCTGGGTAGTATCGGCATTGGAATGGATAAATTGTGCAAAAGTACTGGACTGTGTGAGTTTGTTGATGTGAGCGTGATGGAGCGAATGTGATGGACAGTAAGATGGTGTTGCAGTGAGTTGGATGCCTGGTATAGTACATGCTGATGATGGAATATATTGACTATCCTACTCGACAAAGCATAGCTACCACAACAACCCCAATCCCGTTACCAACATCTCAATCTCCTCGATACTAGTACACATATCACTCAAGACATCAACTCTTCAAAAACATCCATCCACGAACCACCGGGAGCTGGACGAGGCGAACTCTCCGTGCTATCATCCGGGCTATCCTCCGCATGCGCCTGATGCGGGGTTATCCCACACACACGGTGCGTGGAGTCTTCGACACCAGTTTCGTAGCTAGAAGATCTGGCAGCTTCCTTTGGGCGCATGGGTAGACGAGTGGGTTCTTGGAATGACAGATTGCGGTGAGTGTCTGGTTTGGCGGCGAGGGTTGTACGGGGTGGGTTTGTAGCGATGGAGCGGGCGGTCTTGGGAATGAAGATCCTGGTGGTCTTCTTGGAAGGGTTTACAACGGGGGGCGGGAACAGAGGTCGAGATGAGGATGACGGTTGTTGCGCAGCTTTGGTGGATTGGGCTAGGATGTCTAGAAGCTTCTGGTCCTCAGCCGAGTACGCAGCGTTCTTCTTGTTCTTGCTCCTGTTCGCGTGCGCAGCGTTCTCCAAGTTCTCGCGCGCACGCTCCAGTGCAGCTTCCACTTCTCGGACATAGGCCTTCTTCAGTGGCTCCCTGCTCTCCCAAGCAGGGAGTTTCCTGGAAGCTTGGTAGTACTCATCGGCCAGGTTTTGGTACTCATCAGGCAGGTTCTGGTCGTCGATAATTTTGTTCCTGGTTGCGTGATCGAGTCCTCGGCCGTAGAAGCGGAAGGGATCGAGTTCGTCCCATGCCACAGAGTGGCTCAACCAGGCAGGACGAGAGCTGGGGTGTATATCCATGAGAGTGTCGAGCGTAGCCCGGGCTTTCGAGTGTGTTTTGGTTGTTTCATTCCGTGCCTCGTGTGCAGGTTCCCGGCCGTAGAAGCGGAAGGGGTCGAGCTCGGCGGCCACTGTCTGCTTGGGTGGTGATCCTACGCGCTTGAAGCTCAACTTCTGCTCTTGGCGCGGTTGCTTTCCTTGCTTTGCAGGGTTCTCTTGGAAGAAAACAATGGGTTTTGATCCTTGGTCTTCTTGGTGAATGATCACATTACGGCTTGGAGGATTAGCTGTGTAAGTGTGGGTTTGAGCAGGTTGTAGGTCTTCTCGGTAGATAACCATATGACTGCAACGATGATCAGCTGGGGATGCTTGAATCTGACCAGGTCCTACACGAAACCGGCCGAAGTGTTGCTGTTGCGATTGCTCGACCGGAGAATTGGAAGAAGGCGTGTCGGACCCGTGAGGAGTGCGGCCTGTGGGAGCGGAGTCATGATGTTCTTCGGCATGACCTTGTGCGTAAAGCTCAGCAGAATCGTTGATATATTCGACATAACGGCCGACCAACTCCTCACCTCCCTCAAAATCGATGACATCCCACAGCCACTCGAAATCGACCGGAAGGCCGAATTCATCATCGAATGTCGGAAAGCCATGACCAGACTCCCACGCGTACATCTCCATGTCGTCAAGGTACTGGGAGCCTTGGAGCCAGTCGCTGATGAGACCTCGCACGGCAAGGCTATTCTGGTAAATGGGATCGTCGGGTCCTTCTGAAAGATGTAGTTGAGTCCGTTCTAGGTATGCAGCAAGGGCTTCGAGATCTTGCGGCGGCATGGGTCGTTGGGTGTCCAAATCGATCGGTAGTGTGAAGAAGAGTTCGGAGCCGCTTGGAAGACGCACACAGTGCCCATTTGGATGCATGATGAACTCAGCGCAGCGCCTATCGCTAGTACGTAGGAAGAAAGGCATGTTCTGGAAGGTCGATAGTGAGATGTACTTGATAAAAAGTGCTCTTGTTAAGTTGCTGGTGTTTTGATGATGTGAGGGCTTAGTGGATGTGGTAGATTAGTAGAGGAACAGAGGACTTATATACCTACTGTATGTGACAGTTACTCTCGTGAAATTTGCACTCTTGAAGCCCGGTAGCTTACGTATCTAACTATGGTGTTTGAATCCAGCGCACCAAACCGTCGAAGACGTACTGTAATCACTCGTGGGGCTCTGCGCTGGCATGACAGATTCTACAGACATAGCTAGTGATCGAAGTATGGGTACTGTCAGTCGTGTATTCAGGATGTTGACGAGTCTTTTCATTCAACGGAGTAACTTTACATGGGTAGGACATGAATTTCAGACGTTATGAGTGGCTCATCAGCTCTACGTTCAGTATCTACCTGCGCAATTTCGCTTTCCTACTCTGCCACATGCGCTCTTCCCGCGTTGACGTTCTTTCGTGGAGCCTCGTTGACATCGCAAACGAGGTGTGTAGGCGCGACATACACATGTGAGATCACCTCTGACGCGTGCGCACCTGCAAGGCTTTGTGTAAAGACAGTCTCATTTACAATTATCTCCGGTTTGGTGGTTCTTGTGAGACTACTAATTCAACATTTCCAACATCTCCACCATCGTGCGAAAACTCTGGATCCGATTTTGCGCGACGATACCCTCGTCGGTTTTGCAGCGGATTCGGCGGATTGAGCCAAGTTCGTGTACTGGTGCGCATGCGTCCTTGCTCGAAGAAAGGAGTCTCCTCGTTGCTATGCTCCTCGTTGCTATGCTCCTCGTTGCTATGCTCCTCGTTGCTATGCTCCTCATTGCTATGCTCCTCGTTGCTCATTGGGTCCTCTACTTCATGTTGCTGGTGCTCTTGTAATGCCGTCGGGATAAAAGGTGTCGAAGAGTCATCACTTATACGCGAACCACTGGGCACGCTGAGTGGTACGACCGGGGCGTTGCTTTCGTTGTGTATTCCACGTGGTGTGATTGCTGGCGAGGATGAGGAGTGTGCTGTAGCGGATGTATCGAGCACAGCATTATGCGTTCCAGCGATGTTGCGCGTCCGCTCGAACGGGAATGTGGGGTGCCTATAGCTATTGTTTCTTGCATATGCAGAATCTGCGCGAGAGAGGACTGGTTTCTTTGTGGTATCCCAGGTCCACATGAGCGTTTTCCGTGGCTTTTTATCGGCACCGACCACGTTAATCAGTTTACCGATAGCGAAACCGAGTTTTCCTAGTTGAGCCAATGTGGCACGGGATATGCGGCGAGCGTGCATTGTCCGCAATCGATATTTGCGGGTCAATCGTAAACCTTCCATGGCGTCGTCGTAGTCTTCGGTTGAGAGGTGAGACTGCTGACACCATTCTACCGTGATATAGAACATAGATAGACCCATGACTGACGCGGTCAATGAGGTACCCGATACCCAGGTCAAGGTAATACCGTAGCCGTTCGACGTGAATTGTTGACTGAAATCAAGGTAGCCACCACCACCCGCCCAGTTACTGGTTATGCAGTTACAGGTTCTGTACAGCCCAGTAACCTGCGCCATGACGATATACATCTGTGAAAAAGTAGTCAGTAATGTACTTCTTACTCAGAGAACACAGGGGTAACTTACTAGCCATATGGTGTTGAATAACTCTATGGGTCGGAAGAAGACAAGGTCCCACTTTGCCTGCGTCTTCTCTAGGGACTTTTCGACTCTCTCTCTCCTACCTTCCCTGTGTCCCCATGGCCATTTGAGACAAATAGAGACTATACAACAAACAAGCAGGTCTCCCATGGTTTCGCACACATTGGAAAAGCCTTTTCCTAGTCTTTCCCATGTCGGCTGTGCATGCATCGTCCAATAATTGGAAATGCCATGTTTATGCAGGTAACCCTTAAGGAGGGTTAGCCAACGCGGAGTAATCTCATATGGCGAAAAGTACATCCAGACGGCCATTTCGACGATAAGCAGGCCCGTTGCGACGCTGAAGAATATGGTGTACCCTCCGCTACGACAACCGAGACCGATAGTGGGCGTGAAGTAGCTCAAGATAAATGCGCCTCCGCAACTTCCACCGACGATGACGATAGCACTGAAGATTTGCCAGAACTCTCGGAAATCGAACCAAACCAAACCCTCGTCGTTGACGGCACCCAATACCAGATAGGCTCGTGCTTCGTGTTCGATTGCCAGCCAGTCACGGCCCTTCTTTTGAATATAGCAATCCTCGATGTCACACAAAATGGCATGTGCGGCACCATAATGCCACCTAACGCGTGCTTGACCAGCGAAATCCACAAAAAATTCGTCCATGCACCGTTCTTTCTTCGCTACATTCTCGATCCTGTCTTCCAAATCAGGGTAGTTTTCCTCTCCTTGGTAGAGTTTAAGGTACTCCCTACGATTCGGCGGGTCACGTAAAGAAATGCGAACGTGGTCGACCAAGGTGTTCAGTTTCTTGCGGATCGCTTCTGCTGCGATTGGGTTGCGGTCTACGATAGAGCTCATGATGAGGACGGGGAACCAAGCCAGCAGACAGCCCAACGCTAGATCGTGAGCAGTGGTATTGGCTCCTAGTTCACTAAAAGCATCCTGGATGGAAAGTGCGAAAGCAAACAAGAACCACAAGATGGAAATAAAGACTATGATACTAGTGAGCGCGTGCGATCATATCGGATAAAAGTGATTACCTGGTACAGTGCCTCTTCTTCTCGTTTCGCGCACCTCTTGCGCCAGTATACGTCTCATCTCACGAAGCGTCTTGTCAGCATCTTTTAATATGAGGTCTCTGCTGAAGAGCGTGATGCGCAACAAGCACTCCGCCTCTTTATGATTATCCTTCGACATGACTGTTGAATTCAGTGTGTACTGGTTCAGGACCAGCAAGAGGTACATCGAGTCTCGCATGCTGGCAAAGTCGGTCGTGCGATGGTTCGCACAATGAGCCGTACAATTGGTCGTGCAGTCTCTTGTACAGTTGATCTTACAATCGAGCGTACAATCGAGCTCCTCGTATTCGGGCGTCTTGTCGTCGTATTTAACAGCCATGTCGACCATCAAGGCAGCTTTGGCGGAGACCTTGATGTTCCAAAGTACGTAGGACAGCGATGCGATAGGCGAGCCCACCCATCGCGTGATGGCCAGCACTGTTCTTCGAGCTGCGTTGCTCTCAAAGGGTGCTTGCAGGAGTATACCGATGGTCGGTAGTACCCATGTGGTTATTACTCCAGAAATATCTCTCCATGCGTAAAGATCTGCTTCGGAGCCACACACGTGTATGCACCCTTCTCTGGATATCTGGGTCATGTTATTGTACACAATGCCAAAGATGGTACCATTCCATCCCCATTGTCTGCGAAGTAACTCTCCATCGGGGGTGTTGGCTGTGAAGCGCGCTTCACATTCCGTGAAGTTGGTCATATCGACTGGAAGGCGCGCAAGGCAGAACTCGCTGTGGAGTTTACATGGCGGGTGGGCATGTCTTTTATCGGAACAATAGAATGGGCCTTTGACTCAGAATGCGGTCTGGTCCTGGTGGCAGGACTCACCGTGGAGTTGACATGGCGGGTACATATCGCCTTCATCGCCCAGTGCGGTTGCCAGGCTGCAACGCCACCCTGTGGTCCCCAAAGTGAATGCCTGTCGATAACAAGGTATCCAGTAGAATGGTACGGATATCGAGCCTCATTGTGAACCGGTGAGCGTTTGAGTATTGATGTCAGCTCTTGTACCACCTCACCTACCGTTCAGGTGGCTTGAATTTAGCCCAACCCGTGTCAGCCACGCATGGAGGGCGTGACGTGGTAGCTAATCCAGGCAAGTGGGCAACAGCTTTTTCCCGGGTTTGAACAGCTTGATATGTTATACCATCAATGTACTGGCGATGGCGCAGAAGTTATTGGTGGTAGGACGTTGAGACGTCCGTTGATTTTGTGGCATGAGGATGAGACCGCACGGGCAGCGGGTGTAACGCAACAGATTCCTAGAGCCGAGGTAAATAAGCGCACGTTAATTTGTAGACTGTAGTATGCTATCGACATCGCCATGGTTGGCGCGCGTAAAGAGTAACATGGATATGTCTCTGTACGGGTGCGATACTTCTCTCGTTCGTCCTAGCGGATGGGCCGTATGGAAAGCGGAAGTTCTGATTGCCTCGGCGTCTCCGGGCCTCCTCTGGGTCATCGCAGTACTATAGGATGACGGTGGCGCAAAGAAGGCGTACAGGCAATAGAGATAACGCTGAGATGAAGACACGATGGGGTGGTTGGGTGGGGGGCGGTTTATTATCCCAACGACGCGTTCGTGATTTCGCGGCGGCAACCGCGCCCGGCAAAGCGCGCCTGCCCGTCACTGCCCATCACGTGCTTCTAAACAATCGATCCACGAATCAACAATTCGCTTCCGATTCGAGCAACAACTCCAAAAAATACTCAATCAATGGGGTCAGTACTACCGCTTCGTCATCGATTGAAGAGACGGAGTAAAGTTTCAATTACGGCTCTTACAGGCCTCGGGATGAAGCCACACCAGATATACGGTATATCACATTTGTGACTTCTCTCAATTGTGAGAGTATCTTTTCGTCTAGGTCGTCGATGGTGCGGAATTTGTGAGTGGCAGCGCGAGATGGAATCATGGTAATATCAGCTGAAATCAACAGACCCTGAATAAACAAGTGAGGTCAGCACGGACTGGAATAGGCGGAGTAGTAGTACATCACGTGTCGATTATGAGCCCCCTAAGAATGGCTTCAGCTGCTTCTCAATTCTCGGACACATTGGACATCGCGCAGATTTACATATGTATATCAATGACGTAGATATTTGATAAGACAAGCTTCGTAAGCGTGGTGCTCATAATGCTCATAATACATAAATAGGGTATCGTTTCCCTTGGTACAGCAGGTATATACAACAAAGATTTTCCCCATGTCCAACAATGCCAAAAACACCATGCGATGCAAATATTCCATGCAAAAACCCATGAACACGCCGGCAACATCAGTTCAGACATGCGCCTTCTTCCTCCCCCTCTTCTCACCCTCCTTCCTCATGCGACCCAACCTGGTCCCGCTACCAGGTTGGCTCGCCCTCCACCACGTCAGGGGTTTAATCTTGACATGCCAACCGCATTCCTCCACCGATTCGATTCTTTGTTTCGAAACGATGTTGCGGATCTGTTCCGTCGCAACGAGGGGCATGTAATGTCCTGGTGCGAAGAAGTCGCGTTCGGCGTCGCCCCGAAGCGCGGGACTTAGTCATGAGAAGAAGTACTTCGATTCGCGGAGACGAGATACGTCCCAGCCGCCCTTTTGCGGAACGGGCGGGAAGCTGAGTGGGATCCATACTTGGATCGTGCCCTGATCATATGCGACACGGGATGCAGATTTCTTCTTTGTCGCGTAGCGACCGCCTTGGGGATCTTGCTGGGGATCTTTTGCAAGATCCTCGGCGTCCTCTTCCACAATGTCCATGGTGGATTCAGTGGTGGTGACGGCATCCTCCTCTTCGCCCAAGGCCTCGTCCTTAACCTGTGTTTCCCTGTCGGCTGACTTCTTATCTTTGGTCTCCCCAAGAAGACTAAGCCTGTACGAGTGGAGTGCCTTGGGATCCTGATTCTCAAGCCAGATGCTGGTAGGTGTGACCATCTCTTCACCTTGCTTCCTCTTCTCGGGATCTTGACTATTTAGAAGCTCTTGCCGCTTGGCCTCGAGCGCTACTTCCTCGAACGAAGCATCTCCGTGCCGTGAGCCATTAGCTTTCGAAAGAATGCCCTTAGCTTGACGGCGCTCATGTCTCCACAGGGTAATCTTCCGACTAACGTCCGCGCCGATATGAAGGGTGGCACGGTACATAGCCCCTGCATAACGCGCAGTGAACTCTGCGGCGAGACGGTCGACGATGTCTTCGGTGTGCATTCGTACGAAGGCATCGCGAAGAATGACGTTGAGGTTGGGGATGTCGGAAGCGTGTGTCCAGAAACTGTCGTGTACGGCGGCGAAGTCAAGACCCATCTCGCTAGCCTTCAATGCCGAAAGCAGCATGTGGCTCGCATCGAGAGAGTGGATGAAGTTGGGCGGAAACGCTTGAAGCTGTTTGCGTTTGTCGACTTCATCCTGCTGAGACTTCTTGGCGACTGTAATGTCTTGAATCTTGGTCTTGATCTTTTGAAATCCATCTTTCCGGTAGGGCTGCACAATGGGCATCTTCAGTGGGGTAGTCCAGATAATGCTAGTCGTAAAACTCTCCATAGCCTTGTTGAGTTGCTTTAGTTGACCTGCAGAGACCTTTTGTGGCGCCTTAAATTTCGGATCGTAGAGTGCTCCAGAAGGGTCTGCGCCATCGAAGCGGTCTTTGATCCGTTTGATCTGCTCAGCAGTGATTGATGTCGTTATGCGCTCGCCACATTCGCCAAGCCAGTATTGGATTTCCTGAGCACCGTTGAAGATCTTACCCAAAGCGTCAAAGATTTTGTAGGCAATGTACAACGCGACGCTTCCGAGCGAAGAAACCTGTTTTGTGGGCTCGAAGTTAGGGAACAAGTTGCGTAGCTCGTCTTGCACCTGCTGCTTCGCACCCATGAAGGTAACTCCATAAACATTAGTCATGACTGTTCGCTTCACAACTTTGCGTGTAATGTGGCCGTTGATGAAGCAAGCTTGTGCTAGACCTTTCTCGGCGTCTTTTGCGACCATCTCTTTGACAAGTTCAGCAACACCAGTGTAAATATCCTGTGGTCTGTCGGAAGGCTCAAGATTGACCTGACGAGCACCGGCGTAGTCACCACCGAGCGCTGCGTAATGTTGGAGTCCGTTACATGTTCCATCCTGATGAACAGGTAATTGTGAAACAAAACGGGTCGGATCAGGCAGATCATGGGCGTTCTTCAGCTCCATGCAGCAAGACAAGCATTGCCATGGGTCTTCCGCCTGAGTCCACCACCGTCTGCCGCCCAAAGGATTTGTCGCAGAGTCGTAGATCTCTTCCAAGTTATCCATGGTGAACTGTTCACGTTCTCGCAGACTAGCCTTATCGTAGCCGTAAAGGTTGGCAAGATGGATCTTGAGCCACTGTAAGCCGACAGTACCGAGCTCTTTGCCATTCGCGAACTTGAGAAGTCCTCTCGAAATATCGGATCCGATATGATTGAGAATAGGCGGGATTGGATAGGCACGACCTCGGAAGTCGACGCTGTGCGGGAAGAATATCTGCTTTTCGTTCACGTATGCTCGTGCCGTTTCTAGCTGGAAGTTTTGGAAACACCGCTGCGAATGCAGACCACCCACGCTGTTCTCATATTCCTTTAGAGCCCTGCCCCACTTCGCCCGTTCCTGTAATGTGGCATCTCCAGAAGGTTCTTTGGGACGTTTGAGGTTAGTAACAGAGTCTTCTCCTACAAGAGACCCAATACTCTCGCCAGAGTTCCACGCCTGAGCCATGACCTCGAAGACAGGAGTGTTGATCTGCCAAGGTACACGACCGAGCACGTCCAGACCAGCCATGACTTTGTTCATGTCACCGTTTTCGATGGCTGACTTGGCATAAGCACGCTGTGCGCTATCACCCGCCTTTTGGCGCACGACCTTCTGCGGGATGGTGTAGTACCCTCCATCTTCAAAACTGGACCATGGTTTGGGTTCTACTACCATTGGTAGCCTGACTGAATGGATGGCATGCACAGAATCGGTTCGTAACTTGGTGACGAGCTCATGGTGAGGCACGAGTAAGCCGAGCTTTTTGCCTTGATGATATCCGACTGCATGATGGAAGGCGGCCATATTACGGGACAGCGTCTTGCCAGTTCTGGGGTCGTTTGCGGTCACAGTAAGGGTTGCGCTTTGAAGCAAAAGCTCTAGACAGAGAGCCCCAATCCGGGTTCGTACGGATAGTGGTATGTCGGCCTTTTCGATTTGATAGCTCATTTTCGGAGGTGCTGGTGTAGAAGAAGCCCCTTCGGTATCTTTAGTCTCTTTGGAAAGTTTCTCAACCAAATTCATCCTGGTCTGCTTGCGCTGCTTGCGGAGGAAAGCATCACGTCTCGTTTGTGACTCGGCGTTGAGGTAGTCTTGGACGTCAGTACCGATGGAAACAGACAGAGCGGCGACTTTATAGGCGGAGTTGTCTTCGTCTTTGCCCTTTACTGCAGCCTGAGTAGCGCGAGCAACCGTGATTGCGGCCAACTTTTCAGGCCTGCATCTCTCCAGCCAAACACCGTAGGAAAGGGCTTCATCACGCGTCTTGACCTTTTCGGGATCGGACAAGGTGTCCTTGACGTTTGCAATGCGCTGCTTGAACAGCGGTACGAGGGCCAAGTACCAGCCGTACATGATGGCCTGTATGGGCTTGGAGTTCATAACGCCATATATGCCAATCTCTTGCATCTTCTCATCTTCTTGCTTCCATCTCTCAACAGCAGCTTCTACTCCATCTTGTTCTATCTTCAGTTGTCGTGCGTATGCGTAGGCCCTGTCCTTGTCTTCTTGGGTCCCAGGCATATCATGAGGGTAGGGCACGCTCGACCCGTCGTCGAACATGGTGAGGGCTTGCTTCAGCGAGTCGAGACCCATGCCCTTCTGCCTCACAGGCTTGATGGGCTGTGCTGGATTGGACACCAGGCCGTGGTCTATAAGATTCTTGCGACCGGAGGGAGTGGCGACGTGGAGATCCTGGACCTCTTCGACCGAGGGGGGTTCGTTGAATGACTCCGGTTGCAGGCGGATCAATAAGTCCCACTCCTCGTCGGAGAATTCGGGAGAGGCGTTGATCTGGTCGAGAACATGGTCGCCGTGTCTGCGTGCGGTTGCAATGTATTCCCGTACTGCGTTTTCCTGCGTGCCCTCTTCTAGGAAGCTCATAGCCGCCCGGATCAGGGTAACAAAAGTCTGCGCATTGGGCTGGATGCGCTTGGCGACCATATTGTTCTTATACCAGTCTTGGACCTTCTGCATGCCCTCGGCACTTGGGTCCATCTGATTGCTTTCGAGCAGCGTCTGCAGATAGACATTGTTGGCATCCAAGAGCTCTGCAGCTTCGGGATTGAAGACGGAGGCGAGGCGGGCGATGATGCTGGCAGCGCGGTCCAGGCGGCCAACCCGCAGACAGGCGTAGAGATTCTGGTGTAGCTCGATCGGGTCGGCACCGAGGCCGTAGACAGAACGCATCGGTGGGGATGCCGCTAACGTGTCACGCACGACGAGAGGATTTGTGGCGTCCCATGGCTGGAGCCGCGACAGCTCGGGCGATTGGAACTGGCGTCCCAGCGACAGCGCAAACGGGTCGAAGGGGAGGGCCGAGGGCGGTGGGGGTTGCATCTGCGCAGACGTGGCGAGGGAGCGTGTCTCGTGCCGTGACGACAGTGAAGTCGGCCGTTGCCGCTGCCGTTGCCGTTGGCTCGCATCATGTGGTGTGTGTGAAGTCTTGCGGGAGAGCGCTGGGCAGAGCCATGGCAGCGTCAATTGCTGCGACAGCGTCGAGGGCGTCGTGTAGGCATTTCTGCGGATGTTCCGCCCTAACGCTCGTGAGAGCATGTCGTGGGAAGGAGCGTGGCGCGTGCAAGTCTATGGGGTATTAAACAGATAAGAAAGAAAGAAAACCTAGACTGCGCAACGCCAGAAGACAAGTGGAAGGGACGATGCAGTGAATCGGGGGTATCAACTGGACGTCGAGTTGCCTCGCAGTTGAAGTTTCTCTCTCATGGAAATTTTGGCCGACCATCAGATCCATGCCCGCGTCATCACCGAAACGGCATCGCCCCACCTTGGCGCCTTCCTCGCCACCCGAGCCACTAGCCACGGCCCTGCGCCTCTAGTCAGAGATGATTACATAACACGTCAATCATTCGCATCAGTACCAGGTGAAAGTGGTATTATACAAAGATTCATTCGAAATGGACTCATCGTGCTTCTACACTTTCAGCTGTAGGTCTCGTGATCGTCCTCTCCCTCGTCGACGTCGCAATAGGTAGCGCATCCTCGATCAACTTCTCCAACTCATCATCGATAGGCGCATCAAACATTTCCACCTCTCTCGTCTCATCATCCACCCAGTCACTACCGTCCTCGTCTCCAAAGCAGAACAAATCGCTAGCTTCACCCGCAACAACCTTCTTATGCTTGCCTTTGGGTATCTTACAGCCTCCAATTTCCGCGCGGAACAAGTCGGCATATTCTTTCGCCACGGTAGATATGTTTGCGAGAGCAATCAGTTTCCCGTCATAGAGAAGGTGGGGTAGGTGAGGTATCTCGGGGAGGTCGCCTTTGAAAGGCAGCGCTTGGTGGAGGGGCACTGAGCCTGGGATGACTGGCGGTTCGGGGTTTTGGGGTGGCTTGGGTGGTGCGTCGGCACGCAGGAACGGTGCATCTGTCTCCTTTGGTACGGCTGAACCTTCTTTCCCATCCTCAGATGGCGTCGCGGAGAATTCCTCGGGGATGTGATACAACTCGTTGTGGATGGTGACCAGTGCATTGTCCATCGCCGCAGGATACAGGAGCGAATAGCCCCGCGCGCGCATAAACTCGAGCATGTACTCTGTCCATGCCGGAAGGGTCTCAGACACCAGCTTTCCCCGAGATGTTGACTTGGTCGACTGCTGATGTTTCACAACACGGTTGCTGAGGAATGAATGCCACTCTGCCCATTTGTCCCCCAAGAACAACACCGCGTGACTGTTCGGAGCTTGCCACATGTAAGGCACGCTTTTAGCGTCAGGATACAATTTCTTGTACCGATCCGTGTGCATGTCGCTAGTCGAAGGAGCCTCCAGCTTTGTCTTGCCATCTAAAAGCGTTGGTGGTAACTCCAGGCTCATGCCCATGAGCTTTTCGTTATCTTCTGCGCCATAAGTGGAGTACTTGTATTCCAACAACGCATACTTCACGAAGTGGAAGTATTGTGGCGATAGCTGAGCCTGCGGTGAGAGCAGCAGCACATGCGAGTTGGCTGTGCTTGCAGGGTAGAACAATTCCAAGAAACGTATCGCCGCTTCCTCTTGATCATGGCGATGGGTTGAGATGCGGCGTCTGATGCTGAGACCGCTTCCGCTCGTTGGGTTGTCACTCTTTGGGGGCCATTTGAACTTTTCAACGTGCTCTTTGACTGATACATCGAGCTCGGCTGGTAGCTCGATCGTGATGCGGGGCAGTGTCAGACCGCTGTAATCAGCATCTTTGATCGACTCTAGCAGCCGAAGAACACTGGATGAGCCCGACGGGACTTGGATCAGAATGTCTACGGTGGGATCGTGCCAGTGCTTGAGCGAGCCGGCGTCAAGTCGCGAGACCCAGGCGAAGTCCTCTAATCTGTCCTTTGGTACTTCGACAAGAGGCATCTTTAGCGCACCAGTTTTACTTCGCATGCCTCGCACGAAGAATGCGTCTTCAGACATCCAGTCGTCGATAATGACTGCTTGTGGGTGCAGGAAACTGTTGATGTGCGACATGGCTCCTGTCACCGCTGTCTCAGCGCGTACATCGGTACTGTACCTATAAGCAGATTCTGATTAGCCCCGGCTATTTTGAAATAATAAACGTGATCCAGACATGTGCTTCCCACTACGACATTCATTTCATGCTTGGGCGAGTGTACATACTCTGTATAATCCGGTCGCGCATCATGCCACACCGCAGGACACTTAACCTTGTCTATCCCATTTATCTCTAGCAAATCTTCTATTGGTATATCCTCCCTCCCCATGAAAGTCGCGTGTACGTGGTTCCTGTTCCATTGCGACATGTCGCACACTATCGGCAAAAGCGTCGAGACGCTCTTCAGATTCGACATGGCAAACAGTATATTCCTATTCTTCTTCTCGTAGCCACCCGTTGCCGAAGCAGACGAGCGCAGCGAGCTAGCGAGACGGAAGAAGCGGATCTGCCCATCGTATGTATGCGGGATTGGGTCCCCGCGTCTGGGTTTTTGTATGCCCAGGGGCGATCCCGTAGGTTCGTCGTCGTTGCCGGTCGCGCCCGGCTTCTGATATGTCGATGAGATGGGTCGTCCGCGATATCGCTGTTCGACCACGGGGTCTTCGAGATCGTCCGAGCTGCCATGAAAGGTGTAATACAAGAGGCATAAGGCTACTATCGCGAGTAGTATCCTTCTCCGTCGCCAGCGGAGTGTGTGGTTCCACATCGACCAGCTAGACTGGCGCGCGGGCTTGTATCGGTGGTCATCGTCTTTCTTGCCCAGCTCTTCATCGCCTGGGAGCGTCGTCTTTCGATACATGGCGCCGCCAATGGAGTTCCGCTGTAACAACGCGTTTTAAAAAGCTTATCTCTCCGCTAGTATTCATCCATGGCGATATCGGAGTGAATGTCGCGTGCGATTCTACGTGCGGGCGGTGGAAGCTGTGTGAGCACGCGACGGGTTGCTGACCTCAGCTATGGGGGTAATACGGAGGGTTCCAAGTCGAGAGAAACGGATGCGCGTATCCTGGTATCATGAAAACAACATAACGGGCGGTGTGAGGTCCCTTCAAAGGCGTGTCGGAGGCAAGGGAAGAGGACATCTGGAGTTGCGATAACCTCGATTCATTGTCCTCTCGGAAAGCACATCCCTGCAACGCATCATCCCGCTCGCTTGCAGCTGCCGCCACGTGCCGTCTACGCTACTGCGAACCCTCTCCTGCTTCCCTCGCAACTGCCATCTCGTCCCGAAATCACGCGTGAGCTGCCACTTCATCGCTTCCTCGACTGTCTGTATAGACGCGCTGCATACGATCATCACGCCAATTCGCAACACAGCTGTGGAGCTTTACGGACGCCAAAAGCCATTTAGATTAATCAATACGCCCACACCGGACCAATCTATCCATCCACTACTCACACCTTCTCATGCTCAGCCAATCGCTCATCTGCCGCCTTCAGAGCCTCACGCAGAACTTTCTCATTCCGCGGCTTGAAAAGAATTTGGTAAGGCCGGCACATAGTCACCAGACTGGTAGGGTCCGAGCTGCCCCGGACAGGGTGCACGTCTACCTCCGACTCCGATACAAGCTCAAAGCTGTTCAGCATGCGCAGGAAAACGAGATACAGCTCGCGATTGGCCAACAATGAGCCTGCGCACATCCTGTAACCCAGCCCGTATGTGTGCAAAGGTGCATCCGGTTGCTCGAGCCAGCGCTCTGGGCGGAACTCGTCTGGGTCGCTCCAGACTTCGGGATCTGTGGGTCAGTCAGTATCGCTGTTCCTAGTGTAGATGGAGAAGATTGAGAATGGCTTACCCATGTTGCACGCCCACGCGTTCAGGTATATCGTGCTACCAGCTGGGATGAGCTTGCCCTCATACATGACATCCTTGATAGTCGCACGGGGCAGCGCCAGACGTAGTACAGTATAGTAGCGCAGACACTCTCTGACCAGTGCGACGATATATCCGCACTTCTGGTCGTCATACGCATCCGCGAGCGGCTCGTCCTCCGAGTAAAACTTGCGGATCTCCCTGATGGCTTTTTCTTGGATATCCGGTCTTTGAGCCAGCAACGCGACACTCCACTGCACAAGGGTCGTGATTGTGTCTAGACCGCCAGACAACATTGTCAGACTGATGGACGTCAACTCCTCCTTGTTCAGCGCGGCTTCTTTGTCCTGGATGATATTCGCCTGGATACATGTCTTGTGGGTGCCTTTTTCCATGCGTTCGTCTAGCTCGCGATTCAGCTTGGTCAGATACACATCCCTTCGGCGACGATGCTCTTTCGCAGACTTTGTGCCAGAGCTGAAGGGGTTGAGTCTCAGCAGTGGAATGTAGTCCTGCAAGTTTCCAGTCGTACTACGGAACTTCGAGATGGCAGCTTCAACTTCGCATATCTCATGGAACATGGGGTCGTGACGACTGCTCATCCTCGTTCCCCAATTGAGAGTCAGCGCAAGAGAAAGAGAGAGGCGCTCGATCATGGGCATTGGGTTTACTCCAACGGTACCGGCCTGTCCTGACTCGAATCCGTCTTTTACAAACTCCTTCGTTTCAAGATCTAGGTGGTCGATGTATGTCGCAATCGAGGGCTTGTTCAGTGCGGCAGCCGCGCCCTTTCTCCTTCGCTTGAGCGAATCGTTGAAGGGTGAAGTTCCGATGGTCGTACCAGCAGTGTTTGAAAGAACCTGACATCTATCAGAGACATGTCAACATTCCCGTTTCTCTCCACTCACCTTATGGAACGTCCAAAAGACCGGCCTTGAACTCAGCGCCTGGCTATTCCCACCAAAGATCTTCCTTGCAGCCTCAGCGCTGTTCACCACGATCACCGGCTCGTTCCCCAGCTGTATCTGGTATACCGCGCCAAACGTCTTACTCCATTCTCGGTACTTCTCCGCCGCATTGTACTTGATATCCGGGATATTACCAACCAAAGGCCAGTTCGTCGGCCCAGTAAAACCCTTGATGCGCCGCGAGTATCGCACATATTCGTTTCCGACAAGATAAGATATCGGAAAAAGTATCAACAAAACAAACAGAGTGCGAACTGGATGATCTGCAAACTGCGATGATAGCAGCGGGAGGATAGTGGAGATCATGGTGTTCGCTAGTGGCTCCTTGCAGCGCTTGCCGAAACCAACGAGATGGTCAAAAGTTGGTGGTGGGCCACGACGCGATAGTGGCCTTTTACTAGCAAGAGCCGGTCATTCTATATATCTACCGTTTCTCGATCATGGCGGCTTCCCCGGGCTTGATGTGGGTGAGGCCGGCTAATGCGGGGAAGAAGGTCCGCTGTTGGGGCCGCGGAATTAGGCGACTGGAGTGCGGAACTAGTGCGCGAAGGCGCTACCACGCCATTGTCTGTTGCTCTCAACATTTTCGGGGACAGGTTGAAGTTATCGCTTTCGCAATCCGGGACGGAGGTTATGTTTTCGAGCGCTCTACACGCTCGTGTTGGGTCTACGTCACTGCTGTCTGCACTCAAGCTTCGCCCAAGGACCACTTCCCACATCTCCGCCTCTCGTGGTCGCATCACACCATGACAGCTCCACAGTCATCTTCGCGCAACTCCTGCAGAGCAAGCTGTTGTTATGAATCACTCGACTCGCACATTGACGCAGCTGAGTCGCCCTGACGGCACACACGGCTCAGCGTCAGTGCGCGACGATGCCGTTGCCGTCCATTACTCGATATGGCCACTGTTGGACTTCACGGACTCACCAACATGACGAGCCAACATCTCTGACCAGCATGATGATCCATCATCCTTTCGACTTCTGACTCTAACATGTATTTTGTGGTAATCTGGGTAGACACATTGCGAGAGCCTCAGCTCTTATGCCCACTATGCGACTCACGAACGGGAGATACCCGTGGGCATGTGGGTATCGTAATGAGTCCTGCCAGAAAATTGATTCATCGGCTAACCATCTGTTGCTCATTCTTTGGAGTCATGGACTGGTATAAATTGCTTTGGCTCTCGTGGTGTTGTTCGAAATCACAAACCACTCAAACCCCAATCAGTATTTCAACAAGCCCTTACTTTTACCACTTCAAACCATGGATCTTTCCAAAATGATGAACCCGAAGGATGACACCCCTCCCACCGAAGTGGGGAATCCGGAGGAGAGTACTCCTCCCACCGGGAAATCATACGAGGAAATAGCGAAATGGCTCGTTATCGATCGCCACGAAGTCCAATTTGCGAACGACGCCACATTTTGGTTGATCGAGTTCAGAGATAATATAGTCATTGACAAGGTGCTCCAACAGTCGGGTATCGGCTGGGGTCTTGACAAGAGCAAGGCAATCTTTTGCGGGAAAAATTTGTACGAGCGTGCCTCGGGTCAGATTTACCGTTGGGTCCCTCGAAGTTATAAGTTGCAAAAAGAGGATCTCGACAGGGTGATAAAACAGTGTGAAAAACACCCCAAACGTTTTGGGGGGAAGTTGAACACGGAGACGTTGATGAGCGAGGATTGTAAGTCGTTCTGAGCTATGAAGCATTCATCCGCCCATAAACCCAATCGTTTTTCTTACCAGAATGCAGTGGGAGAAAAGTTTCTCGGGCCAACTCCTCGATTCAACCCAGAGGGCGAGGAACTCAAAAAGCACTTCTTGCAGTGGACACCGAAATCGAGCGGCTCTGTAGACAACCTCGCCAATCTGCTAGATAGCCGTGCCAATTTCTGGGTGATTAAGGCTGAGGCATGGCCCACTTGGCAGGAATCAATAAACCAGACGAGAGGTCATAGAACCTATTTCCGGACTAATTGGATTTGTACTACAAATAGAGAGTCGGCTGCATTGGCGTTGCGTCCGTTCTCCGGGACAGAGGCGCTGGCAGAATTCAGGTTCGATAGCGACTGGGAATTTTACGACTTTACGCAAAAATACGCCGACAACCAAGGTCATCCCAAAGACGGTCCAAATTGTCTACATTGGTTCCAAGGAATCAAGTCTTTCGAAGCTCCCAAAGATAAAGATACTATAGAGCCAATCAAGGGTGTTGACTATTACAGCGGCAATTGTAAGTCAATTAGGAAGCCGTTCTTGCATTAATTAACGAATGTGTAGTTCAGAACTGGTACACGATATTGATAGATGCCTCGTGGTCGATCACAGCGGAGCCAGTATCGGGAGCAGAGGTCGAGCGAAGATATGAGGCTGAGTCTGCCGAAGACAACAAGCGTAGGATATCTCGCGAGGCGTAGTCTTGGTATAATACCGGTGGCCCCGAACATCCTGTTTCATTCGTTTTATACATACACTCTTTGTAGCTGCAATGTCTTTATGAGTTTTCTTGTCAAATTTTCGAATAGCTAGAATCTCCTGCATGCTGAAGATCTAAATACACATCTTAGATACTAGCATTCGTTAATTGGCTCCTGTGATAGTTCTGCTCAATTAGAAGCAAGAATGATTGATCATGTCGTCAGTTGCTAAATCAAGGAGATGTACTCTGCCTCTCGTTTAACTGCATTAACGATGCATGGGAACAGTTGAGCTTTTTTCAACGTCGTAATATGCACCAGACGGTCTGTAGAGTATCACAACTAGCCAATTTGTCCGGGGGAAGCAATGCGAGTGCAGTTCCCTATGCGAGCTGTTACACGTAGCAAAACAGCTGATATTCGTTCTGGTACGACGGACTCTTGCGAGCCTTCATTTTCTTCTATTATATAGTTGAGCGACACACATCTGCATCGAAGCCGCATGGACTAGATCAGGACTTCGTGATGGATAACATCTGCCTTAAAGAAGACAGTTCGGATTATAAACCACTGAAAGTGTTACTTAATTTGCCTATCCGCGATTTAGGCATGATGGTAATGACGTTGGAGTTCGCGCGATGCGATGACTTTGTAAACCACGCTACAGAAGATAACCTTACAACAAGATGATCAGCTTGATGCCCTGTCGCTGACTTTACTGAGATTTACTACTAGACTCCACACAGTTGCCGAAATTTTTGTGTCATCTTCGAATGAGCAGCAGTCTTCCGCAAGATTACTTCACGTGAGGATGCACACAGGCCGTGCGGGATTGTCACCGCAGCGACTATGGCGACATATGACCTAGCAATGAACAGTCACACCCAGTTCATTCCAGACTTGTATAGCCCCAGAGATGGTTCCGTGTCACATCAAGGCTATGCAAAGGTGAATACCATAGCTGAACAGTCCCACGCAACTGACGAAGAGTCAAAGAGACGGAGAAGACGACCGGAGACAATCACAGCGAATCACAAGAGCCTCGTTGCTAAGTCTGGACAATGGCATCGCCGCTCCGATGCGCGGCCCGCGACACGTGAGCATCGCGGCACCGGAACGAGCTGATGTTCAAACACGTACCTGAGCTGCACATGGCACATGCAACAAACGTGTGGGGGTTTGAAGTCCCCGTCACGAACGCATTCCACATCTCCAGTAACCCCACGAGCTCCCAACGCACAGCCTGATCACAAGGCATCGCGAAAGGCCATGAGCATCAACGGGTATTTTGAGCGACGGACCGACACAGCGGTTGCGGTGAGCGTTCGTTCAATGTATAAAGCCCGGCTCTTCACGATACGTGAAGGTACATTCCCAGTCCTTCTTCACATTATCCCCGATCACATATTCTTGCATATCAGCACCAATACCCCCTCGATTTCTTCTCTTCAAACCCTACATCACACTCAACACTCTGTACCTGCGAGAAGCATCAGCACTTACATGAAGGAATCTCCGCGCCAGGCGGAGAAGTCACTCCGCCAGAGCGAACACGAACCTGGCGATACCTTTGCCGAACGGCATGTCTATACCCCGCTTGACATCGAAGGCAATCGCAGCTACTTGAGAGAGGCCACACACAGTCCCCAGAACGCGGGATCCTCGCATGGATCCCGCGGGCCTCCCGGCCAACGCTACGGTCATGCAAACGATTTCAGCCAATCTTATATGTCGGATACCGGATTCGAAGCGGCCACAACCGTATCGCGCGATCCACGTATTGCCATGCAGACATCGCGATTTGTTCCCCACAGCGACAACAACCATCTGCGTGGCGTCCATAGCTACGTTGATCTGACCAGCCCGAGCTGTCGGGACAGCGAACTCATGAGCAAAGGTCCCGCGCATGCATACTCGATACATCAGCGGTCTATCTCCAGGGAAGGTCCTTCGCTCGCGCCTATGCCGTCGACAGAACGTTCTAGCATGGCACCGCAGGCGGCACATCAGCTTTACGAACCGTTCCGGGGCCTTTTCAATGACTCCGGGCACGCGAAGGAGTACCGACAGAACAAGATGCGATTCAACCGTGAGCCATGGAGGGATCCTGCCACTGACCCGACTATCGAGATGGTTGAACGTGATCGCGACCGCAACGTAGAGCGCATCTACAATGCGATGGTCAGCGGCGATCATGCTAGAGACAACCCCAAATCAACCGCGCGGAAGAGATGGATCGAAGAGCCACATTACCAGTCCGACTTGGTGGAAGCATACGCGCACAAGGTGTTTGACTGCCTGCTCGAGCAGGTAAGGAAAGGATTCCGCGGTTGGCAGCAGAACGACTATGTCAACGATGAGCGCAAGGGCGAGGACGAGGACAAAGACACCGACTGTGCCGGCCGGCTAGATAACATCGTCACCGCCCTCGCACAGGAGAAGTGCATTTGCGAGAATGTCATGTGCTCAGCGTGGCAGATCCGCATGTTTGTCAACGCACCCAAGGCGTATTCGAAGCGTAAGGACCAGAACCGGGTGGGAAATAGCAAGAGGCCGAACGCGAAAGGTCACAGTGTACCTGATGACAATCCGCGCGCATCGAAGAGGGCTCGCACCAGCGCTGCTCCACGGACCGGACAGGCGCGTGGTCACTCTTCACCAGCTTCCGAGCTGCCGTTGTCACGTGGAAACACACCGCAAGAGTCCTCGGGACCGACAGGCTCACCGTACTTCACTACGCCAGTAGCCCAGCGAATGACGGCCTTCAGTCCTCCGTCTAGGTTTCTAGCACCTCAGGCCCCGGCTATGCGTCCTCCACCTCGATCGTATCATACCTCATTCGACCAACGTCTTATCTCCGCATCGTCGCCTCCTATGCAATCATCATTCACACAAGCGCAGACTCCACAAGTTCAGCCTCTCTCGCCAATCACCTCAATCTCACCTACCCAGCATTCGCCCTTCCCACCTCCGCCGCTGCCACGGAGCAGGTTCTCAGCTTCTGCCAGTCCCGATGACGTTAAGCCACCGAACAGGAACACAGACCCGTTCTTCAGTCCTTGGGGACATGCAATTCGGTCAGATGCAGTCTCTCCTGACGTGTTCGCACACTTGGATCCAGTCGGCAGCTCGGATTTCCCAGGAGTTGAGGACTGGCAGCATGGTGTGGAACCGTTCCCGCCAGACGACGCGTCAAGCAATGCCAATCTCTTCGCGCAACATCCCGAGATGGGTGTCTGCCTTGCCGATATGGAGCTTTTGCCCTCGTTCACCGTCAACGATGTTGTAGGTGGGAACGTCTTCGACCCCTGGCAGCACCAGGACAGTGGGCACTGAGTGTAAGGTACCCCCAGCAGCTGTCAGAATCAGGCCTTATACCATGAGCACATGTCAACCTAGGAAGAACTTGAACAGACCTGGAGCCTACATCGACGTTCGGTTACCTACTTTCCTTGTTTCCATGGTTGATATAGGCTACAGATTTGTTCAGTCTTTTTCTTGTATAAGATGGGTGTGTACTTTCCGGATGGCGGGGCGACGTACCTTTGCATTCGCAAGCGCTAGGAGACGTACTTGAACTTGCAGTGGTTCTTTCCTCCCTTCCTTCCTCTACTTGTTGACCACCTGGGTAGTGTGGCAACTGGTCCCGATCGATTCTTTCCCAGTATACGTTGGCGCTCTACGAATTTGTGGTACTGCTTGCAATTGTTGTTCTATACATTATCCTTTGTAGTCGAGAGTCGTTCGGTAATGAAGATGGGAAGTTTTGGCGGCGCTGTAGTTAGAGTGTGGACTTCGGTCTTGGAGACGTCATTCGCGGAGCTGTGGAAGCTCTATTCTTATGTTGTAATCTATTGTTAGCCCGTAGTTTAATGAATCATCAATACTATATCATTCGTTCCGCAGCCATACGATGATATATTTGGATAGTGGATGCGCATGCGAGAAGGGTGGTGGATTTAACAAGTACCTAGGTGGCCGACACGCCGGAGACGCGTCGCGTGTTCTCGGTGATGGTGACGTCATTGGCGGAACCGCGAAGCCGATAACTCTGTTGCCCTACCTCCCCATTCTTCTTAAGGACAAAGCAAAGCAGCCAAGTCTGATCACCGTTCGCGAAGCTGCAAACCTCCAATTTGTCACCGATAATCACGAATCTCAGAAGGTTAGTAAGAGATGAAGTAGAGGGCACATCACAAGCAGCACGTTTCGACAAGGTTTATAGCGCCGCGCAAGGCGAGCAAATATGTGCATCATTGAATTGTATATTTACAACAGAATCGAACAGTAACTCTAGCCATCTTCTCCTCCCTACACAATAAGTTTTGTATGCCGTACCGATCGTACAAGGCGTCCGTCTAAGCGATTTAGACGCGGAAAGCACGGGGGTGAGCGCGCTGGGCAGCTACCACGCGGCGGACCTTGTCAGCGACACCGGTGCCAGCGTTGGCGCGGAGCCAGGTGATGAAGGTTTCCATGGTGAAGGACTCAGGGAGGCTGGAGTCGGAGCCAGAGTCGGAACCACCAGTGGCGACAGGGGTAGCGGCCTCCTCAGCGGCGGTAGGAGTGGGGGTGGCAGTGGCCTCAGGGACGGTGCTGGAGGGAGCAGCAGAGCTGGCAGCCGGGGCGGAAGCAGCAGGAGCGCTGGGCTTGGGAGAAGCTGAAGGCGCGGGAGCAGAGCCGTTGCCGGAGCCGGAGCCACCACCCATGGTGAAGTCAATGCAAGACTCGTAGGTCTGGTCGATCTTGGGGGCGTCCCAGAACCACTGAATGACACAGTCACCCTTGTTGGCGCACTCCTTGCTGACATCGGGCATAGTGATGTCGAACGAGGTCCAGTCGGGGTGAGCAGACATGGGAGACGAGGTGAGGGCGTATTCGTCCCAGCTGATGAGAGGCTCGCCGATGACCTTGTCGGTAGCGATGTTGACGATGGAAACGTTGGCGACACCGTCGTGAGGAGCACGGATCTCAACCTTCATGGGGATGACCTGTCCGGCGGTGTACTCGAAGATCTCACCAGCATCGGAGAATGGCACACCCTTGCACTGCCACGGGCGGCAGTCGGGGTGGTCACCCTGTCCGAGGTTCTGGAGAGCACCCTGGACGTTGCCGTAGTGGTCAGACGACTGGGTGTTGTAGAACTGGTCACCACAGGCAGCCTTGAGGCCATCACCGGGCATACGAGGAGCGGGCTCGCTGATGAAGCCGTGGGCGGCGACGGAAGAGGCAAAGCCAGCAATGGCGGCGGCGACAGTGTAGGACTTCATTGTGATTGTTGTTGGGTTGTTTGAGAAGAGCGAGAGTTGCTGTATAGATCGACGGAAGACTAGCTTCGTGAACGAGTGTGATGAATGAATGTGGTGTTGAAAAGAACGTGAGGTCTCGGACCTAAGATGCACAAGGAAGCTGTGGTTGGAAGTGAAGAAACTGTTGTTTGATGGAGGAAACCCAAGAGTACCAAGATACCTATATACGATACGGCGGCATGGCACTATTCCTGTTCACCACTCAATCTGTGGGCCGTGTCATTAAACATGCGAAACAAGTGACCGATGGATTGCAGCCTCGAACAGCGCTTACTGTGCCCCCGATTCAAACGACTCCCACGCCCTGCCTGTTCCTGAGATGTCAGACGTGGCGTGGGTCCTCTTGTCATGCTTGAACCGGTTCATCCACCAGTCACAGGAAGCCCTGTCGTGACTAAGATCGCAGGGCGCCGTTCGATACTGCAGGCCAAGCAAACAAGTTCCCGCGACAGCGGCCACCATGCCTGTTGACAGGAAACCAACCGGTTCTCGTAAGTGGCTAACCCTAGACGGCAGTATAGACGAACCGTCCTACCTGGTAGAAGCGCCCATGATCCTGGGTTGAAACGGTCGCGAGCGTACGGTGGGTTTCAGGTGCTCCGAGGCTTAATGCATGCGATTGTGGCGCTCCCCACCGACCTGGTCGGCCATATTGCAGGATCTTCAACTGCGTCATGTGTATCGATACCGCGCGCTACCTTTTCTGCGATGCATTGAACGCCATATGAAGAGTTCGAAGAGTTGTTGTCCTGCGTTGGATGAAATCAGACTGAACCGGTGGCAGTGGCTTGATCGAAAGGCGGCTTCGGTGCGCGCTAGCCCTCGGAAATTGGTGGAGCCGCTCAATCTCGCGTGCGATGATGCTGAGTCGCCTCGATCCTTCGTCAACACCACGAGTTTATCTCCGAGGTTATGAAAAGCTCAGTGAGTGGAGATCGGTGTCCGGTCCAGGTGTCAGTGCTGTGTGTGTCCGGTCGATGCGAAGTGCTCGCATGTATTGCATAGCGGATCTGGGTCATTCCCATGCATCCTTCTTGCCTTTTCGCGGCGCCGGAGACCGAATAACTTCGCGGTAATTAGACGGTGCCACATTACTTTGGAATAGCGTTTATTGCACAGCATGGCTCTGTAAGAGTACTGCTAAGGGTGGACCGGATGCCGTAAAGAAGGTCGCTTGATCTAGTGTTTGATACAGAGTGGCTCCTAATGCGAAGGTCTCGCACGCGGTCGGCCACAAGCTACCCCTCTTCATGAAGGCCACACAAGCTCTGCGCTCTTCGAATAGCTTGTCTGCTCGTAGATTTCTCAAAGACATGGGGGATACCGTTGCCGAGAAAGCTTAGCCATATCTCATTATAGCCTTGGGCATTCGAATATACCCTCAACTTCCATCTAAATGTGAGTAGTGTAGCGATCATCGTGCGGGTTCGATTAGCTTCCGCGTGCACTTGTACAGACCTGGACAACGACTGGTGATCGTAGCGATGCCGAGGCACCTGCATACGAACAATGGGGAGAGAGAGACAGGCAGCGTGAAAGACACAGCCCGTGGCACCTGGTCGCAAAGCGCATTGTTTGAAATTTTCACTCGTTCATGTATTCTTGACTGGTGTTGGGGTCAGAGATGCCCACAGTCGAATGCCCAGTGATCAAAGCGCGCTAGCGGCTCGTTTCGGTAAGCGCGTCATGCCCACTTGGGCAGCCATTCGGCCACAGGCCAACTGCTCAGCTGTCTCTTCACGCTCTCCACCCGACTTGCAGGTACACAGGAGATGATGGCAGACTGTTCATTACTGTACTAACTATGCGTCGCTGACACGCCAGACAAGACGCTCCATGCTCGCTTCTTTGCGTCTCAGCATGTCCATCGCCTTCTGCGCCCTCTCCAGCAGCGTCGCGCCCTCAACGATCCTTTGCTTTTGCGGCGTCACGACTCCATCCTTCAACAAAGTGGGCATGATGTCGGGCTGAAGATGGTGTTTGAAGAACTCATTCTGGGGAGTGTTAGCTGCGTTGCTCTGACAGGAAACCAGGATGACTCAATTCTTGGTAGAAATGTGTTCGAACGCCTCTTATATCGACCCCGTCGTTCCACTTGGCCACTTTGCCTACGTCCATTTCATACTCTGGATCCTCGGTGTCGGTCGAGTCACGAATAACCACGGGTAGGAGTATGGCGACCTTGGAACCCTTCTTCGCCAGTTTGGCGATTGGTGCGATGCTACCCTTCAGGCTGCCGATGCAGTCATAGACTACTGGAACTCTGTGGTCACCACCAGCCTTCAGGATAGACTCGACGACATCTGGATTGTTGTAGTCGAAGACCTTGTGCGCGCCAAGGACGTGTAGCTTCTCGTGGTGTTTCTGAGACGCTGTCGCCAGAATGTTATTGTAACCGTAGTAGCGCAGAATCTGGATGGCGAATTGACCCACTGACGAGGAGCCACCCCAGACCAATATCGCAGAGTCGGCATTGTCAGGCACATAGTCCTCGGGTTTCGGCCAGGGTGTTTCGAGGCCCAGATCTGTCGTAAGAGAGTGGAACACAGTTACGAAGTTATTAGGAAGCGTCACAGCCTCCATCGGAGTGAAGCCTTCAGGTAACTACAACACCTCAGCATTTACCTGACAAATCGACAAGATGGGGTGTAGCTTACCTTGGCCAGAAGCCATTCGTCTGTAGTACAGAAATCCTGATAGGCCTTTTGAGCTTGGGTCTTCCAGGTAAAGCCGAACACTTTGTCTCCAACCCTGAGTCTCTTGGTTCCCGCTCCTACTTCGACCACGGTACCAGCGACACTGTCGCCAAGGACCTGAGGGTGCTTTACGAGTAAGGCTCCGTCGTTTTGATGTAGATCGAGGGGCGTGGAAGCAGTCCACTCAACACGAAGGCGGACCTGCTGCGCTTCCGGAGTTTTAGTGGGAACTTGGATGATCTCAAGAGGCGCTTTCTTAGCCACTGTTGCAACGGCGGAGTGTGTAGACATGGTGAGCTGATGACAAGACTTGGCTTTTAACTGAACGTAGAAGGTTGTTAGGGAAGATCAGAGGATAGGAACGACTGTTCTGCGAAATGCAATTCTGCAGTCCGTACCTTTACTTATACTCTCTCGAAGTTCTCGTGCGCATCTTGAGTATTACAAATGCTAGTCGCATCTACAGACGCTAGCAAATATTTCCAAATTGGGGTTAGTTCCCATTCCTCGGCGAGATCGCACCAATCACGATAAAGGAAGATGATACGAATCATAACAGGAACAACTGATGCTGCAATCCGAGGTTCTGGTGGATGGAAATCGATGATATTACTTTTTCTGGTCCATAGTTCCAGCTCATTGGTACGCGGCGTTGTTGGGTATGTTCAGCAACCATGGTCCACACCTCGCTTCCGCAACATGAACTTTGTCCAGCACTTCATCAAGTCCAACTATATAAACCGGTCTCTCTCTCCCTATAGAGATCTCTCATACTACCCAACTCAAATAGCCATACTAAAGAGATTCAGCCACAGAAATCACCACCGCCATACCAGCCATCATGAAGTACTTCACACAACATCTTCCCATTGAAAGCCACGCCTATACTCTTCCAACCAAAACTCAAAACGACATCTCAACTGGGCTTCAAGGACCTATAGGCACCTCTAACCGCCCTTCTTGCCAAACGCCCACCAAACAAAGCGACGACGCATACATCAAGCGCATCGAAGACAGAGTCGCCGGTGAAGCTGGTGAAATAAGCACCACGCGCCACTGCCTTGATCAAGCAATGTGGAAACGCCTCAAGAAGCTGGCAAAGAAGACATCGCACTGCCTTCAAAAGGAGCCGGATACCGCTAAGCAAGCGAAGAAGCCAAAGCAAAGTGCTCCGGCATACGGCGAATACTCGATGCCATACATTTTCTGTTAGATTCCAATTCCGATCATATCCAACGCTTGGGGTGTCGTCCATTACCGAACGCCACATACTACCACGGCCTATTTGATCCTGGAGATACAACCATTCGGGCTTAGCGTGCGGTATTTCTCTACAACCATAACGCAACTGGAAAGGAATTGGTGGACGCCGTCTTTGAGGCATATATTGGTCATGAGCTGGAGAGCCCCTCTGGTTCCTGTTTGCATTTTGGATTCGCGCTCGACTTTCGTGTGTTGCTGTTTTTGCGTTCAAAAGGCCGATTGCTTTGGTATGGGCTCGCCGTCTGAGCAACTTTACGGCAGTCATGGATCTATTTACCATGATTTCGGGGGAGAGGAAGAGTCTGGTAGTGACGGGGCTGTTGTATCGTCAAGCGGCGACGAAATCTCCGCTCGCGGTGAAGTGCCTAGCCACTTTTGCAACGCACACAAGTCATCACAACAAAGAAGAAGAGCGGCGCGAGAACACCTTTACGCTGATCAAGCGACACAAACACCTCTTTCTTATTCGAAGACGCCACATATTTGTTCAACACTCACGCCGTCCATTTACTCAACATTACCATCCGCTATCGCAACCTCCTTAAGCACCACCCATGTCGACAACAACACTCCTTACAAAACCCAAAAGTCAGACTCGACCGTGCCACACAGCCGACTGAATTCGTTGAAGTCGTGCACACGAACCGACAGCGTCATAGAACTACACACCTTCATGCCTGCGCATTCGAGTCGCTATCCACCCGGCATCGTGGTCATCAAAAGACTTGACGAACAAGGCAATGAAGTAACCGAATTGACGGATCTGACGCATCAGATTACACCGTTCACCGATCTGAAATCTACAGTAACTATAAGGGTCGAGCAAACTGGTGTTGTGCAAAGCACAAAAAGAGTTGGATTAATGGAGAGGGCCTGGGAGAGGATAGCCTATGCATTGGCGAGGGGAGATGAATGACGTGGTGAATATGTGAAGCATAGTATCGGAAACGCGTTTATTGTGCTGATTTTAGGATAATAGTAGGATCTCTAGAGACAATTCCACCATTGATAACTCATCCACTCATTCTCCTGCCCACCCTCTCCTGCCCACCCTCTGTGTCCACTCAACCTAATGTGATCCGAAGCCTGCGCACCTAATCGTGCATCTCCAGCACAACTCCGTGTGGACCTCCATCGTTGGCACCGTAGTTCAGCTCAAACCAGTAGAGCTCCAAGTCTCTCTTGCTAGCCGGATGAATGACGAATTGCGCGGCCTTCTTCATGGGACACTCAAACCATTTGCTGACTACCTCGGATGCGCCGTTCGCCGTCAGAGTGTAGGCATCGTAGTGTTCGGTGATGGCGGGCTTGTTGTTCCAGGTACTGCGGCCGTTGACGAGCTTGGCTTCGATGCGAGAGATGCTGATAGCCATAGGAGCTTCGCCCTTGAGGGTAAGTGGAGCGTTTTTGAAGGGGTCGACATTGATGAGGAAGCGCAGGCGGCAGATCTTGACGTTGTCAATTTGGGGGACGTCGAAGTTGATTGCTGTCCATTGTTCGGTGTCTGTCTTGTTCTGACCGACGGGTCAGTAGCTGGCACGCTCATGTTGTGGGTCTTGTAGACACTTACATTGCGGCTGACGGTCGCGTCATCCTGGGTATAGAAAGCGGTGTCCGGCTGAGAGCTTTTCATGGGCAGGAGCAATGTCGGGAACTTGGTTTCGACAAGGTCCGCAAAGGCTGGAAGGCCGAAGAGGACGGGAAGGAGAGCGAAGATGCGCATTTTGATGTTTGAGGGGTCGATGATTGGGTGGAAGATGCTGATGTGTGAAAGCTGAAGCTGTCGATGCTGAAGTAGTGATGCTTCGCAGTGATGCTCTTATACTTGGGGAAGAAGTGCAGTGGTATTGAGGTGGGACGCTTGGGTGATGCTGGCTAACAAGCTAAGATGACGGCTGTGCCGTCCTTGCAGATTTTCTTGTGCGAGGCAAGTGACTGCCTACCAGCAGCTAGGAAGTCGCATTGGCTGTGCCTGGGGAAGTCGCGGTCTGCAACACACCGAGCAGTACCAAAACAAGATCCACCCAAGAAGGCAAGAGCGACTCCAAGACCAAGTAGCACGATTACGTGGTCGTTTTGCTCAACAGGGCAGCGATGAGTCCACTTTTGGAAACAGTACAAAGTACGACGAACCTGTCATTCGCGTGTCGGCAGGGCACGCTGGTATTGGCGACCGTGATGTGGGTATTGTCGGGGCACCAGACGGGTAGCTACAGCAATTGATCGATCGCATTTGGTGGGTTGCCAAAGATGCTGTCTTGGGCGGATGTCTCTGCTTCTCCAGATGCGCAAGCTTGTTTCTGCTAACTGTGAGGACGTCCGTTAGCTCTTGGGGGCTGTCAGCGACTAGGCCCGACAAGCTCCATGTTGGGGTAGCTGTGCAGATCTGTATTCTCATACCACTTCCTCTGAGTATCAAATTAAGCTGTCCTACCTGAATCCTCATTATCATAGTAATAGAGGATGAAGATGACGCAGAAGAGCGTGATGTGGGCGTGAGTGATGGTAATGCAGCTCTTTAGTCTGTTCACACCGCTCTGTCAGGGCGCACGATGCTGATTGAAGTGTATTGGCTTGTGGTTTGATTAGATCGTACTAGAGTATTGCATTCGTATGGTCAATTGTCGCTGGTGTTCCCGGGCTCCGGGCGGGGAAGATATCACGAGACCATGATATGGTTCCAGCTGGTAGGTTCGTCTGAAACCCATTCGATCGTTCCTGGATATAGTGCAAAAGCAAACCACCGGCCTAGCATTGGTGTAGCAGCCTACGGCCATTCGCAGACTAAGCTTTCGGCGCGGAGCTATTGCAAAGAAGAAGTACTCTAAACGCGTGAGATGTAGTAGTACGGTAACGTGGGACGAAGGCGGGGATGAAGGCGACAGTACACGGAGGCAGGTAGTTGCTCCTGGAAAGCGTCCTGATGCTCTTCACAGTAAGGGGGGGTGACAATCCGGAAATAGCGCGGCTTTAGAGCCTCGGCAAGTGGGGCTGTCGTCATCGCTATGGCTGCAGCATCTAAACCTCAGAATCGCACCACGCGTTGACCCTACGCGTCGTTGTCTGATTAACTCAATGTCCTCTTCGGGCCTGCTAGAATGGCTTCCAGCTGGCGAACGCGACCCGCCTTGAGGCTTGGTGCTACTGGACGCCCCTCGTTCCGTGCCCGAGCTGTACCCTTCCGACGAAACCTCTACCTCGCGCCGCCTTACCTACTGGACGAGTATATACCGCGCTATCAGCTGCTCTCCTCAGTAGAAGCCGCCAAAAAGCGATCACTGGCGTATGCTCACCTGCGCGAATGCAATCTCTGCCCCCGACAATGCGGTGTCAACCGTTACGAGACGACAGGCACGTGTCTGATAGGAGCCGAGACGGTCAAGGTCAACACCATCGCTCCTCACTTTGGTGGTGGGTTGAAGTCGGCAAATTTTTGGCGTGTTCGTGCTGACACCGATCAGAGGAGCCCTGTTTCCAGGGACACAATGGCAGTGGGTCTGTCTTCTTCTCTGGGTGCAACCTGAGATGCGTGTTCTGCCAGGTATGCTGCCTTGCTCTTTGTCGTAGCATGCGCACTAACGCCGTGTCCAGAACCATGATATAGCCCACCAGCGCAATGGCTTCGACCTGACACCAGAGCAACTTGCCGAGTGGTTCATGAAGCTGCAGGACGTGGGCCGCGTCCACAACATCAACCTCGTTACACCCGAACATGTCGTACCCCAGGTCTGCCTATCGATTCTGCACGCGCGAGATCTCGGTCTGCACATACCCATCATCTACAACACGTCGTCGTTCGATTCGCTCGAGAGCATACAATTGATGGATGGCTTGGTAGACATTTACCTCCCCGACTTCAAGGTGTGGCGTGACGCGACGAGCCGTCGGTTACTCAAAGCAGACGGATACACAAAGGTGGCCATGGAGAGCATCAAGGCCATGCACGAGCAGGTGGGCGACCTTTGCTTCACTCCTGACGGCATCGCCAAGAAGGGAGTGCTAGTGCGACACCTGGTGATGCCCGGCATGGAGGACGAGGGACGAGAGATCGTGAAGTGGCTTGCCGAGAACGTGAGCAAAGACATCATGGTGCACATCATGGAGCAGTATTTCCCAAGAGCTCACGTGGGCAAGGAGCGACGCGGCCGTGCAAGCCAGGGCGTTGTTGAGCCAGGCGGTGTTGAAGCCTCACCGTCGACTAAGAAAGACGTGCGATATAGTGAGATTAATCGCGCTGTAGACCTGGATGAAGTCGCATCAGTCAAAAGAGCAGCCCAAGAAGCTGGCTTATGGAGGTTCGTCGAAGCATCGAGGCATGGCGGCTTCAATATCTGACGACGCCTGGCGCAACTTACAGTATGCGGGTTCCAGGGAAGGCGTGACCAGGACCCATCCACCGCGCCTGCTCTTCGTAGGTTGCGCTTGCTCTAAACATCACCTAGGCACCAACTCGTCTGTAGCCGAGCCAACAGTTACATCCACCCCGTCATTTTGGACACCACCACAAACATATTGATTCGTGCATTCCTACGATGCCGCCGATCAGCATGGAACAAATCTCCGAAATCGAACGCATCGTCCATGACCTCAAGGTCGACCGAGATACCTGGCAGGCTGTGGCGCTCCAATACAAAGCGGCCTTCGAAGCTCAGACATCCCGCCTACACGAGCTGCAAAACGTGTGCTTTGCTACGCAAGCCGAGTTGGAAAACGAGCGGGCTCAACAACAACGTCTCCAGACAATCTCTGGCGAGCGCGAGAACCACCGTCCTGCTACCTTCGACGGTACTGAGGACCTTCACGTCAACTTCACTTTTGGTACCGCCACTGTATGCTTACCGAAAGAGATCGAGCCAACTCACTTGCGACGGCCCTCCGAAGAGTGCACCCACCCCTTGTTCAAGCGCGCACAAGAGTGTACCGCTCAGCGTAACTACGGCACTGCCCTGGTCGAGGTTGAGCGACTCCTGAAAGGCCCGCTTAGCTACAAGGCTCGCGCCGAAGGCTTACTCTTGAAGAGCAATATTCTAAGGGCCTCTGGCCCCGATGAGCTCCTTGACGCGCTAGCCACGTGCAGCGAGGCCGTAGAGCTCTGCGACCGTCTCTCCGAACTTCAGAACTTTTTGCCGCGCATACAATACCAGCGTAGTCTGTTGTATTATGAGCTGCGTCAACTCCACCAAGCCCGAGAAGCCTTCAGCACCGTTTGCGACGACGACCTCTCCGCTAAAGCCAGGGAGTTTCGCAAGTCTTACGATGACGAGCTGGATCTGCTGCGCTGTACCAAGCGTCGGTCGGGCTTTGATGAGAATCGCACTATGGAAGGCTTGCTCGCCCAACTGGAGGATAAGGGCACAGAGGTAACGCAGCGTCGATCCAAACACCCTACAGCATACTGACCTCTCCTAGAACAAGCGCCGTCGAACCAGTGCGCAACTTAGGCAGCGCGCCGCCGCGAAAGCGAGACGAATGTCGTTGCCCTACCGCTGGGTCAAATCAAAGAGCGACGAACATCACCGCGAGTAATACTACCATGTCACACTGGTCTGTCATCCTGGGAAGTCATGGCAGCACTCCGCCGTTCAGGGGATGAACTTTTGGTACCGCGCTTCTTTGTTCGCACAGACATGGCGGCTCAGCCACCACTTGAGGGGCCGTGCCATTCTTTGTGTTGACGTTTTCCGCTTTCTCGCAAGGCTGCAGGAATTGAACAAAGAGTTATCGTAGACAACGTTATGTCAAATGCGGCGCGGCTTGAGACATCCCCAAAGCACGAACATCTTTAGTCGGAAAGTTGATAGTTCTATGCCATCGCAAGACACATTTGCCTGAGATTACTAGGAGCTTTGTTCTTCTGATTATCTCATCGCGATGTTCGCAAACGTTCAGCAGCCCCTAGAGGTCGCTGCCCTCGGCCATGAGTCCCTTAACGGCGTCGCGAATCGTACTAACGATGTATCTGCATACATCAACAGTCTCCCAACTCCCCCCAAACACGACAAATCTTCCGACTGCGCATCGCCATTAAGTCAACCCCTTCGAGAAAGAGATCAACACATCAGCAACGAAACCCATTCGGATGTCACGCCTGAATCCATCGCGAATGGCGTCCCCATTGAAGAAAAATCCAGCAACGAATTTAGGCTAGCCATGGGTCTGATCCAATGCCAAACGTACCTCAATCGTTGCGTAGTTTTGCAGTCAATCATCAACTCCATGGAGCGGACACCCCGGGCACAACAGTCTGAGGCTGAGGCCGAGGCAATCGTACGGTCCTACTACAAGAGAATTCATAGGTTTGCTGTCGAAGCATACCAACTTGCCGAAGCTAGATCTAGCCGCAGCCTACTCGCACGTTCCGAATACTGGTGTGGCCGTGGCTGTGGTGGTTTGCGCGAATGGGATGCAGCTGTGAGCCACTTCACGTCTGCTGTGAACATGGATTTGTCAGACGTCTATTTCAAGGGTTTGCCACGTCAGCAAAGAGGTCTACTGAAGAGTGAGAGGGAGGACGTCGACTTCCTACTCCAGAGCGTAACACAACGTTGCAACGAATGGATTCTAAACGGAGGAGCGCACAAGACTGTTGATGATAAAGAAGCAAGCCCCAGTCCTACCGATGTGATCCGAAAAGAAGCATTGAAGGGACCGCGTTGGAGGCCACATCAAGAACGCTTGGTCTATCTGGCAGAGCAGCAATGTAGTACAGAAGGGTCTTCCGACAGACAGCTCAGCCACCTTCGATCGAGTGAACACGCAGGTGTCTCCTTGAATGAGAAGGACGTGGCAGCTGCTGAGGAAAGGCTGAGTCTGAAGGATGATAAACAAGGGATTCGAAATACATTCAACGCTGATGAGTGGTACTATGTCCTCCGCGGCCACAAGCCCACCAAGAAGCGTACGGATCGCACCGAGCATAGCAGAGTTAGTGATCGAGGTCGCCAACACCATAAATCATCCCAAATTCTACCATCCGTCGCGTCAACTCAATCCGGAAGACGCTCTCCACCTGGGCTCTCTCATGACCTACGCAACGCACTCGACACCGCCGGCTACGAAAGCAGCGGAGCGCCACCATCGCTCGTCGGAAGTGGCGTGTCGCCCTCATCTGAGGGAGAGCGCGGACTGCCATCACCTACGGCAGGGTATTCCCAAGGCCGTCGCAACATGAAGCTGCCTGCTATAAATACGAGCGCGATTCGGAAAGATGCTAGACTTGGCGAGGCGGTCCTTGGCTACACTTCGCCCACAACTTTGGAGGAAGACGACCCCCATAACGAGGATGAGACAGGGGAGGTTGGGTCCGGCAACAGCATGGTCACATCGGCGGGGAGGGATTTGTCGGCAACTTATTAGTGGAGGATCGAGCGAGGGTGGAGATGTAAGGTCCTCTATGGGCGTGGGTGGGAACTGAGGATCGCGCTGCCTGTAGGAGGTGCAAATGGTTCACATACCCCGGGCGGATGCGTTCATCAGGCTAGTGATTTGGGTTGTATACATATTCAATCATCTTCTCATTTTGGCGTTACTGTTCTCATGTGCTATCACGCATTTGAAGCATGTTTTGCACTAACATTGGAAGGGATGATCAGTGTGTACAACGCTTTTCTCAGTAGACCTTTGTCCATTTGTCCCGATCATCAAAGAATGTCCGCGCATTCATCTTACCTTTGTCTGCCCACGTTCACATAAGACGCCTAATCCGTATGTGCTATGGTGTCAGACCTTCGAAGAACACAACCAAATACCGCAATCCCATTAGCAAATCTACATACACATCTCGTTATCAGCTTGAAGCAGCCATGTCATACATACCACCATCAGTACCGTCAGAAACCGCCCCACCAACCCTCGTCGACCTCTGGCTCACCGAAAAGCACACCTTCGTACACAGCAACGCATGGCGTTGGACCGACACCGGTTTCCTTATTCTCTTCATCCTCCTCTTCCTCTTCATAATCGGCCTCGTCTGCCAAGACGCAGATCTAACAGCTGAGCTCATAGAGCTCAAAGAAGGCACATATGCAAAGCACATCGGAGGCACAGTCATGGCATACTTTGATGAGGGCATTCGCAACGACCTCTTGCAAAAGTACATCAGGACAGGGCTCGCGAGAAGTAAGATGAGATTGAAGCGCGAGATCACGGCTGAATTGATCGACGCATACCGGAAACGACAGCGGAAAGACGATACTAAGAACGATCCGCACGGCGAACGTCCTGTACCACGGGATGGGGAGGAGGCCGGTGAATATGCTGAGCGCTTGAGGGAATGGACAGAGGAGGATTTACGGCGTGAGACGGATGCGAGGGTGAGCCTTTGGTTGAGGAGGCCAACGGGGGAAACTGTTGGGTTGTCGAAAGAAGAGGCTAGGGTTATTGCTCAAGCTGCTGGTGGTAGTGCGTGAGATGTTGGGGCTTCTTTATCTGAGTCGGATTGGCTGGCGAACTAGAACACAACGAACCAGATCTGAATAATTCAGATTATGTATCTGTTCAAGACGCATGCATTTCGATCTCAGTTATTCCTTCGACCCCAGCCGCTGTTTTGAGTGGTATGTCACTCGCCCCGTTGTTGGTCATGCTTGAGCTCCTGCTTTCTCCTTCCGCAGGCCGCCAGTATACATGGCTGGGTCCACTGTTGTCCGGAGATGGAGGTTTGTTTCCAAAATAGTAATGATAAACAGATCGAGAGAGCGCGAGATTAGTGGCTATAATGCCAAGGCACAACTCAGTCATGGCCCAAATGGCTACGGCAGAGTACTCGTCTAGTCAATCTTAGTCAGTACGGCTTTGATGCAGCGCAAGAAACTTCACGTACAGGCAATATCCTTTGCTTTCGAATTAAGTGTTTCCGCCCTGACAGCAGAACATGCTGTGCAGATCAGTCCGAGAGCCATCAGCACCCAAATCGATACCTTCCTTCTTGTGGGCAACTGGATATCCCGCGTAATGATGATAGGAAGCAAGGAGCATATGAGATCGGTGATGATCGATATACCTAGGTGTGAAGTAAGCTTTTCGATCAGGAATTGGCTTTCGTATGCCTTACCAGCTTGTGCATAGATTGAGTAGATTCGTACTTCTGTAGGCCAGCACGTGCCTGGTCCCGGGCGCCAGTAAAGGCTAATAGGTTGACATTGGGCCAACAGGACGATGATGACCTCAAGGGCAGCAATAACTAGAACAGAGATGATGCAGCCAGCAAGCCATTTCATCTGGCTGGAGTGTTTGATTCGAGTCATGAGCAGGCAGACCGAGATCTTGACCGAAGCCATAGCAGCAAAGAGAACAAGCTGGGCGTACCAGCTGTACATGTTGATAAATTCCTTGTCGCTCTTTGAAAGCGACACACTGGGTCTTCCCTTGCCTCTCGTCACTGCCGTGATGGTAATTGCGGCCTCAATGACCGTGAGCATCATCGCGACTGTGATGGTGTGGTCATCCCAGCCGAGGGCTCGGCGCTTCCTGCGAACCCAGAGCCGGAGAACGGTGGTGAAGAAGGCAATTGTTGTAAATAGCACCGAGGCGGTGATCAATGCCGGACCTCTGTCTGCGATCATCGGGAATGGCCCTTGAGGCTCAAGTGACGAAATGGATCCAAGATAGTCACTGTCATAGGGGTACTTGCAACTTATCTGTGGCACGACCAGACCAGCTTTGAATCCTTCTGGACAGCAACTTCAGACGCATGATCCACAGTGCTTTCCGCAAAAATCACCAACAAGTACGAGCTCAGACTCTGCACCAAAGTTACGCCCCGATCTATTGCGAAACCTCGTATGGCGAATAGCTTCGCTTTCAAAGGATTGGGTCAACGCTGAGAACGCACCGCGCGGCCGAAGAATCGCCCAGCTGCAGGGGTCGACTGGGAATAATCGTTCTTGTTGGCTCGCTTCGCACCGTCCATAGCCGCGACGCCGGCGGTTTACCTTTGTTTGAGAGCTCATGGATCTCGATGTACCATTGCACGACGGCTCAGCATGACCATATCGACACATGACAATGGCGGTGTTATGATGTTTTGATGTCAATCAGCAGGTGGCGTAGCCATTGGGAAGACATGGCTACAAACACGGGGAGTGTAGCAATCGCGCTCCCGAGGCGAGCCCGGTAACGCTGCTGATTTGGGCATACAAGGTATCTGGTATGGACAGCGTTACCGGGGATCGAACCAAACGGTCTTCCCGCCTTGGCGCAGGAAAGGATTCGTATCCATGCGAGCGATATGCAGGCGCATGCATACCGGCTGTATTCATGCGAGGCGTTGACCAATTGAAGGGCCAAACAGATCTCGTCAGACAATCCTTCCCTGACTGGATAAGACGCCTTACAATCTCAACATCTTGTGTGGACTATCTCCGTGACACGGCAGCGGTTCTCCGAAGGATCAATCTGAGCTCCATTGCCGTGTCTGTAAGGCGCATACTGAGCCGTCTTCGCTGGCCAATAATGGATCAAAGTGGGCCTGGCTGAACAGTGGCCAATACAGGCTTGCTCTGAACAGTCGTGCAGTATTTCGGAATCTTATGCACCAGGCCTCCCGCTTTCTTTATTCCTAAAGGATTCTCGTCTGAGGCGTTCAATACGCGGGAGTATCATTGCAACGACTTCTCTTGTATACGAGAGCTGAGCACCGATGTGGCTCATCTCAGCTCTGCTCTCCGCGGTCGTGCTGGGTCTCGTACCTGCAGCGAGTGCGGGGACATGCCAGGTACCTGATGGCAGCTTCGACTTCGTATGTAGCTTCCAGGCCGCGATATTGAACTTATAACGGAGCTGACTTTGTGTTTAGGTCATCATCGGAGGCGGAACAGCCGGCCTTGCACTTGCTACGAGACTCAGCGATGCTCTTCCAAACCGTTGTATTCTAGTCATCGAAGCTGGACCGGATGGACGCGACGAGCAACGAATCTATATCCCTGGACTGAGAGGCTCGACCTTTGGTTCCTCGTACGATTGGAGTCTTCCCACTGTGCCACAGGCTGAAGCAAACAATCGGACTATAGGCCATAACCGCGGCAAGGTCCTTGGTGGTACTTCAGCCCTGAACCTGCTTGTTTGGAACCGTGCCACTGTCAAGGAATACGATGCTTGGGAAGAGCTTGGGAACCCAGGTTGGAACTGGCAAAATATGTTTCCAAGCATGCTGAAAGCGGAAAACTTCCAACGACAGAATGGCTCCCCACAGTACGGCGTCGATGGTGTTGGATATGGAGGCCCGATCCAAGTTGCTCTAACTGAGAATCCGCCGCCCCAACTCCAGGCTTGTATTCCAACGTTGACCAATCTTGGCGTGCAAGAGAATCTCGAATCGTTGAATGGAACGAATCTTGGCGTCATGTATCAACCGGCTACATATCGCGTATCCAATCACACGCGCTCCTATTCCGTGGACTATCTTCCAGAAGCTGGTGACAACTTAGTTTTCATGTTCAACACTACCGTCCAAAAGATACAAATCGATGAGGATGGGTCGAAGGCTACTGGCGTCATTCTCATGGACGGCACATTGATCCAAGCCAGGAGCGAGGTAGTTGTTTCCGCCGGAAGCCTGCTTTCTCCAAAGATTTTGGAGCTTTCTGGGATAGGTCAAAAGTCCGTGTTGGGAAACGCCGGTGTCGAGCACATCGTTGATCTTCCCGGCGTCGGAGAGAACCTACAGGACCATCTCCGCATTCAGACCACGTATGAGCTCAAACCCGACATTCTCGGAGTGGATATCCTAAAGTATAACACGACGTTGGCGGCCAGTGAATTGGATCTGTGGAAGCGCGGCCGTACTTCGCTCTACCAATACGCCGGAAGCTGCTACGGCTTCGTGAAGTGGAGGCAGGCTCTTGGTGACGACAGCAAGCTCATTCAGCTGGCAACGCAATCCGCGAACCAGTCGAATCCTGTCGACCGAAAGAAGCTTGAACTACTTGCTGGTCCGGACTCCGAAGCACCAGATCTGGAGGTCGTCTTCAGTGACGGTTATATAGGAACAACCGGCTACCCCAAGAATGGCACGGCTGGCTACGGTAAGCAGTATGCAACGCTTCTGGCTGGTGTACAACACCCGCTTTCTAGGGGATCAGTCCACATCAACGGATCCGATCCAGTCAACAAGCCCCTCATTGATCCGAGGTATCTTGGTACGCCGTACGATCTAGAGTCTTTAATTCAGGCCGCAAGGTACACACGAAAGATGGCCATGACCGCGCCCTTCAGGGACGTGTGGGTATCCGAGTTCGATCCTGGCATGAGCACCGAGACAGACGCAGAGTGGGAAACGTACATCAGGAACAACGTCTTCACTTTCTACCACCCACTAGGAACCTGCGCGATGTTGCCGAAGAAAGACGGTGGTGTGGTCGACCCCCAACTGAGGGTTTACGGCGTAGATAATCTCAGGGTGGTGGACGCGAGCGTCATTCCGATGATCATTTCAGCGCATATCCAGACAGCCATTTATGGCATCGCGGAGAGAGCTGCAGAGATGATGGCGACGAAGTACCGCCGAGGAAACGCGCTGGGTGTCGCGTCATGTGCGGAGGCTGGGAAGCCGAGGCCCATCCCGATTAGGAATAGCTGAACGCGTCGCGTGTCGTCATGAGGCTCTCAAACCTCATCGTTGCTTCTCTATCAGCATCCAACTATCGTCTTCCGCGCTTGACTACTTCACGTATAAAAACACGATGTCATCGCGATTTCAGGCCTCGTGGTTCGATCAATGACATGATTATTCTCCAATTGGAACGCAGCCAGAATCAAGCAAGTGTGCATGAACGGCATACCCATCCCGATACCAAGATCTCGGCAGTACCTGCATCGCAGCATTAAATGCCCAAACTCCTAAACATGAAGAAGCGCGATATTGAATGGCACCCCTGCCGGCACCCTCGATGGGTCACAATCAAGTCTGGGAACGGATCAAACGCAAGACGAATGGACTAAAGCAAACTCCGCCAACTCCAAGCTCCCCGTTTCCCTCATCAGGTAAACTTGTGACCCCAATTCGTTCTCAAGAAGAGTGGCTTCTTAAACTCAGTTTTCAGTAGATGCATGGAGAGCCTGTATTGATGTGTCGAATTCCTGATGGTTTCAGGAATAGAACTCAACCGTGAGACAACGAGACGGTTGGGCGTCTACTTACCGCACACTCGGCAGTAAGGTAACCTGTGCGCATAGCACAGTTCAGGCTCTGAGTACGCCGGCGGATGAACGTGGAGCCGCTGCACCGGTGCAAGCACTTGTCGAGTCTGCGGAACTGGTGTTGTGTACGCTGGAAACTGGCCGTTCGCACGCATCTGGCCAAGCATGCGCTGGTGGTTGTTCATTGCAGTGGTCAACATGATGCCATACGCGCCCAACATTCCCTCAAGGTCATCCGGCTGCATGTCCACCGTGCGTTGCTGGAATCCATTGTCGGCTTCTTGATGCAGGGTACGCATGTTACTGAGTAGACCGACTGCTTCCCTGCGTCTTGCGGCACGATAGGCTTCACGCTGCTCCAAAGCTTGAACGCGGTCGGCGATGTCGACAATCCTCTTCGCGAAGTCCTTGAGATCTGCGTTCTCTTGCTCCAACTTGGCGATGCGCTCTGCCTGTTCCTGCTGCGCTTCTTGTACGGCTCGGAGCTGCGCTGCAAAGCCCAAAGGCACGATCATTTGAGCACATCCTTGGCTTGGAGTTTGCGCAGATTCCCGGCTAGGCTGCGGAGTGAAATCTGGGGTTGTCATCGTTGGAGGAGGGTTTCCAGTGCATGCGCTATTGGTATTTTGACAGTCGCCCATCGTAGCTTTCGTGTATGGTGTAGTTCCTTGCTGTTGCGCGGCACGCCAGAGTCGATCAGCGCGTAGAACAAGACAGAAAACAGACGAGCTGAGCAAGGGAAAGCTGATGGAGCTTTGCGTTTGCGCGCAACTAGCAATTGTTCGAGCAAACGATCTGTCGCAAATACACAGAAAGGGCCTAGCGGCGGTGAAGTGCCGCGGTGAGCGATGAAAGGTGCGTTGACAGGCGTCTACAGTGTTTGCGGAGCACGGCAAACGAACGGCCGTCTTGATTCACTCCCGCGTTCGAATTTATGATCGCTTTTGGACCACTTGATACTCAAATGGGACAGCTGGGATGGGATATACTCACCATCCTCGCCCACACGACGGGCGTAGACGAAACTACGCACACGCCATACAAGCTCTCTTGTGGGGCACACTCAAAGACAGCTCGGTCGAATGATACGTTGACCGCCTTCCAGACGATTGCTTCGGCGCTACATCAGGCCAATGATCTTTTCACAACTTTGTAGGATATGACCAGTCATGTTTGGCAGGAGGACAGTATTATTGGACTAGGCTAAGATTAAGACATCTAGGATCGTATCCTACTCCAAGAAGAAAGTAGTCATACTCCTGGGCGGAACACTAGCTACAAACACCGACCCATTAACCCCATACGTCCCAACCATCGTGTTATTGTGATCATTATCCGCCAAATACGCATTCGCGACACCCATCGTAAGATTACAGCCTTTAACACTAACCTCAACCTGTCTTTCATAGTGCGCCTCATTGATAACAGGGATAGCCAGCGTACCATTCGTGTTCTCAAATGCTGTGACCTTGAGGTTCTCAGCAGGACTGATAGCATCGATACGAACAGATCCCGGACGTGCGAAACGGAAGTAGCCGGCAAAGGCCCAGAGGCGGCGGGATACTTCGAAGGTGTTACCTCGGAGACGTACGAGGATGGCGTCGCTGCCGGTTGTGTTTCCGGGGTTGTCTTGCGCGCACCACCAGTGGAGGTAGCCGGATGTGTCGCTGTAGACGAAGGCTTGGTGCCTTTTTGCACAGTCAGTTGGGTGTGTCAAAAGGGAATGCAACGTTTATGACTTACATATAGATCGCCCATTGTAGACCCTCTGCCAGCTGGCCCGTCGTATCCCAGGTAGTGTTGAAAGGACCGCTACCGTCTGACCACTCAGTCTCCATGTTTGGCTGACCATGCGTATTGAAAGGTCGCTCAGGCATGCTTTGATAATTGTGCCATGTCGCCACATCGTACATCTTGCCGCCACCAGCTTGGTCCAGTTCGTAAAGCAGGTTACGTTCCTGACGAGCACCAGTAGCGTCGCAGCAGGACACCTTCAAGTCCTCGCGATACTTCTTGACAGTGGGATAGAGGACCTTGAGGAAGTCGGCAGCCTGGTATCCGTCGGAGTCCATGCTAGCGTAGGTAACGGGATTGAAGTCGGGCTCGTTGTAAGCACCGATCAGGTTGACATTGATACCCTTCTCTTCATACAATCTGACGTACTCCACGAGGTAGTCAGCATATGCTTGTCGCCAGTCGTGCGTGCAGTTGGTTCCGCGCACGCCGCAGATCAGGCCGCCGTTGATGTCCGTGGCATCGGTCTTGAAGCAACCCGGAGCAGACCAAGCGTCTGCATAGATGAACAGATCCGGGTTAGCTGTCAAAGCTTGTTGTGTGAGCTTGAGCTGGCAACTGTCGGCGGTGGAATCGTTCGTTCCCAAGCCTGAGTAATTGGCAGGTGCGGATGGGCTTGTAGGACAGCTGCCGAGGATGCCGTCTGTAGGGCTTGAGCCAACGCGGTTGCGCAAAACAGAAAGACCTCCAAGATTTTCATTGAATAAATAGTCGCTGACGAGCTGTTGGTTTGAAGGCGAGAGACCTCGAGATCCGGTTTGATCGCAGGCGACACCAAAGGCTCCTGAGCAGCCACCTCCGATCATCGTTTGATGTCGAACCGTAGCGTCAACGGTGACCTTAACGGGTGGCTCATTTTGTGTGTATGCCCACGGCACGGGAACATACTGAGCACACGCTCCACCGGCATAGAGCAGTGGTAGTAGGAATGTTGTCGCCATCGTCGCTATGTTCGAATGGCTAAGCCAATAAACGCCTGATCAAAGCCTTTCAGGCAGCTTCTTTTATACATCATAATCATCTGCTAATTGAAGCTCCTAACACAAAACCAGACAATCACGACTGCATTCCCATCAATGACGACGCAATGATCACGACACACATCTCATTTACCCAGCCGGTATGAGCTAGGGTAAACTCACTAGGGACGTTGTAGTTTCCAGCCCGTCAATATTGCGGAGTGACGTGAGTATCCCTCGGGTCTCGGACGTAAGCCTTCGAATGAGACGATGCGCTAGACCAACATGTCGGAGAAGGTGGGGCTGAATTCAAGCTTTGCGGGATGGTTAGCGGGGAAGGACTTGGAGATAAGCGCGGATCGGCTGAACTATGAAGGCATGGAGATATTAGCCGGTCGACTTCTACCAGAAACTCGGTATTGTCGAACGACCGGGTCGCGCGGACGGGCGACGGATATTTGGATGTGGTAGTGTATGAGATGTATTGAGGCCTTTCGTTCGTTAATACGCGACCAAGACGAGGGCATTGCGACGGCTTAATCTCCTGGGCCATGTCCATAATATATCTCGTCATCTCTCAATGTACTCGACACAACCCTATAACTTGGACTTGACAGGCGCAAATGTGCTTCCCTGTCCACCGCCGAGAGCTTCAACAAGCTCATCGACCTTCTCCAGCACCCATGTGCATCCTTCATCGCTGACTAGCCATTTGATCCCCTCCTCTTCTCCCGCCTCAGGCTCTTGTTTCCAGGTGCCGTCTTCCCAAGCCTTCCTCAGCCCGAAGACATGACTGAGGACCTGTGGTCCAACTCCTTGTTGTGCCCTTAAGCATGTGATGGCAATCAGGCTGGTTGTTATGCGGCCCACGGTCGCTCCTTCCTTGCGGGGAGGGTCGGTGAACAGACCGCCGTATTCGCTGTTGATGATGAAGACGGGCAGATCGGGGTGTGCCTCGCCGAGTTTGTGTTCGAGTTTGGTTTCTAATGGGCGGTAGATGGCATTCCAAAGAGCGCGGCCGCGGTTGTTGATGTGCTCGACGTTGGAGGGATCGGGAAAGCGCGTAGGTTTGGTGTTTAGCTTGGAAGCGATTGACGAAGGAAGTTCGGCGCGGAAGGCGTTGAGCATGTTGATCGTGCGTGGGATCTGTATGATGTCTTAGTACGCGACGCTGTTTCCCTTGTAAGACTGGCTACTCACGCCATTGAAGCCTATGCACTTGAGACCAATTTCGCGCATGAACTCCGCTGTCGCAACGCCTTCACTCTCGGGTCTGGACGCAGTCGAGCTGTTGTATAAGGCGACCATGGACTCGGGCGAGTTCATCGTCATGGTTGCGGCCGTAGAAATGCCCAGCCATGATGGTCGCCCGAGTTTGCGCTCTGTGGCCTCTTCTTCTATCCGTTTGTACACAGCCTGGATCCTCGGTGGTGCTGGTACGGGGCCTGGGCGCGAGTGCGCGGCGTTGATGAGCGACTTGAGCGTCGGCGACAGCTTCGACATGGTGTGCAGATGGCCAATGACGCAAGAATAAAAGATAATGCGCAAAGATCACGAGACGAAGGATAAATGCTACGCAAACATCAATGGGTATCAAGGTGCAGTGCGCCGTTGACAAGGCCAGAGTATTTAACGTCGACGAACATGCCATGACGCGAAGCCGACGCCGTTCCGAGGCTCCACGTTCGGCATTTCTTCAAGTCCCGGCCATCAGGTGTTGCCCGCCAAGCCATGCTCTAGAACTCACGCCACCAACGAGCAAACCGTCGCCGTGCCTAGGGACGTTTGAGAATAATATAATAAATCAACAGAAGACATGAGAGACGAGTGAGAACTCTTCAAAGGTGTGGCGACTCAACAAAAGTGTTGGGAAGGTATCTAATTCTTGCAATTGCAATTGCAATTGCATATAGCTAAGCAATTAACTACCCAGGTCTATGGACGCAGCGCAGAAGAATGTTTCAAGGAGTGAGGGTAAGCGCTCCAGATACTGACAGCCCAGCAATCAAATACTCTCTTCCGCATTAGTTACCCCCGCCAGAGATGGTAGCATCGAACGGCTCAGCAATAGAGACCTGTCCAGCAGCCGCAGTATCCTGATCAATGTTGTTCTGGAGCTTCGTCATTTCCTCCGCAAGCTTGTCGGCAACCGTGTCATCTCCCTGAGCTTGCTGAGCCTGAAGCTTAATAACAGTAGCCATGAGCTTCAAAACCTTGTTCTTGATCTTTCCGGCCTGTAATAGTATTAGCTTTGTAGCGCAGTTTGTGTAAAAGAACACATACCTGGATCTGATCGGCTTCATCGCCAGTAGCAGCCTCGACCGCTGGATTGAAAGCCTCCTTCTCCGCATCGTTGGCGACTTGGTTGACTTCATTAAGGAAGGTGAGGTCTGCCGGGTCGATGTTTCCTGGGTTCTGCAAGTCGAGTGCTGAGAAGGCTGCCATAGCTTCTGCCTGCGCGTTTCCAGCCTGTCCGCCAGAGATCGAGATGTCGTTGTAAGTCGTGTCGGCGAGGACAGGGCCGGCCTGGCGGGCAACCACTGCGCGCTTGTTGGAAGTAGGTGCGGCGACAGAGAACGCAGCGAGCGAAAGGATGGCGAAAGATTGGAAGTACATGGTGAATATGTATGTATAGATTATTCGAGAGAAGAGTAAAAGTGATGGTAGGTACAGCGCAGCTGTTACGGTAGTAGAAAGAGGGTATGAGAAGTGAATCTACAGCGTCAAGCTGGATATTGTTTAAAGTACTTAAAGATGATTGAAAACGCTTGATGATAGTAGGAAACTTAAGACGGCGGGTTTGCAATGCGTTCTTATACAATCGCTCGACGAAGCGCAGCTGTAGGCCAGACACACCCAAAGCAGCATCTCCGATCCTGAGGTTTCGTTCATGCCGAGCTGTTCCGCCTGAGCGCCTCTCTCAGGCGCCATCTGGTACACGATCTCGGGCGTGGGGCTCTATGCGCCGACCGCCAAAACACATCGACTCAGCGCCAGGTGGAATCTTCCCACGAGTAGGAGAAATCGGCCTGAAAGTTACAAACGTTGCGCGTCGCCAAACGATGGATCGCGCAACCCTGCCAGGCCTGAGCGAAATGTTCGTTCCTGAACGGCGAGGCTGTGAAACCCTTTGGACGTCAGAACCTGCGACTGAGGCACCGCCGCGCATGAGCTTGGCAAAAGCTTAGCATGTACAGTACCTGTCACATTGCCAGAGGGAGTTTGGCGTCCGCGGTTTGACAGCAAAGAACGGCGCGCAGAGAAGCGATGATTACTGATGTTGGTGTTTGAGCGTGGTCCGTGTTTGAGGCAGGAACGGTTGGTGTGGGGCATTGCTCCCAGCTCCATGGCTTCCGCCATCAGAGTGATTTATTGATTACTTAACAACGGCCAGAGGGACGCGAGCTTCATGCTCCGCCGTCACGTCCGCTGAGCATCGCTCCCCTCTTGCGCATACGCTCCTCGATCATCCTCTTGCTGTAGCCCGTCTCATTTACACTTGAACCAGCACTGAACAGGCTCTCAGCCTTGCTATAAACCGCCTCTGTGTACTCAATGCTCGGCGCTGAGAAGTCCATGGTGAACACACTGACACTAACACCGCCGCCAGCCACAACCCAAGTCTCGCCCGGCAGGCTTGTATCGCCATTGTACGCGGCATTGATTCCAGCAGCCAAGGGGTCGACGTTATCCCACGTGAAGAGGCCGCTTGTCTCGTTGTAGACTGCCACGTCTGTGTTGGCCTCGCCTGTGAGCCTGGTCTTGACCACTGGGGGCATGGTGCTGTTGACAAGATCGGGAATGTTGACGTTGACACCATAACCCAGAGGCAGCACTTTCTGTCCTTCTGGTGTGTTCTTGATGAACTCGTTCACTACCTCGAAGGAGACCTTGGCAGCCAATGCGGCGGGGTCCGAGGCGCTTGTTACGTTGAAGTAAGGCACCGCCTTGTTACTTGCGCTGGTGGCGATCCCGGGTATAGATCGCGATACAGCAGCGAAAGTTGAGCCTGCGGTGCCACTCAGGAGCATCACGAAGGGACCGAGGTTTGTGCCGTAGTTCGGTCCGGCAACGAAGAGATCGGCTGTCTGATGCCAGTCGGGGTAGTAACGCGGAAGCACGTAGTCGAGCGCCACGAAGGTACACGCCGCAGGTGTGCCGTCGTAGTACCAGATGTTCTCGTCATTTGGATCTCTGCCGACTGCAGGTGCGCCTGCAGGGATAATGTCGTACTGGGACGCAATTGTGAGGTTTGCTGACTCTGCCCAGATGACGGTGCTGCCCTTGCCGGACTGTTGCTGCGCGGGCGCGACCACGAGCACTGGATGATGCATTAGCCTTGAGTACTCCTTGCCAAAGAATATTGAGATCTTTACCCTCATGGCCGGCATCCACCAGCAACTTGTATAGTTCCCTCAAATTTCCACTGCCAAATCCATCATCATTGCCCATGAGAATCTTGAGCGCATCCGAAGATGAGGCAAGGCCCAGTGCTACCGCAAGGGCGGCATTCAGAGAAAAGCGCATGTCGACGATTGGCTGTAGAATTGATGTGCAGGTTATGAAGGACGTAGAAGCAGCGTAACAAGCCTCCTAGCGTCTCATCAACTATTAAGAAACCACAGCTTATATACACCCTCACAGACCTAATCCGATTGAGCCGGTACCAAAATCCGGTTACGCCGCAAACCCAGAAAATGTACCGCATCTGGCAAGCATCTGGGCACCCTAATGATAGTCGCTGCAGGAACAGGAACCGAATCCATGAGCGCGGAATCTCCGATATCGTGTCGAATTCTCACCTGAGTTGGGCGCGCGCTCTGATTCGGTGTTGATAAAGATACGCGGAACGCCTCACAGCTGGCTAGGACGCGTTGGGAAGGAGGTATGCGCGTGTCGGGATAAGATACCAGGATGCATCGGAGTACGGCGATCGCGAAGTACGCTTCGCATACCCATGGCGAAGTAATGTTGGGGAAATACTTTGCAAGACTTCCCCAGTGTTGAAAGGGAAGGATCGGCGATACTGTCTGGGTGGAGGCGAAACCGAGGCTTGTGCACTAACGCGTCACCACACCCAACTTCGGAAGCAATACTTTGCATAACTAACTCGCGAGGTCTATATCACTTTTAGACACAACTCAGATTGTCAACTTGGTGGTGCCATTTCGTACTGTTGTGTTTAGGGGTTGAAGGCTCTACATAAATAGGTTGATGACGCCCGATCGGTCAGCTGAAATCACCATGCCATAAGGCTGCTCAATCAAGGCCACGTCCATTATACGATCAACATGACCCTTGAGCAAGTACTGTTGCTGCAACGCGATGGCACCTGACCTTGACGATTTGGCCGGTGGTTTCTTTGCTGAGGTACTTGCCCGGCTGTCCCTAGCATTACCCACTTGACCGGCCGGCTGCTGTAATCTCTCCGTAATGACGATGGTATCTGGACTCGGCTGCGATGCGGTATATGCTGGTTTACCTTCATCGGGCTCTAGGCCACTCACCACTGTCGATGATTCTGGCCGATTGGTGTCCCAGTAGCGGACTTTCCAGTCGGGCCCTGCTGTGAGAAGAAATGTGTGTTTCGACTCGCCTTTCTCGTCCGTTGCCTGTGTGCATATGGCTAGTGCTCGAATGCCGCGGTCCGCCGTCGAGCTAGCCGTCGGTTCGACGCTGGTTGAAAAGCGGCCAAGCATACCACCAGCTTTCTCCTCGTCCAGGTCGATGAGGGTGGTGCTCTTGGTTCCAGTATCTTTGCACAGTCCCGTACGATAGACTTCTTTGCAGATGTGCTTCTCGAAGTCCCACACAGTGACCTCACCCTGATCGCTGCCACCGCTGATATACAATCGGGTCTTCTTCAACTTGGGGAAGAAGACCTGACGGAGGCGGTGTATCGGCGAAGCACCGTGGAATACCCAAGCCTTGAGGCGAAGCTTGAACCGAAGATCCCAGAGATCGAGGACGCCATGTGAAGTTCCTAGCAGCAGCCAATGCGCTCTCTTATCAACGCAGAAGCACGTAGGGGTGCCGTGGTCCAAAGGATTGTTAAGCGTGTACAGCAGCTCCATTGTCCTGAGATCCAGCGCAATGACCTTTGAGGTATCAGTAGCTAACAAAAGGACCGATCTGTTGTCTCCATTGTAGTGTTCCGACCACACTGCACAGTCGCCCTTAGGAAGTTGATATTCGCGAAGAAGTCGAGGACGCCCGAACTTGGCACTTCCATCATGACTCTGGATGTAGTCCACGCGGACCACATGTACACTACCATCATCACCCGTTGCGACAAACGAGTAAGTCTGTTCCACAAAAACCAGACTCGTGACCTTGACATCCTCACCCAGTCTGTAAGTCTGTCGTGATCTCCGGGTAATGTTGCGCTCGAGACGTGACGTATCCCAAATCTTCACAGTCCCGTCGTCTGACCCACTGATGAAGAAAGCTTGGTCAGGCGAGACCAAGATGCGCGTCACTGCAGCAGTATGCTCGCCAAAGCTCGCCACCAAAGTGCCTTCCGGTCTCCACGGTATGCCGGCTGGCGACTGATGAGCGTCTTTGTACCTGATGGGCTGCCGCCTAATTGGAGATTGTATGCGAGGGCCAAACTCGATCTCATCCGTAGGGAAGCGCTCAAGAAGCATGGAGTCTAATAGCTTGAGAATCGCCGGATCGTTACCTGTATAGTTATGTGCATTCCTGAATCGAACTCTCATTGGACTACGGTCGTACCGTTCTGTAGCGAGAGGGGAGTTGGGAGGTCGCGATCGAGAGGAGTCTCGAACATGAGTACCGTCGACCTTCCCGAACGCGTTGGCAGATGTGGTACCAATCTCAGCCAAGGCTTTGTTTTCTCCTTTGCCGAGCAGTCCCAAAGCACTACTACGATGGCGAAGGCTGCTGGATAAATCTGTTGAGCCGACGGAATTGGATGGAGAAAGAGATGGCCGCGTGATCTGCAATGACCTTCTCCGCATGTCTGTCTCGGAAGGTGGTGAGCCAATGTTGGAATGTACCTCGTTGGAAGAAGACATTTTCGATCGCAATGGGATCGTGATACCCCTCTCTTCGCGTATCAGTCGCCCAGCTTGACTTTCAAAATGCTCGGCTAGCCCATTAGCCTCCGTAGTTGATGCATCCAGCAGAGCGTCCTTGATCGTTCGAGGTTGAATGTGCTCCTCTGGAGCGCTGGGTTTCCTAGTTTGTTCCATGACCTGACGGACGTCTTCATCAAAGAGCACTGTCTGAGCCTTAATACCAAGGTCATTCAGTACGACAACGCTGTTGAACTTGGTGGTCGGAGCGGCGAGACCATCAGAGCGTCGGCGATTGCTCACTCTCCAAATGAACTCCCGTAGAGCAACAAGCTTGAAATCGTCTTCTGCTGTCATACCGGCGTTGCGGAGTTTTCGTAACCATAGGTCGTCCTCTTCGTTTTTTGGTAGCCGCTGTAGTATCTTTTGGTCTAGTTCGCGCCCAGAGATTGTAGGTAAGCTATCCTCTGATGACCCAAAGGTGAAGGTCTGCTGCTGCCTGGCTGCAACCCAAAATTGACCCTTCTGAGCCTGCAGCGCCCAGTTCGAGGTCATATCTAAAAGCAACCGTGACATGGGTGGCTTTAACGACTCCAAAATCCGTACTTCAGAGAACTCAGAGGGTATGACTTTAAGGTAAGGTCGAATGAGATTGACCAGAATGCTGTGCGTATCGGCGACCGAAAGATATCGGGAAGCAGCTGAGATAAACTGTGCGGCTGCCTCTCGAATCCATAAGTTAGGATGCATTGTGAGGCGTGCAAGTATATCCACCAGTTCCCATGTCTTGGACCGCTGAAATAGACCAAGCTCTGCCATAGATGAAAGCGCTCTAATGGTCTTTTCCACCACAAACTCTTCCGGATCTGTTAGGGCCTGAACCATGAGCGGTAGAATGTAACCTTCCAAGCTAGCACCGCCAACAAAAACGGCAACGCCGACGATACCTTCAAAGAAGGCACACTTGAGCATCCAATCTGGGTCGTTCAGGTACGTGTTAAGATGACTAAGAACGACGTCGTTGGCCCGTGGGCTTCCAAAAAAAACACACAAGTCAGAGACAGAACGTAGCATGGCTCGACGGACAGAGGCATCGCCATCGGTAAGAAGGGCTTTCGTGTGTTTCTCAAAGGCTTCCACAAGGATGCGACGATCCGAATCGAACTGGTTCCGGTGGGCGGATGAAGACATGTCGTCTTCGGTTTCGGGATCTGCATTGGGTAACGACCCCTCTGCGCGCAGAGCCTGGATCATATCCAGATACCTAGCTGCAGTGGTTGCTAGAGTACCGATACAAAACGCATACTGCATTCGAACAAGGGGACCAACGTTGGTAGAAGAGTCAGGGAGGTATGCCTCTAGACGGGGTAAGACATATTCCGGGAAGATGTAGGCGTTGATAGGAGATACAACCTGAACCATGGCGAGTATCTGTGTCAAGGTGCGCAACGCAGCAATCTTGACCTGTTCAGACTTGTCGACTAGCAATTGAGCGACGTAGGGAATCACACGGTCCAGCTTTGCTTCATCCGTTAAGCGTTCGGAGAATGCCAGGAGCAACTCCAGGCCTCGGACACGAGCGGAGGATCTAGCTGTTCCTCGCAGACAAGATACGACGATGGTTAGAAAAACCAAATTACCGTCATCGATAGCCAGACTCCGCGCGGGAGAGGCTTGGTGCTGATAATTTGGTATGTTGACGAAGAGCGGGAAGAGCTTGGCATGCGGTCTTGGAGGGGTGAATTCGGGTTTGATGAGTTCCTTTCCTTCCTCGTTGGACAACAAGTGAGAAATCTTGTCGTAGTCGCTATATATCTGGTCTATGCGCTCATCAGGCTCGCCAAGGTGTTCTGATCCGGTGGTTACTGGCTTGCGCCCTGACGATGGGTCGGTAATGGAGTACATATACTGTTGTAGAAAGCCGTAAAAGTAAGTCGGGAACACCTTGCCTTTCCAATGTGTCAGGTAGTCTTCGGCAGTCATCCGAGAATTGGGATCCACTTGTATCATGTGTAATATCAACTCGCGTATGCTGCTATCCTGGATCTTGCTGAGATGAGAATGCTCGGGATTGTATTCGCCTTGTCGGTACTTGAACAGTTGACTGAGAGAGAAGATGGGGGCTTCCAGGAATAGTTCAGCGATGACGCAGCCGACACTGAAAACATCCATGGCCCAGTTGACATCGCCCTCGCCTTCGGGTTGCTGTCCAGCAGCTAGGAATCTCTCCGGTGCAAGGTAGCAAGTGCGGCGACCGGAAAGGTCGAAGTAGAAGGAGAAGTCGGCAGGGTTGTCTTCGGGTAGATGTGCTGGCTTGTATGATGATGAGAAGTCTGCAAGATACAGCCAGTTCCAGGACGTGACAAGAACGTTTTCGGTCTTGATGTCACCATGATAGATGTTCCGCGCGTGGCAGTCTCGCACGGCGCAAAGGAGCTGAAAAGAAAGCCATTTCTTCTCAATCTCTTCCAAGAATGGACGTGTGCTGTAAGACGTTAGTGTATTGGTGTAGGTAGTGAAGTGTCAGATTATACCTCAAACGATCGTACAAAGAACTGTGAATATACTGGCGCACGAGATAACCGCAAGCTGCCGTCTCGATCACGCGGTGGTATGCAACGGCGTTGGGCACATCAGCGAGCACTTTGCGTTCATCTTGGAACAGTCAGTCAGTCCTACGTGTGGAGAATAGTGACTTTGTTAAACTCACGGAGTAGCCGTTTGACGTGTTCTTGGAAGTCGAACTGAGCGTAAGGCTTCATCACCACTCGGGCTACAACAAGACCGTCCTTGTGGCGGGCGCGCACGGCTTTCATAAAACGCGCCGCTCCGAGTGATTTCTCATATTGCAGATCAGCCAGCTCGGGCACGTCGATGTTGGCCGAGCCAGCCGAAAGCGTAGTGAGGGAGAAGCCCTGACCCATGATGGTGGTTGATGTGCGAGCGTGGTTGTGGTGCCAGGGTGTGGAGCTATATCAAGGCGCCGCGACGAACATGTTGGAAGGGGCGATGCAGATCTCACGCCGCAGCTGTTGAAGCTGTATTCACTGCTAGATGATGTTGTGTCAGACGAAACCGAACACGCACCTGGGTATTGTCGAGATGTACGTCGGGCGCGTCAGGTGCAGCATCCCAGGTCATCTTTCACCTGTCGCGCTCGCCTCGGCACTAATCCCAAAGCGGAAAGGTGTCCCGCAGCCCACTCGGTCCCATGCCGCGCCTGGCAACACGTAATTGTCGTCTCTCTGCGAACACACGACCTGCATGGCGGACACGAAAGAGCATGTCGTCTTCTTCCACCCCGACCTGGGCATCGGCGGGGCGGAGCGCTTGGTCATCGATGCCGCGGTTGGCCTGCAGAACCGCGGGCACAAGGTGACCATCTTCACATCGCACTGCGACCCGGCCCACTGCTTCGATGAGGCGCGCGATGGTAAGCCTCTACTCAGCACCCCGGAACCACGCATCGCTTCTGCCTGGCCTCGCAGCTGAGACCTGACGCGATCCAAAGGAACCCTCGACGTGCGCGTGCGCGGCAACTCCCTCGTCCCCGCCGCCTTCTTCGGCCGCTTCGCCATCCTCTGCGCCATCCTGCGCCAGGTGCACTTGATACTCCAGATCGCCCTGTTTACCGAAGAGCTCCCCAAGCTCGCGCCTTCCTCGTTCTTCGTCGACCAGCTCAGCGCCGGCATCCCGCTCCTGCGATTCCTCCAACCACGCCCGCGCGTCATCTTCTACTGCCACTTCCCCGACAAGCTACTTGCGAAGAAGGGTGGCCTACTAAAGACGTTGTACCGTGGACCCTTTGACTGGCTGGAGAGCTGGAGTACAGGGTGCAGCGACACCATTGTCGTCAACAGCAACTTCACCAAGAGCATCTTTAGCGAGGCTTTCCCCACCCTGAAACATCGTGAGCCGGGCGTTGTATATCCCTGCGTAGACATCAACGCAGGCGGGTCGGTCGAGGAGGTTACCCCGCTGTGGAAGAACAAGAAGGTGCTCCTCAGCATCAACCGTTTCGAGAAGAAGAAGGATGTAGCGCTTGCCATCAGAGCATTTGCGGGGTTGTCGCCAAAAGAACGCGAGGATGCGCGGCTTGTAATTGCAGGTGGATATGACCCCAGGGTGGCCGAGAACGTCTCTACATACACCGAGCTATGTGAACTCGCAGACTCTCTCAAGCTGAAGCACGCGACTGCTAAGACTGTCATCACCGCCCAGGCCATGCCCGACGACATCTCGGTTCTCTTCCTCCATTCCGTCCCGAATGCCTTCAAGGCCACGCTACTATCTACCTCGCGCCTCCTCGTATACACCCCACTACATGAACACTTCGGCATCGTACCACTCGAAGCAATGCTAGTAGGCACACCGGTCCTAGCTGCCAACGAGGGCGGGCCTACCGAGACAGTTATAAGCGGGCAGACGGGGTGGCTGCGAGACGTCACCAAAGTGCAGGACTGGACCGAAGTCATGCGCATTGCGCTCGAAGATGGCGAGGGCGAAGAACGGCTCAGAGAGATGGGCAAGTGGGGTAGGGAAAGAGTCATCGCTGAATTCTCGAAAGAGAAGCTGGCTGAACGACTAGAGACGGAAGTCAAAAATATGAAGTCGAAGAGCATGCGTCCGCCGCTCATGCCATTCGCTGCTGTCATACTGGCTGTAGGCCTGATGGGTGCTCTGGCTGCGGCGAGCATGGTACTAGCTCTGAAACAGTAGATACATGATCTTCAGAGGAAGAATATCATTACATGTCAACTACGTAAACTACTTCTTCGCGGCCTTGACACTGGGCACTTCGTCGTCCTTCTCGAAAATATCCGGCAAAGGCCCAATAGGCGTAATCTGGAACTTGTTGATTTGGCCATGGCTCTTGGTGTAATGCTTCTTGATGTGCTCAAAGTCTGTGGTTTCTTTGAAAGCGGGGTAGTCCTGTTCCATTCGTGTTAGCAGAAGTCCATAACGATCATTGAAAAAGGGGATAACGTACCCAGTACAGATGGCGCATCCACTTGTGAAGGTGCGGGTATCCCGATCTGATATCGCGGATATTGCACTTGAAGTGCTGAACGTACACAGGATCGAAGCGGATGATCGTGGTGAAAAGGCGGACATCGGCTTCCGTTACGTGCGGGCTTGACAGTAGATATGGCGTGGAAGACTGGGCCATGGACTCTTCCAACCGATCAAGAGACTTGAAAAGCTGCGTCACGGCCTTTGTGTATGCCTCCTCAGTGCTGCGGTCTCGTTAGTCAATCCTGCTCAACATCATGTGAGTGATTCAGAGTAACCTACGTAGCGAATCCCGACTTGTAAACACCGTTGTTCACATCGTTGTACACCCAGTCGTTCATGGCCTCGATGTCCTTCTGGAAGTCCTTGGGGAATAAATCCACCTTCCTGTACTTCTCCTCGACGAGATCGTCGAATTCGGTGTAAAGCATCCTTATGATCTCCGCACTCTCATTGCTGACAATCTTGTTGGTCTTCTTGTCGTACAGCGTCGGCACCGTGAAGCGACCTTCGTAGTCTGGGTTCTGCTCAAAGTAGATGTCGCGTAGATGCGTGTATCCTTCATGAAGCGGATCCGGTGTGGTGTTACCAGAGACTTTCTCATCGGAAGCTGCGAACCGCCAGCCCTTCTCCGCCATGTGCCAGTGGACGCTGTTGTAGGAGATGATGTCCTCGAGGCCCTTTAGGTGGCGCACGATGAGTGTGCGGTGCGCCCAGGGACAGGCATGGGAGACATAGAGATGGTAGCGACCTTTCTCGGGTGGGAATTCGGCATCGGGCTTGTTCTGGATCCAGTTTCTGAAGACGGATGTTTGGCGCTTGAACTCGCCGCTCTTGTCACCGGGTTTGACCTTATTCTGTAGTCAGTATGCTGGTGCAAAACCCAACATCCACTGAATTTGACTGTAAAGCTGGCTAACAACTTCAGTATCACTTACCCAGTCAAGGATAGATCCCTTTCCATCCTTGCCATCTTGTTGTGGTGCTTTGTCCATGGCTGCGCGACTTGAAGTAGTGGAGAATGACCGAGTATATCTTATTGAGATTGCAGAACACTTTGTAATTGTGCTGAGTCGCAAAGCGCGTGAGAACATAGAATAGCGATATAAACTTCCAGAGATGCGTTGCGGCTATATAGCTGTCATTGAAAGCAAGCAGCTGGACGATGGTGGAGACGTCATAGCTTCCTCTGGTCCCGATCTGGTGGGGCGCGTGTTCCAAGAGTGGACTTTACTCAGCATTGAAAAGCTTGACTAACGTTTGGCGTGACAAAGCGCTTCGCGATGGAATTCCGCGTTACTATAGTATGAGCAATCACAGTGTAGGGTCACCAAGACATTCAGAAAGGCTCGGGATATGGAATAAACAATCACATAGGGAGGAAGACCCAGAATTCGGGGGTATCTAGTGCTTTTGCAAGTTCGTCCAAATATGTACATGTGTAGGATGCCGTCCAGGAAATCGTTGCGCCTGAGCCATGTTTAACAAAGCGACCTTCCCAAAATCTCAATGCTACAAACTCCGAGGACAGATTATTGTTCCTTGATGCGCTTTAGAGCAGGGCGGCACCGACATTTCCCAACGTCTGCTTCGTTACTTCGTCCCTGACCTGTCCCACCTTCTTCGCCGAGTCGAGAATGGCACCCTCAATGGCTTTGAGCGCTTCGACCAGCTCACGACGCTGATCGCGTGGTGCGCTTCGACTGCCGGTCAATTGCTGAGCCTTCTCCACGGTGCCGGCCTCCATCGTTCGCAGGTGGGTCTCGATCTCGCGAATCTGGCGCTGGTAAACGTCTAGAGTACGGCCGAGCTCATCGGTGCGGCGGTTGAAGTAACCCATGAGGTCGACAGGCTTGGTCGGATCGTCATCGTCCAGAGCACTGGCCGCAGGAGTCTTTGCGCTTGACGCTGTGAGGTTGGCGTTGTTGCGGTAGTGGAACTGCGCCGGTAGTCGCTGGTTCTCAATGGCACGGAAGCTGAGGGTCGCGTCGTCGGCATCCTTCTTAACGAGACTTTTCAGGTGCGCAATGTTGGCGGAATCGTTGTCCAGGCCGACTTCAACGGTGGAAAGGAACGTCTCGATGTAGGCCACGTCAGGCGCGATGGTGTCAATCTCTTTCTCGCTGCCAGGGAGGGCCTCGCGAATCTGACTACAGAAGTTGACCTTGCGCTGGATGCCCTCGTCGAACTGCTGGATGATGTTTTGCAGTTCGGGGTGCAGGTCGTTGAAACGCGTGGTTCCTCGTATCGAGTCGAGGGTCATCTGAACGGGCTGTGCGCTTGAATTCATCTGATTTCCTCCCAGAGTAGAGCCACCGAGCGTATTCGACCTGTTCTGTGTGTTCATGCTGCCACCGAACAAAGTATTCTGCTGCTGGGGCTGAGCTTGCTGTTGAGTCGAACCGAAGAGCGAAGGGGCCGATGTTTGATTTTGCTGGGTGGAGGCGTTGTTCCCGAACAAGGAGGGTGTTGTTGTCTGCTGTGTGGACGAGGCGCTAGGACTTTCAGTTAGCTTGTGTCACCGCGAGCAGCCATGGGCACTTACAACAGTGATGGCTTTGACTGAGCGCCGCCGAAGAGGCCACCGGATTGGGGTGTGCTTTGGGGCTGGCCCTGTGCGGTTCCGCCTAATGCGCCGCCGAAGAGGCCTCCGCTCGTAGGCGCCGTTGTCGCAGGCTTGTTCAGGTTGCCAAACAGGCCTCCACTTGTAGGCTGCGAAGTCTGAGGCTGAGCCTGACCGCCGAAGAGCGAGCCCGACTGTGCTTGTTGCGGTTGTTGGGCAGACCCAAAGAGCCCGCCGCTGCTCTGGGGCTGGCTGGCCTGCTGGCCTTGGTTTGCATTGTTGCCACTGGTATCGTCAGTCTAATGCATCGAGCAGTCGTAGTTGCTGTGTGGGCTGCATCGCATGCACTCGGAATGGTAGTAGCAGAGGCTGCTACCCAAGAGAGCGCTTGGTACAGAATGTGGGAAGACGTACAAGAGACCACCACCACCGCCAGTATTGATACTCAGCGAGTTTGATCGCCCAAAGCCCGCCATTTTGTTCCCGTCTCCTTCGTTATTCTGCGTCTAACTCGTCGTCTGTTTGCGATCGTTCACGATGGCTTCGCAGGTGCAAAGTCGCGGCGTAGCTCCACTTTCTCAAGCTGAGAGACTTGAGGAGGTTATAGCGAGCGTTGAAGAACACGACGCGTGGAAATGCGCGTGGTTGACAGTGCAGAAGATGGGTCGGTATGTGAAGGACAATGCCTGCGTCTGTTTGGCGGCGCGCCAGCAACAGCACAGGCCCAAACGCGTGCAGTCTACTCGGCTAATCATTCCCTCAACCAGCAACTCAAAGAAGCTCACGTTCACTACCAGAGGCTTCGTCACTACAAAAGCCGTATAGCAAGCGGATCCCACACGCGAATTTCGTGGCAACCCAAACACCCGCAAAAAGACGAAACAGAGGCTTGCGCGAGCGCGAGCAATTGTGCAGGCACTAGAAGGAGTTGGATACACAGTAATCCCTTGGGAGGGCTCACTTACTACGGGCGCGCCATTTAGCTGGTGGACCGGAAAGAACGACACCATGGCAGACGAATCCGACGACGATCTCTATGGCGACGAGACAGCCGCGCAACAGACCAACGATGCAAAGAAAGAGGAGGACAACTCCAGTGGTGATGAGCCAATGGACGAAGAGTCGGGCGATGAAGAAGACAGCGACTCGGTATGCCGCACAAAAAGCCCACAAAGAGCTCGCGCCAGTTCTAACGAAGCTGTAGGACATCGACATCATCATCGAGAAGGCGCCAGCACCCGCCAAACCCACAGCGTAAGCTTCTATTGAGCTCCGAGCCTCAGATTCTTGCCATCACTACAGCTACTGACACGCCGGTCCAGCGCGCAAGCACCCCAAGAATCCAAAGCCATAAAGATCGAAGCACCACCCACCTCTTCGACCACGCCCTCGCAACAAGTACCCCCAAAGACCGTTCCCACAACCGGCGGCACTGTCCCTCAACTGTCCGCCTCAGCCCTCTCGGGCACCGCCTTCCCCGCGCAACGCACCTCAACTATCGATGTCAACGGGAACCCCGTCTACCCTCCACAAGGCAAAGAGATTCTCAGCGTAGACATCGATGCCGATTTAGCGGAAGAGCAGAAGATCTGGCGTCGACCCGGTGAAGACCAGTCAGACTACTTCAACTACGGCTTCGACGAATTCACGTGGGAGTTGTATCGCCAAAGACAAGTCAGTATGGCCAACACGCTGCAGGGTCAGAAGAACGACATGGCACAAATGCAGGCCATGATGGGCGGTGCGCCGATGCCTGGTATGCCCGGAATGCCTGGCATGGGCGGTGGTCCGCAGGGCAATGGGGGGCCAGGTGGTGCGCCGCCGACAGGCCCAGGAGGAGGAGGTGGCGGTGGCGGTGGCGGCGGCGGTGCTATGGGACCTGGAGGCATGAACGAACAGCAAATGCAGATGATGATGCAAGAGATGATGCAGCAAGGCATGGATCCCAGTCAGATGGACTTTGCGTCCTTTATGCAGATGGCAGGTCAGGGCATGGGTGGCTTCCCCGGTGGGCCTGGAGGTCAGCAAGGCGGAGGTTTCCAGCAGGGTCATCAAGGCGGTGGGGGCAGAGGGGGACGCGGTGGCAGGGGAAGAGGGTGGTAACAAGAAAGTTGTCAGGACATGTCTCGTCTGGACGGCAGGACAATGTAGGCTCGAGATACGATGGTACACGGCATCACGGCGTTCTGAGTATATTACTACGATACCATGGGTGGGAAACGCCTTCTGGCGCAAAGCAGTCTGTTTCAATTCTTACAGATCAATCTACTTCCGACTCAAGCGCTTCGGTGCCATGCTCTGATCACTATTGTGGTATCACCAGGCCTTCCCTATAACCATTGCACGTTGGCGCGTTCCTTCGAAGCCTCATGCAGTGCGTGCAGAATCCTCCCGTGCGATACTGTGCTTGCGTGCTGCCTCTTGCTCGTGCACGCGCAGCGCTTTGCACAGTCGTGATATGTGCTACCCATACCGTGCGTGCGTTTTAATCCTCATCAAGATTTCCGGACAACACAGCGTCTATGTCTCCATGGGTTCTCCTCCTTCGAGGATATGTGCTGGTATCCGACCTTCCGCAAAGTCTTTCTCCAGCCTCGCCATCTCGGCCAAGCTGCTTGCGTTGAGGATGGCAGCGCGCATGCGCTTCTTCTCTTCGTCGGTGTAGATGCGCTCTTTGCCCGAATCGGCACCGTTCGCGTACGAGGGGACGACAAAGCCCTTGGACTTGTTGCTCGAGATCTGGGAGAGTCAGTCAGATAAAACTTGGAGACGGTCGTGATACACACCTGGTTTGCAAGTTCTGTAGGTTCCTCGACAGTTCCGAACAGTTCCTTGGCCTTCTTTCGCTCAATATCCCGCACCTTGCTGAAATCTAGGAAGCGCACAGTCGGACAGCGCCAGATGACCCAATACCGGTAGTTCTATGTGATGTTAGCATGCTGCGCATAATAGCCTCCATCATGCGATCCTGAGCCGGCCAAATCGCAACGAGTGGCTCACCCTGCACCGTTTCCGATCCCCAGGCTCAAGTTTGCTTGCACCATTAGGCTCAAACGTTCATGGCTCAGCAAGGTCAGACACATACCTCTTTGCTTGTGACTGGGTTTCCCATCAATGACAGGTACACCAGGTGCTTGAAACCCGCCAGCGGATCCAAGTCGGCCAGCTCTGCGATTCTGTTCTTGGTAAGGACTAGTGTGCGCAGGTTCGGTATGCTCGACGAAAGGTTGGGTTGGATGTTGGAGATGCGGTTTTGCGCGAGGAAGAGCGTTCGGAGACGGGGTTGGAGCGGGAAGTTGCCGAGCTGTGCGATGTCGTTGTCGGTGAGATCTATGGCGTCGTTGTCCTGTCACCTTGTCAATATGGCGGTTTATGTTCGGAGCAATGATGCAACTCACTCGCGCTGCTCCCATGTTCTCAATCGCGGAAATCTTGTGACCTAGATTATACGATATTGATATCAACTCAGCTCTCAAGTGTAGCATCTGCTCTTTTCAACGCACCTCGCAGATCGAGTTCACGCTCCGTGAGACAGTTGATGAAGGACAGGGAATTGTTGATGAGGTCTGTTGTTAACCTCATGTTGGCGGTAGTCTGTGGTGTGTATTATGTTGAGAAAGCGGTTTAAGAGATTCGCTGCGAGCCCGGGTATCGTTCAGTGTTTTGCGCGGAGTTGCCAAAGTTGGTCGCGTAGCTAGAGCTCCATATCTTGAAATTCGTAGAGCGCCAAGAACTTCCCCGCTAGCGCCACGCTCACTTGCTCGTCGCCTGGGCACGTGCCTACACCTTCCTCTACAATCTCCCAAGGTTGCTACCTAGGTAGGAGAGCACCGCAACTTCATGCTCCAACGACAGTTTCTGTTTATCATCTCTGTGGAGAAGATCGCAATCGGGCAGAACTAGGGCATGTACGACATCCCAGGAATTAACATCGCTCCTCTCAGGGAAACAACACAGTCCACCATCAACAAAAGACGACATCGTCTAATCATAGCTTAGACTGGTTCCCAATGTCCGAGGTTTTTAATTCTGCTTCTGTTACTCATACAACTACGCTGCTGCTGTCTATAGTCCTTGAAGCTTTTTACCGCTAACACATTAGCCATATCTCGACATCGCGCAAGGCTGGACTACAAAATCAGCAGCCACGTTGCCTGATCTCATCTCTTCGCAAACCGGTGAGAAGACCGTCTATCTCTACTGTCTCACTGTCGATATGCATTTTTTTCTTCTCATCCATTGGCTCTTCTCTGCCGTCCCGACTGCGATTGGGCCCGTCTCATCCGGTGAACCTGCACGCCATCAAGACCACTCGCATATGCAGCCTGGTGGTTTGTAAATTTTTCAAAAGGCTGTATAGTGATATAGTTTCGCTGCCCGAAATCACCTCCTTTCTGACCTAGCCTTCCACATAACAAGTCGACCCAACATGCCGCTGTGCACATGCGACGACTGGCATAGAGGCACTGGAACCCGATGCGCGCGACACCGCTCTACTACACGAGCATACGCCTACAACAGTGATTCTGCCAGCAGCGGAAATCGTCACATCGGCACCCGCACTCGTCATCGCCATGCTCATTTTCCAGACGACGACAATCTACTCGCACGTTATGACCCTGGCAAGGCTCTGGTACGCTACTCGAATCATGGCAACGGCTACATATCCAATGCACAATCGAACGGCCTCGCACAGTCCGTCGTCCAAGTTCTTGAGACTTCGAGCGAGACCCATGCTCTCTCGATGGCAGAATTCTCAGTCAACCCATCTACGGGCGCATACTCTTTTTCAGCCCAGCCAAACCTCGACCGCGAACAATGCACCGTCTGTAATCAATGGTTCCCCAGCCGCTACCAGCTGGAACGTCATCAACATGAGTTTCCAGTCGGTTGTGAGAAATGCAGGGTCTGTCTGAGGCGCGACAGTGTGGTGTGGCATGCCGACATGAAAAAACACGACAGATGTTTCGTGAGAGATTGTGAGAGTGAGGTGAGAAGGTTTGGCGGTTGGAGAAGTCACTTTGTGGAGAGACATATTGTAGAGACACATTACCGAGGCTACTAGCTGTGAAAGGGCGGACAGAGTTATCGCTGGGTAGGGCATCGTTGAAGGAGAAAAGGCCGAGCTTGAGAGGCTACGACTGAGTGCATGAAGAGTGGTTCCGTGCTGATTCGATTTATGTATTTTACCTGTATTTTGATGTGACCGCAACATGGCTGTTTGTATCAGTGATATTGGCGCGATGATGATACGTGTCCACGTCAACCTAGAAAAACACTTGAACTTCTTGGAGAGCCTACATCAACATTAAGTTAACTGCCTTGCATGTTGTCATGTTAATGTGATCGCTAGACCTGTTCTTCTTTTGTTCTTGTATAAGGTAGGCCTGACATACATGATTGCAGTGACGGTGTTTGCGGGATTTTGTATCATCACCCAGTCACATTGATCTGCTTGTCCCTGCGACCCTGGGTCAGACATTCCATAGAGGCGAAGACGAAGTCACGCCGGCGGCTAGGCGGTGTGAGCTGGAGCGGTGGTTTCCGCCCCTACACAACTCAGCTAGTAATATGGTCCAACGCCGTGGGTTGGAGCTGGAGTTGTAATTGACTGGCTTGAACTGATAGAGCGTAGCTTGACAACCTCGTGATGGCTATCCGAGTCGAGGCGATGCTACCCAATATGACAGGCGGTGTGGATCATCTGAGACATGTCGACATTCGGCTCGGGGCCTCTGGTTGCGCCCTAAACGCCCGGTATTACTTCGTTGGATTCAAGAGCCTCAAGATCTCCTAGATCGCCTCACTATGCACCTGTATCTATACGGATAGATTCCACGATCGTCACCCGATACCGGCGGGGAATCCAGCAGTAGAAGGAGGCTCGGAACGTCGCGTCACGTTGTTCCGAAGACACCAATATGCGTCGATCTCTTCCCAGCTGGACAAACGACGCGTATCGCGGAGGTTGGACATCATACCACGGCGATGGAAACCGGAAGAATGCTTTGGACATGGAAGCATGTGGTCAAGCATAGATGCATAGAAATAGCAATTGCACTGCATGAGCATGATCGGTATATGGGCAGGTGAGTGGCCATCTTGAGATGTCTGAATGTGTTATCAAGATCAAGATCCCTCAATGCAAATGCACATACGCGGGCACGGTTACACGATCTCGATAAGAGCCCGTTGATTGTCCAGTAAGGCAGTGTTGACAGAGATTACCGTTTGCTGGGCAATCTCATGTTCCAATGAGAAAGCAAGGCAAGTCCCTTCCGCCCCGACGACAATCACCCGCGGAGGTGGTCCGACGCGGAGCAAGTTGTTGATATCGAAAGTGCGGGTTGGCGTGCGTCAGCCTGTCAAAGCGAGGCGGCGGATTGCACCAGGACGGTTTAGAAAGACGTGCATGCCGTGATCTGGGGTACCCCGGGAGATCCGCAGCCACAGGCGCTGATGGCCGTCGGCGGGCGTGTAGCACTGTGATGACGGAGGGCGATGGAGCGCTTTCTCTCGACTGAAACCTATCACCGCGGCGAAGTGAGGGCTGGCTGTCCCACTTGGGGGACGTGTGATGTCGAGGATACTTGGGTGGGCCCGTGGTGGAGGGGTGACGTGCAGCGGTGATGTGCGTCGTGAGTCGATCCTTTCACGATAGTAGCAGAAGCCGCTCACCGCCCTTCTATAACTAAGCAGCGGCAGCTCTGCACTAGGCTACGCGCGCTCCCCTCACTAACACGGCCCACGCGACACGCTTCTCTTTGTTGTCGCAGCCCTCATTGCCCCGCATCACCTGTAGCAGTGCAGTGGAAGAACTACCTAGAAGACTGCCATGGGTCAACCAGCACGCCGCACTGCTCGAGCCCGCCATAATATCGACGCCTCACCCTCCCACTCCTAAGACTGGGCGCGCTTCCATGGCGGAATGCGCCCTCTCGACATGATCGGACACCTCTTCAGCAGCCGCAAAGGCTCCAGCGCCGCCCACGCGCCGCCGCCGACGGTGCTCGACTCGGCGACGGAGGAGAGCCACACGCGCCATCTGCTGTACCCCGAGACCAGCACCCTCTACCACCCCGAGGGCCAGCCCTATCCCCTCCACGCCGCGCCCCTGACGCCCGGCAGCGCCCACGACGGGCCTCTGCCGGAGATCGACCTCGACTACCCGCGCGACTGCCGCATCATCATCGCCCAGGATGAGACGCCCCAGATGCCCAAGGCAATCCTGTTCGACTCCAAGCCCGCCCCGCCGCGCGCCGACCCGCCCACATCGCCCACCTCACCCACCACGACACGCGCGCGCGCGGCGGGCACAGCAGGCCCGACGTTTGGCGGACTGCATGCCCGTCGCTCCTCCCTCGCCACAGAGCCCACGCCGCCGCCGCGCTCGCCCACGGTCGCCGGCTTCACGCGTATACGCACCCGCGGCAGCTCCATCTCCTCCATGCCCAACATCGACGAGCACGCCCAGGTCCAGGCCAAAGCCCAGGCGCGGGCCAAGGAGTCGACCGACCTGGCCAACATCTGCCTCGACTGCATGTTCGGCAACCTCGCCATGAACTACCGCGGCAACTCCAACAAGATCCACATCGTGCCCCTCGACACCAAGCCCGCCGATGCCTCCATACTGAGCACCAGCGTCCAGGATGCGACGAGCTCTCTGGGCCGCGCCGAGGGCCTCCGCCGCCGGAGCCATCTCGCCAAATCCTTCACTCCCGCCAACCTCCCGACCGACATGCCCCGCGCCGACTCGTCCGAAAGCATACCGAAAGAGCCCAAGCGACGGACCATCTTCATCACACGCTTGTTCTCCGTCACGATGCCGGACGAGGATCACGACGACCGCACGCCGACACCGCAGAGCTCACTGCCGAAAGGCAATGGGTTCCCCTTTCCATCCACAAACGTCAAGCCGGGTGCCCCTAAGCCGCCATACCCTTCACACGTGCGAAAGAGCCCCATGTATGCCATTACCATTATCCTCCACCTGCCCATATCGAACACGTCGCCGAGCCTGAGACCTTCGTCCCGTAGTGCCAACACTAGGACTCCTGGACACCTTTCAACCTCTGCCCCTGGACAGGATTCTCTTGGTTCGTCACTGGACTCGGATCGCCGCGCAGGATGGGCCTTCATTGACTCTAACCTGGGCGTCGAATCACTGCTATCCTCGTCGTTGTGTAGTGACGTCGATGACCGCGTTGATGTCGTAGGCCAGCACTGGGACGTCATCATGCGCGCTCTAAGCAGCCTCCAACATGTGGTTCAGGAGCGCATATTGGCTCAGTTCAAGGCGCCCAAATCGCCAGATGGCATGGCCACGCCTGTAGCCCACCACCAGAGAAATCAGCCTTCGCGGACGAGTCTTCGAGACTCCTCTCTGCAGGCCAGTCGACGAGCCCTACGATTGCAGCCGAACGCCCTCATGATGGACAAGGAGATACGAGACGCGGCGGAGCTGACCGGCAATCGCGTCGTGAGCGGTATGAGAATCCCCCGCGTAATGACAGGTCAAGGCAAATGGGGTGTGTGGCGTGAGGAGGCCAGATGGCTTGGTCGCTGGGCAGGTCGACGAGAACAGAACTTCTTCTTCTTCAACTTGCTGACTGCTTTCCTCGGTAACCACACTGAATGGCTCAATATCCTGGGCCCCAGGTGGCACCGCAAGCGTCATCGCGAACTACAGAAAGCGACTGCCGGAGAGAATCTAACCATTCCGAGTCGCACTGTCATTGTTTCCCCAGATAAGATGGCTGCTCGGAGACTCATCTTTCTATTGGCTGCCTTTCTACCACCTAATGCGTCTGCCATGGGCGACAGCACCTACGCGCGCCCTGGCACCTCGGCGTCACTGCGTGCTTACTCACAGTCGCCCCCGACCAACATGCCGCCCTCAAGACAGCCATCGCTAAGGAGACAGATAAAGCGAGGACCGAGGGGTAAGCAGAGCATGTCCAACATTCTTCTGCAGCCCCCGAAACCCCAGAGTGTGCATCAGCCCTCTACGCAGGCTCTAGACGAACGTTCCGAGTCGGCCCTGATTGAGACGTCAGAGCCTGTACGACCGCTCGGCCATTCGCGACGTTCCTCTGCACATTCAGTCCGGACCACTCTAGTCGTCCCCTCGATGTCGGAAGGCCCAGTCACAACGGGCAGTACTGTAACCACCTCAACAGCCACCCCACAAGATGCGATGCCTGTCGCTCACTTCACCTTCCCTAGAACAAAGTCTTCCGGCACCATGCCTGATATGAGACCAGAGAGCAGTGATAGTCTGGCGTCCACCAACTTGATCAGCACCCTACAACGGAGCGGTACAGGCCAGACAAGCCTTGCCAGCAACGATTCCAGCAACACTAGTCGCTGGAGTGGCTTCATGAATTTTTGGAGCGGCCGTCGCTCGTCCTCGACCGACCAAAGTGAGTACTTCCAAACGACAGATGATGGCGTGGGCTTTCGTGGGCAAGAGCGCCCTCGATCGCAGCTTGAGCACATGGTACAGGAACTCTCTATGGACCGTGTCTTCGAGAGCGATGCCGTCGATTCTCCGTTTGCACCTGACTCCGGCGAAAAAGACACTCTCAGTGTTTACTCTAATGGTGGCACTTCCGGTGTTCCTGCATCTGCAGCGCGGCCGATACCCGAGCGTCAGAAGACTTTTGAAAGTCATCTAAAACTGTCAGTCAATGAAAAGGATGGCGTTATTGATGTCGACCTCCCGCTCCCCGACTTCGACTCCCCTTTACAGTCTCCAATGCTGGGAGGATTCGGGTCAGCTTCAAGTCAACCGGGCTCCAGCTTTGGCGAGTCATCGGTTCTGTCGACGCCTCACGGAGAGCCAGAACAACCTGTCAACGTTGCTGGGTGGCTCAGTCAATTTCATCCTGACTTTGCTGTTCAGGCTATCAAACCGTATCGCTACCTCGAACGAGACATTAAGCGGGCAATGAGCGCGGAGCCAACACCTTTGAGTACCGTGACTACACCTAGTCTGGAGTCTGGTCCACTTGAACGCTGGATGGACATATGTTCTGCTCTTATCGCTGACACGAGTTCCTTTTCAATCAAGCGCATCAGCTTACGACGCCTTGTCAAGCTGATACCCACACCTACCTACCAGTCCTCGGCCATGACGCCAGGCGTTACTGGTTTGGCGCCCGGCCACTCGCGTTACGGCAATCCGTATACTTCAGGCAGCGCTGTTCCAATGATGACTGAAGTCCACCTCGCTGAGAAGTTCGATGAAGAAATCATCATGGACTTCGATTCTACCCTCATAGACGGCGTGGATCGTGTACTGGCACAGTCTGGTGAAGTGACTCGTGTCAACTCTGCCCAGTCATCACGATCAAGCAGCAGAAGGGGTCGGCCCCATACACGAGCGGAGTCAGATGCGGTTCCACACGTCGAAGTACCGCATGTTGACTGTAAAAGCGTGCTGTTCGAAGCGTTGGAAATTGTCGTCAAAGACGTAGCCACTGAGCGCGGAGGTCGACAGCCTCCTAAGGAAGGTGGTCAGACAAAACCGACAAAGACAACCAAGACTTCTCACCCAAGAACCGAGAACGACTCTTCCCTGAAAGAGGGAATTCGAAGGTGGCTGACAGAGGTTGAATGAGCGCGGCAACAGGGTGCCGACTCTCCTACCATGGCGACTTCAGATTTTGCCATCTATGTATTATATCTTTTGGACCTTTGCGTTTTTGTCTTTGCTGCGTTTTAGCGGGCGTTGGAATACTCTCACAGCAAGGTTGCGACCTTCGCTTTCGGCATCCAGGGTGGAGTTTTGCTTTGACTCGATGTGCTGCTGAGGGGATATCATCACATCTAGCAGACACAAGGCGTGGAGACTATGATACCATAGATAGACTGATCAGATCTACTAGTATTTTTACATTTGGTGCATTTGACAAGCATGAATGCCATGGCATGTGCAAGAAGAATATGGTGTGATGTAATGCCATGTAGTGTTGATTAAGATCTTTAGTTGATGACCACCTCAAAACATCAGCCGTCCTCCCCTGGTGTTGACAAGAGATGACTGTCCACGGCCCTCAGATATCGCCTCCAATGACAACATCAAAAACACAGTGCACAACACCAGGTGCGTACATCTTCACTTTCTCCACATGTTCCACCAGAACCTTCCTTCTGGTTGCGGCGTCCCTCTTGTCCACCAGACTCTGGAATTCCTCTTCTATAACCTTTCGCCTCGTCTCGACGTCCTTGACTCCAACGTTCTCATGCACATGAATCCACCCTCCAAGCTGCTTGTCAAGCATGGCAACTGCAACGCCCCAGGAGAGCTTCGACGAAGGCAGCAAGCCTAGATTGACGTGTCGAACAGGTGGCTTAGGCGATGGAAGCAACGCGTAGTCCGTCTCGGCACTCTCATTGCTCGTCTGAAAGACCAGGAGATCCGCTTGGTCGAGACAGGAATCGTCTCTCGAGGGACTTTCACGCAGTTGCGCTATGTCTGTATCCTTGAGGACTCTGCACGTCCACCCATTCATCTCTGCACCTCTCCGTAGTCCTTCCACACTCCACGGGTTTATCTCCCAACATGCGACTTGCTTGATACCTGTATCCCGTCTGTCTCCACTCTTCTTGTACGAGAAGGCGAAGTAGCCGATTCCAGCGTAAAGATCGACGGCTGTTGATGCAACATCCAGATTATTCACCGAAGCAAGATTCAATATCCTTGCTTTCTCATTGACATTGCCGCGACTGAACATCGTGTAGAGCGGCGCCCAGGTCTGCCAAATACCGTTTTGGCGCGCAGTTACCCATAGGGCGTCGGCGAAGTCTGTTGCTGATGGTGAGGTGATGGTTTGTGAGGTTGGTGCGGGACCGAAGTTGCCGTAGAGAGGTGTGAGATTGGTTGGGCTACGCAGTATGTTCTCTTCGCCTGCCGTGGTGGATAATGATGCTGATGTTGAAGACGTGGATATGGGTATGGGCGCGTTGATGGCGACGTGTGTTGCGCCCACTGATATCGCTGTATCTCGCCATACTGCTTTCATTTCGTCGGAGTCGGCTGGATAAGTGGTGCTGAGAGCTCGCCAGGGGGCGGAGGACAATGCGTTGTGCGGAAGAAGAAGCATGGGCTTGTACACTGAATATCCGTCTGGGAAAGCTGTGACAAGTGCTTCGACCGTGAGTGTGTGCGATACAGAGGCAAGATCCAGAAGCAAGGTGAGCGCGGTTCCTAAAGCCTTGTGAAGGGGACTTGAGTGAGCCGCACGCGGTGATGCTGCCGTGCTTGGGACGTGGTGTGAGATGGATATGTCTGTGGAGATCTCGCTCAGTGCGAGATCTTCTGTTATCTTGGACTTCAAACCCTCAGCATCCAGGATGTCGTTTGAGCTGTTTCTAGGCGCAGGACACGGGATGGTCGTGGGGATACGCATCCGATTTTGGTCAGGCTCTCTAGCCTTGTCAGCCTCCGTGTTCACGGTAGAACGCTCAACATATTCTCCTCTGACCACATCAAACTGCAGGGTGGGAAACCTGATATGACTGTCGCGATCACCAGGTGACTCGCCCGCCGGGCTCGAGGTCTCATTCTCAACTATCTGGCTTCCACGCTGAGTTCTGTCTTCCAAAGATGACTGGTCGACATATTCGCCGCGGGTCGCGTCGAAGTGGAGCCTCGGGAAGCGTGACTGCTGTGTAAGGTTTGGTGGTGCATGTGAGGCTTCCGCTGGTGATGCCGCAGTGTCTGCTTCAGGTGGAGATGACCTCGATAGATCAGCACTCTGTGTCGGACCAGTCGAATTCCCGACTGCACTTGATACTCTTTCGCTATCCAAGTCAGGCACGATCTTGCTGTTCCGGTCAAACTGTCCGGCCCGTTCTAGGGCTGATTTCACAGTCTTGACATGCTGTTTAGGTACAACAAGGACGATCCTGGAAGTTGAGGTCTCCATTCTTCCTAAAAGTCAAGATGAGTGTTGACGTCGAGTTTGTGTTTTGGGGAACATTGGAGAAACTCGATGCAACATGATGGATTTGTGCACTCGCTAGCTTCAGGCAACACTATACGAACACGAGATGCTTGGAAACTTTGACAGCTGACAATTGTATTGCATCGCAACTGCCAAATCTGCCGGATCGTCTGCGGAATCCTTCTCGTCTGTTCTTGGAAAGAACGTTTAGAGGCACGGACGAAGCTCAGCATGGTCGTTGCTGTTTCGAGACCCCGCCCCCACTCAAGCTCGTGTGGGTAAGCGTATGACGCAGCTCACAAACACCCAGCTGGCGCAGCACTTGCACTTGCGTACACAACATCCACCACTCAATCGCCCACAATGTCACTCACGAATCTCGATCTCATAAACCAATGCGACGGCTTCCCGTATCCCGACGTCAACTCGGAAACATACATCGCGTCCATCAACACGTATTACCAATTACGCGTCTCGGGCTACAATTATGCGCTGGGTTATATGCTCCCCTCCGTTGTCGAGGTTTTCCGCGGAGTACCCGGCTGGGAAATCGACGACGATGCTCGCATCCTCCATCTTACAGCCGGATCCAACGCAGACGAGCGGTCGAAAGCGGTAGAAACGACACTGTTGGCTATGCGACAGACAGGTCACTTCAAAGTGTTGGACAAGTGGCGGAACGAGCTGTATGCTGTGTATGGGCTGGGGAAGGAGCTGTTGTTCAACGTGGAAAGGAGTGCTAGTTGCCTGTTCGGCGTGGTCACCTACGGTGTGCATCTTACGGCATTCACGAGGAAAGACGGGGAGCTAAAGATTTGGACGCCGAGACGGGCGCGGACAAAGCAGACGTATGGAGGAATGCTTGATAACGCGGTTGCAGGCGGCATCGCATCAGGTGAGTCGCCGTTCGAGAGTCTTGTCAGGGAGTGTGGAGAGGAAGCTTCGCTCGACGAAGAGTTCGTTCGGGCGAATGCAAAGGCGTGCGGCACAGTCACATACTGGTACATTCGAGACGAAAGGGCAGGAGGAGAGACGAACCTGATGCAGCCCGAAGTTCAATATGTCTACGATCTCGAGCTTCCCGAAGACACAATCCCGAAGCCAGGCGATGACGAGGTCGAAGAGTTTTACCTGTGGAGTGTGGAGGAAGTGCAAGAAGGGATGAAGAAAGGCGATTTCAAGCCGAACTGCGCGCTGGTTGTGCTCGACTTTCTGGTCCGCCACGGCATTCTGACGACGGAGAACGAGCGCGACTACATTGAGATTGTGAGTCGACTGCACAGGAAGCTGGAGTTCCCTACACTGTGAGAAGGAGAAGGAAAACGTGATATTCCCGCGCAAGAGAGGCGGGTGAATCTATCGAGTCCTTTGGGGGTATCCAGACGCCGTGCCGAAACTTTTAGACCAGATGATACCAATACCAACACAATGCTACCAAACGCCTATTTATGCTTGCTTCCCTTGGATCGTGGTGGAGGCGAAGACACTAGTACTATGAGTGCTTGATGAGCATGTAAATGTCGTCGATCTTGAGCCCGCTGAGCTTCCGGTGAGGACCCTCCATGTACAACAGCAGCCCCCCGAAGCTGGCGAAATACTTTCTGTGTTGCCGTCAGCACCCGGTGCGAGCAGAACTCCCGCGCGAGCTTCACTCACATGATGTCGCCGTCACCACCCTCCATGCGGTAGTTCTTCCCATAGCACACGTAGTCGTACATGTCGGCCAGTGTCGTAACACCCTGCTTGCCGACGCTCCTCCACATAGAGTCGTTGTCGCCCTTGGCACTGCCGTCCAGCGCCAATGTCGTTGCCAGAACCAGGCTCAAGGTCTGGCCAGCTTCTACCGGGAACAGTTCGTGGTTGATGTCGAGCGACATGGTGATTTGGCTATCGGTCGAGGTGCCAAAGATGCGGGATACGCGATCGTATTTCTCATTGTTGATGGAGGTGACGGTGAATGTCTCTTCGAAGACCTGGGCGTCGGCCATGGTGAGATTGCGCGTGGGGTGGGCGCGTGGGTGAGAGTGCGGCGGGTGATGGTGTTGCGACAGATGGTTCGCGCAGGTAGAAAGTCGTCGGAGCGCGAAAAGCGACGCGTGTCTTGGCGGCGCCGCACTTCCGCACCCTCTCCGCATCGCCGCTACGCGCGCCGCCTACCAGCCTCACCATCGCGCCTTCCACGACTGTGCTTTCACATTCGCAAAACCCCCATACATGGCTCTGCACACACATGCGCCTCACCAAACCACTCGCCAGTCACTCGCTCACTCACGTGAACAGTCAGTTGCCTCAGCGCGCAACTCCCTACTTGGGTACAACTGCTGCGCCCCAGCCTGCCCTCGCTCCTCTGTCCCCTCTTCTCTTCCCACCTCCACTGTCTCTCACCCATGAGCTACGATCGCTACTTGATGAATCTCTTCAGCCTGCACGACCTTGACTATCTCTCGCCCGATATGCCCGACTTTACTTCAAGTCGTGACTGTAGCCCTGTCGCTTCCGATACACTCAACCAGCCCAAGTCCAAAGCTGCCGCGAGCCAGAGCAGCATGCTTCTCAAACTTCCCGACGACATATTCAAGTGTGTCATGGACTATCTCGACCGCGACGCTGCCTGGAGCCTGAAAAGGCTTTGCAAAGGCATGGCAAGCAGCGTCACCGTCAATCAGCTCCTCTACAAATACCCCATACAACTCAACGATGTGCGCGACATCAGACTAGGCGACTGGAAGTACAGAGGCCTGGGTAACATACGGTGGATAAGTTTCCAGGAGAGCATCACAGATGAGAACCGCCGACACGTACACAAGTTGGCAATGTCACATTGGGCGAGTATAGACGACTTCAAGTGGATAGAAGAAAACCTACCATGCCTGACGAGCTTAGACATCTCGGCCATCAAAGACTTCGTATGGACTCCGGAAGAGACGTGGACGTGGAGCATGCTGGCTGCTGCTTGCCCCAAGCTGTTCGGCCGCCTCGAAGAGCTCGAGGTTGCCAATTGGGCTGACTACACTGCGCACTCTCGGATTGAGTACAGCTACTCATACAACGACTATCGCTTCAAGCAGGGCTTCCGCATGTCCAGAAGGCACAAGAGCGGTTCTGTCGCCAGCATCATCTTTCCAATCTGCAGCAAGCTGAAGACGCTCGCGATACGAGAGCGCTACTCAGGCTTCCAGTAAGTTTTGTCCACCATGATTCCTCACCAACGCTCCTAGTACTGACATCCAGCCTAGCACATGGAACGAATGGGAAGTCCACCAGCGCGTCTGCTGTCTTGTGGATGGTGTGCAGAAGCATTGCCCAGACAGCATGACGAAGCTGAGGATACACGATTACGCCCCTTACCGATCCCTTTTCTCTACCGATGCCACAGCCTGGTCGCGAATAAAAGACGTCGAAATCGGCTTATACTCATGGATGGAGGACCGTCGCGATCGCGATGTAATTGGTCCCATACCGTATCGAATAACTCAAGGGCATCACCATCGTGATGAGGAAGAGGCATTCGATGACAAGACCTTCGAAGACTGCGGACGCGATCACATGGAGCTGGGCAATCATGTTGTGCAGGGCGTAGGAGCTTCATTCGAGGACCTGCTGCAGAGCCTCCAAACCATCTCCAAGAAGTATCCAAACATCAACATCAAGCCCATACACGGTCTTCAAAACATCGTCCTTCACCCATTTCATCTCATCAATGTAACGCAGCGCCGACATCACTTTGGCCAGACTACGCAGCAGAACAACGACCAAGCGATGAGTGACCCAAGCTCCAAGCCAGAGGTCCAGGAAGCGCTGCGGTGGATAGCTGAGAAGTGTAACTGGAAGCCCGTATTCACTTGGGAGACCCTCATGTCCGATGTCTTTCCAGCCAATCTCGAGCCCAACCGGACACTGCTTCCGAAACAAGATATTCTGTCTCGTATACAGACTATGGTATCCACCTTACGAAGCTTCGGTATCCCTATCCGTATTTCCATTGGCGAACGCACAAACATGTCTCCCGCGTCCGGTATTGACGGCAACCTATATTTCGGCGACTACAAGACCTTTGTTGGGGAAAACGCGGACAAGCGTGAACTGTTGCTTCCGACCCAAGCCGTCTTCAGTCTTACGCCCATCGCCGCCATGGTTGATGAACTCAGTATCCAATACCCCGCCGACGTTCCTGGTGTCTCTGGCTGGCTGCGTACAGCGAAGCGCCCTACACCCGCCGAGGTAGCCCTCATGAAACGCGAGATGATTGGCTGGAGGCGCTTCTGGGCTCGCTACGCTTCCCAGTTCAAGAATCTGAAGAAGTTGACCGTTAATGTACCCAACGACATCTACGAAGACTGGGGTAAAGGCGAGCTCGTTCAGTTACTAGCCGACGAACGGTGGCAGATGCTTGAGGTGGAGGACAAGCAAGATAACAGCATCTTCGGGAGCTACTTTCCATTCAGCAGTAGTAGCTCATCGTCTGCTCTACGACACAACCTTTCGCGTCGGCGTACAAGAGCCAAGTTTGTTCAGCGGGTCTTCTTCAGGCTTGACAATGGACCGTTGGACCTCGAGTGTCTACCTGCGGGATTGAGCGACAAGCAGAGAGAAGAGAGGGAGATCACAGACGCCGAGATCGCAGACAAAGAGACCTTGCCACATCGCTTCTGGCATAAGAGCGATGACGCAGACGAGGAAAAGGGCGAGAAACGCAAGCGAGACCCTGCCGAGGACGGCGGTAGCAAAGAGGATACGGAGAAAAGACGAAAGGCCGATCACGAGACTTGCGCCCGTGCCATTCAGTACATTCAGCTTCTAGCAACTACAACAGAGTAGCAATTGTATTAGTAGTCTAGCATACAAAGTTTATAGTAACCATCCATGATAATGCCAGAATGTCTCACCGATTGAAAGCTCTGCTATCTTTCTTACAAAAAGACACTACACTGAGATTGTAGTGTTTGCTCGTAGGTCCTTGGAGCTGAATCCTGACAAGAGAGTAATCTGCCCTCTCGGGATAACCCACTCTTTCTCTTCAACGTCCCAGTAGCTCAGGTCCCTTCTCAAGAGCTCGAACGTCGCCTCTTTCGTCTCGCCTTTGCGGAGATGTAGTTTGTTGAATCCTCTCAGTACCTTTACAGGTGTGCCTGGGGGCGTCGTGTCTTGGGGCAGTGACACGTAGAGTTGCGGAACAGTGGAACCTGCTCGGTCACCTGTATTAGTGACGTTGACTGTCACTACAGCTACGTTGGTCCACAGATCGACCATCCCTCCTGGAGCTATACCCATGGACTTGTCAACGTGTTGGTTCAACGGGCCGCCCGTAAGTTGCACGTTCAGGCTCGGTGCCATGTCAAACTTGGTGTATGACAGCCCGTAACCGAACTCGTAAAGGGGTTCTTTGCCAGAATTGGCGTCGAAGTACCGGTAATCGATCATCTGACCCTCTACAAAGTCTTCCGTCCATGCGCCAGGATCTGTTGTGTTCTTAGGCACCACTAGAATCGGAGGACCTGCATCTGCTTCGTCCTTGGGAATGGAGTAGGGCAGCCGGCCGGAAGGCTCAACGGTTCCCCAAAGGACGTCGGTGATAGAATTTCCAATTTCTTCTCCTGGATAGTGTGCAGCCAAGATGGCCGTCACGTTCTCGTTGTCAGCCCATGGCATCAAGACTACCCCCGGACCATGTGTCACAACGATAGTGTTTGGGCATAGCGCTGCTGTGCTTTCGACAGCCCTGGTAGCATTCCACTGGAGGTTCAGATCCGGTCTATCGGCGCCTTCGGTCGCCCAGGCCTTCAAGAATAACAAACAGACTTGGGGTGTTGGATAGATGGTTGTGAATCGCCCCGCTGCGATCTCATTGTTGTCGAACAGCAGTTGCACTCGGCCGCCAAGAGCTTTGACTTTGGTCCGAATGGCTTCGAGTGGGCTCACAAGATTTGTGTGTCGCACAGAGCCAGATCCGCCACCAATGTCAAAGGCGCCGATCTCAAAGCCCTCTGGAGCGTCTTCGGCAGGCACGAATGCCGATCCAATGGTTGGATCTGGGAGGCCGTTCCCAAATAAAGCGAAGCTAGTCTGGTTTGTCAACGGCAGCGTCCCATTGACATTCTTCAGCAACACTGTGCCGGCTGCGCCCAGCTCGCGAATGCCGCGCGCATGATCGGCGCGAACGTCTATAGCTGGGACCTCAGTGAACATTCCTGCCATTGAAGGTACCTGGACATGTCCAAGCTGAGTAACAAAGAGTACGGGCCCAGTCGCAGGATCTATCATCGGAAAGTCCTTGTCTTGATGAAGTCGGAAATAGGGCGTCATAACTCTTCTTGCCATGTCTTCGAGGCGTTCTTCTGATACTTTGTTCGCCTGAACTGCCTCAAGGAGCTTGTCGCCAAAGTAGCATGGGAAACCGGCTGCAGTGACGTTTCCGGGCATTTCCATGTCCAGGCCTCCTTCCGCGAAATCCACTGTGGAATGCGTGGCGCCAAAATCAGAGACAACGTATCCAGGAAAGGCTAGTTCGTCCTTGAGAATCGTGTTCAGAACTTCCGAGCTGGCACAGGAGTATGTCTGGTTGAAGCGACTGTAGGCGCACATGACTGATGCTGTTCCAGCCCGGACGGCATTGGCAAATGGCCAGAGGTAGAGTTCATGGAGTGTCCGATCGTCGATGTTGGCAGAGATCGCTTCGATAACTGTTCCATCATCCTTGGTACTGGGGTTGCGCTGGGTTTCTTGCTCGTTCCCAATGTAATGCTTTGAGCTTGTCTGGACACCAGTTGCTTCGATACCAGTAACAGACTCATTCATGGCGACACCAGCAAGATATGGATCTGGGCCAAAGCCTTCCCAACCGCGACCGCCTCGAGGGTGGCGGCCCATAGGTCCAGTACTAGGTCTGCATGGTTGTGAGTCTAAAATCAGAGAGTGTAGAGCTGAAGGATTGACATACCCTAACAAAACGTGAACGCCTTTCATTCTGAACTCCTCTCCAAGAGCGAATCCTCGCTCATACATGAGGCGTCTATCCCACGTCGCCGCCACCGTGATCCCAGACGCAAACACACTCACGCTGTCTTGTCGATTGACACCGTTCGGGCCGTCGGACATGCATAGACCGGTGTAATTGAGGCGTTCGACGGCTGCGAGTGTGCCTACACAAGGTAGAATCGGGCCGCTACCATAACTCCCGGTTACAAGGCCAATCTTCTCCGACATAGTGAGCTGAGACACAAAGCTCTTGGCCTTCTCTGATGCTTCATTCCAAGCTGTACATTTGCCACCGGTCAGCCAGTCATGTAGGATAGTCGGCTCAAAGCAGCTTACAAAGTGGGGTGATGAGAGGCGAATCAACAGCTGATACAAGCCTGATGGCTGTGATGAGACACACGACGCTTGGGGCGGTTGCGAAGTGCATGTTTGATGCTAGCCCTGAAATTATCGCAAGGCTGGAGAAGGCGCTCGATGAGTCTGAATATCACTAGAGATCTGTCGGTTCAGGCCGCCTTGTTGGCTTAAATACCCCATGGCTGCGAGTAGAGGCCGCGTACTTTCGCAGCTTTGGCCTTCATCCAGATGCGTTGGTGGCGGGGAAACTCGGTAGCCTTCGACCTAATAGCATCGACCTAGCTCTCTAGGTATTCCAACTCCGATGCAAAGTACAGAACGACTCAGAAACCTGTGTAGTATTCAACCGTGGGGCGGCCCGATGCGAACAGACCCCCCAGGCGTGACTCGTGTACGCGTATATCGACCTATACGAAAATACGACGTATCGGGGGTTCTCGTATAGGCACTACCAGAGGCGAGACGATCTTGCTTCACGATGTCTTGCATACAAATTGGCCGTGACGTAACATCGTCTGGAGTCTGGTGGAGTGTATGTAATTAGACCGTGCCACAAGTCGATACTGCGATTGCGCAATTGCCCAGGTGGGGTTGTGCAGAGGTCGCGCCGGGCTCTGCTGAACACGTCGTATAGCTGAGAGGACGTCTAGCGGAACGCTGAAGTTGCTTTCGCCCGGTTGGGGAGCGCCTGACGCTCTGACCATGACGTCGCAAACCTCTAATCATTCTCGCTGCTTCGTGCAGATAGTGTGGCCGAAATCTTGTCCAACTTTGAACCGCGATGGGATGACAAGGGTGTTAAGACGACCCAGACAAGCAGACGTTCTATAGCTCTAATAACAGCGCAAAGAGCGATGCAGCTCTACTATAGAAACTTAGTTTATTAGTAAACTAATCTTACAGCGTAAACTAGTCTAAAAAAAGTAAGGTTTATTACTAGTATATAAAAAGATATATTTATAAAAAAGTTAAAATTTTATATTTAAAAGTATAAGTATTAAGTAAACTAAGGCTTAAGTTCTTAGTACTACTACTTTTAGCGTAGTTAAAGCTTTTAAAATTTAAAGTAGTAAAGTAACTATTTTATAAATACTAATATTTAGTTATAGTAAAGAAAATTATAATATAATTATATATTTTTAATAGCTTATAACTAATAGAACTATAGATTATAAAGTAATAAAATACTAAAATATTTAGTAAGCAAAATTATACTTCTATATATATACTTTTTATTCTCTATTTCTATTTTTATTTCTATCTCTATTTTTATTTTATAGCTTATAGTAAATTAGAAATCTAAAACTTATTAAAAATATAAATAGTAGCTTAAATTTAATACTAAAGCTATACTATAAATAATTTCTTAACTATATCTTTACTCTTTTATAAGTTCTTTTAGTATTAGTAAGTTTATCTAAAGCTAATTTTATTACTAGTTATATTACTTCTTTTTCTATTTATATTAATTATATTCTTATACTATATTATATTACTACTTATAAAAGCTTTTATAAACTACTCTAAAACTACTACTAAAAAGAAAGCTCTTAGTTAGACTATTCTAGTAATTATTATATAAACTATTTTTAAGGCTATTATAAAGGCTTTTATTAAAGCTTTTAAGACTTACTTTACTTATCTTATATTATATTTTAAAACTACTAAGACTATTACTACTATTACTACTATTAATACTATTAAGATTATTATACTACTACTATAAAGACTTTTAATATATAAACTAAGACTTTTTATAGTTTTTTATTATAGCTAAGCTTTTAAGTAACTTACTAGTAATATATAAGAGTTTTTTTATAAGCTATACTTACTTTAAAAAAAGTAATAAAATAGTTATTATATTACTAGTATTACTTTTTTTACTTAGAGTAATTTATTAATTATTTATACTATATATACTTATAACTTTATATATAAGATTAAGCTATAAATAAATCTACTTATAAAGATAAAAGTAGCTATTATATACTAGTATAAAGCGTTTATTAGAATTCTTAGCTAGAGTAATAATAAATAAACTAAAAATAATAAAGTATTTAAAGTTTATTTTTAGTATAATAATACTATTAAATAGATAGTAGCTATATTAGTATTTTACTATTATAGTTACTCTTAAAAGCTAAGCTATAATAGAGTAGTTATCTTTATTAGCTACTAAAGTTATATTATATTAATAGCTAACTATTACTAGTTAGTTTTACTCTATATATTAAAGTAAAGTTTCTTTTCTTAGTAAGGCTTTAAAAGTAATATATTATTAGTCTATATAGAAGCTTTAGTTCTAATAGTAATATATACTAAATATATTAAAATCTTAAAATCTTCTAGTAGTTCTAGAATAACTTTAAAAGCTAAGTGTTTTTTTATATCTTTTTACTAAATAGAGTCTATAAAATTAGGTATAAGATACTAATAGAAACTTAGTACCTAGCTAGATAAAGTAATTCTTTTAGATAATATAGATATAAAGAAAAAGTAATATTATACTAGTATTAACTACTACTTAATCTTATCTAAAGAGTATAATTAATATTTATAGAATAAAATAAAATAATAATATATAAAAATATATATATATAAGTAGACTTATTATTATATAGTTTAAGCTATATAGATAAGATAATACTTTTTAAGTTATAGATAGAGAAGTAGATATTAAAAATATGTAAATTATTAAAGCTTAAATCTAGTAGTATAAGTATTAAATAAACTAAAGCTATATATCTAGACCTAAGAAATAGAGTCTATAGCGTACTTCTTATTTATTAGTAAACTAATTTTATAGTATAAACTAGTCTAAAAAAAGTAAGATCTATTACTAGTATAAAAAAAGATATATTTCTAAGAAAGTTAAAGTTCTATATTTAAAGGTATATATATTAGATAAACTAAAACTTAGATTTTTACTACTACTATCTTTAGCGTAGTAAAAGCTTTTAAAATTTAAAGTAGTAAGATAACTATTTTATAAATAATAATATCTATCTATAGTAGAAAGAATTATAATATAATTATATATTTATAATAGCTTATAACTAATAGAACTATAAATTATAAAGTAATAATAAATACTAAAATATTTAGTAAGTAAAATTATACTTCTATATATATTATCTCTATTCTCTATCTCTATCTCTATCTTTATTCTTATTTTATAGCTTATAGTATATTAGAGATCTAAGACTTATTAAAGATATAAATAGTAGCTTAAAACTAATACTAAAGTAGATAATCTCTTAACTATATTTCTACTCTTTTATAAGTTTTTCTTATATTACTAAGTTTATCTAAAGCTAATTATATTACTAGTTATATTACTTTTATTAATTATATTCTTATACTATATTATATTACTACTATTATAGAACGTACCTCTATATACTCTTTAAGAGTACAGCATATAATTATACTAGTATAGATTAAGATAAGCTTTTAGAAGCTTTACTACTTAAAAAAGCTTTCTAAGTAAGTTTATAATATAATAATTTATTTTCTATTTATTTCTATACTTCTAGATATAATAGTTATAAGCTTAGTACTTTAGAAAGATAATATAGTTTTATATTTATATACTTAAGATATAAGATATTTAATAAAGTATAGTAATACTAATTCTACTACTAATCTTTACGCTTTTATAAAAGTATTACTTTATTACTTATAATAAGTAACTTTATAATAATCTTTATAAAAGCTTTTATACTTACTAACTTAGTATATTAGCTTAAGTAGTTTACTTAGTTTAAATTCTATACTCTAAGTAAAGAAATTTAAGCTAATATTAACTCTAATACTAAAATAGCTACTTCTATTTAGATAAGTATTCTAAATACTTTAGAGCTAGTAGTAATTATATAAAATACTTTAGTTAATAAGCTTTATACTAATAAGTATAACTTATTTATTATAAAGTATAAAGTATAAGTAATAGAATAGTAGTTAAAGAGTACTTATATTAGATATTTTTAAAACTAGATTAATTAAACTATTAGCTTAAAGCTTTTAGCTCTTACTATACTTTTTATCTTTATAAAAAAAGAAGCTATATTATAAGTACTTATTAAATACTTTAAGTTTATACTTTTTCTAAAAAAGAACTATACTAAGAATTTTATATACTTATAGTATAGAGTATATTTTTAAAAAGTATAATAAAAATATATTAACGCTAAGTACTAGTAATAGAAATACTTTTATATTTTAGCTTAAGCTAAAGTATATAAACTTACTAAAGTTAATAATATACTTACTATCTAGAACTATTTAAAAGTAATTAGTATTAGACTTACTTTAGAATAAAGACGCTCTATATAGTAAAACTTTATTAAAGCTTTTACTATTAGTAAAACTTAAATTACTTTTAAATAAGTATTAAAAATTTTTACTATACTAATCTAAAAGTATACTACTTACTCTAATAGTAAAAGTAGTATATTTACTATTATAAAAGTACTATAATAAGTTTCTAATAAAAATAACTTATTTTAAAAGTTTAAGAAGAATTATTTATATAGATAGTACTATAAGTAGTCTACTACTATATATAAGTATTTAAAAATAGCGCTTATAAGTAAACTTTTAAAGCTTTTTAATAAAGCTAAGGCTAGAATTACTACTAAGCTTAAAGACTTAAAGTATAATAGTTTATAAAAAGCTTTTAATAAGAAGAGATAAACTACTTTATAGTAAGTATAAATTAAGAGCTTAAGCTTTATCTATTTAGAGTTAATTTAGATAATACTTATTAACTTTACTTTTATTATAAGTTTGCTAAGTATTAGTAGCGTATACTTTACTATAAATTTTAATATCTATTTACTTTTTATAAGTACTATCTTAGATAATAAAGTAGTAGTATATTTTATTAATAATATATTTCTACTTAAGCTAAAAACTTTTATAAGAATATATAAATTCTATACTATAGATATAGAAAGCTTCTTTTTCTAAGTACTTAGATATAGTATATAAAGAATTAGAAATACTTTAACTAGAAAAAAAAAACTATATATAAAGAACTTTATTCTAATAAGTATAGCGCTTATAAAAAGTTTTTATATTAATATTATTTTAGAAGTAGCTTTTAATAAAGCTAAACTATAGTACTTAAAGTTAGACTTAATACTTTATATAAAAATACTTACTAATAACTTTATACTAGTAAAGCTTAAGAAAAAGTATAAGCTTATATTTATTAAATATAATTTTTTAAAGTTTTACTCTACTATAATAAGTATAACTAATAACTAACGCTTATAATAATTCTAGAGAAGTTTTTTTTAGTTTAATTTAGAGAAGCTTTAGTATATAAAAGTAGGCTACTTAGGTCTAGAAGTACTCTAAGCTCTTATTAAAAATACGCGTAATATATATATTAAAAGAATAAGCTAAAGTAAGAATAAGTATTATACTATTACTTATATAAAGTAGTATATTTCTAGGTAACTATAGAAGAAAGCTCTAAGACCTTATTAGAGAATTTTATAGAATCTTTTTAACTTTTCTATTAGTTATAATAAAAAGCTTTAGATTATACTACTTAAAGATAATTATAGTAGAAAGATCTATTAATATACTCTCTAAGCTAAAATACTTATTAAGATTATAAAAGTCTTTTATAACTTTATAAGCTTTTTTATAGCTTAGTATAAGCTTAATATTTATATTATTATTTAGAATAATAATATTATAATACTATTTTAGAAAGATAAGTTATACTTTAAGATATAAACTAAAGAGTAGAGTATTATTATAGAGTATACTTTTATCTATATCTATAAGCTAAATAGAAAAGTAGAAAGAGTAAGTTAGAAGATAATTACTAAGTTTATTAAAATAAGAGTTAGTATAAATTTCTCTAAAAAGCTCTAGCTAGAGATTATAAAAGTAGTAACTTAGCTATATAATATAAGCTTATTATATACTTATAATTTCTTAGTATCTAATACTATACTTAATATATAGTATATAGAGTATAGTAAAAAGGTCTATACTATTATAGGTAATCTTTACTTAAATTAGAGTACTATCTACGCTTATAGCTATAAAGCTTATCTACTAAATAAAAAGTAAGTAGCTAAATAAAATAAGTATAACTTTAAAGTTATACTAAGAGACTATATTAGATACCTAGTAGAATATAAAGTATCTAATATTTATAGAATATAAATTCTAAAGCTTAATTAAATAATTATAATAAGAAATATAAGCTTTTATAAAAAGCTTTTCTATAAAAGTAGCGCTAAAGGTAGCTAGAAGTACTTAGTAGAAAAGCTTATATATATTATTAATATTTTATATAAGAATAAGCTATATAATATAAAAGAAGTATATAAAGATATCTTTAACTAACTCTATACTATAGTAAGTAAAATATAAAACTAGTATACTTCTAAAAACTCTATCTAAAAGCTAAAGAGTAGTATATTATAGCTTACTATTAAATAGACTAGCTAGCTTAATTAATAAGTAGTATATAATATATCTTTTATATAGATAGAAAGCTTAGCTAGCTAACTACTAGAAATCTATATAAACTCTTAAAAGTATACTAGCCTATTTACTCTAAAGTAAATACTAGAGTCTAGAGTATACTAGACTATAAGGTTTAGTTAAAAGTATAATAGTAATATTTAGAAAGTACACTAACCTAAAGAAGAGTGTCTACTAGTACTAAGTAATAAATAGCTTTCTAATATAAAGAGCTTTTATTAGAATAAGATATATAGTACTTATTAAAATAAAGTATCTCTAAGTATACTATATTTTTATATATACTTTATATTTAGAACTTTTTTAAAATAAAGTAAAATAAAACTACTATCTACTTCTAAACTAATACGCTAGAGACGTAATTATAAAAAACTAATATAATTAAGCTCTAGAATTAGAAAGTAATATAAAGACCTAGAAGTAAAAGAACTAAAAGTTTATATACTATATAATCTATAAAATAGTATATAAAATAATAACTTTCTAAATAGTCTTCTCTAATACTTATATAAAGTAGAAGAAGACTAAAAAGAGCTTATAATAGTTTACTTAATTATAGTAGCTATAATCTTAGGTAATATACTTCTATAGAAGTATAAGCTATCTAAATATATATACTATAATTAACTACTACTACTTTTAAAAAAGTATAAAAATCTTAGTAATTATTTATATAGTAAGCTCTTTTATGAAGCTTATAAGAAAAAGATTAATATACTTTATAGAGTAAGTACTTAGAAGAAAATTAAGCGCTTCTTAGTATAAGAGTATCTACTTTTACTAAAGTAAGTATTTATATATAAAATTAACTAGAATAGCTACTTTATTAAGTATAAAGCTTATATAGTAGTAAAAGAAGATTTATAAGTAATTAACTTTATATACTTTATATATATAGTAATACTTATTTTATACTTTTTTAGAATAGTAATAGTAATAGTAGCTAAGTTTAATTTAAAGATTTTCTAGTTTAATATTATAGAAGTATTTCTTTATATATACTAAAAGTACTAGCTAGTTATAGTATATAATATACTAAATAGCTTTAAGAAGCCTAGTAAGTATATAAAGATTAAGCGTACTTTTTATAAACTAAAAGACTTTCTACTACTCTAGTATAAAGAGCTTTTATAAATAGTAAAGAAAGTAAATCTTATTACTTTTAAAGAAGAGCTTTATCTCTTCTTTAATAAATAAAGAAAGATTCTTCTACTTTTTTATATTAATAATATACTACTTATATATTACTATACTAGTTATTAAAAAGCTTTATAAGTTACTAATATAATAAAAGTAGTATATAATCTAAAAAAGAAAGGCTTAGTTAAATAGTTTTTAGAAGTAAAAGTATTATATAATTATACTACTTATACTATAATACTTATATATAATAAGTATTTAAATAAGCTTACTAAAAAGTTTAACTTAGAAAGTACTTTATTAAGTTTTACTATACTACTTCTAAGTTAAGAGCTTATAAAGTTAATAAATAAAGTAGATAAAAAAGAAGTTAAAGACTACTAAGAGTATATTAGATTACTACTCTATATAGCTATTATACTAGAGCTAAATATAGTATACACTACTTTAAAGCTTTTATACTTTCTTATAAATCTAAGTAAAAAGTATATTAAAGTAGTTAACTAAGTAATTATATACTTATATAAAACTTACTACTAAACTATTTACTATAGAGTATATTCTAGAGTAAAGCTTATAATTTATAGTAATACTTTCTTTATAGATAATTTAGAGACTAGATACTCTTTATAAAGCTACTTTATTATACTTTTTTAAGATACTATTATTTAGAAAGTAATATAATAAGTAACTATAATAACTTTAACTATAGAAGTAAAGCTTTTTACTTTTAAGTATATTAGTAAAGAAGTAATAGCTTTTAAAAAGCTATTTTAGAAGCTTATACTTACTTTAGAAGTAGTATAAATAATTTTTTATAATAACTAGTAAACTATATACTTAGTAGTTAGCACTAATAAGTATATAATAATATACCTTAGATATATTAATATCTAAAATATATAGCTAAAATAAAAGTATACTAAAGAGTCTTTTAGAGTTAAGTACCTAGAAACTAAAAGTATACTAGCTAATAAGCTTACTAAAAATTTATTAGTTTAGTAATTTACTTACTTTAAAAAGTAGTTAAATATAAAGAATATTAAATTATTAGTAGTATTATAAAGCTTATAAAGTATAAAAGAGTTTTTAGCTACTCTTTTTAGAAAGTAGTAAAAAGTATATTTTAAGTATAACCTCTTTTATAAGTTTATAAAAAACTACTTATTAGAAAAAGCTTTTATTAAAGTATACGCTCTAAAAAGTATAGTAAAATAAAAAAGTATATATTTAGAACTATAATTAAAGTAAAGCTTTTTTAGTTATTTAAGTATAAAGTTAAAGAAGTACTACTAGTTCTTACTAGTAATATTCTTATAAGCTTAAAGATACTTAAACTCTAAAATAAAAAACTAAAAAAGTATAACTTTCTTTATAAATATAAATAGATAACTAAGTTTAGTAGTAATACTTTTATAAGTAATTATAATAGTATTATTAGTAATAGTCTTAAAAAATACACTTCTATTATTATTATTAAAAACTACTATACTATTATTAGTAGTTTTATTATAGTTAATTTACTTAACTACTAAATAAAGTTTTATAAAGCTTATTAGTACTAAAAAGTAAAAGTACTAAAATAAAACTTACTAGAAGAATACTACTTAGAAGTAAAAGTATTATTAGTTTTATTATTAAAGTTAGATTAAAAGCGCTTAGTACTAGAAGTATACTTAGACTTATTAGTATTATACTCTACTTTTAAAGTATTAAAGCTTTACTTCTTACTACGCCTTTAGATTATATAGCTATACTTAAGATACTACTTAAAAGTAGTATTATAATTATAGATAAGCTTATAAAAGTAAAAGTTTTTAATATTATATAAGTATCTAGTTCTTAAGTTCTACTTTATAGTATAAAACTAATTAACTATACGCTTAGTAACTTTCTCTATATACTTAGGTCTAAAAAAAAATTAGTAAAGCTTTTTAAGCTTAAAAAAAAGTATATATATATATTATTATATTTATAATTACTAATAGTACTAGTAAGATAGTACTTAGACTTTTTACTTTTATTAATACTTATATAGTTTTTATAGAAAGAGTTAGTAGTTTTTTTAGTACTTATAAATTAAAAGTATTAAAAGTATACTATTTTATAAAGCTTACTAGTAGTAATAAAAGTAGGCTTTTTAGAGCTACGCTTATATATAGACTTAGTTACTAAAGCTCTATTATTCTTATTATTAGAATTATTATTAAGCGTATACTCTTTACTATTATACTTTTTATTATTATACTTATTAAAAGAATTAGTAATATCTAAACTATTAAACTAGATAAAAAGCTTTAGCTTAAAAAAAGAGCTCTTTATACTACTTATAATAATAAAAAAATACTTTTTCTTTTTAGAAGTAAAGCTAAAAAAAAATAAAGTATTATAAACTATACTACTTTTTTAAGAAATAGAAAGCTTATCTAAAGCTTTAGTAAAAAGCTTAGAAATATTAAAAGAAATAGAAGTAGAGTTTTTAGAAGTAAAGCTTTTAAAACTAAAAAAACTTAAAAATAGAATATTAGAATAAGTATTACTAGTAGCTAAAGAACTAGAAACTATAATAATAATCTTAAAAAGTAGCTTATAGAAATTACTAGAAAGCTTCTAAGAGAGTATAGTAATATTAGAATTATAGTTAGTATACTTTTTCTAGATAGTCTTACTAGTTTACTTATTATTATACTTTTTTATTACGCTAATAAAATTAGTAGACTACTATACTTAGTAAATTACTTTCTTTAAAATTATCTTTTAATAAAGCTTAATAGCTTTTAAAAGTAGAATCTTAAAGCGCTCTTACTTAGTATAATACTTATTAATAAAATACTTATTCTTAGACTTAATACGCTTAGTTTTAGTAACTATCTTAGCTTTAGAATTTTTATTACTATACTCTAAGTTATACTTAATCTACTTATTATACTTATAATATAAATACTACTTCTCTTTAGTAGCTTAACTAGTAATATAATACTTTTAGATAATCTTTTTATAGTACTTATACTCTACTTTATTCTTAGCCTTAAAATTATAAGCTTTTTACTTCTTAGTGTACTTTTAGACTTACTACTTATTATAATATATAATATTATCTATATACTCTTAAATAGTAAATAAAGTAGTCTTACTAGAAGTATAAGTTAGAGTAATAAATAAGTTATAAGTAAAAGTAGAAGTACTAGTAGAGGTAAAGCTCTACTTCTTTCTAGAAAAGCTATACTTAAAAGAGCTACGCTTAGATAAGCTACTAGATTAACTATATAGTTTATTTAAGTGCTTATAGTTTTTATTCTTAGAGAAAGTAGCTAGGTACTTAGAGAAGTTAAGAGTATTAGAGCTTAATAGCTTAGCTTTTAACGCGCTTATATAACTAAAGCTTAAAAAAGTTACTTTAGAGGTACTTATAGAGCTAGAACTAGACTACTTATTCTTAGAAAAGTAGCTATTTTTATACTTATACTTATTTCTATATAATATAATATTAGTAAGCTTAGAGATAAATTAGTAGAGTATACTTAATAGAATTAGTAGAATTTAGTATACTACTAAAGTTAGTAAGTATACTAAGTAAAAATTAAAAATACTTACTTTTATTTTAGGTAAGAGATAGAAAGCGTTTAGCTAATTAAATAATTTTTAGTAATATTATAATTAGCGTATATATACTAAGTAAGCTCTTAGTACTATATACGCCCTAATAAGTATATAATTAGTATTCTTTACTATAATAAAAAGAGCTTATTATAACTACGTAGCCTACTTTTATAAACTACTTAGAGAGTATATTATAAAATATACCTTTATATACTCTTTAAAAGTATAGTATATAATTATACTAGTATAGATTAAGATAAGCTTTTAAAAGCTTTACTACTTAAAAAAGCTTTCTAAGTAAGCTTATAATATAATAATTTATCTTCTATTTATTTCTATACTTTTAGACGTAATAACTACTTATTAAAGCTTCTATAAACTACTCTAAGACTACTACTAAAATAAAAGCTCTTAGTTAAAATATTCTAGTAATTATTATATAAACTATTATTAAATCTTTTAAAGTCTACTTTACTTATTATATATTATAATTTAAAACTACTAAGACTATTACTACTATTAATATTATTAAGATTATTATACTACTACTATAAAGGCTTCTAATATATAGACTAAAACTTTTTATAGTTTTTTATTATAGCTAAGCTTTAAAGTAACTTACTAGTAATATATAAAAGTTTTCTTATAAACTATATCTACTTTAAAGAGAGTAATAGAATAGTTATTATATTACTAGTATTACTTTTTTTATCTAGAGTAATTTATTAATTATCTATACTATATATACTTATAACTTTATATATAAGATTAAGCTATAGATAGCTTTATATATAAAGATAAAAGTAGCTATTATTTACTAGCGTAAATTATTTATTAGAATTTTTAGCTATATTAATAATAAATAAACTAAAAAGTATAAAGTATTTATAGTCTATCTTTAGTATAATAATACTATTAAATAGATAGTAGCTATATTAGTATTCTACTATTATAGTTACTCTTAAGAACTAAAAGAGTAGTTATCTTTATTAGCTTAAGTTATATTATATTAATAGCTAAAGATTAAATATAGTAAAACATTAATAATATATGTATTACTTAATATAAAGTTTCTTTTCTTAGTAAGACTAAATATATTAAAATCTTAAAATCTTCTAGTAGTTCTAGAATAATCTTAAAAGCTAGGTATTTTGTAATATCTTTTTACTAAATAGACTTTATAAAATTAGATATAAGATACTAGCGTACTTTTTATAAAATTAAGTAATTATATAATTATATAATTATATAATAATATATTACTATATTAGACTCTAAAAGTAAGTTTAAAAAATTTCTAATATAAGCTTAGATTTATAACTTATAATACTTATACTTATACTACTACTACTACTACTACTATTACTACTAATAGAATAGTTACTATAGATATAATTATAATAAGCTAACTACTTTATATATATTATATATTACTAATAGCTTTCTATACTATTAACTAGTACTAATACTAGCTTTATATAATTACGTAACTCTAAAAGATAACTTAGTAAGTATTACGTTTAGAAGTATAGAAATAAATAGAAGATAAATTATTATATTATAAGCTTACTTAGAAAGCTCTCTTAAGTAGTAAAGCTTCTAAAAGCTTATCTTAATCTATTCTAGTATAATTATATACTATACTTTTAAAAAGTATATAAAGGTATATTTTATAATATACTCTCTAAGTAGCTTATAAGAGTAAACTATATAGTTATAATAAGCTTTTTTTATTATAGTAAAAAATACTAATTATATACTTATTAAAGTATATATAGCGCTAAAAGCTTACTTAGTATATATATACTAATAATAATATTACTAAATATTAATAAATTAGCTAAACACTTTTTACTTTTTATCTAATAAAAAAGTAAGTATTTTTAATTTTTACTTAGTACGCTTACTAACTTTAGTAGTATACTCTATCTTACTAATTAAACTAAGTATACTTTTTTATACTTATCTCTAAGCTTTTTAGTATTATATTATATAAAAATATGTATAAAAATAAAAAAGAGTACTTTACTCTAGACTTTTTTAAGAATAAGCTTTTAAGCTTTAAAACTATAAGTACTTTAAAGCTTTTAAGCTCTAGTACTATAAGTACTTTAAAATCTAAAGTGCTAAGTACTTTTATTATCTCTAAAAATCTAGCTACGCTTTTTAAAATAAAGAATTATAAATACTTAAATAAGCTTTATAGTATTTCTAGAAGTTTTTCTAAGTATAGTTCTTTTAGTAAGAAGTAGAGCTTTAGCTTTATAAATACTTTTACTTCTATCTATAACTTATTTACTACTCTAACTTATACTTCTAAAAAGTATAATCTATTTACTAAGTATAGTAATATAGTTACTTAAGAGTATACTAATAATATTTTATATTATAATAAGTAGACTACCTAGAAGTATACTAATAAGTAGTATATTTATAACTTAAAAGCTAAAAATAAAATAGAGTAAAAGTATTATAAAAAGATTACTTATAAGTATTATATTACTAGTTAAGCTATAAAAGAGAAGTAGTGTTTATATTATAAGTATAATAAGTAGATTAAGTATAACTTAAAGTATAGTAATAAGAATTTTAAAGCTAAAATAGTTACTAAGACTAAGTATACTAAGTCTAAAAATAAGTATTTTACTAATAAGTAGTATACTAAGTAAGAGTACTTTAAAATCTTACTTTTAAAGACTATTAAGCTTAATTATAAAATAATTTTAGAAAAAGTAATTTACTAAGTATAGAAGTTTTTTAATTCTATTAGCGCTATAAAAAAGTAAAATAATAAGTAGACTAGTAAGACTATCTAGAAAAAGTATACTAACTATAATTCTAATATTACTATACTTTCTTAAAAGCTTTTTAGTAATTTCTATAAGTAGTCTTTTAAAGTTACTATTATAGTTTTTAGTTCTTTAGCTACTAGTAATACTTATCTTAATATTCTATTTTTAGATTCTTTAAGTTCTAAAAGCTTTTTTTTTAAAAACTTTACTACTTTCTTTTCTAATACTTTTAAGCTTTCTACTAAAGTTATAGATAAGCTTTTTATTTCTTAAAAAAGTAGTATAGTTTATATTAATATACTTTTCTTTAGCTTTATTTCTAAGAAGAAAAAGTATTTTTTTATTATTATAAGTAGTATAAAGAGCTCTCTCTTTAAGCTAGAGCTTTCTATCTAGTTTAATAGTTTAGATATTACTAATTCTTCTAATAAGTATAATAATAAAAAATATAATAGAAAGAAGTATATACTTAATAATAATTCTAATAATAAAAATAATAGAGCTTTAGTAACTAAGTTTATATATAAGCGCGCCTTTAAGAAGCTTACTTTTATTACTACTAGTAAGCTCTATAATATAGTATACTTCTAGTACTTCTAATTTATAAGTACTAGTAAGACTACTAACTTTTTCTATAAAAAGTATATAAGTATTAATAAAAGTAAGAAGTCTAAGCGCTATCTTACTAATACTAGTAGTAATTATAAATATAATAATATATATATATACTCTTTTCTAAGCTTAAAAAGCTTTACTAAATTTTTTTTAAATTTAAGTATATTAAAAAAGTTACTAAGTATATAGTAGATTAGTTTTATAATATAAAGTAGAACTTAAGAACTAGATACTTATATAATATTAAGAACTTTTACTTTTATAAGCTTATTTATAATTATAATACTACTTTTAAGTAGTATATTTAGTATAGCTATATAATCTAAAGATATAGTAAAAAGTAAAGCTTTAATACTTTAAAAGTAGAGTATAATACTAATAAGTCTAAAAATACTTCTAGTATTAAGTGCTTTTAATCTAATTTTAATAATAAAGCTAATAACGCTTTTACTTCTAAGTAGTACTCTTTTAGTAAGTTATATTTTAGTACTTTTACTTCTTAGTACTAATAAGCTTTATAAAACTTTATTTAGTAGTTAAGTAGATTAACTATAATAAAACTACTAATAATAGTATAGTACTCTCTAATAATAATAATAGAAGCGCGTTTTCTAAAACTATTAATAATAATACTATTATAGCTATTTATAAAAGTATTACTACTAAGCTTAGTTATCTATTTTTATTTATAGAGAAAGTTATACTCTTTTAGTTTTTTACTTTAAAGTTTAAGTATCTTTAAGCTTATAAGAATCTTACTAGAAATAACTAGTAGTACTTTTTTAACTTTATACTTATATAACTAAAGAAGCTTTACCTTAATTATAGTTCTAAGTATATACTTTTTTATCTTACTATACTCTTTAGAGTATATACTTTAATAAAAGTCTTTTTTAATAAGTAGTTTTTTATAAGCTTATAAAAGAGATTATACTTAGAATATACATTTTACTACTTTTTAAAAAAAGTAGCTAAAAACTCTTTTATATTTTATAAGCTTTATAATACTACTAATAATTTAATATTTTTTATATTTAACTACTTTTTAAAGTAAATAAATTACTAAGCTAATAGATTTTTAGTAAACTTATTAGCTAGTATACTTTTAGTTTCTAAATACTTAACTTTAAAAAACTCTTTAGTATACTTTTACTTTAGCTATTTATTTTAAATATTAATATATCTAAAATATATTATTATATACTTAGTAGCGCTAACTACTAAGTATATAGTCTACTAGTTATTATAGAAAATTATCTATACTACTTTTAAAGTAAGTATAAGCTTCTAAAATAGCTTCTTAAAAGCTATTACTTCTTTACTAATATACTTAAGAGTAAAAAGCTTTACTTTTATAGTTAAAGTTATTATAGTTACTTATTATACTACTTTCTAAATAATAGTACTTTTAAAAAGTATAATAAAGTAGCTTTATAAAAAGTATTTAGTCTTTAGATTATTTATAAAAGAAGTATTACTATATATTATAAGCTTTACTCTAGAGTATACTCTATAGTAAATAGTCTAGTAGTAAGTTTTATATAAGTATATAATTACTTAGTTAACTACTTTAATATACTCTTTAGTTAAATTTATAAGAAAGTATAAAAGCTTTAAAATAGTGTATACTATATTAGACTATAGTATAATAGCTATATAGAGTAGTAATCTAATATACTTTTAGTAGTCTTTAACTACTTTTTTATCTACTTTACTTATTAACTTTATAAGCTCTTAGCTTAAAAGTAGTATAGTAGAACTTAAAAAAGTACTTTCTAAGTTAAACTTCTTAGTAAGCTTATTTAAATACTTATTTTATATAAAAGTTATAGTATAAGTAGTATAATTATATAATACTCTTACTTTTAGAAACTATTTAACTAAGTCTTTCTTTTCTAGATTATATACTACTTTTATTATATTAGTAACTTATAAAGCTTTTAAATAAATAGTATAGTAATATATAAGTAGTATATTATTAATATATGTAAAGAATAGAGAGGTAACAATAACTATTCTCTAATAATAGAATATAGCTCTGTTAGAACAAAGTAGTTAAATACTATAATAAATAGTATTAACTAATAAAGATTGCAATATAATTGCAGAGTAG